>NC_056537.1:16111602-16732539 GCF_910596095.1 Thunnus maccoyii | reverse complement strand
CCAGAGAGTTGGCCTCTCCATGGATTAAGTGTTTTAGTATATTAGGGGGCAGCTGATTAGAATCATTGTGCTTTTTTAATCATTAAATTTTTGCATGTATAGTTTATAGCAGTATAAGAGCTAATAAGGCTAAGTGTGTCACTGCAAAAGGGAGGATTGTTTAAATGACTTTGTGTATGGAACTTGGCCTTCACAAAGACTGCCAAAGTTAGAACAGCAGAGAGGTCCTTGAATCAGATCACCTATGGGCTCAAAACGTATTGTAGCTGTGTATTACCATATCTGAATGTATAAAAACATTTTGTATGAATGCAATGAATGTGTAAAAATGTTTTGTTCAATTGAATTCAAATGAATGTGTAAAAAAATATCTGAATAGATGTAATTTTTCGAATCCGTAAGGAGATCTGTAGCTGTGCATGACATTTTGTGAACAAATGAAAAAGGTTTGCACAAATAATTTCCAATGTGTGAGTGCATAAAGAAGATTTGCACAAAGGTTTACAGTTACGCCTCAAAGGTCTGCAGTTTCAATAAAGGTTTGTGGTTACCCACCTACAGTATCTGTTTCTGGGTGAAAAAAGTTCACACAGAACTCAATTGTATGTATGAATCCCAAGTTTACAGCTACTATGAGTATCAAATCTATGAGTATGAGTCAAACCTATGAGTACAAATACTTTTGTCCCACATTCAACGCTTCCTCTTGAATAACAAATGGAGTAGCTCTGAAATGCTAGGGGTGCATCTGCTGAAGGCGCTGAAAGCACACCCCAACTGAGCAGCCTCTAAGCTTCTGAGCTTAACAACACTCATGCTGAACTCCCTTATAAAAATAAACACTTTAAAATAGGCCTTGTTTGTGTAGGTGAACTCCATTTAGAAGAATGACACCGAATTCCATTGAAAAAGATGATAATTTAACATAATGATGATTGGTGATGGATCACTTGTTAACTAGTTATTTAAGTTACATTTTTACTGAAATAAGTCCACATTTATTTACAGAATAGGTGCTGATTTAAACAGTGGCTCCTAACGGTACTTTATTTTTAAAATATCATCCAAGTTGCTCGTTTTACACCTACAATCAAGGCCTATCTTAAATTGTGTATTTTTATAAGGGAGTTCGGCATGACTGTTGTTAAGTTCAGAGGCTCAGAGGCTGTTCAGTTGGGGTGTGCTTTCAGCGCCTTCAGCAGACACACCCCCAGCATTTTCGAGCATCCCCACTGGCTATTCAGGAGGAAGCATCAAATGTGGGACAAAAGTGTTTGTACTCACAGTTTGATTTGTAATTGTAGATTTGACTCGTAGCAGTAAATTTGGGATTAACACATACAATTGTGTTCTGTGTGAACTTTTTTCACCCACAGATAGATGTGTATCTGCAAACCTATTTTGTAACTGCAAACCTTTGATGTGTAACTGCAAACCTCTGTGCAAATCTTCTTTGTGCACTCACACTGGAAATTATTTGTGCAAATCTTTTTCATTTGTTCACAAAATGTCATGCACAGCTACAGATCTCCTTATGGATTCAAAAATTAAATCTATTTGTTCAGATATTTTTGCACATTCAAACATTTGAATTCATTTGATCAAAACATTTTTACAAATTCACACATTTGAATGTATTATACAAAATGTTTTCACACATTCAGATATGGATACACAGCTACAATACTTATGTGCCTATTTTTAGCCCTTAATCATCCATCTTATAATAGGAATTTTGATGAGATGAGCATTGATGCAAGAGCAACCTTGCATCATACCTTTGTACTTTGGCTGTTCCTCATACTGTCTGACCCACCACAATACTCGACTATCTAAACAAGTATATATTCTAGTGTTCTAGTGTTCCTCAAGCCTGAATTCATACTGTGTTAAATTTCTGAAATGTATAGCGCCATAAATCACAACAAAACATGTTTCCCACACAATTGGAGCTGCTTTTGGTGCTTTGTGATGGCTAAGAAGAGACACACATTAATTTTTTCTAATTATTTTCTCTCAGGAATGTAGCAGCACTTTGTCAGTCGGGCAGGCGGCAGCAGTCAAAAGATGGACTACTGAATGTGGCTACATCTATCATTCTTAAGATGACCATGGCTAAGGCACCGTCATTAACCAGCAACCTCAGGAGTAGCCTAAAATTAACAGTCCCATACAACTGCCATCATTAAGACAGGGCAATAACCAAACCTTCACATTATTGTCTGATGTTTTTTTTTTTTCTATCTGCGAGGCCTTATTAACTGGAGACAGTGTGTACTGCAAGTGTGCATTCCCAAGGCCTATGGTATTGACCCGTAATTCCAGTAGGTGTCTAGCCCGTCCCTCACTGGATTTTCTTACAGCTGGGTGTGTTTCGCCGGCTGTGTCCTTGTGTGCGTCGGGCGTGCAGCAGTGGCATGTGGAGCAGGCAGCAGGAAGCGAGCCTCCCTGTCTCCCCAGACTGAACAGTGAATGAGGATAAGTGAGGAGCGCCAGTCAATGAATCAAGCAGCAGGGAGGGAGCAGCCAGGGGGGGAGTGTGACGTCCCCACGGGAGAGGCCTCGCATTAGGAACTTCCTCGTCTGTGTGTTTCTGGCACAGGTTAAATGGATCGCTCCCATTAGCGCGCTGAGAGGACAGCTCCATTATATGAAGGAGACTGTAACTTTGAATGTCACGGTGCAACAACCCCAGAGCACGCCTCGTCTCCCAGGGAGGCAGGGTGACAATAACCATCCATGATAATCATTCCCTGTCAGGCTTTAAGGAACCTGAAATTATGACGTACAGCCTGCCGTGCGCCTCAGACTTCATTACAGCGCTGTCACTTTGAGTCGCCTGCAATGGCACGGTGCTCCACAGCCGGCTGCAGCACTGTGGCTGCCAAACCCCAGACTCACTCTTCTCCTGTCTAAGTGGCATGTTTACAGGATGTGTGCCCCCCTGCAGATAGATGTGGTGGAGGTTAACCTCCAGTCATCTGCACAGTGCCTCTCTTCCTCTATAGCATAGACAAAGTCTCATGAGAACATGTGCTGAATTGTTTACCAATGCGAGGGGAAATATGACTGATCAAAGGCCACAGTGTGACAACTGTCCCTCCTTCCATTGTGACAAATGGTAATGTAGAAATTTGAATTCAGCTGCAACTTCACACAGACAGCAGGCTTGCATTTTAACCTCAATTTTTATTATTACTTAAATAAATAATGGCCACATAGATGTGTAGAAAGGGGCGATCCTCAGGCTGTAAGCATGTTTATACCAGCCTGTTTGTCAGCCAAGGAGAGATTCACCTCCAGACTGACCTCTGAACCTGCCATCCAGTGGAGAAGACATGAGCTGGCAGGCATTGCCAATGTCAGTGCCCAGAGCTAACTCCTTCTTTCTCACCGCCTGACTCATTCATTGGCTTTGTGGCCCCTTCTCCTTGCCACCTCCAATCACAGGGCTCTGAATGACACATAGAGGAGGAAGTGGGCCTACAAACCACCCCCCCGCTTCCTCTATAACCTGCATAGCAACAGGCCGTATGAGCATTTTCTGTAAAAGACAGAATGTGTATCTTAGAACGTATTTGTTAAGAGAATAATTTTCATATCACTAGGTGTTTGGGATTTGGTCAGTGGGAGATGCAGAGTAGTTGGGAAGACCTTTTATTGCAGCACACACACATACACAGATAAACAAATGCAGGTTTTGGCTGTGTTTCGTGGAGTTTTTGATGTACATATATTGTTAGGGTTTTATTGTTTATTATCTCTTTCTGTGCATCTAGTTTTATGGACTTAAAGATACACCGTGGAGTTTTTGACCACTTGTGGCACTGTAGAGCAATGATTTCTTGAGCTGTTCCCAGTATGATTAGCACACGCATGTGGACACACATGATACACACTTCTGCTGACTTCAGAGGGTGGGTATAGTATATTGACAGTTGGTGCTGGCACTACGCCATAACAGGTAGTGATGTGGACAAAAAGTGGAGAAGAAGATGACTGCTGGATAATTTAAACAATGCAGGTTTCAAAACCAAAATTAGCACATTTTCATGATGTTATAAATGCATGTTTTGGTGCATCTACATGTTTTTTCAGCCCTTAGGGATACACACAATACTTTGTAGTGAGAAACTTTCAATGTCCAGTAAACAAAACTGTATTTGTTTACACTGAATTCCCCAGGGTACCCTTACAGTAAATAATACCCCTTCTAAAATAGACTTGACTTTATGATGCATTTAGATTTAATATGTTCACTACAATAGGGCAATACAAGTTTACTTAATATCAGAATTACTCTATAATAAAAAATAATGTATTAAGTATATTAATTAGGAAATTCAGTGGTTATAAAATTATGATCAGTCATTACTACATATTTGATGTTGAGATGAAAATCTGAGGTTTAGAGAATTAGCCTTTTTTGTGTCTGATAAATTGTTACTTTTTGATGTTATTAGTGAAAGCACCAGTGACAGCAAAACAATACACATTATCATGTGGTCTGTGTGGCTAACCTTGGGGAAAAAGCATACACATAAAGTTTACCCACACCTTCACAGAGACTGTGAAGGTGTGGGTTCACTTCCTTTCTCATAAACAGTTTTGCAAAGCAAATGCTTGTTTATAACCTTACGATCTCTGGTGAGACTAGAGCTCAGGGAAGTCACTTTTTTGCTCCTTGTGTAACATGTATTTCATTTGGCATGAAGTGCCTTCAGATTAAATCATATGTACACATTTTGTCTATAACTCTAACTAGACTCCAATTTGAGAATGTCTTTGAAAGTATGTAAAGATTTATTTATGTAGCACTTTTCCAAACAAAAGTTACAAACACTTCATATTAAAAGTATTAAATATTGCATCAAACAAGCAAAATAATAACAAGATAGAACTTACAAAACAGAAATAGTATGTGTCAACTAACAATTGTTTTAAAAAATGTATTATTCAATTGATTGGATAATTGTTTAGTCTATAAAATATCAGAATGTAGTGAAAAATGCCCATCACAGTTTTGTAGAGCCCAATGTCATTTGATTGAAGTGCAGAATTAAGACTCGGTTACTGTTTATTTTCTCCTTGCGTAATGTCACAGTTGGACAGAACAGAAGGTTTTGGCCCCGAGCACTGGAACAAGGCTAGAGCTCCATCACAGACTGCTGGCCCCTAGGTGACTGTTTCCCTCTTTCTGCTCAGTGGAGTTGATATCAGTTATGTGTTTCTGTGTGTATG
Organism: Thunnus maccoyii; assembly: GCF_910596095.1. Classification (NCBI taxonomy): domain Eukaryota; kingdom Metazoa; phylum Chordata; class Actinopteri; order Scombriformes; family Scombridae; genus Thunnus; species Thunnus maccoyii. Next base: position 16,727,298 of record NC_056537.1, on the reverse strand, counting down.
TCTATAGGAGGCTGAAGGGCTTATTTGTTTTCCCCCTCGTTGCTCTTTGACTCGTTTCCCCTCAAACGTGTCTGAAACATTGTTATCTCCGGCCAGACGCCTTTTTCACAGAGTTATTGAATCATGTCAGCTCGCCGTCCCCCGAGTTTCAAATGCAAGCTGTAGAAAAATTAGCCATTGCTTCCGCATGACAAGTGGGATCTATTAGTGTGCTCTCGCCCTGCAAAGCATGAGCATCCAGCGGGCCTCTGGGGACCACGGCTGGCTGTGCGCTCGTCCGCATCAGGCTCCTGGGGCATTAGACCAATGCTGCAGACAGGAGAAGCAGCCGGAGTCACAGCAAGGACCGAAGTGGCTCATTCGATGAGTTGACACCCGAAGGAGTGAGGAAGGGCAGTATGAGCAGTGGCAGGCCAGCTCCACCTCAGCCAGGTCTGACTCACGCTGGTCAGACTGGCCACTTGTTTGATAAGCAGACTACACACATCCCTGCTTGTATCTCAGATAGTTCATCAGATGTTTTTGTACCACTCTGGACATGCAATTCTCAAAGACCCTTATAAGTCTGAGGGTGAGGATGATATAGATCCTTCCGCCCCTACACCGCAACGCTTGCTTAATTGCAGCACTGCTTGCAAATATTTTTGAGCTTAGGTAACATCATTTATATTTGATATAATTCCAAATGTATGTAAGGCGGCTCAATGAGAGCAGTGTCCCTCTGATATAAATGATTATTGTTCAAATCTTAAGTGGACTCCAACACAGGCTTTTGTGGAGACAAATATTTTTACAGCCAGCAGGCTCCATTTAGACCATTTCACAGCACAGTTTCATGTCAACAGCTATCATTTCCCTGAACTATCATCACCACTGTGCTGCAGTTTTTATTGACTTATAAAAAGCATGGACTTTGGCATTTTTTTAGTTAACTGGTTTCATGACTAACTGTCTGGAAATAGTTAAGCTGTCGTTTGTAATGGTATCAAATAAAACGTTCTTGAAGTCAGTGAAGGTGTCCTTCAAGGGTCTATCGTGGTTCCTCTTGTTTCTCTTCTTTTATCAATCACAGTTGTGAACAGTGAACAAACAAACTTTACAAAAGACAATCTGTCTAGACAAGAGCCTTGTCTGTCTAGACAGCTAGCATGAGGAGCACCTGACCAACTATTTTGAATGTCAGAATTTGATTCTTGTATAGAAATAAAGCTTCTTTCTCTTCTGTTACTTTGATAACCATCATACAGTCAACAATTACAGTATGTCCTTGATTAGCTGTGCTCTCCATCTACCCTAAAACCTCATGATTTTGTGTATCACAGTGCACTGCACATTATGGTGATACATTTTTCACTCACCATTGTGTCTTATATAAAAAGGTGTGGTGTTCCTCGTTTAAAAAAAACAAAACATGATTATATCTTTTAAATGTTTCATGTAGTCATTTTCTATATATTCTGACAGTGACTAAACAGTGCTGTGTATGTTAATTTGTTATTATTATATTATACTTTTGTGTTGTGCTTTCATATACATTTTTTTTATACACAAGTACAATCTCGATGAGACTATGTACTTAAATAAAGGATTAACTTACTAACATTGAGGTCAAAGTGCCTCCATCCCGCTCTGGGCCACAGGCTTAGTCATATACTCAGGCCCAATCAGTGGGGCTGCTGAGCACATTAGCATTCCAAATGTTGTTTGTTTTACAATGAATTTCATTCTCTGCCTGCAGAGGATAGAGTTTCAACCACCTTGTTGTGGATGTTGATGTAGCATGGCCGCAGGTCAGACACCAGTCTACACACATAATTGCCTTGGGCCTGCCACCTCAATGACCTTAGACAGTGACAGTCTGTTGGACCACAGGGTCCTCTTCTTCATTGTTATCATCACTATCAATTAGATTTAACCAGAGCATCATGTAAATGATGCTTTCAGCTTGGTATTTATTGTTGTTTTTTATGTATTGGTATTCATGGTTTTCTCTTTCTGTTCTCTTCTTGCAGGTATCTCAGTAACAAAGAAGACACATACCTGTAAGTACAGTTAATTTTTATTATTTTATTTTTGTTGCACTACAATTTTAAGGCTGTAGAAATAGACATTTAACTTCATTCAGAAATATTCTACACAAACTTCATGTGAAAAAAAAACCTTCATGTCTTATATATAGTAGACATAAGATATCTTGTTTGTATCCATGTTTTTTCATCTTATGTTCTTATATAAATATTATTTTTCTGACTAGGATTGTGGTAAATCAATACCCTCAATTAGATCTGTGCCATCCGCTTTCACTATTTCTTCATCTTGATCCCAGGGAGAGTATGATGATAACCCCAGAGAGGAAATTAAAATGCTATGCAGTCTTATGACTGCTTGATAATCATGCACAGTTGAAGCAGCCAGTGTGCTGAAGCACCTCTTTGTTTTCTGCAAGGTCCTGCAGCTGAACAACACGGATGTGGTGTTGTGTGGTGGTTTGTAACCTCTGAGGCTGCATTAACTACCAAGAGTTTGTATTCTTCAAGTACAGATCATATCACGAAAATTGAAAGATACTCACACAGTATGTGACACATGTGAGATGCAAGGTTTCTTTGTGCACTACAACGATCATACACAGACTTTGCCTTCTCTAACCAACACTGCCTTTTCAATTTCAGTCTGCTCATGAAGAATTGATGAACAGTCAAACCTGTAGAAATCAATGATTTCCAAGAGATCTGTACTGTATTTTGACACGTGTGAAGTGTAATCGAAAAGGCATGTTAAACTGCTTTTGTGTAGTGTACTGCAGTGTGCGTGTGTGTCTGCGTGCGTGTGTGTGTGTGTGTGTGTGTGTCTACGTCTATGTGTGTGTTCACTGTGTGAATGGAAGAAACTAGCCCTGAAGGCTATCCTTTCGCTCTGATCACTCTGATGAAACTTGTGGAGAGGGAAGGCCAGAGGGCTTTTCTGTAAGAGCGGTCGGAGTGTTTCAGATTGTGAGATGTTGCATCTCACTCTGTAAAACTCCTCAGCTCTTTCTTACATCAGACAGCAGGGCAAAGGATATGATCTTCTACGCAAGACAGCTCTACCTTACTCAAACAGCCCCGTCAAAACAGCAGCATGATTGTGTGTTAAGCTATTTGCTTGTCTGGAGGGGCTATGGTGTTTTTTTTTTTTTCTTTTTTTTTTTTTTTTTTTTACATGTGTGCGTGTGCATGTTCGTGTTTGTGTCAGGATATCTTCAAGGTAAAAGAGAAGAGCTTTGACCCACCATCCACCGCCCCACTATCTTAATTAGTGCGGCGCTAAGCACCTCTACACCGGAAGGGGGCTCAAATCAAAGAGCATGATTTAGGAGTCTTGGGTTCAAAGCCCTGGGCAGAGACTGGACTACGCTGTCTCATTTCAGTGAGAAATATTCAAATCTTGTCCGTGTGAGGAAATCAAAGTAAAGCCCCTTAACAAGTAGTTGATTGCTGTGCCTCACAGACAGGAAGCGACTGTGGAACCTCGTCAGAGCTGTGTGCACAAGAAGAAGTTCAAGGGCCAGTTAATGGTCATTGAGAATGTGGAGGGAAGGTCTTTTTTTTTCAGAGAAGCCTGGTGATTATTTGGCTGGTGGAGTAATAATGAGGGAGATCGCACTGCCCTACATGGTTATAGTCAGGCTGTAGATCTATTTCTGTTCCCAGAGTGAAAACATTGGCTTCCCCACTACACCAGTCCACACTGGCTCTTGTAATATGAGCTAGGCAGTCCCGTTTGTGTATGTGTGTGTGTGTGTGTGTGTGTGCATATGCGTGTGTGTTTAGAAGGTCTTCCCAGTCCAACCCAGACCACAGGGATGGTCCGTGTCTCTGACTAACTCCCTACTCTGCCTGAGTGATCAAACTGCTGGAAGCTCCCCGCCATGCCAGTCCCCTCATCAATATAAATTACAGGGGCAGCTGTTCACTGGCAGACTCCTCTCTTCTCTGCTCCTCTCTTCTCTGCTCCTCTCCTCTCTTCTCTTCTCTTCTCTTCTCTTCTCTTCTCTTCTCTTCTCTTCTCTTCTCTCCTCTCCTCTCCTCTTCTCTCCATTCTGCACTTCCCTTTTCCATCCACCTAATTTAACTAATCATTTAGCCATCAGAAGATGAAGTATTCTAGATGAAAACAGATACTTACTGTTATCATTGTGCCAATGACTGTCCCCATTCAGGCTGTTATAAAAACTTACATAGATTTACCATCTGAAGCAGAACCTTTCTCTCTCTCTCTGACTTCCCTTCTCTCTTCATTCCCCATAAGGGGTGGCCCCTCAGCAGCACTTTCTCTTACCGCAAGGCTATAATTCTCAGCAAGAAGTCAGCTGTGGTTTTCCTGTACATTTCCCTGACAGATTTACAAATGCTTTCTTGTATGGACTTTTAGTAGCAGTTGACTTTTAGTAGCCTAAAAACGACCTGTGTAAAAAAAAAAAGTGACAGCAAAAGATCAAGGGCTTACATTTCGTATTGTAGGTTTTTTTTTTTTTTTCTTACTTTGATGGTGGACACCAGATATACGCCATCACCTTCTCCTACCTCGGCAGGCCGGCGTTGCTGTGAGATGAGTTTCTGTTTGGACCTGTTGAGAGAGATGGTGTGGAGCGGAGGATCAGATGCAGCAGCTGATTACACCGAGATTAGACGTCTCACCTCTAATCTACCATCAGCAGTCTGGGGCTCTGTCTCACAGCTCGAATAGCAGAGAGCCAGCTAGCACACACACGGGTCGTGTAGCCAGGATGCTCTTCCTCGAACAGAGCAGATCTCCTGATTACCTTGAGCTAATCCTGTCTCTCTCTTGCAGCAGTAGATGTACAATATACTGATTGTCTGCTGACTGTTCAGACAATGATACAAAGCAAGACCGCAAAACTCTGGATAATCACAATAAATTGCCGGTTTTTCTACAGTTTGCTTTTGATTAGACAAAACATGCAAGATCACTGACGTCAACAAAATAACCACCTTAAACACTTCACAAGCTGAAATTGCATCTTTCTGACAATGTCACCAAAAGTTTAAAACAGATAATCATCACAGAAACACTATTAACTAATAGTCAAGCACTGTTAATTCGTTATTATTGTGTTTGATTCAATTTTATTTCACATGTGTATCCTGCCCATCCTTTGTATTAACATGCACTACTGTATATGTGGTGTGTGTCTTGGTTTAGATTGGGAATAGAGTGGCCAGAGGGAGGCAGTAATACAAATGTGACTCTGGGAAAAGAAAAGGAGACAGACGAGCCTTCCTCTCTTCAGTCTTACAGATACGATGTAGAGCCCCAGTCTTTTTTCACCCTATATTTATCTCCATTGCGGTGACAGAGTCCTTACACTGATTGAGAAACATGGCCTTGCTCCAGCATCTTCATTTATTTGCTAGCAGCTTGTATTGAGTTTCTCTCGTCAGAGATGTGCACTCACATAGTAATAGTGCAGCCAATCTGTTTTAAAGGAACCAGATGATTTAGATTTTTTTGGCGCTGCCTTAGAAAAACTGAGTGCACAGTCGGAGGGAAAATAATATCAGTCATTGAGACTCACTCAAAGTTAAAAAGCCAGAACTTGTAGATTTTATGCCTCTACATTTCACATTTCTCTCTTTACAGTATATTTTTTTAAAAGTAGTCTGGTGTATTTTTGCAAATATATGCAAACAACATTATTAATCCCAATAATGCTCTCTGTGTTCACATGGCACAATGACAGGTTGTGTCTTTAAAGCATCTGCTTTACCTCTAAATGACAGCAGATCCCGCTTGGGTTTCTGAGTAGTAGAACACTAATGCATTGGCTGTGTGAGCTGAGGTATTTTCAGTTAATCAAACATGAGATTTATGGTCCTTAATAGTGCTATACATTGCCAATTTAGGAGAATAATATGTCCCAGTTGCTGCCTAATTTTGCTTGGCAACAGGCGCACTCCTGTGGAATCGCCCGGGGCAGTGTGAGTTGTCTCTGCATAGCTCAGTGTTCCATGCTCAGTGGTTGTTTGAAGGTATTTCATCACATTGTTGCCTTGATTCAGCTCTGTGGGGATTTGTTAGTTGCACTCATGTGGGAAGTGCATCCAGTACATTGTTAAGCTAGGGCTGATAATGAAGATCAGCCAGCCAGAGTCCCCTGAGCTACACGGAGAGAGATAGTCTAGTGAGACGCACAGCACAGACATAGTGGAGCAGGACGAGCACACACAGCAATACACACAGACGCAGAGGAATCATCAGCACAAAGCATACAACACTGAACTGTGCTGTGGTGTATTAGAGTAAAAAACACAATACAGTAGCGCATACTGTACAGTAAACTATTATCAAATGTTAAACTCTGTTGTTCTTACTGAACCTTGCCAAATTATAGTTTAAATATTAGTTGAACAATCATGTGATCATTTTAATGTTGTTGCCTTTTTGTCAGGATTGAAATTGACAACACAGGGCCCCACTAAACACAGCCACTCTTTCTGTGGAAAGTTATTTGATTCTCAGCGTGATACTAGAACTCGTTGTTTCCTCTTCTCCCAGAGCAACATTGAACGCTTAAATTGACACAATCTTTTTCTACCTCTGTAGGCTACTGTAGGTTATGTTTCATCTTACTCTATTTGTTTGTTCCACAAAGAGAGTATTTTCTTTTTGGACATTTTGGTTTAATCTATAATAGACGGCTATTTTTTTTTTTTTTTTTTTTTTTCTGAAATAGGTCAGTGTAATCACAACAGTGAGGGATGGACAGTCACTGTAAAAAGGAAATCAATAGAGCTATCTATTTGTCGTAAACCAGGCCAGCATGATTTTTCTCCATTTTTCCACTCCTGCCATACTTTTTCCTCTCCAACACAATATGGCTGGTCCTCATTTTTCAGTAAAAGCATTATGTCTGCCATTTTGTAAAATTGCAAATGGCCTTTGTACATGCACTTTCTTTGCATAAGTTTCTCTGGGTAAGGACGCTTCTTTTTATCGCCTCCTGGGGGCCCAGGGTGTTTTATAAGGAGGAGAGTGGTGAGGGGAGCCATAAGGGTGCACGACAGCTTATTGTGGGGCTGGGGGTGCTTTGCTTTTGTTGGCTCTTAATCTGGTTCTTCTCTTGGTGCCGGCTCTTTCAGAGAATTTGAGCCGGAGCGAAGAGAGGCCTCGTCAGCTATTCCTCACCCTTTCCCTTTTGTGTCTCACCCGAAACTGAAAGGCCCTGTCTTGAAGTGTTGTCAAGACAAGAAAACAAGAGTAAGTGACATGTGACAAGGACACAATGCTTGGATGGGCCAGCCAAAGTAAGTGGCCCCATCTGCTGCGGGCGATTTCTCTTCTGCCGGCTGTCTGCCGCCTCAGGTGAGAGGGGCAGGGAGCGAGGGCTGTGCTGAGATGGTGGCGTCTGCCAGGCGAAGCAGTTGGCATGGCTGGGAGGGCACGGCCATCCTCGCACTCGCTGAGGCACAGCACAGTAGACTAGCCTTTGCACAAGTGCAGGTTATCCGTCACTCATCAGGTTTCCGATGCCTCATCACTTTCCCATGGTGTACACACATTCAGCGCAGGACAAGAGTGTCAGCATGTAATGAAAGGTTTGATTCATGGAGGGCGACATAGGCGGAGGTCATGGAGCTCCTCCAGATATGATCCTGACTGATGCTGATGGGGAAGCTTTAAGATGGGGGGCCATAATTAAATGTCCTTGTGCCATCATCAAGTTCCTCTGTAGCAGCCATACACACACACACACACACACACACAGTCCTCTCGTGATCTAAGCTTATCTCCCTGAATGTGTATCAGAAATTGATGGTCTTCACTCCTCACTGAAGTGCACTTTGAGACAAATTATACCAAACTGAAGCAGAGGAAAAAATCTATTGTCAGAAATATTCCATTATGGATTTTTTAGAATGTGAAAATTCTGATGCAATATTATGCATGAATAAAGGAGAGTAAAATTAACATATATAATTTAATTCCTGAATTATTCATCGGAATGTTGTTGAATAAACCATGCAACGAGCAAGATGTCCCCTATAATAACATTCCTTTGAAATATCTTGTAAGCGCCATTTCAGGATCAATAATAATCGTCACAGAGCATCAAAGAAAAAATATGTTGGGACAAAACACAACAAACAAGAGTGTTTGCATGGAGAGCATCAAATCTTTGTTGAAATTGAATTAGATTAATTTGAAGTGAGGATCATATCTTTCTGGCAAATAATGTCATTCTGTTCAGAAACTGAAGTAGTAGAAAAAAAAAAGTAACATCTACAGAGAAGAAAGCAGAAGTGCTCACAAAAGCTTTCGGTGATATTATACATTGACATTTGTGCTGATCGCATTGTGCGCATTTTGTTGAATCTGCTTTATTAGAGAAATGCTGTTTTTTTTCCCCGTTGCTATTAATTTGTGTTTCTGTGGGTGTACAGTGTGAGAACAGAGAGATGTGGTTAACCCATTGTGAAGTTAGCCGTCATCATTAAGATTCTACAGATAACAGGCATGCGGATTTCTACTGCTCAGCATTATAGGATCCCAGACATCAAAGGCAGGTTTTCATTCTACTGTGTCTGCGGCACTGTGAAGGGAAAAAAAAAGAAGAAAAAAAAAAGAAAAAAGAAACGGGAAAGGAGATATGGAGTCAGGAAAATAAGGCAGATTGGGAGAAGAGAGGAGAGCATGTATACATACCTGCTTGTGAGTCAGGTGACACAATGCTCTATAATGTGTTTCTGCCACAGAGGGTCCCTCCTGCATAGTTAGCTCCTTGCTAAATTGGCGTCCTCTCTGATTAAGTGGTATAGTCCTTAATAATGCCGTGGCTGACTGCAGGTTGGTTCACTTTAAAGATCAAGTTCATTTCTCACCATGGTCATTAAAGCTCAGGTCTGCGTAATTCAAATCAATTCACTTTTTTTTTTATTTTTTATTCCATTTCACTTTCACACAGTGTAGCCTCCTTTTATATCTAGTCAAATGTGACTCGCTGTCAGCAATGTGTTGCTTTGTACAAATCTTGTAATACTATTTCCACTTCTATTACCCAGATATTACAATGAAGTTCGTCTTAATTCAGATTACTTTCTCCTTCGGCATGGTGCCATTATGCTTTTGCCATTACATCAGAGTGAGCTGTGCTACAGTGTGAGTATTGAATGTACAAGAGAGAGAAATATGCTGTTCTCCAGTATTGTGCTGGATTACAGAATCAAGGTCGACTCACAAGACACAGAGCAGCATTATCCCTTAATCCTGTGTTTTGGTTTCAAATAGCCTTTTTACACCTAATCTTCACAAGTAAAATGACAAACATGAATACTGAGGTAGGTATTTAAATGTGCATTACCTGCAATGTTAAGGTCAAAGGCTTATGCTGACTTACAGTGGCTCTATATTTCATGAAAGAACAGACGATCATGTGTTTGCCACTTATTTTGTTGCGTCTGTATTACAGAAGACTAGGGAGTCTTGTGATGAAATTCCCTCAGGCCGTTTCAGATGGATAAGTCTGGGAACTTTTCATGCAAACTCTGAGTCATTTCTTCTTTGTTTTTCTACTTTTTCCTATTTACAGTCTGTAATGTTTTGAATGAAGTTATTTCCTTTTCACTTTAACCTCTCACCCAAGTTTGGGCATTATACTTTGGGCATTGGGAGGACAAGCTTCAATGAGTCACCAGATATAGTGAGTATACCAGTTGCAGCACTGAGGCACTGTCTCCCCTTGACCAGGCTGGTCTTAGTGTGTCTGTCAGGCTCAGTTGTGGCAGAGCTGGAGGAAACTTAAAGGTGCTGTGAAAGACTAAAAGTGGGCCAGTCGCTGCTGCCTCCTGTTGACCTACCTTGTTCAGAGGGTCCAGGTACAGACTGATGACAGGACTCCTCCTCAGCGGACCACATTACTAATGTGTGAGGGTGCAAGAGGAGCACACCCAGTGATGAATCACTCCCCTGCACCCATGGCATCCTCATAAGTCAAGAGTAAAAGTATTGAGAGTGCGCACGGTAAAAGAGCTCCTTCGTCCCATCCGCCGTAGAGAAACTCCATCCAGGCCCGGTGGAGGAGGGGAAAGGGGAAGGCTAAGTGGTGCACGTCGCACATAGCCTGAAGATCTCCCTCAATCTTGAGGAAAACATTAGTCCCTCTGGTGACTCACTTGTTTTTATAAAGCTCATAGAACTTAGGAAAAGTTACTTTCATGTTTGAACAGAGCTGCTCTTTAATAAATGGGAGTAATCTACATTGCGTTGATCTGGACTGCCTCATCGGACCATTACCTGAAGTCATAGTGAACATTAAATGTGTTAGTTTAAGCTAAAGCAGTTTTCTTCTGAGAGTTTCTGCACTGAGCAGTCACAGGAAAAAGGCACTGCCTCATTATTCACTTTGGTGTTTCAGGAGAGAGAATAATGGTGAAATTGTTGAAAAACTGCAGAGGAAATATTGAGTAAATTTAGAGGTTTTAAAATAGATCTTTTTTCTATTGAAAACAACTTTATTGATGCAAATCTTGTACTTCACTGTTTATTTCTCTCTTTTCTTCTTTCTTTCTAGCCTTAAGCCAGAAGGTTAACTATTTTAGTTTACACGCCTACCTCCCCCCAGAGCTGACGTCGGGCTATATTGGTGATGTTGGGGGAGTGTGTAAGTTTGACGCTAGGTAATACATCACACACTCCGGGGGGTCTCCCTGGTATGCTCTTCAATAATGAAGTTCATTCGTTAACTTCTCCCTCAAAGGCCAAGTTCCCCTGCTGCCCTTTTCAACAGCCATTGCAACTCTTACCACAGTCACCCTACCAGCAGGGAAAAAAAACACATCATCATGCTTTTCCCCTTGACAGGCTCAGTGGTTGCCTTTGCAGGGCATGAAGAATAAGCAGGTCCATTACCAATCCCTCATGCCTGGTTATAGCCATAATTATCACAGGGAAAATGACCTGCTCTGTTTGGTTTGCTGTGCAGGAGCTGCGCCTTCCTAATCACCTCCTCCTTCCCTCCTGTCGTCCTCATGCCATGGAGATGGAGCTGGTTTTGGGGGAGTCTTGCCAGTTCATTAGAATTCACAGGGTTCCACCTCCCTGCCTAGCCAGGCTAAGCCTCTCACACAGGCTGCCATGCCTGCGATAATCTCCCCACCTCGTTCCCTTTCGCTCCTTCTCTCTCTATCATCCTATCCCTTTCCTCTCTGTCCCCAAGGGCAGCCTTGCACAAAAGAGATGCGCTACAATTCATTGTTAAATCTGATTTCTATTGATCTATTGAAAGATTGTTCCGTGAGATATATGATAGCACTCCAGCAGAGCTGATGATCTCTCTTTACCGCTGCCTTTGCATCCGACAAACCAAGTAAACAAACTGATTTATTCCAGTCAATTAAACAACAATCTTTGTTGAATAACTTTGTGTATGAGGTGCATATTTTTTTTCAAGGTTGTATCAATCAATTGAACAGCCAGTTCCAGTCGGCAGATTGTAAACACTTTTGTTGCTGCTCAAATGCCCAAAGACAGGAAGAAATGTCCTGGTGTAGTTATAGCAACACAGCCACTAAACAAAACCGCAAAAAAGCACAAAAAAAAAAAGCAGCTGAGAGTGTTTGATGTTTTCCATTGAAGTAGTTATCACTTTGTTCACAGCCTCTTGTCACTACCTGACTCATACCTGCAAGGGGTCATTTAACATGGAGCAGGCATGCAAGTAAGTGATGTGAAGTTTGGTCAGTCCACAGAGGACAAACTGGCTTTGCTGCCATGGTGACACAGAACTTGAACATTTTTTATTTACCTAAAACATTTGATTCAATTGATTTGGAAATACCAGAGACTCTTATTTTTCTGTCTTTTCAAAAAAAAAAAAGATTTAAATTTAGCTCTATAAATAACCATGGCAGTAAAACAAAAGGCTATAGCCTTGTCAACCATTCACTATAAGTACTGTGTTGTTGATTCTGATTATAAGACAGTTGACAGGTGAACACTTCACCTATGTAGGAATGATATGCTTTCATATCTCTTCCTTTTGACCCTGCTGTTCTAAAAATATTGTGTTTGTGTGTATGTGCATTGAGTGACAGATAGAAAGAGAGAGAGAATAGTGCTGAGCTGGCCTGGGGGCTGCTGTGCATATAAAGGATGAAGGGCAGTGTATAGTCACTAATATAGAGTTATCTGATCAGAGTGTAACTGTTAAGATTGTAAAAAGCATGAGGCTTATACCTACAGCTGCTACCTCGCTTGACTAGACACACTGTGCTGCTCCATGGAAAATCCATTAGCCGTAATGAGTTAACAGCATTTCCTGTAGCTACACATTATACCATAAAACTCAGGCAAAGCATCTGTGCGTAGTATGTTTCTAAACTCTTGCTGTTCTTATTTAAACATGTCTTTAAATGCAACCCTCCGCAGTCCTCTGGACATAACCCAATAGTGTCCTCTATTTTCACTGAAATAGATATTCCCTTTGTTGTCTGTGTGATTTATTGAAGTCTTCCCACAAGTGGAAGCCCCCAGGAAATTGCCTGGAATGGCCCTAAATTGGTTTATGATTGTGTGGTGTGGGCCGGTGCTGTTATGGTTCTAATATTATGCCCTCCACTCCTTGGCATCTATATTAAATTGATCTGTATTGTTTTCATGGAGTGCCTGTTGGAGCTTGTTAATTCTACCGCTGCTTCAGGCTTGTGGTGCAGTTCCAAACACCCGGGTGGCTCTGTGGTGGAATATAAGCCTCAGCTTTCTAAAATATATCCTGACAAGAGTGGGGGCACAAAATGAGGAAGTCCATAACTGTTTATCCTGTGGGGTCAAAGGCCACAGAGTGCAACAGCGTGAAGACTACAGGTCCTTGCTCTTAGAGGCCAGTCCAGAATAGCTTGAGTTAACGTGGATCAGCTGCATGGCGGAGTCTGTGCGTAGAATGGCTACTGACAGACTGCTAATGAGGCCATTATCAGCTCTGGTCCTCTCCTCTCCTCCGGGGGCACCAGTGGATGCTCTGCACCACATCTCAATTGAATTCCATTCCACAGAGCTTGTTTACAGTAAATACATTTGCTTGAATTAATACAAGAGGAGTCTGAGACACATGACTTTACTGGTCTAAATGCAGAAATTTAGTTCCTGGATCATCTCAGAATCAGTTGACAGCAACATCACTTTCACAATTTCTCTTTTATACTCAGGAGCATAAAGAAACGATTGACTAAAATGATTCCATTGATGGCTTCACGACACCACATTAATACCCACAGACATTTGACCATCAGTGCCTTTGTGGTTTAATCAATGCTCTAATGAACACGTATCAGCAGCATATTGGCATTCTGTCACTGGTAATGTGGAGCAGTCTAGGAAGAATGTGATCAAGAGCAAATGAAGCAGCTTTGCTGGAAACATCTCTCCTTAGGGAGGACCAGGCTTTTAAGCACAATTATATACAGTTGAAGGCACTATATTTGTTGCAGAACGGAAAAGAACAACATCAAGACCAATTTATCATTTTTTTGTCTCTCTTAAAGCATCCATCCACCCAAATTACAAAAGGCAAACATATTTTTACCTATGGTGGTATCTGGCCATCCAGATAGGTTTGGTTTTATCTGCCCAGGTTCTCTGAGATTTCTGCGGGCAACCCAAAACATTCTAGATGAACTGGATTTTGTTTGTGGTGGTCACAGTAATGAAAGAAATACACAAGATTTTTTTAAAAGACAACTTATTTTTATAGGACTATTTCTGTGGTAGAAATCAAATTGTGTTTTTTTTATTTTGTAATTTGAGTGAACCAACCCTTTAAATGTGAAAGTTGAAAGGGAGAGAAGTCACTGGACAGTAAGTCCCTGAGAGACAATATTTCACTTTATAGTTCACTGAAAAGATCTGTGAAAGGCAACTTTCTCCAGATGAAAAACACCGAGTCCAACAGCCTTTTGTTTCTGTGTGTTACATTGCAATGTCATATTTTACAGCTTTTACTTTTTTTTTATTGTTAGAACTATGTTGTCATAATCTTCCTAACCTGTAGGGAACTCACTTATTCACCTCACAGACTGTAAGCAGACAAAAGAAGTATGCCTTCTAACCCTCTTCTGACGCTCAGGTTGTAATATGGATGTTATCCTCCTCTCAGATGTTCTTGGATAACCAGCCAACAGACTCAGCCCCTGATATCATGTTTTTGTTCTTGTAGCTCATAGCTCAGCGTGTCGAGCCCTGGCTGGTTCTAGAAAGATTGATACAACAGCCAGTTTGCCAGACAACCACAGATAGTGGCAGTTAAACATGTCCCTGCGTGGGCATCGGCCCTGACTCATCTAGTGAACTTTTAAGATCTTGTGGCAAGATGTCATCATTGAAATGAGACGACGGCGTTGTCTCTGACATCACATTGTTTGAATAGTTTACCAAGGCCTGTCTAGTTTGTATCCCAGACACGCTCCATTTGATGCTATCAGCCTCTGAATGATATTTTGTTCATTAGACGGTGTGCAATAAGAGACCAGTGTTGACACAACGTGAGTTAATGTGTTTAGTGTCTCTAATGGATCATAGAGGTCCTAATGAAACATTGTCATGGGAAGATTTATGTTGCATGCTGCTGAGTCCTCATTTCCATAATATATATTGTTAGACGTACCTTTATTCAATGAATTGCACACAATAGAAGACATCAAATGAATATAGATATTTAGAGTGTAAAACAGGAATAAATAAATAATCAAAATGTCTGTAACAATTGCATTGTTAATGTGAAATTCTTTCCCTGCGGAAGCATCATAATTCTGTGGCAAATACCCACTGCTGTAGTAGTGTTATTAACGTCAAACAACTATAGAGAATGTGAAATGATCTTCCGCCATCTCCAAATTTGAAATACCGGTGGTGTAAAAAAATATTTTTTGCCCTTTAATTTTTAGATTTCAAATATTGCAGTGTCTGATGTTTGTCTTGAGGCGAGATGATATGAACACCAGCTTATTCATGGACATGCCAAATGCAACGTGGTTATTGGCCAAGGCTGGATTGCACTAAAACCAGAATATTGTATCAGAGAGAGGCAGCTGGTTAGGAGTCAGAACAGATTATCATATGAGAGAGAGGATGAGCAAGGAGAGGGGGAGGAGAGAGAGAGAGAGAAACAGAGAGAGAGAGTGAGGTAGAGACTGAAGTGGGAAGCAGGGGGCGAGAGCGAGGGGCACAAGAGGGAGAGAGAGAGAGAGGAAGAAATGATAGCAAGAAACTCATCGCCCGGTCGCTGTGGGGTGGAGGGGATCATCCAAACCCTTCCGTCACTATCTCTCCTTCTTCACCTGTCAAAGGAGTGTGTGAGAGCAGTTGGAGAGAGAGAGAGAGAAAGTGAGAGAGAGAGAGAGAGAGAGAGAGAGAGAGAGAGAGCGGGGCATACGGGTCCTCTGAGAGGTCAAGAGAAGAAGCTGAGGCTCCACTCATCTTCTCTCCGTGTAGGGCCCACTGCTGCTCGCAGACATCTGGCCTCACACTGATCACTCATACCTACAGACAGGGAGGAGGAGAAGAGCAGAGCACTTCGATCTTTGAGCTACAGAAAAATTACACATCCCCTCTTATCCATGTTCTCCGCGCTCCTCTTTTTTTTCTTTTTTTTTTTGCTTGCAATGTCTGTTGTTTCCTCTGTTTTTTTCCCCCCCTGCTCCCCCCCTCTCATCCCCCGTCTAGCCTTTTATCCCCTCTTTGACTTTTTTCTTATCCTTGACATTGCACCATTTTTAAAGACAGAAAACCAAGAGAGTAGAAAGGGCAGAGCGAGAGCATGAAAAACTGGTGTCTGCTAGAACTGGTTCTGACTTTATCCTTGCACTAAAAAGATAAGCCACAGAAGATAGTGAGAGTGTGCTGTGTCTAGCAAGCCGGCATACAAGGCTCTGACTGCAATCAGTGGGAAGAGGGCCAGCTTCCCTGCCTGAGCTCTCAGCGCCCCTACTGGCTGCATGCTGTGCCAATCAAAGGCTAGTGGGTGGGGAGCAGTCAGACATGAACACTGATGTCACAGTCACATGGATTCTGGTGTGGTCATGCTCGGAGGCTGAGAGACAGAGCTGTGCTGGCCAGCTGCTGCTGAGACAGCAGTGGAGGGCTTTGCGCTGTGATAGTTGTTCTCTTATGGACTCGAAGCTTAATGATGTATTTTGTGATTTCAGCTATGAAAGGTAAGAGCAAAATGCATGCTGATCCTGCACCCAGAGTAACAAGTAGGGAAGTACGGCTCCGCTATTCATAGCCTGCCAACTCTTTGCATTTCATTTGCAAGGCATGAGTGTGGCAGAGAGAGAGAGAGAGAGAGAGAGAGAGGGGGAGGGAGGGAGAAATACAGTATTACAGTGCTTCTGAATGCATGCAAGTAAATTAAGCTTTTCTAATATGTCTTTTCATGCATGAACAGAATTTATTTTTTTGTTGAGAAATAGAAACTGAGCTTCTTTAACTTCTTTAAAAAATCTGTAAAGGTATTCTTGCCTTGATTTTATTGTTCTCAGTGTGTGTTTTCTCACTGCTGCTGTTGTGTGGGGTGCTCTGGAAACCACAGCCGGTGTAATCTTTGCACGGGTACATCTCTGACGAGAACAGCTCCTGAGCTTCAGAGCAGAAGTTTTTTGGCTTAGATGTGAGGTAGCATGCACAGAGAGGGGGGGACAGGGGGTCAGAGAAAGAGAGAGAAGGGGGCATGGGGGTTGGGGGGGGGTCGCTATTCCTCTCTGCCCCGTTCTTAATCCTGTTGTTCCAGTCCAGAGGACGTGTCTATTCCGCGGGAAGATGTGCGTGGCAGTGTTGAACATGGGTCGCAGACGGGCGACAAGGCACTGGCACGACTGGCAGACTGTGATTCTTTGAGTTGATACTAGTGCATGTGTGTGTATATCTGTGCGCGAGTGTGTTGTGTTCCACTGACCTATTTTTTGGGTAGTCGGGTTTACATGTGTGGCCATGAGAGCAGGACTGGGTCCTCCCAGTCGCTGTGATGTTGATCTAGTATGCCTAATCCCAACTCTTCCTCCCCCTCCATCATACAAGCATACATGCGCACACACACATCCGTGCAGACAGATACTGAAAGTGCAGTCAGACATACAGTACAGCATACACTTCTCTCATGCATGCTTGCACACCGGCGTAGACACACATGCACATGATCATGTGTTTCACGCATATGAATTCACTTTAATTCTTCCATGTAGACCAAATGTGAACAACCGTTTCCAGACATATGTGCTCACATGCACACATGATACAATCAGATACAATAATCATGATGAGGAACAGGCAGCTGTCATTTTGCGTTAACTGAAAAATACTAGAAATTATGATTTGGTTTAACATTTGCTGCTATTTTGTCTTCCCGCGTGTCAAAAAACAAATTTATGTTTTTTAGTTTTTTAATCATAAAAAAGGCAGTGGAGCATGTTCAAAATACACAAAAAATACCTACAAATATAGTTAATGTGTGAAAGAAATAATGCTATAATTAAATGTTTAGATTACTTGCTATATTAGTAATATTGATACCAACCCTTGCAGCTGATCCTGACTGTGTTTTGTATTTTTACATTTAAGTTTTCCATCCAAGTATCATGCTCCATGTGACTGACCATTGTGTTCATTTCTTTTATTCTATTGATCATAGTGTGTGAGAATTCATTTATGAGGTGAGGCTCATAGTCATTTGCGTCTGACTTTGTGTGAAATTGAGAGGGAGTGCAGTGCTCTATCTTATTCTTAGTGAGACACATATGAAAAATGGCCTTTGACCCAATGTCCTTTATATGAAATTGCTATTGAAGGGCTTAATGAAATCGTACATTTTTGGACAGAATCGGGTGTCTTGTGTTGTGCGGCTTTTGTGCATTTCTTTAAATGTGTGGCATACATGTGAGAATTTCAATGTGTATATTTCTTCTTTTCTTGGCTCAATGTAGAAGAACACTTTTTTTAAAATACATTTTTTAAAATTGATTAATTTCATTTAGACAAATTAATAGAGACGAGCCATGTACTGACATTTTCTGTATTTGTCATTAACACTTGTAAAAGTGAACCTGTTTACTAGCCAGTTTCTGCTTGTTTTTATCTCTCCTTTGAGCTCTGTCTTTCCCCTTATTAGTGCTTCCAGTTTGACAGGAGCTGCTGTTATCATGATAGGTTATTGTGACAATGTCAGAAATTAAATTAAAATGTGAACAAGCAGTATAATTAGAAACTAATTTACACCGCAGTAGTAATTTCTTCCTGAAAATGGTCAGTGAAATGGATGTGGAGCACAATGACTTGCTGTCTTGGCATACACTCCTTTATTGTTTTGTTAACATGGTTACATGATTATACTGCATGTGCCTTTTTTGACTGTTTTATATTGTTTTTCATACTGTACATTACAAAACAATGATGATATATTATAACAAACATCTCTTGTGTGTTTCTCTCTATGGCTTTGTCGATACTCTGCACCCTCCCTACCCACCTCTCCCTCTCTATTCAGCCTATCTACCACACCACTGCCTCTCAAGTACCTAATTACCTGTAATGGAAACATCCCTCTCATTACCCCATGCAAATTAGCCAGCCTACTCAGCACAATTAAGATGAAAATTCCAATTACATAATTAAAGTAAGTTGTTTGATGTGTGGATTGACAGAAAAGGTAAAAAGTGCGTCTCATCCCAAGTACATATAATTAACCCTTGCAAAAGAGTGTTATTGTGGGGAAGTATACGTAGCTGCAATTTTTGAAATTGTCGAAAGCAGGGCCCAGGAAGGCACTACAGTGTATGCAGACAGCACATAAATATGTGATTTAACATGAGTGTGTACTAGACTGTAAAAATGTTCTGGGGCCGTAGAGAAGGTAAAGCTAAATATCTTGTGATAGACGCTTTAAGGCTATGTTAACAAGGCTGTAAATATTTGCTGTAGATTTAGTACTCTTTGTCTCTTTCTATCAGTGGCCGATTGAAGTGCTCACTACCCAGTGCTGCAGGCTCTCACACATTAAAGCAGAGGTTAACAAGATTGGCTATTATCCAGTTAGGGGCTGAGGACATGAAGAGCCAAAGGAAAAATCACCACAGATTAAGGTGAAGGCAAATATAGCACAAGTCACCTGCAAGGATTTAAAATAAAAGACCCAATTACAAAGAAGAAATATTTCAAGAAGAGGTGTTCTTCCATCATGTAAAAAAAACCAAATGCATTTTACTCTGTGATTAAAATAATCTGTTTGAATGTGAACATATAATTCAAATTTGAATATTAATGCTATGAAATAAAATTTCGTAGAACCCTAAAATTATATATCCCACAAAATCTGCATTTATAAAAAATGTTTTGATTTAATTTCACCTCCTCTAAGAGAACATTTACATGTTACGGTCGAATTGAAAAGATCATATCTGGAAAGACGAGACAGGAAAGACGAGACAAACAAGAGTCACTCTGGCCGACTGAGGGTGTGTGCTTTAGCCCTCTCTCTTGCCTCTTGGCTGGCTGAGGAAGTGGAATGGCGTCCCCACAGGTTATTAAAGTGTGTGAGGTGTGCCAGTCTGTGCTGTGCACACTGAGACGAACATCCTGGCTGCCTGACTGTGTGTGGAGAGACTGGTTAATGAGATATTGACTGCCCATTGAGAGCATGGATTTTTGATTTTGGCTCCATAGAAGTTGGGAGGATAGGGAGGTGCACTCTGGAGAGGAGAGGAGAGGAGAAGAGAGGAGAGGAGGGGAGAGGAGAGCAGATATTGTGTTTTATGTTTTTTATTACCATCAGTTAGTTTTGTTTACAAGGCTATGTTTTGTTTTTTTTTGTTATTAATGTTAGTAATGCTTTTGAAATGGTTATTAATTGCTATGGACCAGCCTGTACTTAATTATACAAATCACTTTATAGATTATCATGATTAATAATGTACATGCTTGCTACACCAGTTACCAAAACACAAATTAAAAATAATCAAAATACCTACAAAACAAAAATAAGAGAACATTTTTCACCATTTTACAGAAATACATAATTACTGTCTGTACTGATACCAAATGAATACCTTCTCAGTATCAAATGATTGATTACTGTGGAAGTGATTTGCCCATACATACAGGCAAATCAAATAAACATGCCATCATAGCCATGTCTGAGCACAGCATTTATATTGTACAAAGATTAATCTACACCTCCATCCAAGCCATTGCCAGAGTGCCAGACAGCTCCGTCAGTCATCTTGTCTTGTCATTCACACCTTGTGGTTTTGACAGATTAGCCCAATCACAGCCGAGGTTAAATGACTCTCCTGTCCTATGCCCAATCAAACAGCAGGCTACAACAAACAGCAGCAGCAGCAGCTCAAGATAACCATCACACAATGATGATTTTTGCTCTTTCTGAAACATTCACACCAAGTTCAGTCAGGGTTCTCGATTTGACTCTCCAGTCAGGTAAAACATCTAGCTGGGCTTAGTCAAATGCCTCTAACTTAAGGGTAATTTCCTACTTTACTTTCACTCAGTATTTCAGGAGTCACTTATAGATCCTTTGAAGTGTCTCCCTGTCATGCAGCATTTAGCTGCTGATAGAATACTTCCTCTGTCAGCACTCCTTAGATAATCATATACCACAGTCCATGGAGTTAAAGAACATTTCTACTTTCATTTTTTTTCCCCTTTCTTCATGTAGCTCACTGTAGAATATGTACAGAGATATTTTCACTGTCACTGTTCACAGAAACTCTTCTCTTTACATTGTAATGGTTTGATATTTGTGGTTATTTAAATACTGACATGCATCCTATCAGTGTGGACTTACTAAAAATAATGTACAATACGTATTTTAGATTAATAATAAGCGTAAATAACATTTCTACAGCCTCACATGCCCTGCTGTGCCCCATGTGCTTTGCCATTTGGGGCTTAGAAGTTAACAGTGTTTTAAGAGAGTAAAGGGTGAAGTGTTTTTCCTTTCATTCTGAGCGTGTTTCGTACCATTGGCTTTTTTTCCCTCTGTGGGCCTCGGGAGGGCTGTCCATTGGCTTTTTGAAGTTGCATCAAAGAGGAAATGGGGGAGAAAAAGCATTATTGATTTTGCGTTTTGTCTGACTCAAACACTGAGGACAGAAAAACACATAAGGAGTTTAGGTGTTGGCAGTGGGGCAGCGCTGTCTCCTGTGTGTGAGCCAGAGGGAGACGGGGGAGAAACCGTAAGAGGTAGAAGGTGAGGAGGAGGAACACCAGACAACACTAATGCATCTCTCCCTAGAGTCGTACGCTCGGTCCTATCACTTCTATCATTTCTGCTCTCCCTTCTGTTCTTAATGGCAGAGTAAATAAAGCCTGATACTGTAAGGCTAGAGACAAACCTCCGTCTCTCCCTGCCATGTCGGATAGTTTTTCCTCCTCTTCCATCAGGCCGGTGACTCCTGAGCTCTGACAGCACTCTCCAGTTGACCTGCTTTTCCATGAAACACCAAGCTGCTCTCTTCTCAGTTGTAATCAGATCTCCCTGCTAGGCAAGCATGCCGGCAGCAGGCAAGAAGAGGAGTATTGTTTGTGTGGTTTATCACCTTTATCCTCCTCCTGTGTCAGCCCAGCAGAGGTGAGATGAGAGCGGAGTACTTTTCTGGTGTTAATGTGACCTAGGGTGGCTCAAAACGAGCTCTCAGTGACAGCAGTTGATAAGAGCCGTAACTAGCATAGCTTACTCAGCAGTTACACTATGGATATGGCGTGGTAAAGCCATGAACTTGAAACTGATTTCCTACGTTGCACGTATGAATATTAGTGGAATTTGTTGTAAGAGAAAGACTGTACACAGTGATGGCATTGCTAAAATTGCAGCACAAGTATGCTGTAGAGTCAGAGAATGAGCAAGGGTCAGAGGTCACAGCATACTGGGTCACACTCCCCTCTGCTCCATGGAGAATGCCTGCGGCATCTAGGGACCCTGGCGGGGAACGGAGGATGAAAAATGAGAGGTGCACGGAATTTTGATGAGATGAGGGAACAGGCAGCGTTATAACAAAGGTCGTCACAACATGCGCTCCGCCGCTTGATTACAAAAGGGAGAGAGGCGTGTGAGGCGTTTGATTACATGTCCCTGCAGAGACCATTAGGGGTTCTACTTGTAGGACGGCATCATTTACACTCATCTGATCTGGCGTACGCGCTGATGAACAAACAAAGTGTGAATCCTCCGGAGCACTAGGGGGTGCTCTTCAAGAAAGACAAATGATAAGAATATCTGTGCCAAAGAGTTTAGAAGTTATGACAGTCTCTCAACTTCGCCGTGAGTGTCGACACTGGCTAAGTGTCGCTGCCAGGCAGCAGAATCTAACAAAGCGTGTTTGAGTCTCCCACAGGAACCCAAGTGGGCCGGAGTGAAAACTAACTCAAGGTTAGCAGCATTAGGCGCTCCTCGCCCCAACTAGAATGCATGAAAGGAATTCTATCATCATAAATAACAAAGAAAAACAGCCTTGCCAGAACAGTCTGCTTAAGATTGATTTTTTATGCACATGCATTCATTTGAAATAAAAGAAATGCTGCTTCAGTGCTAATTACAAAGATGAAAGGAGGTAGAATGTGCAAGGCAATGAACTTTGTTTAAAGGCGCAGCACATGGCTTAATCAGGGACATGGTGCTTTAATGAAATCCAACCCCATTTATAAACTTCTAGACTATGTGAGCATTTGAAAATTAAACTGTATTCACTCAGTTGATGTACAAGAGGGAAAAAAAAAAAGATGCACTCCTTTGCAAGTGACAGTCTGAACATCCCAATTCAGCGAGTCAGGCATGAGAGCCAACCAAACTATGTGTGTCCTAGACAATGAGTGTGTGGATGTTTCCCAGCTGGAGCAAAGGGGTTAACTGGCTGTGGAGAGATCCTTGACCTATCTGAGATGAGCTCCCCGCCCCCTCTAGCAATGTGGAATATCTGATTGCTGATTATGAGTTTATTCCCCATCGTGCTGAGCCTTTTGCATGTCAGGATCCATCCCTCCCCAGCTGAACTGATTAAGGAGCTGGAGATGATGCTACAGCTCTTAGCGATTGCTAAAAGACTCTTAGAGAGCCTGGTAATCTGGAGTGCAGCTGGCAATCACCCACCACTGACTCTTTTGGAGGCTTTTTTGGGTTGTTTTGTTGTTTTCAAGTGGGGTTTTTTTTGGCATATTGTTGTCTTTGTTCCCCTGGGCTTCTTGTTTCTGGATGAGAGCTTTCCTAGTGCTGAGCACAGGTCCTTGTCAACCTAGCTGCTCAGCTCAGCCCAGTCCAGCCCCAACAACAGCAGCCTCAGCAAAGACCCTCGCTCAAAGTCTCAGGATGTGCTTATGATCACCCTCTTACAGGAGCCTAATTTATGGCGAAAAAAAGGATCTTCATCCCTGATGTAAAAAAAACTCTCACTTTGCTCATTTTCACAGAGCTCCCTGAATCCAATACATGGGAACAAAGGCATCAGATGAATTGAAAGAAATAGCTCCTCGGTTTCTCAAAAAATGCATCCTCATGTAAACTTTTAAGGGTTTATGTGCTGTTCAGTGGATTTCTGTCAAAGAGAAACAAATAGAGTTTTCTAGCAAAAAGACTGCTATGGCTGCTTTATTTGCTTGCGGGGATCTGTCGCTTAGTTACAAATCAGCAGCTGTCGTCTCGAAGTTTTGTTTTTGTCAATAGTTGGAGGGGAAGAGGAAGACAGTCCTATTCCAACAGCGCTGATGGGTGTTTTAATGCCTTTAATGTGTGACTGGGGGCAAGAGAGTAGTCTGCCCAGAGTATTCTCAATTACTATCAAAGCTGTACAGCCCGTTGCTATTGACATCCTACTGTCAAACACATCACCCACAGTTTTATTGCTAATGCTCCAGTGTTTGCAAATACACTGTCCGGTAGCAGTGTTTACACAGTCATACACAGGCTCACAGACAGATACATCCAGTATGGTCTTATCAATTGAAGAATAATACTGTCAGTTTTCTTATTTCTTAACACAGTTTATGTTGCTGTGTCTGGACATGTGGTCAACAGGAAAGCTAATGGGGTTCCAGACGTGACACCAGTCCAGACATCAGTCCCAGTAAACAAATGGCAAATTTGCAGAAGACAGGAGAGCTTGCTTTTCTTCTGCAAATTAAATGTTTAGAGGTGATACACTGCTGTGATGAAACATGTTCCATGTGAGTGGTGTAACAACATTGTCTGAGAAGAGATGGGAGGGAAGCTGCTCTCAGACTCTGTGTGTGTGCATGTGTTGGAGGGTATGGCATTTGTTTTTGTCCAGCAGGAAGTCATTATTCTATTTAGATTTTTTTTTTTTAAATATCAAAATCATTTTAAATTTGTGTATTCTACACTTTTCAGATGTTCATGATTGCATGCCACAGAATAATTTAAGTGTCATTAATTTTTGTGGGGAATAAAATGCTGCCACAGCTCAAATCTAAACCTCAGGAAACTCACGCTTAGATTTTATTTTCAGCACAGACAAATTACAACTCTTCATATTTTTTCTCATTATGTATCCGCCTCATTGTTCTGGTACATATTCGCTGTCACTCTGGATAAACTAAAGGTAAGAGGTAAGAGGGGAAATGAGTGAGGACATGATGGGAGATAGGTGAAGCAGATTTTTCTCCAAATGAGCATGATCAGAGTAAAACTACTGTATGTCTGACATACCTTGCCCACTTGAGTGGGTAAGGAAGTTGTGTTTTGATCTTTTGACACATGATTACATCGGGCCTTTCTGCTTTGATCTCAGCATGGATTTTTTTTTTTCTTTCTCTTGATGTGGGATTATTATAATTTATACATAAGGGATTTTGTTTTTTCTAAGGCCTCAGCAAACTTGAGTAAACATGGTATACATAGTTGACTAACATTGTATTCATTTACACATTCTCATTAGCAAGCCTTAAGGTAATTAATCAGAGGCCGTGGTATATAAGGAGATGGACACCGTAAAAATAATTTATTCCTTTCTACTCTTATGGAGTGTGTGAAAAATGTCTGATCAATTCCTCCCTTAGATGTAGCTCTTTGAAGACATCCTGTGTCTTATGAGAGCACCAGCACAGTATTTATTCTCTAGAAACTGCAGGCTGTAGACCTTGCATATGCTGTACAAACATTGTAGGACATTGTTGCCTGGTTCATCCTAATAGCCTGCAATTACCCCTAAATATAGGAACTGTATAACCTCAATTAAACCCATACAAGTGTAACACATTCATATTGCTGTCCTCTGTTGCAGCACTGCAGCTTCAGTTAGGTTCAGAGTTTGCAGTTTATTGTTAGTGTTCACAAAAGGTAATTATAGTAAAAATACAGAGGACCAGTTACTAAGATTTGTGTGCCTTCCTTGTGCCACTCTGTGCTTAGAGATGTGCAGATACGTAGACAGCTGCAGACTTTAATTGCGACCATTGTAAATGAATTTTGTTACTTTATAGTTATGCCTGGAGGGCAGTCTCAGTGGCTGATTGAGTAATTAGCAGCTGCCTAAGTAAATCACATGCTAACTGCACACATTTGTGAGTGCAAATTAAATGAACATCCTTAAAAGTGCAGCTCAACATTGCGCTGCATTTTATAACATTTGCCCAGAATCTCTATAAATAATATTATGAACACATGTTTATTGTAGATCCTAAAAAATATATTTTTATATATGTATTTTTTTAGATTGTTTATGTTTCTGTTGGCCTTCTGTTTCTGAAGGCACACCCTCATGACATTTCTGTCCCATATGTATATTAATTCAACGAGGATCCCGCAAATAACAGGATTGTGGAAGGACCATTTTTGCATGGAGAAATTGTTGCAGATTTTTTAAAGGAAGGTTTTGCTGGGAAAAGAAAATTGTGCCATTATCACATCATGAAGTGATACGCTATATTACCTAGTCGATCAATTAAATTTTCACTACATACCAACAGCAAGATGAAATGATTGCACAAACACAACAATAGATGCTCCCTTATATTTTCTATCGTTTTAAAATACAGAAATGTATGAATTGTGACTGTAACTTGAACATGGCTATCACTGAGCTGCTAATGCACTGACGTGATTGCACACTTTTGAAAACATTTATATTGTAGTGGATTTATGTTGTTAGAAGCAACTTGTCTTTTGTCCATCTTTACGTTATTCGAAAGACGTTTGTTCAATAACACAAGCCTTTTATAAATGTAATGTTATTATTAGGAAAAAAACTTGCACTGCAGTAGTGTTGAACAAATTGCTTTATCTAAAGGACAACAGTAGTTCAAGTATAACAACTCTACCAGTGATCATATGTAGACAGCTTCAGATTTTAATTGCGACCATTGTAAATGAATTTTGTTACTATATAGTTATGCCTGGAGGGCAGTCTCAGTGGCTGATTGAGTAATTAGCAGCTGCGTAAGTAAATCACATGTTAACTGCACACATTTGTGAGCGCAAATTAAATGAACATCCTTGCGCTGCATTTTATAACATTTGCCCAGAGTCTCTATAAACAATACTATGAACACATGTTTGTTGTAGATCCTAAAAAATATATTTTTAAATATCACCTAATCTTTGAAATAGTAGAGAACTGAAAGCTCAAATTATATACTGGATCTTACGCCCGTAAACTAGATGTCCAATGAGCTGTTTATCAGAAATTAAATGTATACCTATGTGTTTGACTTCATCCAGAATTTCAAAAGATGCCTGATACGTTTTAGTCTCCTCAACATACATGCGTAAATATAAGCAAGTTTCTGTGAATTTTTCATGTCACTTCTATCACATGAAAGGGAAAAGCAGGGGTGGTGTATTTTAGCATCTCCGTTTCTCTCTGAGGCAATCCAGAGATTGTTCAGTTTGCATTGTAAACTGAATGTTATCCATAGGCAACAGATATTTTATGGCTATTACTGATGTATGTTCGTAAGATAGATTTGATGTCACAATAGTATATCCCTTGAGCAACCACAAAAGCCTCCAATGATGAAGGGTTTATTTTTAAAACTACAGGA
Organism: Thunnus maccoyii; assembly: GCF_910596095.1. NCBI lineage: Eukaryota > Metazoa > Chordata > Actinopteri > Scombriformes > Scombridae > Thunnus > Thunnus maccoyii. The sequence continues at coordinate 16,700,250 of NC_056537.1, read as the reverse complement.
AATGCTTTCTGCAGATTAATTCCAGTGTATGGTTCCCATTGTGGGAGAAACAAATTGGGCTTTACGGAATTAGTGTGTTTGCTGCATAAATCACAAATCTATTTCTGAAACATATGATTGTGTTTAATGTGATTGGATGCCTCTGCATTGCCTTTGAGTGAAAAAGGAAGCAAACCTTCCCGACTGAATTAGAGCTCAAAGTACAGTAACGATGGCTCTGTGTTTCTCCATTGACCCAGGTGTGTTGTCTAAATACAATATGGATGTGCAGGGATGCCTGTGTACTCCAGTGCTGGGAGACTATTTGCTGAAGGTCATTTGGGATCATAGCGTGCCATTAATAATTCCTGAAAGCATCCAACATCTCCATCTGTTCTGCTGCATCCATCGCTCCACTTCAAAGACAAAGGCAGCATCTGCAGGTTAGCATTAAACCTGCCTCCAGGCTAAGATGTTGGAGGTGGGATTCTTTGTTGAGAGAACATATCTCTGGTCATCAGGCCATGCTGCTCATATATTAGCCAATTAATGTTTGTATGTTTGCTCCCACGGCTTGAACTTATGAACAAAAAGGTACACAAAGGCTAACAGATGCACACATACTATTTATTGTAGCTATTGTGTGTGTGTTTTCCAGCTTTAATAGGCTGAATTTAGTGGGCATGTGTGGTACAGTAATTCCCCACATACCCTCGCAGGCTACTGGCCTCTACAGGGATGCAATTACCACCCTCCATCAAGTGTGGTCGGTCCGCTTGACAAGGTGTTACCAGAGAAATTATCAAAGCTGATTTTAAACGAAGCATTTAATTACATGTATTGTGTGTGTTTGTGGGTAGCTGAGCAAATAACACATATTCACCTGTGTGCCCGGCATTCAGCGCAGTAAAATCTAAACAGGTCTCAATGACAGGCCCACTTCAGATACGCAGGAGTCCTGCAGGGAGTAAATGGATGTTTGGCAGTGGCATGCGCTGCCCGGGCCTGGTGGGCGCAGTGGGCGAGGAGGCAAGTGCCTGGCAGAGTGAAAGATGGCCGTGTGCAAGGAGAGTGTGTGCACACAGCTGAGGCTGTGACAGAAAACAGTGAGAGTTCTGCTCCTGCTGCTCCATCTTCCACTGCCAGTGATAGATCTCCACTTTAATTTTGTTAATAGCACGAGTCCAGCACTCACAAAGGACTCGTGCCATTAAAACAGCCTTTACTTTTACTCAGATGAAACCAGTTATGAAGATGTATTTGGTTTATTTGAGGAACGGATATCTTAACTTGTATAAAGATATTTCATAATTTACTGTAACATAGACGGTCCAGCGTATCATTCGATGAAGCTTACAGTTATTACTGCCTCACCCCCCTCATGTGGTCTGCTGATAAAGCACCTGTACTCATGAGTAACTCCACCATCTTTCAGCCCTGGGCTCTTGTACTGTACTGCAGGGCTGACCAGTGAGTCTACTCAAATCACCATCAGCTCCAAACTGCTTAGCCTGGCCAATTTGAATTTCACATCTCTGCTGACTCATAACCCTGTCAGGACCTTTCTTCTTTATCATGTCTGTGCCTCCGGTGGACTCTCATCACAAGCAATAGAAATTAATTATTCAGATTAGAAACCGAGCCACAATTACTGTGATTTTTGTCAAAGGCTTTGTTTTGGCTTAATGTTGATATCTGATTGGGATCATACTACAGAGCCTAGATTGTCTTTGAAAGCAATTATTTTGCTGTATTTATTCATTCATGACATTTCAGCGGAAGTTAATGGCTGTGTCAGAGCAGGCAGGGAAGAGAGCAGGAAATGATTTCCATCAATGACACACTCTCAAAGTAGTCAGGTAAGAGCGAGGACGCCGCTGTGCCTGGCCGCTGCACTGGACAGCGACTCAGATCAACATGATAAAGAGGGACTGATTGAGCTCCGTACATCCACAGGAAGCTGAGCGTTGGGGTTCAAGGTTATCTGGACAAATCAGAATCCTGTTTCCATTCATCCCCTCCTCACCCACCAGCCAGCCTTTCCTGGACAAACCAGCAAATTAGCAATTCTGATGTCTGCAAGCAGGTCTGGCAAGGGAATGCCTGTGAATCCTAATGCCATGATTAAACTTTCATATCCGTCCGGGGGAAGTGCTGCATATACAAAATAAGCAATCTTTTTTTTTATTTTTCAGCACTTTGAGTAAGGCTGTTGAGGTGGGCAAACATAAACCCTTCAATAGGGTTAAATGGACCAGGCCAAGTGTGGGGGGGGGGGGGGGGGGGGGGGGGGGGGGGCGTGTAGGGGGGATGATCCTTCAGTAAAATCACTCAAGTCTTTGTCTCTCCTCAGTGAATATAATTGGTAGTGATATACTTAGGCTGCATTCACACCAAATCCAGCAATCTGGCACTACGACGCAGGGGGTGGGGGCGTGTTGTATGAGGTACTGGTGAGACAATGAAATCCAGGAAGTCGAGTTAGACTTACAGATTAATGCATTTAAGGACTTATCAGGAGCCAAAACGCCACGCAGCAGTTTGTAAAACTCACAGACAGGATTTTACAACTCTGGGAGGTTTTCACGGTGGCAACTGTTTTATCTTTCGTCACAATGATCATGAGGTATACAGCCGAATACGGTGTTCACATTACAAAATAATCCACCAGGAATGTGCGCTTGCATGTGATTGGCTACCGCAGTGTGATGTCAGATTGCATTTCGGCAAAAGCTGAGTCTGGTTCAACTTCTTGCCGGGCGACTGCTGCGTATTTTTGCTGAGCCCTATGCGCTCCCCACTCCCGCAGCGAAAACGCACTGTTCCCATTTAAATTAATGGGAGGACTGCTGTTTTTCAAGCATTGCCGAATTTGGTGTGAATGCAGCCTTAACATAAGAAACTGTATTTGATTTAACAAGGTGCAGGAGTCATTTGCATTGCAGCCATTATTCTACTGTATCAGTGCATCTGTAAACAGGCTCAATCCTCAGTCTTCAACATTGCAAATGGTACCACTTGGTGTGGATTAACATATTAAATGGTAATGTTTAGGGAAATGGAATACCCAGGCAATGTTACGCTCCTTTAGCCGGCCACACTGAGTGGATGGGAGAGAACGTGAGGGACAGGGAGCCTCAGTCCAAACAGCGAGCCAGGCCTGGATGTGGCCATTATGTAAGATGGTCTTATCAGGCTCTACCGCCTGCTGAGCAACAGCCTAGCTTCCCTCTGCTCCCCCTTCCTGGTGCTCCCAAAACATGGGCCTTCATTAGCAGGGCTAAATATCCCCGTTCTCTGCAATCTCTATCATTTCTTGCCTTGAGGCAATCCGATAATTACCTGTTCTCATTTCCCCTCCTTCTGGCCAGCAGGGAAGTGTTCTGACTTGCATTAGTTTGCATGAAATATTATCAGAATATTGCACATTTCTCCATCCTGCAGCCTCTGACACAGGAAATATGGAGTCACAGGAGCTGTGATTGACAGGTGTCTGTCTTTCATGTTCCTCTGAGAATAGCTGCTTTGTTCTGGAGTTACAGCAGGAATTTTGATGGAAGGACGAATGAGTGCGTAATGTGTATAAAGGCTTTGTTGCTTTGTTTAACCTTCGTCTGCCATTATTTCTGGGCAGTATTGTTATGCTTTACATTGCTCTTTCTTACCCAATGTAGGTGTGAAAGAACGCAGGTTTTCTGAATTTAAACTCATGAGTGAGATTTCTCCATAGAAAAACTATCAGCGCTATAATAGAGTAGCATCTTCCTCCCTTTTGCAGGGTTTTGGGAGAGAGATAGATGAGTACATGGCATATAATGCCTGGGAGGGGAAGGCATCTTGAGTGGTTATGGTCAGTGTTATGGTCAGAAGGGCAGGAATTCCATCCAGCTGCACATATTCTGTCTCATATTATTCATTCCTATCAGTAATAATGTCCAGCGGCTGTGGATTAGAGGATGGATAAGCTTTACCACTAAAGGCGAGAAGCTCCACTCAGCCTAACCTCTGCAGTCAGGAGAAATCACGATGATAGCTTGAGTAAGCAAGAAACTACATCTGATCTTGATATGATGCAGTACATCCTTATTTATCCGTTATAAATGTCGGCTACTGAAGTGCACATATTCCTACTTCAAATATTTCTGTTTTTAGAAGGTAATGTCATGCATGGTGTTTGCCACAATGCATGTCTGTTTTATTGCAATGAAGCATGAACATGACAGTTTTTTGAGATTGATTGTATCCAATTTAAAAAATGTCTTTAAATGTCATTCACCAGTGCGTATTGAAATTTAAAAGGAAGTTGTGTGTTAAGCAGAGGATCCGTCTGATACGGAGTTGTTGTTGATGCATGCGCTTAAGCCCATTCAGTGTCTCCCCTCGCCTGGATGTGGGATGCAGTGATGATTTTGGACTTTGTGACGGTCACTTTAATCTCTAATGAAGGCTCGTCCCTGGCTCTGCTCAGCCCTCTGATAGCAGAGCAGTCATAAACAGGGCTGTCAGGGGGATTGCAGCGCTAGCAGTGCAAATGGCAAAGAAAACCCCAGGGACCAAGCCATGCTAGCATTATGGTCTAATTCAGATATAGCTCGGAAAAGACCGACTTTCATATGAGGAAATTATTCTACTCTTCCCTACTAGCTTACAGTGTGGCTGAATTGCAGCATACCTTTGGAATCACTTTTCACTGCTTGTCCCTTTTAATCATAAACCTTAGTCCAAGTATATAAGTTGCATTCCTGTGCTGTCAGTTGGTCACCATTATCCTTCAGAGTGGAAACTGAAATACCATCAGGCTAAATCCAGCTGCAATAAACACTTAGCTTTTAAGATTGCATCACAAATTGACCATAAAATTTGTGTTTCTAAATTCAGTCACGCCATGTTATAGCATATGCTTCTTTTAGTTTTACAACATTACCATACAAATGAAGACAATTTCATGTTTAACATTTAGTGCAAGATGTAAATGTGTGCTCAAATGATTCTGTGAAACTGATTACTGGTTGCTCTGTGTTCTGACACATCCTGTGCTCATGCAGCATGTGCGACAGCTGGGTAGTAATTAGAATAATCTTCTCCCTGGTAGTGATTTAGCTTTCATGACTGCAGCTTACCTCAAATTGAAAATAAATTTATAGATAAATGCCTTTGCTGTTCCAGCAAATTATACCGCTGTAACTCAAAGGAGCCAAGTTGTTTATTTTGGTAGTAAAGGAGCAATCAGAGAAAACAAACAAAGCGCTTTATGAGTGCTGTCAGATTAATAATGATGCTACCCAGCGGTGATGATACAAATGATTATTTTTCAGCACACTCTACCCCACCTCATCATGGTAATTATAGATACTATATCATTATTATATCAAGTATTCACTACAGATTATCAAGATAATTGAAGCTTGCTCCAGGATTGCCAAATTCACTGTGCTGCCAATAAACTGGGAATTATTGTGCAAGAGAGAAGCACACACATTTTATCCACAGTAAAGTAGCACTGAATCAGTTCGGTGTGTTCATGTTCACTCTGTATTTTTCTCAAGTCAACACAGATATGTGTGTGCATACACACAAGGATACACAGACACACACACAAACATCACTTGACAGTGTTAAGATGAGGCTATACATGTGATACATTGTTTTTCTCCTAGCTTCTGTTCTGGTGTATCTGGGCAAATCCTTTGGTGATGAGGCATAGAATCTGTCATGGAGAAGGCATAAGCCTTTCATATGCATAGTAGAGATAAGAGGCAGCCATTTTATCAGAAACATGTCCCTTTAATGACATGGACCGTGCTCGCCAAGAGGCCGCCCAGTTTGTTCTGAGCTCTAACCTGACAATTATGCCAATTACACCAGGCAGCAATATTGACAAACACACCAGGAGAATCGCTGCAGTTGATTGGTAGCTGTGTTCCGAAGTCTCCTGCTGTGACCTCTTCTGTAATTTAACTAGCATGGAGGAAAATCGCAACGGGTTTTCTAGAAAAGTCCCCAAGCCTTGTGTTCTTTTGTAACGGGGCGATGTTCTTGCCAACTGAACAGGCAGAGAAATTGATCCAGTGTGTCAAGAAGGCAGAGTGAGAGAAATCATTCTTCCTGCTAGTCGCTACTCTATGTGGTTTGTTTTGATTCATAAAGAGTGTTGTGTTTCCTGCTGGGCCAGCACAACATGTAGAAAGTTGTTGTGGTGGATCAAATTGCCTCTGAGGATTAGATCCCAAATACTGACCCAGCGCCATTAGCTGCTACTTATGTAACCCCCAAAGAGCACCGCTGTTGGCACCTGAGTACTGTACTGCTGCCCATGAAGGGAGGAAGGAGACACTGCCACTGTGGAAGCATTTTAACAGTACAGTGGCTGCTCACTTGCTTTAGCATGAAGTGTGAGCACTTGGTTAGAATACATAAAGGCTTCTTCAGCAAATTTTTATGCCTCCGCATCAGCGACAGCCATGGCCGGAGGCAGTATGTACATCCGTCCGTGCCATTCTCATGAACGCAATATCTCAGGAATGCCTTGAGGGAATTTCTTCAAATTTTGCACAAACATCCAATTGGACTCAAGGATGAACTGATTACATTTTGGTGGTCAAAGGTCAAGGTCACTGTGACCTCACATCCGTCCCATTCTCTTGTGAAAGCAAGATCTCAGGAACACCTTGAGGTAATTTCTTCAAATTTGGCACAAACATCCACTTGGACTCAAGGACGAACTGATTAGATTTTGGTGGTCAAAGGTCAAGGACACTGTGACCTCATGTCCGTCCCATTCTCTCGTGAACACAATATCTCAGGAACGCCTAGAGGGAATTTCATTACATCTGGCACAAACATCCACTTGGACTCGAGGATTAACAGATTAAAAATTGGTGGTCAAAGTTCAAGGTCACTGTGACCTCACAAAACACATAAATCAAGAATTCATACACTAATTATGAAAAAGTTTCACACAAATGTCTAATAGGATAAAATGATGAAGTGATGACATTTTATATCCAAAAGGTCCAAGGTCACTTTCACTGTGACATCATAATGTTCTGCAAAAACTGGCCATTATTCAACGCCAGAAGTCAGGAACAGAAGGGGAGTGTAAGGTTGGCCAAGTGGCTGAGACACAAAAACTGAGACAAAACCCAGTTATGAAGTCCAGGCGTTATTTATTTACCAGTTGAAACTGGCATTATGCACAGTGCAGGCCAGGCAAAAAAAAAAAACTGAATAAAAACAATACTTGCAAAAAAAAAAAGAAGAAATAGCTAACTGCAAAGACTGTGAAAACCAAAAAAAGACTCAGCTCTGCACTAGGCAGTGCCTCTTTAACTCTTGGGCCCTCGCAAGCTCTCCACACTGGATTGTCTCTGTTTTGAGGTATGACCACTACTGAACGCCTCCTTTATATCAGCTGGGTCCTACTAAGAGACATTGATGAGTGTCTGATAATTATCCTACAGGAGATTAACACCTGGTCCACAAAATATCCAAACATTTACAATTGAATTACAAAACACACTAAAACACATTTTAGGCAAGTACTTATTCAAAAGGCAATTAAAATAGCATTGCTCATTGACAAACAAATCAACACCCCTCCAACTCTACCATACTTGGCGCATTCCCACGGGAACCCCTTTTCATAAGCCAATGGCACCCTCCTACGGTTTCAGCAGTTCCTGGTCTAAACAGAGGAGCACAAGTACTGCAGGTGACAAACAATTGGTTTTCCTTGCTAAACACTTTTAAAAATGAATAGAAATGCTTAGTACAAAATGGTTTGATTTAATTATTATATATTATGTGGAAGTGGCTAGTGTGCACTTTACTTTATAAGGCACAGTCTAACCCCATGACAGGGAGATTGTGACCATATTTCACATTTGGTCTGATACTGAATCTGTGACACTAATTGTTGGTGCCCACCTTGAAAATGTGGTGATTGTATAGATCTTCTGTGCTGCCAGGTTGAAGATGTGTGTGTGAAGCATCCACATTTTTGAATTTGTTCGCTTCTTTGCATTTTGCTTTCCCGAGATATTTCTTTGAGTCCACCCTCTTCACTTCCTCTCCCTGGATGACAACCAGGACAGGGGGCCTCCTGTTCTTCTGCGAGCTCATTGGTTTTGCTGATATTGAGCTTCAGGTGATTATCGTTGCACCATGTGACGAAGCTCTCTATCAGTCCTCTGTACTCCTCTGTAAAAATAGTCTCTATTTGAAGACAGCATGTTTCTCACTGGAATCATACATGTCAGTATAGTGGTAACTTCCATTTCGACCAAAAAGTACATTTAATACCTTTTTATTAAATTCCTTCAAAGTCTTCACAAATATTATATGAGTCTGGAAAGACATGGGTGTAAACTGCAGCTTGACTGGTTGGCGGAGGCATACAACCGTAAGGCGGTATTTCTAGTTTGAGCGAGAGCAGCATTGTACTGCATCAGCCCATTTACAAAAAATCTGTTTTGATAAGCATGCATGTTTTGAAGGAAAAAGAGATGATCCCTCTTTTGTTTTGGAGCACATTAACATATTGATTTCCTCCAAGCTGATTGCTGTCTCAAAATAACAAGGTGCTATATGATTGGCATAGAGTTATCATTAAATCACGTGATTGGTAAATTGAAAATAACATACTGATATGATATTTTTAGATTGAATATTTTCACGTTTTACAAGGTAGTATATTTCTTAAGCCTTTAGATTTTTTTGCTGAACAGCAGATTTTTTATTTTGAATAGTGTAGCAGTTTTTAGCTGTGATACAACATCTTTCAGGGAGATTTAAAGGTAATAAGAGCTACAGATTATAGTTTAACACTGAGGTCAGGATCTATTCTATAACAGTTCACCTGAGCTCCGGTCTGGTCATGTAAGCACAGGGCTGAGAGCAACTGAGGTTGTGCCATGAGTGTTGTTTGTATATTGAGTTACCTTAGAGCTGAAGTCAGACCTGGTCAAAGTGAAGTGTCATTGCTCATTGAGAGCATGCTATGCTTTTTATGAGAGCACAATAATACACAAAGGCAGGCAGGCGGCTGCCTCTGCTAGCCTGGTCGAAGTGAACAGAGTTCAGTCCCCACACGTCCCCCCTCACTTCTCTTACATAACACACTGTTAAGCTGGAGTTAGCAAACATTAGAGGTCAGCTGGTTATTGGGACAGTAGAAATGTAGTCATTCACTGGAGAACTATTTACAGTAGAAAAAGGAGATTGCTGTGTTGGGCAAAGAATGGTTTTCCTCCTGCTATTTGTTATTATGTAAAAAACAAACATTTCTGAGGTTGTATAACTGATTTGTTATGTAGTTCATATAACATACAATACTGAAAAAGCTCAAGATAGAAGTTGTGTTGAATGTAAAGACTAGACTAAACACGAGCATGACTCGTTCTATTTTGTCCATGTCTACCTACCACTGCCCACATCCAGTCCTTTGTTATGTTCTTTGGGATCTTTCCGTGCCTTGAGGACATGATGTTTTTCTGTTACCTTATCATGTAAGTGCAGTCTAACCAGTGGTGCTTGTTAGAAATGTCCCTTAACAGAGAAGGTGCTGTGATTTACACCTATGTTTGATGAAGAGTGGCTGGAGAATCCATTAGTGTCCATCTAAATTATATCAGCCAAAACACTGACACCAGCCAGCAGTCCACTGCCAGCTCATTGATTAAGAGCAGTTTCCAGTGGCCCTAACTGGTCCTTTGCATTAGTTCAACAATATTTCTGTTCTCCTGTTAGTGGCAAGAAGGGCCATGGTAAAATACAGTTAGATTTGTCTCCTAATGCCAAAAATGAAATAAAAGCCACCAAGATTAAACTGAATTTTTTAAATCCAGTGACTCACCTTCCTAAATGGGGATTGAATAATGTAGGAACAATTGTAGAGGGTAGGTGACGTAGTAAATTCCTACATGACGGTACTGGAGCACACTGCACAAAAGGACTTGATCATTCGGGAAGTTCATATAAAAACATCACATTGTCCAATTAATCACCACGAAAACAACCTTCACTTCCATGTGATTTCTGAAATGTCTTCAAGGCATCATGATTATTGACAACGTGTGTGAAAACCAAATTTAGATTGCCGTTGGAAGTCTCCATCTTAATTCAGTCAACTCTTTTTAAACCCTTTTGTGCGTTTGATAAAAGAAAAGGCAATGTCGATCAGGTGAACTAATGGGAATGTGCATTTTGTAATTCACTCAAAGGGAATGGTAAATTGAAAAGAGTTTGCAACCTTTTAACACACTCATATACACCAGCACTGACAGTCAAGCTCCATTATCTGACAGCTGGAGAGGTTAAAAATAACTGTGCTCGCAGCAAATTAGACGTATCATTTGGCTTCTAAGTGAGAGATGAATCTTTGTGTGGATGCTCCTGCCATGCCGTGACACAGGGGCAATATATCAGGCTGTGTTTGCCTGTCTTTCTCATAAACTCCAAATGGAATTGTAAACAGATGAAGCAATTTTACACCAAATGTATTCTCTCTGAGTCTCTCCTATGCTACAGTGAGAAGCCCAGCTACCATAGACATATACATTACTGTCCCATGCACTCTGAAGCCAAAGTACATAAATCATAATTTGGCCGCCTGCAGGGTTATTGCTATCGCTCAAAGCCAATCCTCAAAGTGTTTTATATGTTACTTTTTTATCTGACGATAAATCTGATGTTATTGTACGTATGTGGTGAGGACTTTTGAAGATTCTGCCGCCTGTTATTTTTTTGGGCTCACACAGATGCACACACACTGTACGGTAGGTTTAGGCATGCACATACACAAAGTACAAACAAACACACACGGATGCGCTATATGAATTCCTGTTCTGCTTGTCACAGTCAAGTTTTCCGTGTCATTCAATAGCACCTTGCCCACTCATGCGTGCATTTTATGTCAGGTGTTGAAAGGTGGGGTGTCAGTTTCCATTTGAGATGGTAAAAGAAGTGTAACTGTGGGATCCTTGTTACAGTAAGGTAAGTAAAGAGATTTCCATGGGAGGCTTAGGTGACAGCCGAGGTGTTTCCTCTAAATACCTAACAACATCATTGTTAATTCATAGGTATTTAATCACTTACTAGAGTAAGTGCAGGAAGGATGATCTTTGTGTCATGTTGTATCACAAGGTAATCTCTTGTATTTCCTTGCTTAAGACCCATGCTCTAAATTTGTCACTGACTGCATGTAACCGCATTCACCCCCCCGAGTTTTAAGATGACTTTTAAGTCTGCATATTTACTGAGCTCAGTGTGGCCTTGACTCAATCTGCTTGACATGATTTATCTCATCCAGCTTAACTGAGAGGTATTGATGTGATACAAGGATAAATGCAGTAGATTGATGGAATTAAAGCCCACCCTATTGTTCCCATGCTGTGCATCACTGACACATGTGAGACTCATGTCTCTCATTAAAGAAAATAAATGCTTCAGGCATCCTCCCTGCAAAAGCATGAAGTTTGTGTGTGTGTGTGTGTGTGTGTGTGGGAAGCTATCTCAGTTGTTTTCCCTCTCTATAATCTCTTCCTCCTTGCACAATGGATTTAGCCTGGCCTTGAATGGGAAAGAGTGAAAATTGTAGCCGACTCTAAACGGCAGAGCGTTTACCCTGTTGTCAGAGGCCCGGACATGTGATTACATTAAACAAAGGAGCAAGACCATTGATTATTTAATTAACTTTCAAATATTGCTTGTGAAAAGGACGGGATCACAAGTACAAGCGCAGCCATGCTACATTATTGAAGCATCTTGGTGTTATCCCCTGGCAATCTCCCTTGCTTCTTATATGATGCATCATAAGCCATTGAAGGAATCGAATCTTAAGTATGCACCAAAAAAAAAAAAAGAGAGAGAGAGAGAGAGAAGCTTTCTCCACTTTACGTGCACGGCAGGCACTTGGCTGTGCATCTAAATTTTAGGGAGCTAGTGTTAACTCTATATTTGGATTCCACTGGAGTGGATTAAGGATTCTTTACTGCAAACCCACGGGATTCTCAGAGACATAAAAGAGGACTGTTTGCATCCATGCTATACAAATAATTGCAGGTTTCAAATCGAGTGTAATTTCAAGCACCAGCTATATGGGAGAGTGTGGGCTTTGATGTACAAATCCACAATTCATGGGGGATTAGCACCCCAAAGGTTAGCAGTTGCTAATTACAGGAGATTGGTTATACATATCTAACAAGGCAAGAAGACAGCCTTAATAAATGTGAGGATTCATCAGGAACAAGGATAAGCGGCTCTGATAAGCGGACATGTATTTGAATAACCATGGATTGATACCCTGTAATGCCCTTCTTTATACAGAGAAAGGAAAGAGGCACTGTCTCTTCTATTGTCTTTACAAACGTCATACCTTGTGCGATATGAGATTTTCAAGATGCATTTGTAAATGCAGATTTTTGCAATCATATAAATTAACCTCTCAGATATTCTTCCTGTGTCTCATACTGCAGCAATTTCTCTTTTACTGTATTTTGCTTGCAGCGTTCAGTGCTGCATTACCATAATCCTTGGTTCCCTTCCACAAACCACCACTGGCTAAATGAATCTATTATTTTTGCCTGGAGCCGAAAAGATGCAACAAAATGCAATGCATTGAAGGGAATGAAACTTGTGATAAGCCGCACATTTTCTCTATAATAGCCTGTCTACAACAGACTTTTTACCCACAGTTGGAAGAGAATCGGTGCACTTGACCTTTAATAATCTGAACGTTGCAAGCTTAAAAGGTGGTATCAAACCCTAAACCTTTACAAGAAAAAATAATATTAATTAAATTCTGCACACAGTCATTTAGTGTAGCTCCAGCTCACTGGGCCTGTGTGTTGTTGTTGTTGATTCCCCTGACCGAGGATACCAGTGTGGCCTTGTGTTTTCATATGGCCCTAAATTAAACATGTCCGAACCCAGGCAGGCACTTGCTCTGCCGCGGGAAACGCTTTTTCATCTCCTAATGAATGTGCCTGAGGGGGTCCCGTAGGGGGCTCCACTTCACCCCTCATTAGGCGGGGTGCTGCCTCTTCCTTCATGCTGTGGAGCAACCTCCTGGAGAGGGGCCTCCCACTTCATCTGAACGTCCCACGCTCCCCTGCCCTGGACCGGTGGACTGCACTGCTCTCCCTCTTTCTCTCTCTTCTATCTCGCCTATGTTTCTATGTCCCCACTCCTTCCCTCTTATCCCAAAGCAGCTCCTCTTATAGTGGCAGACCGGGGATGACAGGGCTGAGAGGATGGTCCAAGCTCCTAATGTCATTTTAATGGCCTTGTTTGCTCTGTTGTAGTTGTGATATATTGCTATACACACACTTGTGTGTTTGTCATGTCCTCGTACATGTCCACTTGACTGTCTTTTTCACCGTATGTGAAAGATGCTATTGTTTTAGAGCTCATTTTGAAGAACTATACTATACAGAAATGCACTTTCTTCCAACCAAGCACTCTCTTTATAATGGTCTCAGATGGACATGTGCTTTATGTCAGGTGCTGAGGACCAGACATGCTGTGTAGTGGCCTTGGTTAGCAAAAAAATATGGAAGAAGAAAAAAGCAGAAGAACCGTGGAGGACTCTATGTCCAGCACTAGCTTATAAGTTCCTAGTCGCAGTGTGGCTCCTAGTGCAGCACTACATATACCCACTCGCATGTGGAAAATATTGACAGCTTCCTGTCATTAATGAAGCAACAAAGCACAAATGATTCCTGGCTGTTGTGAGGCAGCAGAAAGGTAGAGAGGGATCCACTGGCTGTCAGCTGACTCTAAGAGCCGTTACATGGAAGCAGAACAGGCTGAAGAGCTGATTGTTATTCCAGGGCTTTTGGGGATATGTTTATGCAATCATTAATCTTGGCACTTGTTTATTTGCCTGGGATTAGAGCACCATGGCGCATTCACCGGCAGTCAGGGAAGCTGGTTCACCAAAAGGTAGCAGTGAGCACTCAGGCCTTCCACTGTAAGCAAAGCGTGCAAGGGGGGAAGCATGCTTTGCGCATGGGTGCTTAATCCTGCCATGTTAAACAAAACCAGGCCACTGTTTGTAGGACTATGAAAACAGCAGTGTAGGGGGAATGTGCCCCACACGCTGTAAGCAGTCTGTGAACTCTGTGTGGCAGTAGACACTCCTCGTGCACCCCTGTCGTCTAGGAATGCCTTTCATATGGTCTGCTACAACTGGAGGAGAGGGAGGGCGACAGTGGAGTTGCTCAGCAGCTCCTCCTCAGTGATGCGGATCCCAATTACTCTTTTCAGTGTAGATTTTAGATATCTTGTGAAAGCCATTTAATGAGAATGGTCAGCCTTGTTTTAGGGGTAGTGCCAATGAATCTTTGAGATGATGGTGTAATGACCCTCAGTAATACGCGCATGAAGGAAAAATTCTTAAATGTAAAAATGAAGCAATCACCAACCTTTTTTTTTTTTCACTTGACAACAACAGTATCCAAATACAACTTAACTTGCACACATTGGAATGTAGTGTATATTTATGTGCACTCAGTTATTCACATTCATCGCCTCAGTCTACTTATCATTGCCCTGATACTGCCAAGAGCAAAATCAAATAAACAGATTGATTTTTAAAACGCCTTGCAAATTTCATCACAAGTAAATATTTTACATGGTCGCAACCATCAGATTTCAGTTTAATAATTTTGCAGATTGAGGATAAATGATGCATGATGGAAGTGTTCACAGTTATTTATTAAGACACTAATAGCCAAGAGCACTGTATATGGATTAGATAATGGCTCTGTCTCGCTTTAATTTGCTCAGTGCACCTGGAAGAGGGGGCCAGAAAATCTTTGAATGTTAGACAGCCGTGCTGAGTGTGTGTGTGTTTGTGTGTGTGTGTGTGTGTGTGTGTGTGTGTGTATATACATATATATATATACAATTATATATATGTGTGTGTACTTGCACATAAAATAGGGCTCACATGAGGAGAAAACAAAAGTGGTCCAGGTAAAAACAGAAAGAGTGAGCCCAGTGAAGCAGGCTCTTTGAGAAAGCTCTTCTTCTGGGGCCCCATGACACTGGTGATCTGTGGAAAGGTTGGGTGCCTCTAGTTTCAGCTCTATCAGGCTCTGGATCTTTGAGCAGCAGGATTCAGTATCCCAGCTAATGTAACAAGGCTCATTTGTCTCAATCACGCGTCCCTGGAAGTATCGGCTGGCCATTGATGTCATTCATCTTCCCTGTCCTTGCCTGCTCTTTTTCAGCTGATGAAAACCCAAGACCTTCAAGCAGAATGGCAGAGGTGCTGTAAAAACTGCTCATCAGCCCAGCTGTAAAAACTGTTGAGTAACGGCGGTGCTATATGGAGCATTCATTGTTGAAGCTCCCGCACAATAACTTTCCAGATTTTATGAAAGCCTTAGAGACTTGCGCATAATTTGGTGACATACTTTTTGATTCTGAGATTCACTTTTATAATTCTTTTGCCCATTTGTCATCAGACAGTGGGAACATACTTTTTTAAGAGCAGGTTTTTGTCCCGTATCTCAGTTAGTACACTACTTACTACTTACACTACTTACTAGGAGAAACATGTTATGATTAGCTTTTTAATTTTTATTTTATCTCTCATTCACAAAACAACTATGCATAAAAAAATCATTGTAAATTATTAAATTCAAGATGTTTGGGTAAAATGCATTCAATAACAACACATCAATGTGATTTCAAAGAATTGAGCTTTTGTAAATTATAATTTTTTTTTCAGAAACTGATATCCATTATATTCAGAATAATTTAGGATGAGGTGCCCCAGTATTTTAAATAAATTAAGGGGGTGCAGACGAACAATATCACAATGTGAAGCTGCGAGCTAGAGACGTAGCATGAATTATCTGTATTGTAATGATTTTACCTCATGCACTAACTTCAGTAGAGTACTCTAATATAATATTGGAACAACTAAAGTATCACAATTTCAAAGTATAGTATATTCCTGCCATTAAGTGTTTTTTTTCTTTTTTTTTCACAAAAATTAATTTCAAAGGTTTTGGAAAAAAACTCATCATTTGATCCATTAACACATGTGCCGTGTCCCCCAGCAGAGCTGATGTCAGCTCCTATGGAAACACTGACTCGCGCCATAGCTGGAGGCTTATGCTGAGCTTCCCTCTTCGATGGAGCAAATCAAGATCATGATTACTATCTGGCCCGTGCAGCCAGTCTGCGTTGTCTGGAAACATGTTTTCCTAAGGAGACCACAGAGGGACAATTACTGTCAGCTGAACTATTCAGCCTGCTCTCCATGTGTGTTCTGGCCGCGTGCCGCTGACCCACTGACCCTGAGCAGCAGCATGAGACGGGACCTCCAGCCTCCCTCTTCTTCTCCCCCCCACACCCCTCTTACTCCCCCCGATATCCACCATAACTGATGCACCCAAATATGCACTTTGCAAATGTCTAAAATGCACATATACTCTGTCACCCCTCTGGCAGAAAAGACCATGCAGGAAATTGTATGGATGTAAGTTTTGATTTCTTTGTGTGAAACAGTAGAAAGATCCTATTCAAAAACCCACAGCCGAATCCTAGTTGTCTTACAGAAATGCATACTAATACAGCAATTATAGGAGGAAGGAAGTTGTACAGTGTGGCAGTAGCAAATTCCCTGGTGCAATGGAACAAGGCTCTTTGTTGTTATGTAAAGGTTTCTGCGTGTAATTGCAGTGGATGTTTTGAAGGATTCATTATTTATAT
The DNA here is from genome assembly GCF_910596095.1 of Thunnus maccoyii. Taxonomy (NCBI): domain Eukaryota; kingdom Metazoa; phylum Chordata; class Actinopteri; order Scombriformes; family Scombridae; genus Thunnus; species Thunnus maccoyii. The sequence continues at coordinate 16,683,546 of NC_056537.1, read as the reverse complement.
ATTCCTGTGTATTTCTAAAGGAGCCTACTATGCTGCTGTCCCTGCAGGGAGATGGGGGCTGAGAGGTGCTTCACTAAAGCACTGTACCACAAAATCAAGGCTTTAACCGTTGCCTGCTTAGTTCAAGTGGTCAGACTAAAGGTTCAGGAGCGTCACACGATCCTCAGCTAAATCTTAGAATTCAAACAGCAGCTCCTGCACCAGTCAGTCAGTCGGTCCTGTGTGATTTCAGCCTCGGTGATTTTGAGTTTTGGTGCATCCCAATGCCTTGCTGCGCAATGTGTGAGTGAAGCAAACAATGCACAAGCAACTGTAACTCAGACTTACAATGTAAGAACTTCTATTTCCATTCAAAAACGCATGTCGTCATAATAGAAGATGTATCTCGTTCTATTTTATGAAGGGCCCAAACCAAACGATCTAAATAGTTAGACAAAGCATGTAAATATTTGCAACACAGACTTTTTTTATTCAGCTCTCATAGCTCTCTATGACTAACTAGGGGCTGGTAGAATGCATAAGTTAGTGCTGTCTACAGATTGTAAATTTGCCATCAGAGTAAACAGTGTGAGCCTTTCTCCCTCCTGGCACACATGTACGCCCACACGCACGCACACACAGAAGGGACATGCCCTCCGGTCCCCAGCACACGGGCACAACTTCACTTGTCACTGCAGTCACAGACAAGAAGGGGATAGGTGGGGGGAAGATGGATAGAGGTAGGTAGGAGTGATGGGGAGAGAGATTTCAGCTCAGGTGGGGCAAGCAAGGGAGGGGAGAGGAGCGCCGCACACATGCTACCCTTCATCGTGCTCGTCTGCTCGGTAAACCCAGGCTTTTGTTGTTTCCCCTAGAGTGCAAGCGCGCAGACTCCCAGTCAGGAAGCTCGTCAATCTTTGCCACAACAACACATAAATTAGTGCCCAAATTACTGTTACGCCGGTGGAGAAAGAGACATGGAGAGAGATGTCTTGTGCTGCGGTTTGGGAATACATCTTCCTCTCTCCCGCTCCCCCCTCATAGAGGGTGTCAGAATGCACTTCAATAAAACAGTCAAGTAAATACAGGGAGAGACATGAAGAGAGAAGCACTGCTGTGTTGTACAGGCATCTGGAGTTGGGCAGTGTTGAAATATTAATAGGCCTCACACACAAACAAACACAGAGATGTACGCATGAGTTCATCCAAAAAGCAGCCCAGGGCAATTGTCCAGACCTGAGCTTTAGCAAAGTCACTGCGCTGCTATGAAGGAATAATAGGGAAAGGCTTAGAGAGCCCATCTTTTGAAACAGAAATATCTCTTCAAATATAGCTGGTCTCCAGTGAAGGGGGATCACAGCTTAGGCAGCTAAATGATTGGGGGGGAATTAGCAAGATGCAGCATAAAGACATCAAAATGTGTCAATTATGTCTTTCCTTCCTCTAATCCCTATGGTCAGAATATTTTTTGATGACTTCAGCGTGTGTATAAATTGAATGGAAGCTGTTTAAAGTGATGATATAGAGTTTTGGTCTGCAGGTGATTTTTTTTATACAGTGCTTGTAGTGTGTTTTCTTTGTGCTACAAACCAGCAAATGCCATTAGAACAGCTCTGTGGTAATATGCCAACTGCCTCCGATCCCTAAACAAATAACACATTTATACTATTCAGCCTGTGTTCCGTGCCACGACTGTCCTTTGCTGCTGACATTCAAATAACCTTTCTTCTGCTGCATAAATGGGAATAAAAAAGTATTGTGTTGTGCAACTTCACATGACAGCAGAGCCCTGGCAGATGAAAAGAGGCAGAATTCTGATTCCAGCTCTTGTTAGGCTGTCGTCTCTCTACAGCTAGATCTGACTGTCATGGGTATCTGTTTAGAGAAGACTCTGTTTATCAACCGACAGCTGATCTCCACCGCCAAATGGGAAGTTCATGTAGCAAAATAAATAGCTGCACATAATGATGGAGGAACATTGCCTACTGTGCCTTTGCCAGCCAGTTCACTGCCAGTAGTGTTTGTGTATTGACCGTGTTTAAAACGCTCCGTTTTTAAGAAAATTTGCTTTTGTGTAACAGTCCAAGGAGCAGGCATGTGATCCTTATCAGCTTTTGTTTGGTTTTGTTGCAAAATATTATAAAAGGCGAATGTATTAACACGGTTTGTCTGATGAGAGAAGAATTGTTAATCTGCTCATAATGCTGTGCCCTGTCCAGTTCCTTACATAATCTCTGACATGAGCCCACTGGCTTGCGTCACTGTCATTGACAGCTGTCAACACAACACACACACACACACACACACACACATACGTGCTCACACACCACGACGCACAGATAAGCAAATGTGTTTTCCCTCCAAATGCCTCACATGCTTTCTTTCAAAATGCTTTGTAAATGAGCCAATGGCAGAAAAAACGCTCTACATGTACAGTACAGAACAATATAGAAGCCTCAGTTTCAGACCTCATTTATTGTGCACGTCTATCATGAATCATCAGGCCATGAGAAAATGATTTAATGGTCCAATCGAGTAATGGGTTAAGCTCTCAGCATTATGACGGTGGCCTGGGCATGGGTCTGTAATGTAAGGGATAATCTTAATCCTTCAACGTTATGTCAGTAGTCCAAGGGTTCAGTGGGAACAGTCAGGAGATTTTGACTAGTGATTTTCCATGTTTGCACAAGCCTGTCGAATTTTTATTTCCTACATTGAAGGCATGCTATCATTAATTTTTTGTTTGATAATATGATATTTATAAAGTATGAAAAGAAAATTACCAAAAACTAATAATAGCAGGTTCATCTCAGTGTACACTTTTTGTTTTGAAACCACCAGAGTACCCTCATTTTTTAACGATTTCACCAGTTTTTCCAATATATTTCTCTGCTTTACATTTTTCATGATGTCTTGCTGATTCTCTACATCTTTAAATGAGGCAATAGTGCATTTGCAGGGCATAGGAGGAAAGTATTCTGTTTGACAGTGTCTCCCTATGTGATGCTCATAATAAAATAAACTTGACAGGGCCCCTGTAAGCTGTTAGTGTGCGTTTGGCAAATTGTTGTGGGTGTTAACATTTGACTGTGGGTTTCCAGGTCTTTGATAATGTAGTGTAGTTTTAGCAGTGTCTTGTGGAGAAGACAGTGAAGGGCACTGGGTGAACATGCAGAAAGCACGCTGTCCTATTGAACATGTGCTCTGACTGACACGTCATCCCCTCAAAAGCCCTGCTAGTGTGGTGAATCAGTGTCCTTGAACTGCTCAGCCACAGACAAAGAACAAGCTTTAGCATTCGGCTTGACTGTCTCGTCTCTCTGCCATGCCCGTTGTCCAAAACACCCACGCCAGGCTGCAATGCTGCATACAGGAACTCCGTCTTGAGCCATGGTCTGGCCCTTACGGTTATGCGTGTGGTGGGATTGTGCTGCAGTGTGATTCACACATAATCTTAGCGTCTCAGCAGGTGTCTTTGAAGTGGCCCGCGTGCAGAGGCCATCTCACAGTGCTGTGAGGAGCGGCAGGCTGCGGGGATGGGCTTTAGCATGGCTGCCCGTCTAACTGTGCCTGGCTTTGATGTCATAAACAGAGCAGGCAGGGCTGGCTGGCAGGGAGGCAGGCAGGCAGGGAGGCAGGCAGGCGCGGTGAATGGGATCAGTGGCACTGTGCTGGTCAAGCTCAAGCGAGCCAGCAGCTGCCTGTTTCACACCAAGAGGCAGTTAACACTGCAGCTCATGTCAATAGATATTGACTGCCAGATTGGGAGTGCTTATAAGCGCAAGCCTTTTTGTTTGACTGACTCCCTGTGTGAATTCAGTTTAAATCATTCTCAGTGTCTGAAGTGTAGCTTAGGGGCCCCATGACCGGCCACTCAAGAGGACAACTTGCACAGTCATAGCAGATATACAAATATTGACTTAGGCTGATCGTGTAGGTGACTTCATGGTGCATTTGATCTCCATTGTGTTATTTATTCTCCCTGACCCCACTGTCCAACTCTTTTTGAAAGCAGCTTATCCCAGTGTGGAAATAACTATATGTTCACACTGAGGTCTTTTCTCATACAAGAAACTACAGAGCCTGCCTCAGCCGGTCCAGAGACAAACCCTTTTTACTGTTGAGTGCACTGAGCATCCAGGGGCTTGTGCAGTGGTGGAGTGAGAGGGTGTTAGCTGGTGAGGCTGTGTGCACTCAGGGCCTTCCTGCTGCAGATAGGGCTTTGTGAAGCATGTTTGTGTGTGTGTGTGTGTGTATGTGTGTGTGTGTGTGTGTGTGTGTGTGTGTGTGTGTGTGTGTGTGTATACCCTGCCCAGCCTGGCACCCCCGCGTCTCTACTCCCACTGCTTTCACCTGATGTGGCACAGCCTCTGTCAGGCCTGAGCGAGCGCCCAGCCAGCTCGGCTTCTTCAGGAGAGATGAAGGCATCTCACAGCTATGCTGTGGGGGTGGGGGAAGCTAGCAGCAGCCTAAGCCTGGAGCTATCAGAGGCTGGAGCTCAGAGCCAAAAGCCTGTGGGCTGGATAGGGTGGGTGGAAGCTTGGCTCAACTTGGTAAGACAACCATAGCCACAGCCCTGCACTGCCACCCAATGGCTGGGGCTTGTCACTACAACCCTTAGTTCACCATAACCGCAGCTAGTCATAATTACAGCACGCTTCAGTTGTTGCGAGTGCATGTCAGAACAAATTATGTAAGTAATGAGGCTGAAAATGCTAAAGGAGTCGAAACACACTGCACTGCTAATGCTCATGCAGGGAGAACACAAAAACAAACAATAGAGTGCACTCATACAGAGATAGTCCTATCCGAAATAACAAGCAACTGTGCACAGTAAGGAAAAGATTAATTATAAATTAACCCTCTCAGTTAGGTTGTCAAAGCCCGCCTCCTGCCTGGATTTCACTCTAATCCAGGCCAACGAGGTGCAGTGCCCTCCATTGTATGAGAAAATCACAAATCACAGGAGGTGTTGTCTGGAGGAGAATTAATTGTGCATGTTCCACCACTCCCTTTTGTTCATTTTACTAAAATGTAGGCTAATTCCATGTAAACATGGCCGGTCTTGTTGACTCCAGCAGCGCGAGGAGAACAGACACAGATTCCTGAATGAATAGAGTGTGGCTCCGGGGTTAGTGGATTAGAGGCTCTGTGTTAAGGGCCTCTCCCGGGCATGCCTCAGGGACAAGGACATTATCCACATGACACATTACAGGCTCCTAGGCAGCTGATTAAAATGGGCAGGGATCTCTGGATTGAACCTCAGCAAAAGTACTTTTGATGTGATCAAACTAGTTTAAAGAGGTTGGTTGTTAAGGTGTACGAGGGATATATGAGGCTTCTAGTCTTGGGAGGAGACATGAGGGTTTATAGTATAGACAGTTAGGCCTGGCTGGAGGGGAGAGGCTGATGTAACACTATGACATAGTGAACTACCACTTCTTAATCACTATCATTTTTATTGCATCTTATTAAGCACAAAATCATAATATTCCTCCCCTAATTGGTATAGACTTGTGTTGCAATAGCTGCTTGTACTCTGATTGGTTGGCTGCATGGCTGGTTGGAGAAAACATTACATCGTGAGAAAATATCCCGCGGTGATCTTTCCTCGATTTAGATCAGATAGCGGAGTTCGTCTGGCGCTGCACTGCACTGTTGGGATGGCGGGACTGAGATGTTGGAGATGTGGAGGAGGGCTGTGAGATAGAGATCTCTGGAGGGAGAGAGAGAGAGAGAGAGAGGAAGACAGGGGGAGGTGGAGGTGAAGAGGGATGTAGCATCAGTGGCTGCAGTGATAAAGCTGAGAGCTGCGGGACGGGCTGGGAGTTCTGTGCCTCTGATGTCTGTGTGTTCTGTCTGTTGTGTTGTGTTGTGTTGGCCTGTGGTCTGCTCCTGAAGAGAAGGCCAACGATGGATGAGGCCTGTCCTCTCCGCGCTTTTGTCCTCTATGGCGACTGAATCACAGGCCTGTCAACAGCCGAGCCCCCACTGAACACTTTCTCTAGAGCGTATACAGACGCGCACACACACACACAGTCACTGCCAAGGCTGCATCCAGCACAGTGGCATGTTATGATTCTTTGTGGCCGCAGTGGATTTACTCCTGAGGTTTTTATGGTTTTTGAAGTTTAAGAGGCTTCATGAAGTAAAGTTTTCCAACAGGGAATACATCTCCTCATGTGGCTAAATGGGCCTTTGTCATTGCACAAGGCTAGTATTAGTGCTACTCTGGTGTGTTAAGCTTTGTGGGTAGCTGGGCTTTTCGTTATGTAAGTTGTGTTTAGGATGCAAATTGACACCATGTTTACATTGGCTGCTTGTGAGGACTTAAAATGGCCTCCTTCCCTTTCACACACACATACGCGCTAATACACACACTCATAACTCTGTAAATATTCAGCTAATGCTCTGTGGAAGTGAGGATTCAAAAGCCAACGGATGAGATGTTTTTAAGCACATTGCTCTTTCATGTACCAACATGGATCCATGGTGAGGGTGTTGTACAGTGACTTGTGACAGCAAAATGTTGATTTTTTTTTTTTTCTTTCATTTTCTTTTCTTCTCCGCAGCTCAAATCGAAATAATTCCCTGCAAGATCTGTGGAGACAAATCATCAGGCATCCATTACGGTGTGATAACATGTGAAGGCTGTAAGGTAAGCATCAAGAGACCGAATCTGTTTGTGTCATGGGAAGTGGTGCGCGAGTGTGTGTGTGTGAGTGTGTGTGTGTGAGTGTGTATGTGGGGGGCTGGCAGAGCTGAGAATTGAGAAATTGAGGAAGTAAAGAAAGTTGCTTGCTAGGAAAAACGTTTGAAAATGTTGCTGAAGTTTTACGAAGATTTTGAGAGGGACTGCGAAGTGTAAACACACAAAACATGATCATTAAAGTGGTCAAGCACCACAGAGGACATCACAGAAAACCACAATTAGTAGGACAGAGTCATTCCTCTGCCTTGCTCTGCCTTTCCCTTCCAGGGACATGTCTTTTCACTGTTTTTTTTTTTTTTTGCTTTTTTTTGCTTTTGCTGCAGCCTGCTCTTCTTGAAATAAAATGATCAAAAGGAGAGTGCTTTGAATTATAGCAGATTGTTGGCTGTTTGCTACAGTGTGTTGCTTCCATTGAAGCCGCCTTTTGTACTGTTTCAAATGCACCAGCCATTCACAGTGAGGGGAATTTTGTGCTTAGAGTGTATTCTTGTCCCCGTGCTTGTCACCAGGCACATCATTAGCATTCCTCAGCCAGCCTGCACCTTTGCTGTTTGCTCGTGTGTGTGTGTGTGTGTGTGTGTGTGTGTGTGTGTGTGTGTGTATGAAGGAGAGAGAGAGAGAGAGAGGTTCCTTTCAGCTGTTCTTCCCAGCGCTCCTCTCCCTCACACAGGAGCTGGAAGGAACAAAACACTAAAGAATAAACTGCTGAAATCTATCTTTAATGATTGCTAATTAGTCCAGGCAGAGAGGCCTTTAATGATATGTGCGAGTACAAAAGTTTGGACCATAAATCATAGCATTATTAAAGAGTGCTGCTTGTCACTGGCAGTTATAGCCTGTTTCCATAATGGCTTCCATTATAAAGCAACTTGGCAGCTGTCAGCTGTTTTCTTGTAATTAAACAGCCAATGAGCAGCTAATTAAGACATATGTGTATGGAGCAGTAGAGTGGGGCATGTTAATGATGTGCTGGAATCAATTCATTAAGTCAAAGGATGAGGAATCCAGTCGGTGTGCATTCGCAATCCTTTAGCACTGCACATGCCAGTGCTGTGTTAATCAACACTAATAACCCCACTGAAGAAAAATACCATCCACTGTTATCATTCCTACCCAAACACACCACCCTCATGCTGTACACACTGGTGAAATACAGCGCTCTTTGAATGCCAGACACTACAGTGTAACAGCCTGGAAAATACCATCACGGCAGTGTTGTTATTTAATCTGTTTGGCAACAATAAAATTAAAAATATCTCCAGAAGGAATAGAGTAAATCACAATCAATCAGTGACGAATTTTATCAGCACAGAAACACTATAAAGACATGAATCGATCCTTCAGTCACAGAACATTTTCCACCCATAGTGGTTCATCCTGTAACCTGAGTTGTTTCCATGCCCTTTTCCTGTGCAGGGCTTCTTCAGGAGGAGTCAGCAGAGCAATGCAGCCTACTCCTGCCCCCGTCAGAAGAACTGCCTGATCGACCGTACCAGCCGCAACCGCTGCCAGCACTGCCGGCTGCAGAAGTGCCTGGCAGTGGGCATGTCACGAGATGGTAGGTACTCGATGGAAGAGGAGATATTGGTGGGCGGATACAGCTGGGTGGCACAGTGAATAAAGAGAGGTGAAGAGCCCAGGTTCAAGCCCCTGTGTGGGCAAGCATCTGCTCTGCTGAAGTGCCTTTGAGCCAGTGCTCCAGGGATGCTGTGGTGGACTCTGGCCTCCCTGTGATGGTGGTTAAGAGAGGAAAAAATGTCCTCATAGGAAACTAAATGTCAAATTGCCATTTTATACTCTATTAATAGTGTACATTTAGTGCTCATTATATTATTTTTTTTAAACAATCCAGGAATGTATCTATTTATTTTGAAAGTTTTTTTGAATCAATCATAAACAAATCTTAATTTTATAGTTTAACATTTTTTACTTGCTAATATGCATTTTATGTACTCATTTTACTCTTTACTTTTTATGATCACATTTTCTGAGCTGGTCTTATTGCTACAGGAAGTACTGTTTACAGTAGACTAAAATGGTCCGAGCCACAGGAAACACAACTTCTGGACATCTGAGAAAATCAGAAAAAAAATGATGAGCCTGAGGTATATTACACAAAAGAGAAAAAAAAAAAGTTACTGTATTGCAACAGCTTAACTCACAGCTTTTCAGGTGCCATTAACACAGATGCTATTTTTTCTTTATCATTACTATCCCTTGGTTGTTTATTCGTGGTTTTATAATGATGTGGTTCTGTGCATTGGCATCTTGGTAGAAAGACAAAGAAAGCACACAAAGACATCATGAATGCCAATATTCTCAAAGGGACACAACAAATCAGGCCCACAGACAAAGCTCTCACCTGCTCCTGGCTGACAATGAACATAGAGTGACGTCTTAGCATGGAAATCTTGACATGAACACATGCTAAGACGTCACTCTATGTTCATTGTCAGCCAGGAGCAGGTGAGCGCTTTGTCTGTGGGCCTAATTTGTTGCTGTGATAGAAACTAAATTTGATGAAATAGGAGATTGTTAGAGGTTGTCATTAGTTCTGCTGCAGCTGAGATGCAGTAATGGGAGCACACAGGTGGAAATGTGTGCTGGAGGGCTCCTGCTGTGCCAGGCTGGTCCAGACTGGGCTGGGCTAAAGAGATTCTATCAGAACGGAGCATAGCTATGATGGAACTTGTAATCAGGTTTTCGTCCAACACAAGCACACAGGAATGCACACAGACAAGTGGAAACCTGAACATCTGGCAGATCTTAATGCACTATACTTTGCTTAAATTCATTTACACACATGCATAAATATTCATGAATGTAACAAACACAGAAGTGCATTAGCTCTTATGTGTGCCTTTGCATAGACACACACTTTTCTCACATGTCCACATACAAGCACAATCAGGACAGACGAAGGTGACTCTTGCCTTCACTCAACACACCCGAGCCCATCTGCCCGCACTCTCCTCTGTGTCGCTCCACTCACTTTCCACTGTGCGTAGACAAACACACACACATGCACACACACTGTGACCGGCTGACATACTGCCAGGCCCCTAGAACTCCGGCCAAGGAGTCTCATTCTCAGCACCACTGTTTAGTCTGGAAACCTTGAAACAGGAGGCGGTGACTTAGCCTGTTTCATGTTGGAGTGGCTACTAAGCTGTTGGTCCCTGCCTCTTTATTTATGAAGCTGTTCATTTTGTAATCATCTATGTTGTTAATGATTCTACTTGAAATATGGAGATTTGCTTTTTTGTTATCAGTGTTATCTGTTAAAAGAGTATTTCACTCTATAGTACTGTACATCAGTATAATGGATATGTCACCAGTAGCAGGAATCTATTGGTCTAATTGAAATATATAGTACGACTTCAACATAGATTAGTGATGTGTTACTGTGTCAGAGGAGAGCACAAATTGACAAATGACCTCATATTTGACATTTTCTAGATATGAGTGTCAGTATCTTGGAACATAGGGTGCAGAGAGACTGCTATATTAGAATGAAAAAAATACAGTTTATTCTAGACAGTATTTTAGTAAGTCTATTTGTTTCAGAACATATCTTGGTAAAATGGAGATTGCATGAAAGAACGTATAATTTCATAAACAGTTTATACACTTATTACCTAAGGCTTTCATATTATTTTGAATACATACAAGTTATGTTGTTAGCAACCTATTTTCCTTATGCAGAAAGGCTTCTAGATGCCACGTATGGAAAGACATCATACGACATGAAATCTGCTAAATGTTTATGTTGTTTCACTGAAGTTTCATGCATGTTTTGTCCTGCTAATTGCAGCGGTGAAGTTTGGCCGCATGTCGAAGAAGCAGCGAGACAGCCTCTATGCTGAGGTCCAGAAGCACCGACTGCAGCAGCAGCAGCGTGACCACCAACAACAGCCCGGGGAGGCGGAGCCGCTCACACCTAGCTATGGCCTCTCAGCCAATGGCCTCACAGAGCTCCATGATGACCTCAGTGGCTACATGGATGGTCACACCCCTGATGGCAGCAAACCAGACTCGGCAGTCAGCAGCTTCTACCTGGACATCCAGCCATCTCCTGACCAGTCAGGCCTGGACATCAACGGCATCAAGCCGGAGCCCATCTGCGACTTTGCCCCTGGCTCTGGCTTCTTCCCTTACTGCTCCTTCACCAACGGAGAAACCTCCCCCACCGTGTCCATGGCTGAACTAGGTAAGGAGCAGGAGAGAGACAGGGGGAGACAAGTGGAGAGACAGAAAAATGGAGGAGGGGGAGAACAACTCAACCGTGGGGCAAACGACACAAAGGTTGCTTAAAATAGCAGGAGGTTGGAGACTCATCTCCAACACTCATTAAAAGAGCCTCTTTTTTGTAATTAGTTTCCATTAATTAGGGCCAATCAGGATCCAGCAGGGCAGGCGTCTGGGGAAATCATTTTTTTAGGCTCCCCTGTGCCTAGGAACTCCTTTTAACAGATGTGTTTTCAAAACCATTTAAATTCTTATACTCAATATTTCTCTCAGAGAAAATGTGACCTTTGTTTCAGTGAGTAACGTGGCGCCCCTCCTCCTCTCCATGCATTTGTGTCATAACTAGATTGGCTTTGCCTCAACCTTAAGCTATGAGCTTCCTGGAGGCAGTAAAAGAAAATGTCAACAAGCCTTTTCCCAGTCAAAAAAGCCCACGCGTATCCGCCTCTCCTCCTTCTTGAAAGCTCAGTAAATAAATCTTCTTTTCCTGTGGCATATTTCATCAGTGAGGTCTTCACTTTCACATTGCCTTGTGAGTAACATTCAGATCTCAACTATGATCTTCTGAGTTTGTGATGATGGTTGTATTTCAGAGCACCTGGCCCAGAACATCTCCAAGTCACACATGGAGACATGTCAGTACCTGAGGGAGGAGCTGCAGCAGATGACCTGGCAGGCCTTTCTGCAGGAGGAGGTGGAGAGCTACCAGAGCAAGGTAGCTCAACTGCAACTTGGCCTTTGTTGGCCTCTACAGCAGTTACATTAATCAAATCCATTGTTTTAAAGCAGATAACCCATTCTCTGTCCTATCTCTTCTTAGCCCAGGGAAGTCATGTGGCAGCTGTGTGCTATCAAAATAACAGAGGCCATTCAGTATGTGGTGGAGTTCGCCAAGCGCATCGATGGCTTCATGGAGCTGTGTCAGAACGATCAGATAGTGCTGCTGAAAGCAGGTATGACAGCCTGTCAACATGGCTTGCTGCCGTCAAACTCACCCACCACCACCACTACCACCACCACCACCACCACCACCACCCCCCTCTGGCATTGCCACAAGGGCGTAGCTGACCTGACTGCACAAAGCCCTCTTCTTCACACGCACAGACAGTGTCACAGAGATGAGACCCCTCCCTGCCTGTTTCCTCTCTGTCTCTGTCGCTCTCTATTTTCCTCTGTTCATTACGTACATAGCAGGGATGGACACAGCATTAGATAAGCAATGTGTTCCTGAGCTCAGATAATACCTATCATGACGGCTGCCATTTCCCTCTCCTTTCCCTGACAACTGCTCTCACGTAAACATAGTTACAGAATATTAAACGCAGCTATAGCTCTGCTCTGTGCACCTATGTATAAATACAGATGCTCAAGCTCACACATACTCACATATCATACATGCAGCAAACAAACACCTCTCCTGGGTCTTTCCCACGGTACTATTTACATTAGCACAGCCAATATGAATTATGAAATAAAGACTGAGATCCCTTGTCAGACATGACATTTTAAAACAGTAGCATCTCCCTTAGAGGCAGTAATGGCTTCTGTTACATTTACTTGATCCTCTTATCCACTCCCACAGAGTGCTACAAATTGCAGGATAGAATAAATTCCCTACCTATCTTGCTAAATAAAGGTTGAATGAATAAGCACCGTCACGACTGAATGAAGCACAAATTTTATCTGGCATGTCATTATGGAAGAATAGCCTTCTGTCTATGATATTATCATCTGCAGAGGTCTTTTTTTTCCACTGATGGCAGTTTTCTTTATTTCAAAGTGGTTGTGTTACTCATATTGTAGAAGAATAGCACAAAGCACAATCATGTGTTTTGCATCCCTGACTGATGTGTAACTGCTAGGGAAAAAGAAGGAACAAAGCTCAGATTCAGCATCTTGTTCCTGTCTGTCTCCACAGGCTCTTTGGAAGTTGTGTTTGTCAGAATGTGCCGTGCCTTTGACTCACAAAACAACACAGTCTATTTTGATGGAAAGTATGCCGGACCTGATGTGTTCAAGTCATTAGGTAAGCGGAGTGGGTGTAGGTGTGCATGTGCGTGAGCGGCTGTGTGCATGTGTGTATTTGTGTTACCTTGTGTGTGTTTCTTCTTACAGTGTCTTACTCCTTTCCTTGGTGTAATAGCCAAAATTAGAGTAGGCTGTTCTGTTCTACACAATGCTGAAGGCCTGGAAGCAAACACTGGGCACTCATCCCTGCCTCACCTGGCATTGCTGTCTCTGCAACGGTTATTTATGGTAGAACAGAGATGTTAGTAAGGCTCTGCTGCATATGGCTCCTGTAACTGTGGAATAAATAAAGCCAGGCGGAGTGTCTTTAGGGAGAGCGCTATCAAAACTATCATTGATAGTCTGACATAAAACATTTCAGATAGCTCAAATAGCATTCGTGTTTGACTGCCATGACATTACTAAGCTTTCCGCCATGGATTTTCTTGCATTTCCATGTGCCTTCTGAGGTAAAAAAAAAAAAAAATGCAAATGTGTCCCATAGTGGAAGTAGAAATGCTGAATTCTGTTTCTTGGTGTAAGTTTACCATTCTCTGTAACTCCCAGTTTGTGTGAGTATATGAGTGAGCATGTCTGTGAGTCCCAGTGTCCTGTGTATTCTGTACAGAGGGGTCCGCAGCGGGGGAGGCAGAGTGATGGGCTTCCCGAGCTGCGGTGGCATCCGCCTGTCTCTCTCTATGCCCGATAATTGATTTAACTAAAAGCCTCAATAGTGACCTCATTTTGGCTTGCATAACACCACCGATCTGCCAAACGTGACTCGTCTGGGAGGCAAAACTCAGTAAAAGCATTGCCTGTTCTGCTTAAGACGTTCCCATGTGCTGTCAGCATGCCGTTCTTTTTCATTCCTTCCCGTTCCTCTCCCCTCCCTGTGTGCCTCTCTCCCAATAAAGATCAAGAGTGAGTGTTGTTCTTTGGTCTTCCTCATCCTAAGCCCTCTCTCTCTGTCCTTTGCTGTGGCAGGCTGTGACGACTTGATCAGCTCCGTCTTCGAGTTTGGGAAAAACTTGTGTTCTATGCACCTGTCTGAGGATGAGATCGCCCTGTTCTCCGCCTTTGTGTTGATGTCTGCTGGTAGGTGTCACTCACAGTGCAATGGGAAAAAAAGGCAGACACACATTCACCATGTCAAGGAACTTTTGCCCTGTTGTTTTCTTTACCCATTAATACTTTACTAAAATTAGTATCTACTGCGTTATTACTTTTCACATGACCTAAGTTGCACTGTTAGGATGACTTCTTGTGTTTGTGCAATAACAAAGGGTTGTGATAATTTACTTTCCAGACCGATCCTGGCTCCAGGAGAAGGTGAAGGTAGAGAAACTCCAGCAGAAGATCCAACTGGCTCTCCAGCACGTCCTGCAGAAGAACCACAGAGAGGATGGTATACTTACAAAGGTACAGTGTGATGCAGTACACACTCATCCATTATCCCTGAAAGGGGCTGTCTGCTAAGCATGCTTTACCCTTGTAGCAGTGTAATCTCCCACTGTTTAGGATCTTTATCCACAGGATATCAGCCATTGTCAGTGCATTAGATTAAAGTAACACATATTTCAAGTGAAGCATCCATAATTGTACATGAAATGGCTTTTTTTATTAGAAGTGGCAATTTATCAATTTTACCAGCTCCATAATATAAAATGTCAAGTTTTTCTCGTGCCTGAGCGCTTGTCTCAATATTTACAAGTCTGTTTACCCCTGTGTGAGAGGAAATACACTGTAGGGAGGAATGTTTTTCACTACCATTGCTCCATGTCCATGCCTCCCTGTGAATCTAAACAGCCTGTCTCCTCTCTCTCCACAGTTGATATGCAAAGTGTCGACACTGCGAGCGCTGTGCAGTAGGCATACAGAAAAGCTTACAGCTTTCAAAGCAATATACCCAGACATTGTGCGTGCCCACTTCCCCCCCTTATACAAGGAGCTGTTCGGATCAGACTTTGAGCAGTCCATGCCCGTTGACGGGTAGCAGCCCTGCCAGGTGCCAGTGTGCCCACCGTAGGGGAATGTGGAGGAGGAATCTGAGACACTTTATTGGTGCCCTGCACAAACCAGAGCGGACAGATGGCACGCTGTTCAACTTCTTCTTTTACATTGGAGGGGAGGGCTTGGGGAGTTGATTCTCAAGGTTTACTTTATTGAATTTAGTTCTCTTTGGAAGACTTGTGGCACCCAACACCCCATGGGACACGAAGAGGAGATAGGGACAAATAATTTCTGTCTGGTTGAACTTGACCTTCTTATGCGCATTTCTAACATGGAACTCATGATCGATTTCATCCATTCATTCATTTTCACCGGTATTTGCATCGCCATTATTGTGATTTATCTGTGCATTTGACTGGAAAACAGTTAACAAGCCACTTTTGAAGTTAAAATATCTGACGACTTATTCCATGACGACATAAGTCTACATCAGTATTATTTTTGAGATGACACTCCTGAAAAACAGTTTTAAGCATTTTCTTATTCAGAACAGTCACAGCGTTCTCACATTTAAACACTATATTCCCAAACTGAAATAAAAAGCAGATGCGCAAATGTTGGTCAAGTTCAGCCGCTTTTTTCTCTTGTGTTCAGTTGTATCTTTTGGACGCAGTGCTTGGAATGAAAACTCACAGCGACTTTGAGGGAGGGTCCGTCAGCATGGTGATGCAATCGGCACCTCTCTATGGACAATCGTTTAAAAAAAAAAAGAAACATAGAATTCTGGTAATTCTAATGAAAACGCAATGATTTTAGCTGTCAAAGACTCCATCCACCATTGTTGCATAGTGAAATCATGTAAGGCCATCTGCTATTAATCCTTCTCTGGACAGGTGCCCTGGAGAAGCACAGGGCACCAACACAATGAAAAGGGTCCATTCCACCTGTTTTATAATGTACTACAGGGTATATGGTCATAAGTACTTACTATACAGAAAAAAGTAATGTTTATAGAATCTATTTTAAATAACATGTATGATATTAGTAGTTAGACCATTCTTAATTGTTGAATTGATAAGGCACTTTTATTTACACCTTTCTTTAATTTAAGACTTGTATATTAACCTAGTGATGTGTTGCATGTGCACAAGAAATACAAGTTGAACCATGGTCACAGAGGCTAGTCCTGGGAGCTGTAGATGATACTGGTCTGGAAGTGTAAGGGCTGTCTGTTAGGATGGCTGGCGTTGCTGCTCGCTGGTGAACAAAGAGGTATGGATTAGAAGGCAGGTTAGAGACACTCATATCACCTGTTACCTCAACAACCGCCAGTAATGACACCTGACAAAATGTAGCTCTGATACTCCTTTTAAGCGAGTACGCACACATACAATAACAGCCGACGACAAAGCTTGTAGTGATGTTACTGTCTCATGGCTTTCTTGATTTTTGTTATGTTAGGGATATTTTTTAAAATACTAGATGAGTACCACATTAAAAAAAAATGTATTCTTTGCCATTATTTTCAAGATATTTGGTACAAATTTGTACTATGAAAACCTTTGTATATTATGTAAAGAAGACTACAAGAAAACAAAACATTATCCAAGCCATGATCCAAGCCAAGATCACACATTGACTGTAATCCAATTGTTCCATCTAGTGGAAGATAAAGAAACAGCAAGCAAGTTAACTGCCTAATGACAAAGATACAGTACAAGGTCTAACCTTAAAACACATTCACGAGCCTCCTTTAAAAGGTTTGGAGTGTTTTTTGTTGTTGTTTTTGAGTGACTTTACCTGCCTTCTCACCACACTCTCAGCCCAGCAACGCCACAACAGGACACAGAAGAAACAATAAAGGGAAAGTGAATATTCAAAGCCTTGTCTGGTAGTAAAGCTTCTATTTTTGTAACATGTTTTGGTTAATAAACTCATGAAAGAGAAAGAGGGAGAGAAAAAGATGTCAGGTAGCACTTAACTATATTCCCGCAATAATTAGACTAGCTGTTGTTTGTATGATTAGGGGAGAAACATAAAAATGGTAGGACAAGTGCTATTTTCAGAATGCTTTGTTGTTGTGCTTCTGTTTTGTTGAGTGTGTCTTTCTTGTCAGTGTGGTAGTAAAGTGGTAGAAAAAACCCTGGATGTGCCAAACAGTAGTCGTTGCTTCCGCTTTCCAGTCTACTCGTCTATAATGTAGAATGGATTCCTAAGACATTCCAGCAATCTCAGTAGCGGCTTCTAGAAATATCTTTTAAAAAAGAAAAGAGGAAAAAAAAAAAGAAAAGAGAAAAAAAAAATGATATCCCTTTAGAAACCCAACAGAGCATGTTAACACATCTGTCACCAACCATGACATAGAATCCAGTTGTTTGTGTTTTTTTTTTTTTCTTTCTGTTTGCATACTATCATTCCTCTGCCGTGCAATTTGTACAAGGCGTTAATGCCTTGTGCTGTCACCCCTCAGGGAAGTTTTTTTTTTGCGCTTTCAGTTTGAGAGGATATTTTGTTTGTACTCATTAGGTTTAGTTTATGTTTTTGTTCAGGGATGTTCCATGAGGAGTGGTTGAGATTAACATTAACATAAGATTCATCACTGAGTTGTTCAATTTCTTTACATGATTGATGTCCTAAAGGGGGCTTTCAGCCACTCAAAGACCACTGTGCCCCTATGGTCAAGTTCAAGAAAATCTCATTTGTAAAAAAACAAACAAACAAACAATAAACCCCATCACTTTTACAAAACCACAAGTTTTTATCAGCACACAGCATAATTCCTGTCACACAAAAATCTGTTTTGGTTCAAAAACGGTGTCATCAGGGTCTTTAAAATGATAACCCTCTTTGTTAGAGAAACCAAATATTCTTATGCAATACTAAATCTGTTGTGTTTCGGTTGTAGTAGTTATGCTGTACCTAAGTAATAATCTCTGTTATGATCCAATACTATTTGGATATGCACAAGCCCTCTACGACGAGTAAACCTCAGTCTCCCAGCAAAAGAAAACCCAGTCTGGAACACTGCTAGACAATCCAGGTTGAGAGGCCCAGTGGCCCGGCAAGAGCAGCAAAGAGGATGAGGTATGAACGCTCAGGGAGGTAACAGGTAGACCGAAGAAGCAGCTCGCTTTCATTTGGACAGTAATGCAGAGCATGTGGATTTGCTCTTTTTCTGAATTTATGAGGTCTTTCAAACCTCTTGAAATTGATAAGAGGAGGTGACATGGCACACTGACCATGCAGTTACAGCACTTACTGTTCCAAAAAAAATAATGAAGAGACTGAGACTTGGCTGATTTCCTGTTATTTATTTGCAAAACATTTGGTTTGTATCTTGTAAAAAAAAAAAAAATTCAGTTTTCTTAAGCTGTTATAATTTTGCTTGATGATTACATAAAACAATTCAGCTATAAGGTCTACCACCAAAACAGTTATTCTCTCATAAAATGAATTGTTTAATTTTGTTTTTAACCAAGTCTAAATGGTTGAGTGGCTTGTAATGTGTTCTACAATATAAAACAAGCAATATGCCTTGTGTTACAATTACGGGTCTCTACAGTGCAGTCATCACCCTTTTTGAATTGACTTCGATCATACAGCAAACTTATAACTTTTATTCTCAGTCTAGAACAAAAAGTAATAAATCCCCATCACTCTGTGTTCATCACCTTATGTACTGGTATGGTTGTGATATTGGCAGGATAGCAGAAAATGGTCATCAAACACATGAATACTTGTGTCTAACTATAAACTGCGCCTATACACAGGCCTGTAAAGTGATGTCCTTCTGTATATTCTCACTTGAGATATCCCGATTTAAGTAAGGGATTGATGCTAAGTGTGCTATTCAATCAGTGTATAGTATTCAGTAAAATGTACTGGTCCTTCTGTCTCTGCTCTGTTGTCTGTTTGTAAAAAGCAATAGTGTGTATGTGTGTGCGTATGTGTTTGTTCTCACAGTGTGTGAATAAATAAAAACCCCAGACAAGGCTTTAATAATTACAAAGGAACAGGGTTATGTGGATGAGGAGGTCTTGATATTATTTTGGACTTTAAAAAAAAGAAAAAAGAAAAGTGTTTTGGAAATCGCCGAGCTTGATCCATCCATAATAGGTGTAGGTTTTAAAAGCATGACATAATGCCTTCAACAATTCATAGGTCTGCAGAGTGCTGTGAGGCAACATTGAACCAGCTTCACAGTGAAAAACATGCTTCGCTCTATCAGTTCGGACAGCGCAGACACATCTGAACCTGACGTGAACTGAAGTGAATTCCGGGCTGTAAATTGTGTAAATGAGTGTTCCTGGCCATAAATTGTGAAGATCAGTGTTATGTCACGCTTAAAGTTGTGCTGGAGCGCCGGTGTGTTACCCAGAATTATGAGTCAGTTGTCACATTTTAACAGAACTCATTTTCCAAAGCACAGCTGATAAGGATTTATGATTAAAAATATGTTTAAGAATATAGTTTAAAAAAAATGAAAAGCAACTTTTAGCCATAATCGAATGTCAAGCAATAATATATGTCTTTGTATTATTTTTGATTTTTTTTTTTTTTTTTTTTTTGTGCATATAGTCTTTGAACATCTGCATGTAAATACACCTCTTATTTATCACTTTTTGGTTTATTTTGTGTCGATTTTTTGTGGATGTTTTTATGTTTCATCTGTATATTTGACCAGTTCTGTTCCCAGGTGGAGAACTAAGAACTTGACATGGCCTGTATGCTGTATATCTTATTTTCTCACTCTTTCTCTCTCCCTCATTCTCGGCTGTTTATTCACCATATTTAATGTTATTATTGATCACATGTATAAAGGTAGCTTTGTAACTTCTGTCTGTATAGGTAAGAGGAAAATACTGCTACTAAGGCCTACCCAATGAAAATATTTATCTGTTTATCAATTACACCATATTGTACGATAACTCTGTTTCTAGTTTGCTTCCCTCCTTTAGGATTAGTTTGATAGACATAGGGTGTGCTGACATTTATTTTGTGTTGCCCTGATGTGTGGTGCTAGGTAAGTTAATTTTGTGAACAAAGTATTAATTACTAAGCCTGGCCACCCTATTAGTCAATTCATTTCATTGCATATTAATGTATTATTGATATTAGGACTCAATAAATAATAATAATAATGAAAATGATAGTGGTAAAATTACCCAGCCAGCACCTGTATCAGTGTGCTTGGTCTTGGGATAAGGCACTTATTTCCTTCTGACTTATTGCAAAGCTAGTATCTGCTAATTAACAAGCTATTTAAGGTTGCTTTACTGGTTTGTGGGAAAAATGATAATATTCAAACTGAAACAGCAGTGTTGTGTTTTTTTTTCTTTGTCTGATTGTAAAAACCACTCACTGAGGATGTAGTTTGTCAGGCTTTAAGATACTAAATATTTACCTCTTTTGTGTCTGCATAGTTCCTCACCTGATGCAGGGAAGTGGTGCTTGGATTAAACAGAGCCTCAGTATGCTTTTGTTATTCCCCATTTTAGACTATCCTGAAACAGTGGTTTCTTCAGACCAGTGGCATAAACCTCCTGCACCACGTTAAGTGTTACAAAATGTACATGAAAGGATTGCCATTTGAGGACAAAGTTGACCTTTTCTCTCCACTCTGTAGCAAATATCAGTAAGAATATGCTTGCAATAATACACAACGTATCACACTGAGTGCCTCTCGGTGTAACAGGATGCATACATGGTTTTGATTGTCTTTTTTTGTGGTTTTCCAAATGTGTACTGAAGTGATAATGTATTTTGTACATGAGGATGAATTCTCACATGCTTCAAATGTTTTTTCGGATTGTTTCTTTATGTGTTGTTGATCATTTTCGTTGATATGCAACGTTAAAGGGTTTCGATGTATAGACAGTCCGTTTAGAGTGTACATGTCACCCCTCACTTGTTTGAGAAACTGGGAAGTTTCTTTCATGTTGATCTCATATGGTCAAATAAATGCTCGCAGATAATATTACAGAAAAGTTCTCCTGCACATTTGGGTTTTTTTTTCTCAATTAGGCAAAACCTAACAGGCAATCCACATTTCTTCATGTTCTGTCTGTTTTATATCAGCTTTTTTATTTCACTGAGAACAGAAGATTTACTAATGCATTGTATATCAAATATTTGTGTGTGTTTGTAAGAGGCATACAACACATCTGGATTTCTTTAATGTTCTGTGTTCAATGTGCGCTCAGTCGGTTGGGGTAACGTAATATGAAGGGTGGGTGGAGCAGGGGTTGATTCTTTTTCCATGCAAAAGCAGTACAAATTATGGGAAAGCCGAAACTAGTGTGTGGTTGTCACAAATTTCTAAGTCACATGTTTGCTACTGATGTTAAAATGGGGACAGATGATCATGTACCTTTTTATCCAGCTCTTTTGAACTCTCTTTAGCAGGTAGTCTATTCACAAACGTAGTTTTGCTCCTTCTTGTCTGATTCTTAAATATGAAAATAAGTATTTTGATTCATTTTGTAAATACAGCTGTAAAGAAAAATAAGAAATTTAATGTTGTCTTTTAAATACTTTTCATTCTAATATGAATGTTGTTATATTGTACTTAGAAACTGTACCTTTAATATTACCTTTATTAAAAGTGCATTGGACACATCGATTTTAGATGTGCTTTATGTGCTGTTATCCCATAATAAAATTTACCGCTTGTAATGGGCTTTTATTTCCTGACTGTTTATCTGTCTCAGTTGTCTGCTCTCTCTCTCTCTTTCTCTCACTTCTTTTTTAATAAAATTAATCAAACTGCATATTTTGATCTGCAATAATTTCAAACATATAATTTCTTCTCTATTTTATTACAAGTGTTTGCCTCACTCCACTGAAAACATCTCCAAATTATATGAACAAATAATGTCATTAAATCTGTTGAATACTTGCATCTCTGCAACTGAAAATTAAACTTGGGTTCAATCTATGACCATTTTTTTTAACCTTTCTCAAAAATATAATCTGCAAAACCGTTAAGCCATATGACAACTTTATTGTCAGTCAGTATTTCAGAAATTTTAATACAGACTAAAATACCTTGGGTACAAGGTACAACTCTAATTAAAATATGTCAATTCATGACCTAAACTTGGTAAATTCTTGGTAATAGTTCTGTATTTTCTAAACCCTTTTCCCCAAGTATCTCTTTAATAGAACTCAACTAAGCAAAGTGCATGTACCATGTGGTTAATACCCAAGCCAGATGTGGATATGAGTGTCATTAAGGTTGGAAAATGCAAGAAGGTAGGTCTGGTTGGGAAGCATCTGAATGGGGCTGGGAATCACATCTGCAGACTTACTCAGACTTCATAGACCCACAGAGTTGAATGAAGGACAGGAATTGGAATAATTTGAAGCCATAATTTAAAAAACAGGAATGTAGTAGATTGTCTTAACTGGGTTCCAGTCTATGTAAGG
Organism: Thunnus maccoyii; assembly: GCF_910596095.1. Taxonomy (NCBI): domain Eukaryota; kingdom Metazoa; phylum Chordata; class Actinopteri; order Scombriformes; family Scombridae; genus Thunnus; species Thunnus maccoyii. Next base: position 16,661,222 of record NC_056537.1, on the reverse strand, counting down.
GAAATAATGGGAATGACTGCAACAGATATGAGCAAGGATTGATGTCAATGCCTTCAGCCACAGGAAGGCTAATGCAATAAGAGAGTTTATTGCAGTTATGAGAACACAGTATTTTTATATTCAGCCTTTTGCTGGATAGAGGACCTCCATATCTTTGGGCATACTGAAATATTTCAAAAAGACATTTGAGGGATCGATGTTATGGACTTGTTGAATGTTTATTTCTTCATACATATTCAAATATACAGTACATAAGCAGACAGAATACAAATCGACTACAGTTAATATCCAGAAGGGGGCAGCAATGTGCCAAAAGCGCTTTATGCCAACATTATTTCACCAGAAGAAGAATGTCGCCTGTCAAACGTTTGTTAGCAATCTCAGGCTAACAACTGACATATATACAGTAGTTAGCTAGCTTTAACTGTTGTCATTCCTGCGGCCCATAAGACAGTGACAATAATGGAGCTGGTATGGTAAGTAATATTTTCAATGTGAACTTTTACAGACTATCATAGTGATGTATTTTGTGACAATTCAACTAACGTGGCTATACCGAGTGTTGTGTCATGATGACAGACTGACCGCTAGCTATGCCAACCTAACGTTAGAGTTGTGTCCGGTAAACCGCACTAGTTTACTGGACGCCTCTTATTACCATTGTATTACTATTATGTAGCTCTTATTCATTATATTTGAAACTTGAGTACGTACCGGATAAACGAGAGAAGTACTGCATTAACGTTAGAGTAGCCAACCTCAAACGTGTGCTGACGGTCAAGCTATTTCAACGAGGCAGGAAATAAACACGACGTTGACTGTTCAAACAATTAAATAAATGTTTAGCGTTGTGTTTTGAACAGTTTCATATCGTTTTTAAGCAAGTGTTAAGCCATATAAATATCCCATGGAGTAACGTAACAATAACGTTAAATTACTGTTAATGTTGACAACGATAAATGTGAACGAGTCTGTTGGACAATGCGGTTTTATTCTGCTCCTTTACAGGGTGGTAATTTGCTATTTGTCCAGCATTAAACATTAAAAGATGTACATTTGTCTCAGGACGCTAAGGTTATCCCATTATCCTGTTTATTTTACGTCATGTGCCGCCACACCGACGTTATAATAACGTTAATGTTAGCTTGCATTTTGTAGGTTGAAACAGGAAGTTGTAAGTTGTGTATTCTACTTGATTGGTACTGTGTAGCGTTACCATGGTGACACTAACAAACGTAATAATTACCGCATGGTCCGATACTTTCGGGTAATTAAAAGTCGACTAGGTTGTGTTAGGACAACTACTGTATATGAAAACGTTTAAATGAGTCATGCTACCTAGCTGTAAGGTCAATTTAATAGTAACATTACTTCAAACAGAGTTATACTCGCATATTTTTGTACAAAATATAATTGTACATACAGGCATTACAACGAATCACAAACATGTAATTTAAGTGAAAAGATTTGCAATTTGAAAAATTAGGAAGAAACTATAGCATGCAGGACATATTTAAGTTTCACTATCTATACAAGTAAAGTGTTAGTGTGTTGCTGATTCAAACTGATTTGATTTTTTTTAAGTAATTTCAAATGAAACGACACAAAAAACAACAAAAATCCAATCATAGCATTTTCAAGCGACTGTTTGGTAATTTTACATTATGTATTATTAACCAGCCGTCACTCATTTTAGCACTAAATATTGCCACTTATAGTATGTGCCTGCCACCCAAGGCTGTTGCTTGTTGGACGCTCATCCAGTGTAAAATAAATGTTATGCCATGTGTGCACATATATGTTGTAATACAATATAATATAATTCATACTGTTAGATGATATTAATACTATTACGTGGTATTCCAATGTATCCTGGAAAATGTAATATTAGATAATTGTCATTGCAAATGTTAATGCTGTAATAGCTCAGATGTTTCAATTTTGAGGTGCTCTTTCTACTGTCATGGCCAGTAGCTCTCAGTTAAAGATTATTAGTTAATTAGCAAAACAGTTTTTTAGGCTGAGTCAAGATGAAACAGAGAAATAACAAATGGAACTTTGGAATTTTTTCACAGTGAACAATTGAAATGAAGTTTCGGCTTTTGTGTCAAACTCCTTGCTTTTACAAAGACTTTAACTCAGTATTGGTAATATTTGAAAACAGAAAAGAGTGCCCTTATTTCTGAGTCATCTATTACATAGAGCAAATGTAATTTAATGTGTACACTACCCTACAACAGCAGGTTGGAGAACCTTATTAACTTCTTGTATCTTGCATGTTGAAATTAATTTAATGTCTGTCGCAGTACAGAAGCAAAGGAGTGCAGAAATAACTCACACATGTTTGGGTACAACATAGGACCTCTAATATCTCTAATATATCTTTTTATCCTTTTATCCTTTATCCTTTTTCTTTTAATTTAAGGGAGGATCCCCCAGTCCCTGAAGCTCCATTCTTTACCCGAGATCACTATGACAAATACTCCCTTGCACCTAGTGTCAGAGAGTTGTGGGCCTTTCTCCAAGGGTATGCTAATAAATACACATAAAATGAATACCTCAATTCAGATGTACTTTTACCATGTTATTGAAAGGCTAACTAGTGAGTGTTCATCTGACATGTTCTTCTCCCCTCATTTGTTATTTTTGTCTTCTTACCCAAGCCCTGTAGAGAATGCCAACATTATACAGGAGCATGATGCTGGGGCTGCAAAAGCCTCCTGCTTTCCTACCACAGAAGAATCTGCGGAGTTTGAAGATGACAGTTGCATCGGCAAGGAAGAGTCCTGTTGGGATAGCTATGATAGTGATGGTTTGTTTGCAGACAATGCTGCAGAAGGTGCAGAAGACTGTAAGGATACCAAAAAAACAAAAGTTGAGCTAAAGCAGGTAAAGAATGAGGCAGATGCTGCTTATCCTGAACCCAGACTGCCCTACCCATGTATGTCCTGCCTGTCCAGCAAAGAGCAGAAGATGTATCTTGGCATTTTGAAGAGTAAGACAACAAGGGAACCTCCACAGGTGCGAGCATTCTCTCCTTAATGGTATTTTAATCCTGCCGGTCCTTGTTGTATTGATTTACTCAAACAATCTACAAATTTTCCAGAGCTTAAAGGAACGAGTAAACAATGAAGTGATGCAGTTCATGAGGTATTTGCAAGATGTGTCCAGAATATGTGCTGACGACTACAGCTTCATATCACAAGGAGCTATGCAATATTCAGAGGTACTATCAAGATTGCACCTGTCATCAGTTCTCTGTGATGTGTGTTTATAAGTATTGAAACATAGACCCTCAATTTGTTTTCTCAGGATCTCTTCAAGTGCTGTTTGGAGTGCATTAAGGCATTTCCTCAGCTTTACCAGATTCATGAGATGACCAGTTTGACAGGGGGAACATTCAACTCAGGGCTCACTCTGACCTTTGAAAAACAGCTACTAATCATGGTAATGTGCTTTTGAAGTGCTACTATCACACAGGGGTTGTTCCAGTCCCAGTCATGTAGGATTACCACTCCATACGCTTTGGTTGTTCATAAATGCCATTGTCCATTTTTATATTCAACCTTAAGTGTTGAATTGCAGTCTTTTTGTGTTGGTTCACTTTCTTTATTTCCATATTTGCACCCTTTATTTCTCCAGGGCAATGTGGATATTACAGACCACAAGATAGTGCCTGCTGACGCACAACTTGCATCGGATTATCAGAGTGTTTCATCAGAGAATCCTCCAGCTAAAAAAGCTAAGGACATGCACGCTGTAAGCAATTGTCTCGCTTTTTTAATTACTCCAATAAAGTAAGTCACAAAGATGTTTTACTGCTAGAATGGGATTCATGTCCGCAGGTCTATTGTAACTTAATTTCAGCTCTTGCAGTTTTCACAAAAGACACCAGAGGGTGTTCAAGTCTTGCTCAGCAAAACCAGGACTAATTGAATTTCTGAAGGATGCTAGGTCACACACAGTAATGTCAAAGTCCAGTTAATTGAAGACAGTTTGTAGTTACTTATATTTGTTTGACTGATGTTGTAGCAAAATAAACTTGTCTTGTTTTTCGCTACAGACAATCAGCAGTGACAGTAATGCTGAGAAGCTGTGTGCCCGTTATGAGCCTCACGTGTGTCTGACTCGAGATGCCTTGGTCAGACTGCTAGACAACCATGGCCCTGACTTTGGAGAGCAATGGGAACTGCCTGTTCAGGTCAAATTAAATCCTGGAAAAGGTATAGCATTGTAATTGGAGCTTTCAGGTTGTCATGATGGAAGTTAGTGTAATTAGGGGTAATCTAGCATTTGCTTCCACTGGGTAAAAATGAAATACATCTCTGTTCCCCTCTCTCTTTTTTCTCTTTTCTTTCTGTGTTCACCATTTGAACTATTACATCATGGCAAAAATTCCCCCAAACAATCATCCTATCTTATCTTATGTAACCTGTGTATGAACTGAAATCCTCATTTTCTGAATATAGAGAATACATCCCTCCCTTACAGAAAACATGTTTAAATGCACCAAAGATGTGCCAGGTTAGATGGTGATCCCAGATATAGTCACACAGAATAACAGAAATAGCACTGTGTGCACAGTGATGTTAATGAACACAGAAACATACAGTATGAGTTTAATGTTACTGTCTGCTTATAGTTCTTCTCAATAAGGGATTATTTAGAAAGCAACAACAAAAAATGTTCCCATGTGGTTTTAGCTTGCTCACTGTGGAATTCTACTTGGCAATGACATGTTTCAGTTCGAAAATGGTGCTTTTAATCATGTGCTTAAATCACAGTGTATATTAACTCTGAATGGCCTCATGGTGGCACAGTTTCGCATAGTCCTTTATTTCATCCTGTATATCTTATTTAACAGGCAGTAGTCAGAAGAAGACTGTGTACATAGACTCACCCCTACTGAAGACTGAAATGACAGTGAGAGAGAGGAGTCATGTTTTCCATGAAGAGAGTTTGAAGCTCTCCATCAAGAAGAATGGTAGAAAAAATGTATTCCATTTAATGACAGAGCTTCCTGTGAATGAGCAGCAACCCTCACCGGTATGTTGACACACAAGTAGACCTTGTCATACACGTGGTACTGTATCATATATGTAGTCTTATTTTATCTGATCAATAATTCTTTGTTATCTGTTTCTAAAACAGGAGAAGTCGCAGAGAAATTTTGTGTCTTTTGAAAACAGTGGTCTTGACTTTGAGGTGGACCTCACTGACTTGGAGACATTTGGAGAAAAAACACCCCTTAAAACTTCCAAGGTGCAGAAGATGCAGAAAGAACAGGATGCATGTGTTAAAAGTGAAAAAGTTACAGGTCCATCGCCTTTAAGTAAGACCAAAAGGTCCAGTGAGCATCTTGTAAACAGCAGCAGTAGTTCACAAGAAATGAGTGCCTCATTGACAGATAATGATTGCCCCATAACAGAGGAGATGACTCAGCCGCATGTGAGTGAGGCAAATGCTGCAGTGACTGAACAGCTGAGACAAGGCTCTATTCAGGAAAGTGATGAAAACCAAACAGTTACTGGAGACTCAGATGATGAGAGGTTAGTCATTGATGATCCTTTGTCTGCAGCTGCCACACCCACAACTCAACATAAACCTAAGCCCACACCATGCTCTGCGGTCCCCCCTCCTACCCCTGCCTCTGTAAATTCATTATCACCATCCCCTCAAAAATTTACAAGGCAGCGACAATCCAAAAGAGCAAAAGTGGCTGACGATCAACTGGGTGAGATCCTGCGCATGCAGACAGCCATGTTCAACTCTGCCAATGACAAATCCAAATGCTCAACTATATCCCAGGAGACCAACTCACCAACCAAAAGTATGGGACCCTCAGTTCACTCCCATCCAGCGTCCTTAGTTAAGCCCTGTGTGTCCTCGTATTTAGAGAGAAACCAGAACCGGGATGAAGAGACCTGTGCTGCTCCTCTTCATGGATCTGCACAAGTGGTCCATACTACAGAGCATAAAAGTTAGTGTCAAACAAATTTTCAATCTGTGGATTTAAGTTGGATCTATGCACTAAATTAACATACAGTGCATACCCCCTCACCACAGAAATACTATCAAAGGACCTGCAGGCTGGTGCAGAGGATGAACAAGACTACAAGGCTCCAGAGAAGGGTAACCTGCTCTACAAGATCTACAGTCTGCAAGATTTGCTGCTCATGGTGCGCAGCTCTGTCTCACTGACCCATAGCAGAAAAGTAGTCAGCAGCCAGAGCAACAAGGTATACCTGTTAGGCCATTCACATCCTACAGAATTTCATTATTTAAATTTTGGGTACTAAAAGGTAAAACAAGTCTATGCAATAGCCTTATTTCTGTTGTTTGTTTTTCTGCCTCAACAGTATGTGCCAGTGCATGTCTTGCCGAAGCTGGAGTACCAGTTGAGTTATGGTGTTGAGTGTCTAAGCAGTAGTGAGGCTTGCCAGCTGTGGACAGAAACAGCACTCCACTCCAGTACTGTTTCCTACATAGGTAAAACTTTTATGACTGTTACCTGCAATCCTGTTTCTTCTAACTACAGTTAAAATCAAGGCCGAAATGTTTCTTTTCTGTTTAAATGGGGTATGGAATACCCCCTTAGCCTCTCATTTTTTTCAAAGTAGTATTTATGTGGCTTTTTCTCTTCTCCTTCCTTCACTGCATTCGGTAGAGTGGGCAAGGCGGATCCTCCCACACAAACCAATGGAATAGTCTGCAGATGACTCACCATCCTGCGCTGACTGTGTACTGATTATGTTTACTTTGTTGCCATAACTACAGCCACATTTAGTTGTGGGGAATCACACTGAGGGCAGTGTGCAGAGTTCAGCTAAATACTGTTTTTTAGCTTTAATTAAATTCCCTTAATGCGTATTATCGACTTAAATGTGCTGCTTACCTGTAGCTTAAGATTCAGAGAAAGACTCCACTCTTTGATATGTGTAGGTGTTTTAATGAGTGTACATTCCCAGCAATCATCTACACAGCATAATATTGATCATCATTTTCATGTCAAATGTAAAGCAAAAAAGGCACTGTGCAGGATTAAGAGCATTACTGTCAGTGCAGGCTTGTGTACTGGTTCCCTGTATTCAACTTTATTGCTGAGTGGCACTGCCAAAAAGCTCAGGTTTTTGAAAGAGAATGTTTCAGATAAGAGTGGCAGATCTTCAGTATAATGGAAGGATAAGTGTCTTAGGTTGCCAACAGTTGTATAAGAGAAGAGAACGAATCGTTGTTGGAAGATAACAGTGATAACATTCAACCTATATGAACAATATCTCCCACTTCATGGCATTATGCGACAAACACAGCTGATAACAGACTTCCTTCTTTGCTTAGTGGTTCATGGTTCGTCATGTGGTTTATCATGTGGCATTCCACAATTGTGTATTTATGACAGAGGCTGCAGGCTCTAAAAAAGCCTGTGATTGAAGGAATTCATTGTTGAAATAAGTAGGCATTTCAAACTGGAGTGAGAGGCAAGAAAGGAGACAGGACCAACAAGCATTTCTTACCACCCACTCAAGCTTGTAACAACGCTGGCAAATCATCACAGACTAATTCCTTTGTAAGCACTAGCAATGGCACTGATGATGAAGTGAAGCTCTTGATGTCTGTGCTCATTAGTTCTTGTTCTTTTTCTTAGTGTATCTCTCACCCTCCCCTTCTGTCTCTGTAGCTCACATCAATGCACACACTTCAAAAGTAGCTCAGCTAAGAAAGCTGCCTGACGACTGGAAACAGAACATCTCTTGTGGGTTCAAGTGAGTGCTGTTAGAACAGATGTGTGTGGATGATATGATTAACCTAATCACCCCTGTATGATTATGTAACTTAAGATTCAGAAGATTTAATTACGAAATCCAGCCTGTTTATCAGTAAAACCAGGAGAAAGCTGAGGCATCTATTTTTGTCATTAGTTGCTATCATCACATTTGGTTTTGTCTTCAGAATCAGTGTTGAAATCTAGATCCTTACCAAAGTGGTGAGATTGTAACTTGGTGATATCTCTCCACAGGCCGTCTAAGTCACTGAATATACTGCACCACCTACTGAAAAAACTAACTGGGTAAGTTGTTGAGGACATGTGCCGTTTTAAAGACAACAAAGTTTTCTTCGTAGGTTTTTAGTGCTTAGCTTCCCCTCCCTTATTTTCCTCCCTTTTTTGTTACATATGTATTATGTTGTTAAGACTGTACACAGTTAAATGGTGATTCAGTGCCACAGGTTTTCATTTGTTGGTCCAAATGTGAGCACACTATGTTCTGCATTAATTGTGTAAAAGCTCATAAAAGCTTCTGTAAAAGCTCATGCATGTATAAACAAATGGATTAATTGTACCCAGCAAAAGTTGAGAAGGGTTGGGTCTTTTTCTTAAATCTTATTATTAGTTGGACAACAGCTGCAGATGAACTGTCTGTGCACATCTATTGGCAGGCTCTGTTTAAGATGGTGAAATTTTTGTGAGGTCTGATAGCCTCAGGCTGAAAATATGACGTTACTCTGCCTTCATATTTTTGTTGGAGTTACACAATTGATTACTCAATGACATACAAAAGATGTTTCACCTTCTGCTTTCTTTAGGCAATGTTCACATACATACCAGTCACAGGAGACAAGTCACTCAGGATGCTACTACATGTTTTAGTGTGTGGGCTTTGTCTTTAACACACCCTCATTTACTTGGTTTTGTAGGTTAGAAGAAGGACAGTACCTGATTGCACACAAGGCAAGGGAACCATTTGTGACCTTATTAAAAGCAGTTAATGGGAAAGTAAGTCGGGGGTTATACAATCTGCAGCAGGTCCACAGCACTGTCCCCCAGCCCCCAGCCTCTGGGCTTGTGCCCTGGATCCCTGTTGATCCAGCTGTGGTGCTGCCCTTCCACCAGAAACACAGCCGTGTCCCCTGCACCTTCCCACCAAGACCCTTCCTAAAGGTGTGTACATGGTTTATTGTGTTGATCAATGGCACCATTAAAGTGCTGTAGGAACTGTTAGAAAGTGTTTATTGGTTGATGTTTAAGAAGTCCACACCTTTTCTTCCGCACACACACACACGGATTACCTAAAAGCCAAGGTAAATTAAATGCAGTCTCTCACTAAGGTGAGTGCAAAGACCTGGGTCATTTCTTATCAGACTGGCTGAACTACTGCATAGTTTGCCTGCACAATTCCAAAACCAACAACTGTGACAAAAGAAGGCATAGCAGTATCAGCAACAGCTAAGCAGGGCTTATTGGTGTAGACTCTGAGACATTCAATGGATGCCTGTCTAAAATTCCACACAGTAAAGATGTAATCACATCTTTTAACTTGTCAGACAACAAAGAAAATAATGTGTTCAAAAATATGTTTTCAACCAGGCATGTGGATTGTCAACATTTGTGACTGATGTTAGTGATGTTAGTACATTTTTTTAGGGTATAATATATTGTATGTTGTAACTTGAATTCAGTCCCAATTATGGAAAGATTTAACCTTTTTACTTTCCTTTATCCCATCAGACACCAAAAGATGGGACATCACAGTCTAACAACCATGGAGCCGGGCAGTCAAACAAAAACTTGAATGCAGGAAGAAACAAGAAGAAGAAAAAACAAAGTAAACGTTCAGCCAAGCGTAACAAGTATATTAAGAAGCTCGTTCAGAAATCAATTTAAAATACCGTATTATAGCATTTAATATCATGTCATTTCATATCATGGGTTAGGTAAGTCAGAAGAGGAGCTAGATCTTTGTTGCTGAGGAGAGGAGAGGAGAGGAGAGGAAAGGAAAGGAGACCACTGACAATGTTAAAGATTTCATACAAGAGGTACATTGTGACCTTAAACATAAATGTGAATGCTAAAGCATGTTTACAGTACAGAATGTATACTTTCTATCTATATTTTTCTATTTTGTTCAGTGAAATTTCTTGTATAATTTGTAATGTTTTGTAAATCAGAGCGACAATAAACTGTTAAAGTGTTGCCATGGGTGTGTGGTTACTGTCTGTAATGCATAAGTTGTTTATAACTGTTTATTGTCTGGACTGTGTAAAGGAAGGATGAGACATCTCCTTGCAAATCTTCTGAAGGCGCAGAGCTCTTGTTACTTAGAACAGTATGTGTGGGAAAACAAAGATTTAGAGCTTCATTATTTGGTCTTCACGTGGCTCTAGTTGAACAGGGTGGAGTCATGAGTACATGGAAAAGGGGAGGGAATCTGAGTCAGGGGAGGTGAAAGGGGAAACCTTTTTCTATGTCAGAAAGCTCTAAACCTCTACATCACCAGGATCAATCTCTGCATCATCTCAACTTCTACAATTTAGGTAAGTTCAGTGTTATGATACATTTTACAGCGGAATAAGTGTATTTGTAATTTAGATATACTTTACACAGCAGAAAGGTTTGAGCGAATGTTCCACCTTACATGACAAATATTGCTATTGACATAAAGTGCTAATTTCACATCATTTCCATTCGGTAAACATACTTTATTGATTCTCTTCTTGAGTTTTGGTTACATAAGAAATTCCTACTCTCCAGTGTAATCTCACTAACCCGATTGTGTGTGTGCATGTGAATGTAGTCAGTTGTCATACCAGCTTGCAGTACAGTAGCACATTTTCCAGGGTGTGTCTCCTTGGGGTTGCTGTTGAGGATGAGTGTCAGACTGAAAAAGGATCTGAAAGTTACTGGACTGGCAACAATATCAAAACATTTGTTACCAGGAACTACACTGACTGTGATTATGACAAAGCAGGGAAAACAAATCACTCATGATAAAAATGGATAAAGTCTCTTCAGTGATTTTGTGTGTCTCACTCAAGCAACAAAGACAGTTTCTCTGTTCCTCTATTTAGAAGACTTAGTCTTAGGGGCTGGTGCAGCCCAAGTGAAGGTGATTATATCTTCACTTCAGACATAACAAACATGACCCACTGCAGGAGAAGTCAGTGATAGGATTACAGTGACATTTGATCACAAGATTGTATAGTGTCTGTTTTAAAGCTTCTGTTTTGCCACCTTCCCCAGGTCAGTCAAAATGGCTATGGTATCTGAATTTCTGGGTCAGCTGTCTCTCAACATTGGGGTAATGTCATGATTTTTTTTTAATACAGCACACTTGATACACTGCATACTGTGTATTATGAAGGCCTCATTTTTATATCTCTTTCATTTCCATTGAATCCACAGAGCAGTGAACCCCTGTACCCCACGGTTGTACCTGTTCAGGACTTTGACCCCGACAGAGATGCTGCCAGAATAGAGACTGCTATCAAAACCAAAGGCAAGATACTCTGTTTGTTACTCAAAAATCAATCCTTGCTTCTGCAATTTTCTCTCCAGGGATGAGTAGCTGGTATTTCTGAGTCAGCATCCTGGCTTAAAATGTTTGACCATACTGGGAACACCTCCAAGTCTGCTTCAGAGCTGGCAGAGCTCTGTTCTAGCCACTGACGGAAAGCTACTGGCAACACTTTGACCACCAGCTCCTCAACAGCAACCATTTTGTTGTGATGAAGAATAAGTTGTATGTAAAATGATGTTTATTTACTGATGGGGTTATGATGGGAAGAATATCTTGTGACCATGTTACGTTAAAGCATGCCTACTTTGCTGCCACACCCTCTTATATATCATAGTCTTCATCCACTACAGTACAGCCTAGATGATGCTGCAGCTACAATGTAATATTGAACCACTGCATCGTGAAAAAGATAAACAAAATACCCATCAGCATTTGAAAAATCCCTGCTTCCCTGCTGTAGCTATTTTAAAGTAACTCTTATTATTTAAGTAAACTAATATAAGTTAAATCCACATGCATTTTATGTTCACATGACTCATTCTGTGCTGCACAGAATGTGTGGGCCCTTTCAGATAAACAACCCAGATATTTTCATGCAAAATTAAGCCCACTATGCATAAAAATGGCTCACTGTATGAGTTGAAAAAAGTTTAAAAATTGGAAGTAAATGAAAATACAACTTGTCTATCCCCCAAGCAGCTGGCTTAATAAATTCAAAAATTTACATTGAAGCCAAAATTAAATTTAGGACTTTCTTATATTATTTTAAGGGGATGGCAGGAGCTTCAGTCACAAAGACTGCTCAGCTGGCTAGTGTTTCAATAGGAACAGCAACTGAAGTAACATCTGTGGGAAAGACTTCAGTGAATGGAGTGGGAAGGGTGTGGTCAACAGCGCACACTGGATGACTGCTTGTGCATTAGTGCGATATGTAAGGAAAAACAGAAGAGCAACTCTTCCTCAGGTGACTGAGAATGTCAATGCAGGACGTGATCAGACTGTGTCAGCAAGAGCAGTCTGTCAACAATTACATAGAGAGGGATATTATAGTAGGGTTGCAGTGCGTAAACCCCTCATTACAAAGATGAATGAACATTTGAGAGTTCAGTGGTATAAAAACCATAGGCACTGCCCTACAGAGATGTGGAAAAAAGTGATATGGCCAGATGAGTCATCCTTCAACATATTCTCAACAAGTGGGCGAGTTCATGTTTGGCATACACCAAGAGAAATGTACAGGCCTGAGTGCTTGATCCCTACAGTGAGGGGATCTGATGGCTCTGTTATGCTGTAGGAGGCATTTATGGTTTGGGTCCACTTGTCCCCTTAGAGAGAAGGGTCACTGCAAATCAATACGAAGTTGTTCTGAGTGATCACTTTTATCCTACGATGAAACATTTCTATCCTGATGGGAGTGGTCTCTCCTAGGATGACAATGCCCCCATCCATAGGGCACAAGGGGTCACTGAATGGTTTGATGAGTATGAAAATGATGTGAATCACATGCTATGGCCTTCGCAGTCACCAGATCTCAACCCATTTTAACACCTATGGAAGAGTTTGGACTGACATGTTAGACCACCACCAAATGAGGGAATATTTTGGAAGAATGGTGTATATGCCCCCAGTAGAGTTTAGAATCAATGCCAAGGCACATTGAAGCTATTCTGGCGGCACGTGGTGGCCCAATACCTTACTAAGACACTTCATGTTGGTTTTTCCTTTAATTTGTCACTCATCTGTACCTTTTTCAAGACATTTTTACAACCCAACTAGAGGAATATTTGCTTAAAAAGTGTGTTTATGTACATAAAAAGGAATAACAGGTAAAATTGCCAGATTTCCTTTGGAAATCCAAACCTCAGATCCTCAGCTCAAATAAACCTGTATCATCTGGACTCTTGAAAAGTCATGACACAATGTCATACATAATTTCTGGCAACTATTCCACTTCTCACACCGTTTCTCTTCCAACTCTTCTTTTCATCCTATATAGGGTCAACAGTCCATGTTATTGCTCTAATAATTTAGATAGATAACTGTATTTATATTTAGTGGCTGCATTGCATCTGTTTGTCTCATGTAATGTGTAAATCTGTTTCACATTTACTTTAGGAGTGGATGAGCAGACCATCATTGATGTCCTAACAAAGCGGACCTACTCCCAAAGAAGAGACATCGCTTTCGCATATGAAAGGAGGGCAAAGAAGGTACAGTAAGCCTGGGAAGACTGAACTGCTTTACATCTCTGATTACGTGGTTTTTTTGACAGTAAGGGACAAATTCAATTCAGTCAGCTAATACTGTTGTATTTTTAGGACATGATCTCAGCCCTGAAGGGAGCTCTGTCCGGCTCTCTGGAATCAGTGGTCCTCGGACTGATGAAGAGCACAGCCCAGTACGATGCCTCAGAGATCAGAGGATCTATCAAGGTAACGGGCATGGATTGCATCACTTGTACTTAACACCAATCGAGTCAATAGAAAGCTCACACTGCCCTCTCCTGGAAAAATGACAAAGCTTTCATTTTCTTCAATCATATCTGAAGTTAGATTGTGTATATCTTGTATCTTAAGGTGTTGCATATAAAAGTAATGAAGATTTCTGTCCTCTTTCAGGGTTTAGGAACTGATGAAGAAACACTGATTGAGATTTTGTGCTCACGCAGCAATGCTGAGCTGGTGGAGATCAAGCAGGTCTATAAGGAGTGTAAGTCCAAAACATGTCTTAAGGCATTCATAAAAGGGGCTGGAAATGTAGCATAATGTATCATCCATAGATTCCTATATGTCTGCTTTCTGAGTCTCATATACTGCTCCCGTATAGTGTTCATAGTGTTCTTGTTTCCTGTCACATATGTTCTTAAATCATAATATTCAACATTTATATAATCCCTCTGATTATGTAGAGAGATGCCTAAAATGAAAATATTGCTTCCCACAGTGTTCAAGAAGGATTTGGACAAAGATGTTGCAGGCGACACCTCTGGGAACTTTGCTAAGCTGCTGCTGGCTCTGGTGCAGGTGAGATCTGTTAGCGGCTGTCTTTGTGATTTATATAACATACTGTAATACTGTTGAAACTGACCTGAGTTACACCTTAATTCTATGCAGACTAAGAGAGCAGAACCAACCGCTGTTGTAGACTATGAAAAGATCGATGACGATGCCAGAGTAAGTTGCCCCTTTCACTTTGTCCCTGAATAAAAGTAGTCATACAAAGTACAAGTCATACAAAAAGAATAATTATTACCTCAAATTCAACATTCAGTTTCTCTGAAATGTAAAGATTTCCAATTGTGAAAGTGTTTTTTTTTAATGTTAGGACTCACCTAACATAGTTACTGAAATTAAACTCCAGGTTCACAAGAGCCTTTGTGGATTTATAATAATTAGAATATTTCTAAGAGTTTGAGAAATTACAGTTGTAACACTGATATTTATTGGTGTGCCTCACCTCTCTAAACTTCTCCATGCTAGCATGATGGATATTTGCTTGGGGTTTGATATAGCGTTTGTTTCAAGGTGAACAATTTCTTGACTTGACAAGACCATTACTAAAATTAATACCATGTCTAACTTGAGCTGATGTCATTCTTTACCCAAAGTCATTCTTTCATTTTGAATTCTTGCATTTCCCCAAACAAGAAAATCACTTATCAATCCTTTAAGTCCAAATGAGTTTGCAAAGGATAACATCATCTCACTTTGTGCTGTTGACATTGCTGTTGTCAATAAGTTTTATTGCAGACTTATGTAATCATTTTTAATTTTGCTACCTTCATTTTTATGCCACAAAGTGTTAACTATGGCATTTATTGGTATTTTGTTGATTCAACTCAGAAACTCTATGATGCTGGAGTCAAGATTAAAGGAACTGATGTGGCCACATGGATCTCCATTATGTCTGAGAGGAGCGTACCCCACCTGCAAAAAGGTACAGCACCCTATTTGCTTGTGGCATCCTTGTTACACAAATGCTGATTTCTGACTCGCCTCAATAATTTGTTAACTAAGAATTCTTGAAGTATAAACATTGCCAGTCAGATAATGACTAACAGGTTTCTCTCCTTGTTAGTGTTTCAGAGGTACAAAAGCTACAGCCCCTACGACATGCAGGAGAGTATTACGAAGGAAGTTAAAGGAGACTTGCAGAGGTCCTTCCTGGTACTAGGTATACTTGTCTTTCATTATTAATTCATTTCATTAATACAGATAATTACTTAAAATTTACAATTAATTTATTGATTCATAATCAGAAGTATATGTGCAGCTTGTAAGCCAGGCTTCATTCTATGAGTCACCTCCAAAATGATGAAATAAAACGATCTGTCAAATACAAAATGCATTATTATGGATATATATTCTGTTTCCCTTTTGTTCCAGTTCAGAGCTTTGAAAACAAACAGCTGTACTTCGCCAACAGACTGCATGAAGCCATGAAGGTAGTTACAGTGTGGTTCTTCTTCTTGTTGAAATGTGGCTATTTTGAGGGCCAGATGTAAGAAGTACATCTCCTTGTGAAAGTGCAAATTTGCTGCAGGAGCACAGAATCTGAAGTTGGCAAAAGTTGTCTTACAACAGCATTGCATCAGCTGCTGTAGTTAAGAACAGAGCTTGTACAACTTTAAGTGCTGACTTGTGTTTGTCTGCTCAGAGTAAGGGAGCCAAAGAGAAGGTAGTGACCAGAATCATTGTGTCACGCTGCGAGGTGGACCTGAGGAAGATCTGTTCTGAATACAAGGCCCAATATGGACAGTCTCTTCAAAAGACTATTCTGGTGAGTGAATTATACAACCTGCCCGTGGCATATTACTGATTTACAGTACGGCTTGTTCTGTCATGCAGCCCCTTTAACTTGCTCTGTGTCTTTTACATCTGTAGGAGCACACCAAAGGAGACTATCAGAAGGCTCTGCTTAGCTTGTGTGGACCAGAGCAGTAGGAATGAATCATCTTCAGTGTCCACCACTGGAAATGTGCATGGCAGGATGACAAGTGAATCGTATATCACACTTGGAACAAACTCTGCAGGCAAAGCCCATCCTATGTTTCCGCAGTACAAAACATTCAAGGAGATAAATATTTCTTTTTGATACATGAAGATTTTTTACTACAGCTAATTTTTGTTATACCAAAATAGCAATAAAGTTATTTTGTTGCATGGTTGTTTCTTACTTTCCCTGCATCCCTTTTTGTTTTTACTTGTAGTTTACATCAATATCCATTAGAGGGCGCTATAGTAGCATTAAATGCAGCTGCAGAAAGCTTTAGCTTCTCTAGGGCCTCATACTTTGTGATACCTGCTGAAGAAAGGCAGAGATTCCATCTTACATTTTTAAAGAAAATGAAATATTTAATCACAAAAGACATTTTTACATTCATGATCATCTTATGTCCTAATTATGATCAGTAATAAAATGAATGGAAACAGCTACATAAACGATTACAATATTTTGTTTGGTCAAGGGATGAATATAAGAATATTTTACATCTTGTGAAATTAAAAAAATTGTAGTTAAATTAATTTTTTCTTCTGTCTTTAAATCCAAAACTTCAACTGTGCAGTTTGCAAACCTAAAGATTTTTTGTTTAAAACAGAGTAATGTTTGATCCATAGAGCATCTTTTCATACAAAGAATTTTGGGAAATCTTCCTCTTTTTTTCCACTATGAGGTTCTATGAAGATGATTTAATCATTAGTGTGTTTTTCTGTGTTTGTTTGGTGCTAATATTTTAATTAAAAATGTTAATTTTACCTCCGGCAAAGATGATTTGCATACCACTAAACAAGCGTCTATACAGTGTGTTTCTGCTGTTTAGTTTGTGGTCTCTCAGGATGAAATAACCACCACAGTGTTGTCAAGGCATTTCTACTGAAGTATAAGAAAAAATGGCCCCAAAAGGCAAAATCAGTACTGCTGAACACAGCGATGAAGAAGAGGATGTGAAGGAAAGTATGCGGACCTAATAATCTAATGAAAATAAAGTGGTGTGCTGAAGCTCAAATATGGTACAAGATCATCTATTATTGTGTGAGAAATTGTCTGATAAAATAATGCTTCTGTCTAATATTTTCACTGGTTGAGTGGCTGAGGAGAGAAATGGCTTCAAATTTTAACAAGGCATTGGATTTATGATCATTTTGTAATAATATTGATGAGAACATTAGCCCTTTGTGATGGTTTATGTTTATAGGCAATAAAAAAATAAAATATAGAGTAAAGTAAGGTAAAACAGTATTTTGCAAAGCAGCGAGTTAGATTTATGCGTGAATATGGTGACAGATTAATCTCTGCATCATAAAGAGGAGAGTACCACCATATTTTTCCCTTTTTTATATGGATGTACAACATGCTGTTCTGTTCAAGGCCAGCCCGTAGGGACCTCCAGCAAACCCAAGGGGAACTCACTTCTCAATTGAAACGATGCAATTTACTGTCCCAAACGCTGGCACTTCATCATTCAGAGGACTTTAACCCCATGAATGTCAAACACAGAGCATGCTGGGAAGGAGATGGAATACCCCGCATTACCATAACAACTAGAGCCAAATGACAAGCACTCAAAAGCCTAAAAGGTGAAGAATAATGCCATATAATCACCTAATAACATTTGAATTTGAGAATAGATTTTTGATGATGGTGAGAAAAAGCTGCAGGAGGAGTTTTTTTTTTTTTTTTAAATCTAAGATACCGATAAGGAACCAATGACCATTCCCAGCTGTCAGGCTGCTGCATCATGTTCGTTTTAGCCTTTAAGGTCAGACAGCCTGTTCTCTCTTCTAATACTTGTCCCAGTTAGAGTGAACATGTGGAAAGCTCCCCCCTTCACCTCAGAGACAAAGCCCAGGCAGCGCTTCAGGCATCCAGCAGCATTAAAGTTTCACAGTACAGCTGTATAGCTGCTGCCGGCCCGCCAGACATACCAACTGCACATTGGGAAGGTATTAGTTTGTGCTTTTTATTAATTCATCGCATTGAACAGAACTTGCAACTTAGAGAACCGACAGTTTCTTAACGTTTCTTTTCATCCTTATCTCCATGACACATCTGAACCCTGGCTCAGTAATTTTGTGCATGGTACCAAAGGGTGTTTAATTATATAGTAGGAGGCCACAAAGGTCTGCTTTTAATTGTGTGCATCTGTGTGTGTCTGTTTGTGTGTGTTTGCCTGCAGCTCTATAGGTCGCAGGCATACTCTAAATGAGAACTCCTACAGGCTAAGCTGGAAGACCTGCTCCCTCAACACAACTGCAGAGCCGAGAGAGCCAGAGTTTGATTAATATTTTCTTAATTATCATTATTTAATTCAGCAAAACCATAGCTTCTTCAGTGAAAGCGTGGCCTTTGTCTCTGTGATGCTGAATATCCTGGCTCATTAAGGGCACGGAGAGATCCTGTATATGGTAAATAAGAGGCTGTGTCTTATGCTACTGCCCCAGGGAGAGTTGGCACCACACTGAAGGACATCTCCTTCTAAAGAATGGCGCTCTGCTGATGTTTCTCTGCTCAGACCGCAGAGCCGGATCCTCCGCCTCTGGCATCGTCAGGCCCGCTTCCTTTTATGAGGCTCAAACTGAGACAACAGCACAGGCAGATGAGCGCTGTGCACTCGTCATGCCATCAGTCTGCCTCCTTTGTACAGTAGACTGGTGATTGAAACAACATAAGAAAGCAGAATGAGGCCTGTCTCCTCTTGGGTTCTGGCTGCAGTCAGTCCATCCGCAGACAAAAAGACATACCGAGAAGTTTATAAAAGAGCTCTGTGTACATGCAACACAATTTATGTCTTTGAAGAGTTCAGCTTCTGTCATCTTTAGAAGCCAAAAACATCCTCAAGAAGCTTATACTTGAAGCGCTACAAACCTACTGCTTCAGTTCACTCTGTTTTAACACAGTATTTACACATAAGATGCCGTTTTCATACAGAAAATATGATCCTTTTGTCTTAATCGTACATTAAATCAATCATGTCTGATACTAATCACAATCCAGTTTGTTAAAAAGCCTGCCTGGAGATATAACTAGACTTTTATATAGTTTATCAGATCAGCAGTATTTGATGCTCAGGGCTGGACTGGATGCTGAGTTTTCTCTTTGCTAGAAGCTTCCTCTCTATTGCCATGTGCTGAAGGGATGAGAATACCCTGTGGCTGGTTAACCTACACGCTTTCTATCTATATCCACTGTCTCTTCTCCTTCACTTGGCCCACAGAGACGGCCCTCATCCCCTGTGTCTGTTCTGCCACTCGCCGGTCTGCCAAACATGCAAAAGGGAATTTTCTGACAAAGAGCCGCAGCTGCTAAGATTGTTGTGATCCACTTGGTTTGATCGAATATCTGCCATATTTTATGAAAAAAAGAGGTGTCTGTTTCATATCATATAGTATGTATAAAAAATATATACATGTATATATATACATACATATATATGTATGTTTACTGTATGTGTACAATTTAATCTTTTGATGGAGCTGTGTGGCCTCCAGCCAGATGCACTAATGATAATTTTCTGTGAAGTGGTTGTAATGGTCTGGCCTCGGCTTCAGCAGCTCCTCCGTTGTTTGCACACGCCACTGGATCAGTTTGGGTGTGTGTATTTTGCAGTGATGATGATAATATACCAAGAACTGCAAGGGGGAGGACAGTCTTTATTGGGGTGGCATATTAATGTTTATTTACACCATGGCTAATAAGATGTGTGCTCTGCAGCTAGGTGAGACAGAATGATGGTGGGTAATTAAACTGCTTTGCTTTAGATTCATCCATTATCCATACTCAAGCCTGCATACATAATGTAATAATGTAAAATAAGGCTTGTTGCAGCAATGGATGAGGTGACCATTCTGAGGCGTTTTCATCCTCAGAGCACGGTGTAAATCAATACGGTGTGTCACAGCAGATGAAATGTATAGAGATCGGCATGATAAATTTGGAAATTGTCAAAATATGTATTCAGAAGCAAGTGAGATACGACCCCTTTACATAATGCAATTTTGCAAGAACACAAACACACTGACAAGACTCATTTGTGTTTCTGCGTTTGGCTTTCAACCTCTAACCTGTTGGAGGTTCGGGATTGACTGAGTGGGTCTCTAATCCATATTGTCATGTTGCTTAATCCCATCTACTGAAGGCAGGCCCTGTCACCAATGTCCTTGTCGGACTGGACACTGGACCCTGTGCGCACACACACAGACACACACACACACACACACACAGCCTCACCTTCATGCAAGAGATTGAAATCAGCTAGGCAGACACTCAAGCATGAACCAAATGTCAGCGACAAGCCACAGGGAGAGAAGAGGAGCCCATGTTAATTATTACAGAGAGAAATCATACTATTTCACCTGCACGACATGCTATCCAGGATATCTGTGGATCATGAAGTCATTTTCTATTTTTCCCTCCAGGGATAAACCAAGAGGAGACACAATTTCACTGAGTAGGTCTTTAAAAGCAGTGATTAACTTTATGATGGATGTGTTTTTTTATTTCTGCAAGCTTTTGCTTATCACATTATGGAATTGTCTTGTGTGTACTTCTCTGAAGAGAATTATAACAACATTATACAAAAAGGGGAGTAAATCCATTGAACGATCTGCAAGTTAGAGAAAACTGCAGAGTTCTTTTGTTCATCAAAATGTCACGGAATTACAGATATTGTTTGAACCCAGACTGTGAAGCTCTGCCTCCTCTGACAGGAGAAATGCAAAGTTTTGGAAAGGTGTCTACAAATTTCCTCCCAGTGCACCGCTATACTCGTCTCATTTGATTTTGAACGTGAAGAAAAAAAACAGCCTTCTTCTTCTTCTTCTTCTGACAACACGTTTCCCATGTGACACTTAACCTTTGGAGATTTCCTATTCTCTCTGATCATTCACTGTTTGGTTCATGTTAATTAACCCTAGGGCACAGCAGAGAGTTGCAGGCTTTGAAGCAGAAGTGAGAAAAAAAAAAACGCAGGAGAGAAGTAAAAGGAGAAATGATTTTGTTGTTTTCTGTGTCTTTATGGCGATTCATTTCCTTATCCATGTGAGAGTCTTGGTGGTGCCAGTGAGGATAATAAGTGGTGTGAGTGTTGGAAAGGATGGAATATGGTTTGTGCAGGGGTTTGTGTCCCTGTCACCGTTAGTCCCTCTCCCTGTGAGGAAGTTGGCCAGAGCAGCCTGACCTCCCTCAGGTGGCCATGGATATGGAAATCAGGTCAAAAATAGAACTCAAGATGGTTTTCATAGCCTTCAGCTCCCCCTTGAAAAAAGAAAAAGGATTTTTGTCTATTTCCTTTCATTCTTTTTGGCTCCTGGCAGAAATGGTCTTTTCTGTACTTGCTTGAAATACACAAAGCACGTTTCTTGGTGAAAAGTGCCACTGGTGGCAGGCAGAGTAATATTGCCTGAGCCCAAAGAAAATGCTGTGCATGAGAAATTATTTTGTTAACCATTTCATTACTTGGGTTTCATCTCTCCTGAGTTAGCAAGGTGCTGTGGATGAGAGTAAAGAGCATGATGTCTAGACTGTACAGCAGGATGTAACCTCTGGCCTTTACATCTCCTGTCATATCCTGTAGTTACAGCTAAAAATACACTATCCACCACAGTCAGGTGACATATAGTACATTTACTCTGACAATTTTCAACTCTGAAAAGTACTTTTTTTTTTTTATACCTCTCTCTCTCTCTCTCTCTCTCAAAAGCACCTTTTTTCTTAAAGCGGCAATGGGTTGAAATCCACCACTCCAAAACAGTGGAAATATTCATGAGGAAATCCGCTGGAGAAGACGAGCCGCAGCACAACCAGAGGCTTTATTCTCCAGGTTCTCGGGGCAAATCTGTTCCTGTGCTTCTATCTGACGCTTGTCTAAAACACATAAAGACAAAGACAGGAAGTGTGATTAGCCATGGAGAATAGGAGTGCAGTGCTCCCTCCAGGATAAGTCTTGAGGTGGGACTGATCAAAGCTATGCCCAGAGACAGAGGGAGACTGAACCAGCACTTTTTTCAATGGCTATCTCTGCCTTAAGACAGGGGAGTGGGGGATGTTCTATACATATTTCCCTTTCAACGCCTTCGCCGGAGAGCTGTTAATATATTGTTACAGTATAGAACAATAGGTTCAACGATACACTCCGTTGTTATCTGTACTGTCTATGTTGTAGTTTCTGAAAGGTTTATAAACTACATGTTGGCAAAAATGTTACATGATTACATCTACAATATCATCTTATTGATTTGGATTGTGTGCACATTTTTTTTTGTAAATAACATGATTCCTGAGTAGTTTTTTTGTAGCCGTAAATATCTGTATCTGTATTTCAAGGTTGCAGTCTTACAGATCTTACGATTTCAACATACCCCTGCTTCCTAATACAGACTAAGAAATGTCTCATATTCCAACTTTACTGCTGCTGCATGTCCTTTCAAGTGCGGCCGGTGCCTTTTAGTCAAGGAGAAAAAGAGATGCAGGTATATTCAGTTGGCCTTAGGGGCTGCAGTTGGAAGTGCAAGGCTCTGGCTGGTAATTGAGACGGACAGAGTATGATGAGATGCCTTCATTATAAATAAGTTTAAAGAAGAGCAGACCTCTATGAGACTGGTTATATCAAAAGGACGGCTTTGATATCTGAGCCTCAAACACTTATAGGTGTTGTAATGACAGCTGCCTGCTACCTCGGATTTCATTGTTTTTTCAGTTTCTCCGCTATCATCATCAATATTTGATTTTTCTCTATGCAAAGTCCCTACAATACCTATAGACATCCTCATGCATGTGCACATGTAGTCCTGTCTGTTTATTCTCTTGAGTTGTATATTCAAAATTATCTGTTTATCAGTCTTTTTATTTTTTTTATTAATATGATTATTTTTGTTAATTCCTGGCTCCACATTCCTCCAGCAAAGCTTCAGAGCAGAATTTACACACTGTCTATTAATATATTGTTAACATTTTGGCAATAGCCAGGCAACCGTCAATATGCGTATTCATAAAAGCACAAATTTGAATTTCTGCCCTGGCCTGTAAGCCTCTAAACTAGGAGACTAAATATATACTTACATTTTATTTCAAAGAGAAAAAATCCTCTCTGGCAAAAAGACTGACTATGAAGAACTTTACTCAAGGATAGGAAGCACATCATTATAACGGGGAAGAAATATTAAAAAGGGGGATATGAAAGCGTGAAGATCTACTCGCCTTTGGCTACTCTGACTCGCTTCAAAAACATCTTGAGATCTTTCCCTCCCTCAGACCTGCACTCTCCCTTGTTATTTGACTTTATTTGCTGGCTTCACACTGATTTGAGCTGTGCAGTTTTCCACTAAATAATCAATCACATAGAGCACCATAAAGGCAAAGGAGCCCTATGAGAAGGCTCTTTTACTGCATGCAGCATAAACACGATGCTTGGGTGAAGGGCACAAGTGCTGTGGTCCCTTCATCTCTGCTTGACACTTCAGAATTTATCAAAGTCCCCAAGTCTGTGTGTCCTCAAACGCATCTCCTAGATCGTGGCCTTGCTGGCCTAATTATACACAGAAATATGAATGCTGACGGGGGTCGCCTTTATATATATATAAAAAAAAGTGTAGGTATGAGGTAATTACCTGTTTTGCCTCCCTATGTCTGTCTTTTGTCTCTCATCATCTGTGACATGGATGGGCGGAGTGCTGTCAGCTCGGACCCAAGGATGAGCCATGAGTAAGGGACATTAACACATTACTCCCACTCCCTCATGGATAATGGAACAAGGTTTTCATTTGAATGATAAACAAAATGACTTGAAGACACTGGGAAGATCACTCGCACCTGCCCCTCCCTGCTTCCATGCAAAGCTGAGTATTATGCAAAACGAGAGGCGAGGATTTTTGGAGTCCCGTGAACTCATCTGTGTATCTCCCAGGCATGTTGGACAATTATGAGTCAGTAGGGGTAACTCCACCTTGCTAATGTTATGCAGTGTTGTGTTCACTGTCCTTTTATCAGAGCACAGCTACTTTCATCTGTAAAGTTCTTGTGTTCTTCAGATTAGCATAGACTTGTAACTGAAGCCCTTAATCAATCCTCAGCAACAACAAAGCACAATGGCCCGAGCATGTCCATGGTGATAAATAATTCTGGACCTTGTCAAAACAATCAAACCAAATAAGGGAAAATGAAATAGTGATGTGCCAAAGTATACAAAGTAAATATATATTCATTTGTAAGGGGAAGAATATTCGGCAGCACATAGCTGCAGCGCTGTTTATTTTCATTTATGAAGACTTTCAATTCAAAACAAACTGAAGTTATTTTAGTTTATTTTGTTGCCAATAAACAGCTGGGGGGAATGTTGTTCTGCAGTGACGCTCCGACTAAAAAAGGTATTTCAAGTCTCCTGAAATCTACAGCGGTGCCGCTCACATAACACTGCCATGCTTGAAGAGTGACTCCTCAGAACTGAGTCTAAAAAGAGAGCATTGAATATATATTGGTTAACATCCTTTAACGGCAGCTACAATTAATGTGTGAAGCTGTGCTTGAATCCCACTTTGTGCCATACACCTGCCAATCACGGTGTTTGTAGAGCTAGATCACAGTGTTGTTTTCCTACTGTATTCAGCTATGTATTTATTTCCACTGGTGCAAAAGGATTGTATTTACTGGTCTTTTGAAGATGAGGCAGAGCTGCAGATGCTGTGCAAAGACTCACAAATTGCAAAAAGGGGAAAGGAAAGAGGAAAGAGGGAATACGGAGTTGGAAAAGTAAACCGTGCGTTTCAGTGTTGTGTGTTTGCACTGAAAGTCAGACCAGGCAATGTATTTCCACCTTTCACTCGCACCAATGTGGTGATTGTGTACTTGCTTTAGCTTCATCATCTTGTGACTATCTGACTTTCTGCAGCAGCAGACCAGCTCCTTCCAGATTTGACAAACTGAGTCCAAATAATGATTCTGATCGTGTATGTCACCTGAAACAAAAAAGATAAAACATTTTCTGATATAGACAAAGGGAAATTAGTCAGAATCTGCCAGTTGGGAGAGTCTTGTAGCACTAAAATCCTACCTAAAGTGGTCTGTTTAATTGACTTTCAGCATCTCTTTTCTCTGCATATCTAAAGAAGCCTTTGGTGTGCGGCTCGTTCTACAGGGAGTCTTGAGTCCTCCAGTGGTTAGAGCAGTGTATCCAGAGAGGTGCCAATCCAGACATCTCACCACCTTTCTGAGACAGAGCCCAGAAGGCACAGGCAGACACAAGTCCCTCGTTAGGACAAGCCACTGTCTTTTATCAATGTTGACCAGCCAGACTCCTTGTGGCTCCTACACAACTACATCTGGGAGCTTCTCTAATCCCTCTTCTTTGTCATCTCAGGTCAGTTTATGTACTGTATTTCCACCTTGAGAAATGTGACAAAGGAAATACTCTGAAGGTATGTAAAAAGGAAATATTGTGAACCTGTGGGGGTTTTTTTTTCAGTGGATGAGTTCAAATTTTGGTTCCTCCTGAGATACAAACCTCTCTGAGTTGTACAGAAACAAGAGTGTTGATCTACAAGGATCCTCAAAGAGGACAAATTAAAGTCCAAGTACATTTCGTCAAAATCATTCTGACTCGATATAATCTGAGTTGACATAATTTCAATTATTTCCAGGCAGCATCGGGAAGGTGAGGATTAAAAAGATAAAACATAGGCTTTTATGTATAGGCCACTTTGCTAATTAGATGGATTAAAATGTGCTCTGCGAAGGGAATTAATTTGCAAGTGAATGGCAGTTAGTAGGCAAACGTGTATAGCAGATGACATGAACCCCTGAGGGTATTCCATGGTTAGTTTGGTACAATTTAGAAATTACACAACTCGTTTACTAAATAACAGGCTCATTTTTCCCTAAACTGCATTCTTTAGTGCCTCGCTGTCACTTGACTTTTAGATGTGTTGAAAATAGGTTAGTCTATTCCAGTGAATGAAGCCTCCTGGTAGCACCACTCACTGCAGTAATAGATAGCCATTTATAATTCATGAGGTGGCTAGTCCCCCAAGTTAATTTTGCCCAAGGCACTGTTTACTTCTGCTTTGTACTTTGTTTAAAGTCAGTTGTTGACAACTCTTGTACATGTCAAACTATCACCGCTAATAATTGCTTAAGGAGATAGAACTTTTGCAAATGTTGGTTCCACCAGAGGTATATTCGCCTCGCCCTATGCAGAACTTCTTCAGATGAATTTTTGATTCATCTCCTTCTTGCTCTTGACAAAAAGTCCTCTGTAATTCAAAGCAATAGCTGTAAGAGAAATTATAAAAAAGAATAATGTAGTATGCTCTCCATAACATCCTAGTTTTCATGTGAAATAGGAAACGTCTCTCCAACTCCCTCTCTACTCCCACCACCCCCTCACTCTTTCTTTCTCTATCTCTCTGACTTTCTTCTTCTTTTTTTTTCTTTTTTTTTTTTCGCATATTGACCAAAGAGGGACTGTGCTGGTAGATGATGACTGTCACACTCTGTGGATTGACAGAATCTATTGTAGGAGTGTAAGGGCCTTGGGCACTACCTCCGTGGGTCAACCCTGTTCCTCTGTCTGTGCAGATAGCGATATTCTCTCATTACAAGCAGTCACTTGATTAGTGCCAATTATCCAGGCTGTCACTTTCCCTGGTGAGGGTGGCCCAGGATGCGCCCCGTCCCCCACACTTCCCGTCTAGAGCGGACGTGCACTAAAAGTCTGTGCTCATAGCTGTAGGCTGTAGGAATGATTTCGAATGCAGAGACGGGGGGAAATAAAAGAAATGCGGGAAGCAAGTTCTGAGTTTGACAGTGTGATAGCATTGACTTCCGAGACAGTTACAAGGGGAGTGTCATTTCTCCCACAAAGACGTCTCCCCAGGGCTGCACCATCTTCCATCAGCCAGTCAGTCAGTCACCAGCTTAATATTCAGCTGTACACTGTCTACAGGACCCAACTGGGTTACATTCACCAAGGTATACAAAATTCACTTGTAAGTCTGTTGGTTTTTTGTCTAAACCAGAGGTACTAACTTTAATATGACTGTGCTCAAGTGTAACACAAGTATTAACAATAACAGTAATTTGTTGAGAACATAATTCATGTGGCTGGAAACACATTTAGACAACATTTGGAACTGTGGAGGAAGAAGGCCATAAATCTGTGAAGCCAATAAAATAAAATCTAATCCAAATGTGTTAACAGCTGGTGTCAAACCTAAACAAACAAACCAAACAAAGATAGGGCAAAGTTAACTAACGTAGCCTCAAGAAACAGAAGAGGATACAATTACTGTAATCAAATAACAAATTAAACCAAGATTTTTTTATGGGCTGTTAAACAAACCCTTCTTTAGTGTGTTGGCTGAGTCATCTATGACAAAAAAAACCTCTTTATTCAAAAGCTAAAAGTCAGATTACGCTCATTATCATCTCACCTGTGCTCAGGTTTTAGCCTCCAGTTCTTGGCTGCACTGCCGCACTGCAGTATTTTTCTGGTTCCAAAAACACAATCACAGTGTTTTCGAGCCACTCTTTAAACAGTGATGCTGTGTATTTACTGATCTATTTCTTGCCGCTTTCATGTTGTTACTGTGTCTCTTGTAACTTCCCAGTATTCAGCAGCAGAGAAGTGAGACGCAGAGCTCCTCTAAACAGCAGAGGTTATCCTCAGTATGGATGTCTGCAGGGGAGTAAACACCATTGGAGCGCGAGTGAATATTTTGTATGAGAGGATATTAATTATTCATGCCCGCTTCATTGTGTATGATGATGTGTCAGGATGTTTGCCAATAAACAACAATATTCCTTGTAGGATTGATCCAATATGAAAAGTTGTTGAGCTAGTTGCTCTCAGTATGAAGAAGTCTGACGAATGCAGTATGTGGGAGAGCTGGCACTAGTACTTATTTATGGAAATATCAATATTGTATCATAATACCGTATCCTCTCCTCTTAGTATAAACAATACAATCAAAAGGGTATTTTAAATCTGGACTGTGAGAATGGCATTAATATGAGGATTAAGGGAAATGTGAAACCACTGTAAACAAAGCTGTGTAATCAAATCGATTTGAAGCAGGAAGGTAAACTGGGTCAGTGCGGTGCTGGGATTTACTGGATTGGCAGAAAAGTACACACAAAAGAAAACACCAAAAAATACAATACACCTTGTTTTGAAGTGTTTATTCTGTTCAAACGGAGGCACTAACTAAGTGTGGCACACCCCAGTGATCTGGCTCGTCATTGGCTCTTAGTGCGGAGAGATAAGCCTGGTGTGTCTGCAGGGGGATTTCTGCTCTCTTTCATGGTAGCTGTGCCCCCGCCACCGTCTCCCTGTCACGCCCCCAGGGAATACATCACCACACGGGCAAGACAGCAGGCCGGCATGGGCGTTATAATTGCCATCTCCTCCTAGTACACATTGTGCACTGTGGAGCGCGGTGATTAAATCAAAAAACTCCTCTGCATCCCAGCTCTTTACCTTGCAGGCAAAACAGCAGGCTCCTCTGGGATGGGGTCATCATGGCCCCCTCTGTGTTCTGTGATCTCTGCAAAAAAAAAAAAAAAAAAGAGAGGGGGGGGGGGGGCTGCAGACTGCTCACTATTATGTATCACTCTAAAAAAGAAAAAAAAAAAAACACAAAAAACTTAATGGGTGTTAAAATCATCATTTGTGTAAAGATTTCCGTATCCACAACATTCACATGCAGTATTGAAATGTTGGATAAATATTTGAATTAGTGAAGAGTAAGAGCTGAGGGTGAACAATGATTGGCAATTTCACGCTGTGGAATAACACAACTCTTTTTAATTACTATTAACATTTCTATTAGATGCTTCCTTTTCCATTCCTGATTAAACACGGCCAGTTTGAACACATTCTCCATCATTAGCATCCTGATTTAAACGTGTCTGTGATCATTAAAACACAGATAATTCACCTGAAGCCATAAAGAAAATTAGACCAAGGTTTTATACAGAGTTATCGTCCTTGGACAACCTGCACATACACATGAAATAGACCATTATCACTTGGGTTAATGGCTTTGTTAATTTGAAGACATTAACAACTGCTCGGCTGTCCCCAATGAATGTGTCATACAAGGGAGGCCTTGTATTGTTAAATGGGTTGCTAAGTAGATTGATTCCTTAGCTGCAAAGCACGGCAGTGATGTAGGCAAGCAGGTTAATTAAACATTTACACACAAACACCCAACAATCTATTGTACTCCTGTAATTTATGACATCAATATGCACTTTCATCAGGATTTTTCAGAGAGGCATATGTTTGCTTGCTCCATCCTAATTGGCACCACGCCGGTTTTTCTGCGCTGCTGTTTTTGAGAGGTGACTGGGACTACTGAGCTCACCGCACTCACCCATAATAGGGACATAACGGTCCCTCCTCTGTGCAAGGAAACACTCAGATAAAGATTCAAGCACCTGCACCCACACCTCCACCTCCACTCCCTTTCATCTCTGGCACCAAACACAGGCATAGGAAGCATAAACACTGATTCCTAATCAGCTCTCTCTCTCCGCTGCCTCCACCTCTCAGCTCTCCTCAGCACACACACAAATGCAAGTGTACACATTCGTACGCAAAAATACACACACACACAGTCCACCACAGAGACTCTCTCACAAGGCTCTGATGAACAAATGTAGAAGTGAGAGCCACACCTCTTCCAAAAGAAAATTTCTTTTGCCTTCTTATTCTGAAAACTCTTGGGGTCACAAGGACGAGAAAAGTTCTTGCTTTTTGTTATTTTCGAAGAATTTCTACGTTTGTGAGTGCAAAGTGGGATTTGGGCCAGAGGCGTTGATGGTTTCCATCTTTCATGTATCCTCTGCTGACAGAAACCGAGCTGACAGGAAGGCAACAAGGGAACAATCAATCACCTTTCTTTTCAACTTTCTTTTTGGCCCACATATGTGTCTGTTAATTTGTTAACACTGGGAAAAAAAAGCTTTTTTTTTTTTTTTTTTTTTTTTTTACTTGTCTTTAGTGGTTGTCTCAGTGATGGAGCATAGCACTCCTGCACTGCAGCAACAGTGAGCTATGATGAATTCCAATCATCACTCCATATGTCAGGCCTCATTAACTACGGATGTGTTTGCTTACAGCTTCGCCTAAATACCTCAAGTACTAGATGCATGTTGTTTTTCTCTCCCCTTTTAAGTTCTCTCCTTCACTTATTCACACACACAACATACACACACACACACACACACACACACTGGAAAAGGCTTTAATACACTTGCCAACCATGGGCCCTGGGTAAGATTCCTTGAGGGCGATGTGTATCCACAACAGTGTCTCTCCCTCAGACATGTGGCATGGGTAAACAACACAGTTAAGCCTAAAACAATGTGTGTCCCTGATGACTGCAATTATTTATGAAATCAAACACAATTCAGCTCTTCGCCAAGTGGGACAGCTCTCCAGATCACTCAACAAATCTACACTCTTTACTGCTCATAATATATTGCAATATCACTTTTTACACTAAGCATCAAAATTCTGTATCTTTACCATCAGAAAACCTTGTAATCAATACACCACTTAAATATTTCTTTATTTACAGCACACAAACCAAATGGAACATGTGTAAACTGTGCTACCTTGAGGCTATTCCTCCTCAGGCTGTCTTTGTGCATGATCGCTGGTGACTTACGCTGGAGCGTTGTCTAAATTATTCAACCTGAGGTGTTATTGCTCCTGACTGGAGAAACAACGCGGAGTGAGAAATGCCAGTGTCAGGACAGTATGCGTGCTCTCGGGGCATTAGCCTCCAGTAAGCAGCTGCTGCAGATGGTATGCTCACTTTGTCATCCACTTTCTCAACACCGTTCATGAAGAGCAATTAACTAACAGCGCAGACAGAGACGAGCTCATTTCATTTCCAAAAGGAAAATTAGAGAGGTGGGCTGAGGGACAAGGTCATTCGTCACGCAGGCGCCTCTTTTTCTCACACTCTCTGGACTTTAAAGAGTTTCAGGACTTTAATCAAACAGTCAGCCTCCGTTGCAGTCAGACAGACACACGCATATGCTGACAAGCTGCTGTCACCCAGGAACTTTCCTCGATGTTGAGGTCACTGACCCCTGTCTTATCAGTGTTTTTCTCTCAAGTTGTATAATTTGAGAGTGTGTTCACACCTCCCTTTTAGTTGTTTAACAGAGCCTGCATGTATTTCATGTGTGTAAAAAGGCCTTTAGTTGAATATCACTGAGGTCAATCTTGATTCTTTCAATTAATGCAACCATAGAGGAATTATTTGTAATGGTTTAAATGTTAAAAATGCTATAAAATGTTCATTTCGCAGTACAATTTAATAATTTGTTTCTTTTGTAATTCAAGAAGAAAATGGAAAATATTCAAGATGTGCAGTAGTTTTGTTTATTTTTTTCAAGGATTCAATGGTTAATCTGTCGCATATGAAAGTAATACATCTAGTGAAATGCAATGTGACATTCTCCTAACTTTGTGTTGAAAGACTAATGTGAAAAATTAGGATTAGAAAAAAAATATAAAAGGACAAACATTCAAGATAAAAAAACATATGTGAAAAAGTTAAATGTCACAAGTGCAAATATGCGTTGTGCAGGGCAGTGCAAGTCAGTGCAACTCACTGAAGACAATCTTCTAGACCAGCCTGCTCTCATTCCCAGGGTGTCAAATTGCACCCCTTTGTCACACCCCTCAGTGTCACTTTTTAACACACTGGGTACCCCTTTGCATCATTTTCAACGTGCAGGGTAGTCCGAAAGACTTCTATATAACTCCCAAAACGTCTGAAATAGACGCCATAAGACTGATGACGTCTATATAAGGTGACAAATGTCCTTATTCACAGGTGGCAGGTTGGGTGGAATAGATGAATAGATGGAGATAAGATAAACCACTTGGTTAGGTTAAGGGAAAGATCATGGTTTGGGTTAAAATGATCACTTGAAACGTGGTCGGAAGCAGGAAGCAAACAGTGGACTGAGATCACTGTTCCAAGTGTTTTTGTGCCACAAACCTAACCAGACCTAAACCACAGCCTTGTCACACCATTAACCTAAACCATGATCCTCCCCTAAACCTAACCAAGTGGTTTTTGTACCTAAACCTAAACTGTTAAAAAGTGATGCAGAGGGGTGTGACAAAGCGGTGCTATTTGCGCCCTGAGAATGAGAATGGGTTGGGGATATACAGAGCACAAAAGACAGAGTTCATCATCATGATGGCCAAAGACGCTTTTATATTTTATGACATTGCAATTGTGTTTATGTCATGCTGCCAAGCTTAATTTGTAATCCTCCACCAGAAACAACACAAACATACACAATAAAAATAAAAATGTAAATAATTATTAAGATCTGCATTACCAATTCAACTAATGATTAATCAAAGAAAGGAGGAGCTGTTTATGGTAAACACAGAATGAAATTGTGTGGACCAACACAGTAAAGAGATACCCTACATTTCCACAGCATCGATTCTAACCTCATAAATCACAAGCAGAAGATAAATATGGGAGGGCGACTAAATTAAATGGTACTTAGCCTTGTGAAGTGCAGTGTAATAGATCTAAGGAGGAGGTTTTCAAGAAACAAGGAGGTGCGCGTCCTCCCTTCTCCAGCCAGCGGTTTGTAACCCTCAATGATCTCCCTTAACACAGAGGAAACCAAAGATCATAACAAGACCTACTGGAAACGTACCTCATTAGCTGCCTGCATACCTCTCCCATCATTTCATATTGCCCTCCTTGGGAATATAGAAAGAGGGCTTTGTCTGCTCTGTCCCCAAGCTCTTGTCAAAATCTTCTTAATTATGATTAATTACACAGCCGTAAAGATTTCCTCTACCAGGTATACAAATAATAGAACATTCTCACTAAACACTGTGTTATTCATTAATTATAGGGCTGTTTGCTGCAAGAAAATAAAATTCCTGCTGAGAATGTATTGCTTGTCAAAATGTTTTTCATATGTTCACAACGACTTGAAAAACATATCCATTTCTTAGCAAAGTGTGCCCTAGCTCCAGGCTCCTCTGCATATTGGAGGTTTTCCCTCTGTGGGCTCAATTGTTATGGATGCTGTTTATGGTGGTGCTATGACAAGTGTGAAGGGCAGGCATGGTGAAAGATGTATCGCTCGCTTATCTGCTCGGTGTCTGAATATGTTATAGGATTGTAAATGACCTAGCATCATGACACGAGTCTCACAACAAGCAAAACCTCTTTTTCTTCCATTTTATTCTCTATGATAACTTTTTGACACAAAGTGACAAATACTGCTCGGGAGCTTAAATGTCTGTAAATTCATTGAATTTGTGTGTGTGTGTGTGTGTGTGTGATGGTAGAGGTGGTGGTGGTGAGGAGGAGGAGGAGGAGGAAGGGGGGTTGTTATGAAACACTTCTTATGAGATCAAATTATTTTTTGTTGTGCCAAAATTCCCGCTCATGATAGAAGTTTCTCATAAGTTTGTAGAAAGTCGTCGAACGAAAACAGCTAACTGTGAGCAAAGTAGCAGGAATGAGTGACAAGAGGCAGACTAATGATAAGGTTTATAAGTTTTGATAGTTTTTACGGCCTCCTCGTGGAGCTGACGCACATCACTGAGATGTGCTCTTGAGCTGCACAGAGAACAATGTGCCTTTGAGACACTCGCTGCACTGAAGCAGCCTCGTCCTTCCGCCTCTTGCTGCATATGCTTTATAGCCGACAATAAACCATTTTAGTGCAAAATAAATTGGGATCGTATTGAAATGCTGGCGCTATATATGTCATCGAAGACATACAGTTATTTTTTAGCAAAGCTGGAGCATAGTTTATCATCATGTGAGTGCCTGCGATGGGTCTGTTCCACATCATTGGCTTCTCTTGCTTAGTTAGATTGTGAAGGTCAGAGTTCTCAAGCCTTTTATGGCTGTTTAACTTTGGAGAATTATCACATGGGCAGGACCTGGCTGATATATGCTGCACAGTCTTACCTCAGCATTGTCTCATATTCAGTCTGCTTTTCAGGTAAAAGAATCCAAAGCCATTATTTGGACCAAATCTTCAGACTAAGTGGACATAATGGCCTGACCTCACACTGAAACATTTGCATATGTCTGTATTTGAAAATAAATTACAGGTATAAAACTAGTTATCGCTTCTCTATTTTCTGATGTTATTAAAGCATATTGAATTTCTTCAGTTGGCAATTAACTAGAGTTTGACTTTGCAGAGATATTGTATGTATGTTTTGAAGTAATAGTGGCAGGTTTAAATTATAATATGTATGTACATCCCCCTAAAATCATCTTGGGTGCTTCAGACTGTCCACTCAATCTGTCTTTTCCAGTGAATTTGTAGTGGTTGTGCCAAAAGAATATCTCCTATAATGTCAACATTTCCTGATACAAAACTTAGATTAACAAGAGCTCTGGAAAAACATATTTGAATTCTGACATTTTCTGCCACAAGTATTTGGCTCTAATTGCTTTGTTGAGTTTTAAAACTTTGTAAATATAATTAGCACCCCCAAGTAAATGAAAATGGTATTAGCACACAGCACACATCAGAAAATTACCATAAGAAAGAATTTAAAAGTTTTCCAAATGAAACCTTGAGGGGAGAACCCTTCTCCCTGAAACGGCAAGGTGACATTTTATTTCCAACTGTTAATTGATGTTCTGCTGATTAAAGCACATTTTTATGCCGAGGACCAGGGGGGCTCTATTTCTGTAAGCTATCAGTTTGCAGGCATGGATTGCAGCAGAGTTACAAGGCCAAGCTGAACCTCATATCTTTTTTGTGTTGCATCAGAGATCCAGTTTCTCCTGGAAAAGCTGCAGCTAAAACTGCAGATTTAAAGTTTGAAAGGACAAAAGTGCATAATTAGCAGAAAAACACGAGGTGCTCGTTTGAAAGTCTGAATACTAATTTTACAAAAGAATGCAAGTTTTGGTTGAAGACTAATATTTGAATTGTTGTGCACTATTGTACTAACTAGCATAGTGTATTTGAGACATATTACAGAGTCTACATGTATATGTAAATTTGATGATATTAGTTTACTTCTAAACAATCCGTGTCATTCATCACCACATAATATTTGTAAGAGCAAAGCAGACTAATAATTCAAATCTGCAGCATAACTTATTTATGGAAGTGTACAATTGATAAAATGCCAGGAAGGAGTAATCTTTCAAAGCACCTCATACAAAAACCTCTTTGTCAGAATAATCAACACAATCTGCATAATTTACATTACTTACTTAGACGCATGTACAGCCCGAGCTTAAAGTAAAGAAGTTTGTTTTCTCATGTTTGTGCCTATTAGCCACAAATTAATTAATCCACCATCCAAAACCTAATTAAGCCACAAGCTATATTAATACATCGCCCATTTCCCAGAATGCAGAGGAAGTACCACGGAAGCACTATTATTTTCACAAACATAATCACATTTTGTTGCAACAGTTGCACCCCCGAAAATGCCCGAGTTTATGTTATAATGTATTCAGAAGTCATCTGAGCTGTTTGGGTTCTTCCTAAAGGAGTCAAACCTGAGCAGAGGATGATTTGAAGTTCATGCAGGCGGATTTATTTTCTGCCACCAGGGGGAGAGGTGCTCTTCACAGGTCTCACTATGGGGAGCAATAATATGCAGCTATAAAGTACTGATGAGGCGGCTCAGTGAATGCTTATGAAGAGTCCTGCATTAGATTGACTCTCACAACCTTGGTCATCTTATTCAAAACGCTCTCACTCTGGTTTATAGCCCATGTATAAGGACACATCCCGAGCACCAATCATATAATTACCGACGTCTCCAACTTGAGTGTTCATTCAGCTCCTGTTCCTTCAGCCTTTCAGGTCCCTCTATCCATCAATGATGTGAAAAACTTCAGCTCCTCCATTTAATATTGTTTGTTTTGTTGTTTGTCAACACAACAGAGGGAGATGTGCTTTTCTAAAGCTCAGTGTTAAAGAGGCACCCCCGAAGAAGAATACACACAGTGTTGCCATGGAGCCCATTGATGTGCAAATGTTTTCATTTAAATATTTTTAAGAGGATCAGCTCAGATTACGCCAAAGTTTGACAGAGATAATTCGATGGCTTGTGTAGCAGCTTTGTTTGTGGAGACCATCATTCAAGGCACGTCAGACCACCTTCACAAGCCACATAGCCTTTTTAATGAAGTTTACTTTGAGAAATAGGCCAAAGCTAGTACCTTTTCTTCACTCTCTGCTATATGAGGGGGAAATCTTCTCAGACCAGATAGCTGTTTTAAAAAGTTAATATTTTCAGTTATGCAGTCCTGAGAGGCTTGATGAGTGTTTATAACAACATGCTTTTGGAGTTTCTCACTAAAAGAAAAAGAAAAGTTTTAGTTAACATACTCTCTTATTCCATTTAACAACTCAACAAGCTGGTATAGTAGCATCTAGCGGATATATTTGCTCTTTTTCTTGCATTATAGATAAACGCACCATGGAGACCCCCCAGTATTTGGGACAAGGGAGAAGAGCTTAAATATTTATGCCTAAGCCTCTAGAGGCCCACTATTAGTAGTAAAATGTTTTACTTTCTGGGGCTGTCACTCTGCTGTGGCTCCCATTAACAACAGGGCTGACAGGGACCTCTGGGTCAAACACTTTGAGGCAACAAAAGGCCCTGATGAAATCACTCAGTGAGACCCAAATTACTTCTGTGTCATTGCTGAACAATATTTTCTCCCCAAAGCATTCCTCCTTCTGTTAACGCCATGACCCTTTCCTCCGCATATGGAAAGGATTGTTTGTCTATAACACTGGGGGATGGAGATGAGGAGAAGTTCATGGACAATGTTCCTGGCTGTGTTAGCCCCCCACAAGCGGTGGGGCTCCCCTCCCTCTGTTTTGTTGTGCTTTGTGGAAAAAGTTGATAAAAACAGGTTGTAAATGGAGATGGGCAGTTGGAAATGAACATGTTGGGGTGGAGCAGTGAAGCGGGAAATCCAAATATACAAGACCTCAAAGAAAAACTGGCAAAAGCAGAGAGAGAGAGAGAGAGAGAGAGAGAGAGAGAGAGAGAGGAGCCATGGGATGTTCTGTGTGAAGCACTGAAATTCAAATTACAAGTAACTGAGAAAAGTGTCTATAATTTAACATTAAATGTTGATATTTATGATAGGTTAGATGTGTTTTGTAATCAGGCATAACAATTATTTTTGTTTTTGTGTTTTTGGCAGTGACAATAACAATACATACTGTATATAATATCTTTAAATGTCTGATTTACTAAGTGAGAATTTGCATTTGTGCATATTCTGTGCTGAAAGAATGAAAGCACAGACTCTAAAATCAATATTTGATTAGTCTCTGTTTGCTATGAACTTAACTATTAACAAGATCTAGCAAAGTAAACTCAATATTGTCAGGAAATCCTTCGAGATGTATCAACATACACGCGGATATCGTCCTAAAAGAAAGATTGACAGTTGAAGCTTGCTTTCAGAAAGCTATAGAGTAACGTTAAGAGCAGCACAATTGGATGAGCTGCAAACAGTATCCGAAAGGCCTGGAAAGGAATGAGCAGGCAGGGAAAGCTTCAAATCCCCTCTCAACCCTAAGTGGGTGGTCCTTTCACTGTGGGTAACTGTGCAGTCGCCAGGCATTCGCACGGAGGTTTTGAGGAGGACTGGCTCTCCAGACGCAACATTCACCGTCCCAGGCCCATACATCCACAGAATTAGATTCATGCTACACTGACTTTATTTAAGCTAAGAGTCCTGGCAGTGGCAGCATTAAATGACAGCCAGTTCTCGGGGCCTTTCTCTGGATTAAAGGATGATTCAGGAGAGGAAGGCAGAATGGCTTAAGAAAGAATTCATTCAGGGAGAAAGAAGTCCATAGTTTATCTGAAAAAAGTAACTGAGACCTGCAGAGGTTGCCAAAGTGTTTTGAACGCTGTGGACATGTGTGAAGATTGACAGAGAAATATGCTGTGGCCCCCAACCCCTCCCATTGACTACAGGACACACACACACACAAACAAACCCATCCTTCCCTGTTTTAATTGTGTAGACATTCACATGTACAGTAGACATTCAAATACTTCAATATAAAATAAAGTGAGGCTCCCCTGGAACTGGTCAGACATAACAATGCTAAATTTTTTTTGCATTTTTTGCATTTAGAAAATGCAATTTATTTATTATAACACACTTAGTTAGTTCTGGTTTTAAATCTACTTTCTCATTTTCTCATTTACAACTGCTGTAATATATTAATTTGTTATTGAAAAGTCACGGGCTCTTCTTTTAATAATCAAATAAGACATGTAACTTTAGCATGCTTTCTTCACTCATTTTATAAAAGTAATTTATTTTTTCAATAAAACATCTTTTATCATTTCTGTACCTTGACAACAAGAGTAACCAATCAAAGGGCCAAAACAGACAAATCATCATAATTAGTTACTGTCAATATTCACCAAAACTTTTAGTTCAGAAATGTGCCCAACTTAGAAAGTACATGTACATGTACATTATATTTGAAGAGTGAAAGTAAGTATCAGGAACACTTTTACTCTAATAGCGTATATGTAAGTGCCACCCGGGCCTGGGAATGCAGAGCAGCCAGTCTCCGAGCCAAGCACATGAGAACTGTTTAAGTTGGCCCCACAAGTCATACATTTCAATGATTTCAAAGAGACCTCCAATTAAAAGCTACAAACATGTCTTTGGAATGCGAACTAACACAATTAAAAGTGCTTCATGAGTGTATTAGAGGAATAAGTTGTGAATTAGCACTTTGAATACACAAGGCTGTTTTCATTCCCGAACCCCTTTCACTCATTCAAGAAGCAGAGGGAAAGAGGTCTTTTTGAAGTCAGCCGGTTCTCTTTCTTTTTTTTCTCTCTTCGAGCAAAAGAAGATTGAGTCAGCCTAATCTGCTCCTTGTACATTTGAATGTCTTCTGCAAAGAGCTCATCCTGGCTGCTTGATAAAGGCCCAGGTGCAGAGACAGTGGCCGTGCCTAACTTCGTCTCTGTGGGGGCTGTAAATCACGGGGGGAAGCCCACCCTTTGAAGATACAAGCTTGCTTTCCCCACTGATTTGTGGCCAGAGGGGCAAGCCCTTTCCAGCC
Source organism: Thunnus maccoyii (assembly GCF_910596095.1). NCBI lineage: Eukaryota > Metazoa > Chordata > Actinopteri > Scombriformes > Scombridae > Thunnus > Thunnus maccoyii. The sequence goes on along the minus strand of NC_056537.1, from coordinate 16,621,824 downwards.
CTGCGCAACGCTCTCTCGCCAACCAGGCAGGGTGTCAGAAGGAGGCAGACTCATAACTCGCCGATATGTTCGAGGACCCTCAATCAAGCTGCACAACACACACTCCATGCAGTAAGAAGCAGGGCTCCTGCTTGTCAAAGGTCAAGTGGAAGGAGACCGCAGTGATTTGATTTAGTCACGATCGGAAAATCATACGCAAACAAAAATGTTTATCCTGCTTTCATGAGAAACTTCAATAATCACTATTTATGACGTTTCAAAACAGGTGTTAAGAACTGCGGACAGCGGCAAGAAGAAGTCTTACACAAGTCATAACTCTCTTTTCCAAGTCCTCTATTAAAGTGTGAAACATAAGTCAAACTGCGAATCTGGCATGACCTTAATACTGTTGAGATACTTCATGTGAATCGTAAATAAGGCTTGTAATTCATTCATCGCCGCAGGGCTGAGACACAATGTCACTCATTCTGCATGTTCATGATCCAACTGGTATGAATACACACTCTTAGAGCAAAGATACAATGTTGGAAGAGAGATGTTTAAACAACTTAGACATTTGCAAAATCAAAACCATATTGGGGTGCTAGCCCAGTTCACACTATACACCACATTTAAGATACCACATAACATGTAAATGAGATTTTTACTTGTGCTTATGTTCCTGACCCACTCTTTGTACTTTGGGCTTTATAACAAGGCCAGTAATCACACACACACACACACACACACGCATACACACAGAGCCTGCTTTGCATTTGTCCACTACAGTGCCATCTAATGATGCCAAAGAAAAGAAATTAGCCGACCATTGCACGCTCCCTTTGACAGAGTCATTAAGGTGGCCAGTGCAGAGCTAAAGTGGAGCCCTGTGAAGCTCACTGTGACACACTGGCTTGCATTCCTCTGTTTGTTATTTAGATCCTTATTTACACTTGTTGTCAGAGACAGGCTGGAAGCACAGCAGTGGCTTCCTCCATGGGTTGGATAACAATGAGCTGTAGGGAGCAGCCCAGCGAGGCATTTAGCCCAGCCCTGCCCCTGTCTCGAGAAGAAGGGGAGAGGGAAAGTTTACTGCCTGTGAATCAGAGACTTTCTCTCCCCCTCACGCCGAGCCTTCCTCTCCTGCTGATCTCTGTCCGACAGCTCGGTGATCATACTGTCAAGTGGAAGAGACTGCGGTTTGATTTCAGGTCTGAAATCGTGGCCAAAGTGTGCAGCACAACTTTAATAATCAGAGATATGGTGACACAAAGCTTAGCTGGTCAACTTTCAAAATAAATAACTTAAAAGTAGCCAATTCTTCTCATCTGCTCTACTTTGCAGTTCACAGAAAAAGAAAGAAGATGGATGCAGCAGAAGCAAGTGATGTTCATTTGTGGTTCTTAAAGTGCTGCCCTGGCTCTTTCATCGTGTTTCATCATTCTGTGCTTTTGCTAATGAATTTAATGACCCAAAAAAAGTAGGAAAAGAGAGGAACAACCTCTTTTTATACACATCATCACAAAAACCGCCACACATACTGTGCCTTCTTTTGCACACCATTTTGGAAAACTCAGCTCTACATGAAGATGATGTCTTGTTAACATCAACTATTTGGGAAAACCAAGAGTCTGCCTTGAGATTAATGTTGAAGTAAAATCTTTATTTTGCATAATGGGACGATATTCTGTGGCAGGTTGTTGTTGTTTTTTTTTTAAACTTTTACTTCAAGAAAAAGCTAATCAACGAGAGATAAAATAATTATAGCTAGAGGAACCGCAGAACCTTGAAAGCTTGTCTAATGACAGCATATTACATCATTCATAAAGAACCCCATTTCCCAAGTGTATTGGCGACTCTCATCATCATTACAATTCTAGATTAATGAAGTGTGCAACTTGTGATAAGAGTACACAAAAATCACAGTTTAAGACCAGTGTTATCTGAAGCCTGTATGGGTGTGTGCACCCATTGTAACCTTTTTGTCTGGCGACTTCCTGAGAAGACAAGCGGTGTGTTCGGAGGTATCAGCAGCTGCGTGCTACGTGCCTCTCTGATCCAGGCAGCTATTGACTTCCTGAGATTTGAATTAATTACTTGCTTCACAAGAGAAACTGGATTGCAGTGGAACCCCCTAAGAAGTCCACTCATTCTTAGGAAACTGCCCCATGGACTTGCAGATGGTTTCACTGAGATGTGCTTTCCCATAGAGAACAATTACACAGGGGATTGTAGTGCTGGCATAAACCTGGAGCACACAGTCTCCATTCTGAACATTTCAAAACAGCCATAGGGGAGGTTTGTGACTTAACATAAATTAGACCACCAGGGAATGGGGAGATCTGAAGTGGCGGAAGGGCAATATTGCAGATAAATGCGCTGTGCTGAGAGCTTCTGCACCACAGAAGAAACAGAGAATTACACTGTGACACCTCTGAATCAGATAATAACCACATTAAAGCCTTTTAGTGTTTGATAAACTTGATCACTGCAACCTTATCTGCAAATATATCACGATGACGTGCTGGTTTAGTCAATTCCTCCTCTGTGTGTTTTCAGCCTGAGAAAGGAAACAATGATGAGAGCAATTAATGACGTGTGAGAAACAATTACAGCTGATACTTTTGGGGCCTGTGTCGTCTGAAAGGGATTAAGTTGCTGCCGCATTTGTACTCTGCTTACATTCAATTGGCTCAGGCCTTGTGTTTGGTCTTGTTAGTGCCAGCGGCCCTGTTTCCCAGTGAAGAGTACACTTCAGCTGTGATGAAGTATCCAGGAACGCAGAGGTTACCAGTGGCTGCTAATTAACCTCACATTGTGTTCACTAACAAAGAAACAAAGGAACAAAGTGGAATTTCAATGCAGGAGATTATCACAATCACAATGAGCGTAGTGCTGGATCGTGCACTTAATAGGGATTTTCACACTGGCCATGACAACATGAGATTGGATCAAAGACAGATGAAGTTACATTAACAAAACAATGCAGCCTTGTTATGCAATAACAAGCAGCCATCTGGGCCTTCTCCGGGATAGGAAAAGGCTTCAAGTGCGCCGCGGAGAACGATACACCTTCCTCAGCAACTTCTGCAAGATTGTATTTGATTGTGAGAACTTTATTGCGGCTTTGTTCTGTCGGAGAGGAGGTAGCATCCTTCCTCAAACACATCAAGACAAAGAGGAAACGGGCTGTGTGTTCTTCGCTGGTTATTGTTGCCTCTCTTTCTGTCCCACTGGCTGAATGGCAATTACTGCTGACTTCCTATCCAGCACGGAGCCCGGCCCGCTGAGGGTGCCCTGACCCTGCAGTATCCAGAGGGGAGAGACGGGAGCTGTCAAAACTCACACCTCTCCGCGCTCCCGTGGGGAGTGCTCCTCCAGCTGCTGCCCCACGGGGCCCCGCTGCACACTCCTGCTAATCAGCTCCATCTCATCTCTTGGAAGGAACTGGCCCCAAGTGGATGCAGGCCTCTTTCTCACCTCTGCTACCTAGTGCACCTTTGAAGTCTTGTGTAAGTGTTAGTTTATGGTTGGAGAGGGTACGATAAGATCCCAAGGAAAGGTGATAAATTAGCTTTTCGTCCCACATTTAAAAGGGGAAATAGCAGGCTGCTAAAATCCACAGAATCTGTTACAGTTCTAACACCTAACAGCTAAAGCACTTGAGAACGAAAAACATTGTAGTGTCAAATCTGTTAAGTACCTTCATTAAAGCAGCTTGTTTGTATGAGCATTTAGCTGGCTTCCTACACTGAGGTTCTGCATGAACAAGCATTTGGTCAAAGCTCTAGCTGTGGGACTTCTTTGAGCACAGAATTTTAAAAAAAATTATAATTATCCAATACCCTGAAAGTGCAACTGATACACTAGACTAGATGAGACAAGCTGGGACAGAACAACCACTTTTCAGAACACACCCTTCACAGGCACGCCAAATTAAACTCTAAGAGGTAAAAATAAATCCAACACTAATTAATACATATCGAATGAGACCACCTTACTGTCACCCAATCGGACGCAACAAATAGATGTCTAAATGGAAAGTGAATTCAAGTTAGACAAGCATTTGCTGAGTGAAATTAAGAAGGGGTACATGTGAGTCAGATGTCAGATGTAATCGCTGGAGGTTGAGGTTGACAGGGTTTGGAGCCTGAAGTTTGATGGATGGTTTTCTGTTGGTTGTATGTCTCACCTTGTCTCAACCCGCCCAACACTTGCACACACTCAGGAGACAATAACAAGAGATCCATCTATGTAGAATGGCGGCATAGTGTTGCATCACATATTGTCAACTGAGAACGGAAAATAAGCCAGTGACTCTACAGTGACACACATCTACTGTTAATGTATTATTAGTTAAGTAAAGCCAAGTCAAATGTATTCATGTTGCTGAAAATCACAAATTTACCTCACAGCGATATACGATCCGTACAATGTATGATGCCTCCTGTTCTTTGACACTGTTTTCAGATTGGAACAAAAACTGTAGAGAGGGAAATATTATTGTTTGATGAATGTTTTTCCACTTAAAATGACTTTTGACAAAAGTTAAAAGTTTTCTGGCTATGAAATTCTTAGGTATATAAAAAAAACAGGTTTTATGGCTCACATAGTCAGAGTAGGAACTCTTTCATTTGTACCTCACCCCCTGTCTGTGACAATAAACATCCTTATCTTGAATAACAATTATCACTCCATTTCCTACAACCATTAGATCTTCTTTACGACTCCCTTCCTCCATTAGGGAGCTCAAAAAAATTCCCATTACATTAAAAGCACAACCCTTAAAAATATATTTCTCATCTTTCCTGGATAAGAGAACCTTTAAATTGAATCACATAAAAAAAAAAAGTTTCACCACAGTTTATAAAACAGAATCTATGACTTCCACGTACAGCCACTGTCTGCTGCTGCTCAGTGGAGTTTTTTGCCGCTGCCACCCGCTGACATAATTTGTTTCACAGTCACCACCCGGCAGCATGAATCAGATGTTGACACTCTAATTTCATGCACACATGGGTGTTTGGCTGAGCCATGCTGCTGCATTCGCCTTCCTCTCCCTCCAGCTGCCCACTATACCTGCCCTTTGCCCTCCGACACAGCCATGTAATGTATTTAGCCTGGGAGTCACACATTATGACTGATGATTAAACCATACAGTCTTATAATGAGGGTGTGCACTGCGAGGACACGAGCGTTGTTTCACTTGTAGAGTATCATCCCCACACTGTGCCATTTTTATGATGTCAGATAAAGCAGAAAGATGATCTCATAAGAGCAAAAGTACATATGATTTCTTCCTCGGTGTACACCGCGTGTTGGTTACAAACTCACAAGTTTAAAAGAAAGATAATATCTCAGTCATGAGTGTCTGAAAATACGGATCTTCATCCAGGAGCTCCTCGCCATCCGTCAGGGAGAGCACCTAGTTGCTCTATTTACCACAAAAATAAATCTGTTTACCATGGTCCACAGCTCCGTCTGAAAATATTTGTTTTACTCTGTTGTTTTTATAAAAAACTACATGTACTTGCAAGAAATAACAAAATATAGCCAGTAGCCATGTTTCAGAATGTCAAAGCCTTGTCAGGGATTGACACATTTGCAGAGCATAATTAATGCAAGTTTTGTCTATCACTGATTATTCCGCTTCTTCTAAAAGTCAGCAGCTGACAGCCAGTTGTGGGAGAGAAGATAAGCTACCATGTGTCCGTGCCCTCATTCTGTCAACACAAAGAACCAGCGTAAACTATCTTTTCGACACTAGTGACCAGCAGGGAAAACTCCCCAATATCTCTCCTTCACAACAAATCTGACAGCTTTTTTCTTATGAGTGAGCATAAATCCACAAGATAAACTCATAAACAAATAAGTTGTTTGTGCGCAGTGAGAGCCGGATAACGGCCACAGATTTATGAAACACTTGCTTCCTCTTGACAAATATCCAAACAATAAACACACAGTAAATAACAACACCCTGTCCGTATCAGTTCCCTACTTGAGGTTAAGTTGAGTTTATTGCGGAGGCCACTGCCTGCATGCATTAAGCAAATCATAAATTATACATGCTAATTACCTTGGGCCTCCACTTTAATGAATTATTTTAATTAAACTACAACATTGAGGTTTTGCATGTGGTCTATATTTCATCCCCTGCCTAAGATGACCTTCTTCTTTGTCTAAGTGGAACATAGTTGAGAGAACAAGGACAATGCAGACTGGGATTATGCAACTGAGTTCATATTGATGCTACTGAACAGGAAAGGTAACATTTAAGGAGTTCAGATCAAACGGGGAAAAAGGATTATCTGTATGAAATCAGAGTTTTTATGTGTATTATTAAAGGAAAGAAACACTAAAAAATAATTAGGAGGAAGAACATGAGAAACTTGTAAAAAAAAAGAAGCTTGTAATGTCAGAAACTGTTCTTGTTTTAAGGGTTTTATTTAAAGAAAATGATATTTTCCAGACAATTAAGTTCAATATCATGTGCTGACAGGTGTCAGAGATATGTTTTCTATGGCAGTGGTCTAATATGCGGTTTCCCCTCTCTCACACCTGTAACATTTATTCAGTGGTTCTGATCGGTTCAGTTCATCCAGGAAAAGCTGAAGGTGTTTCTTTGATTTGTAAAGGAACAAATGGCAGCCAAACAACACCCCTCATTTTCTTCAAGACTGACTACATGCCATTGATGTGCAGCTTTTTTTTTTTTTTTTTTTTGTAGGGATTTACATGAAATCAGCCTCACTGTTGTCTTAAAATAGAGTGAGGATGTTGCTTTTTGAATGCAATATTGCATTTCTGATTCAAAGTAGCACATAATACATCAAATAAAAGTTTTGGTTAAATATTTGCACATTCACATTGTAGGGTGAATTTACAATGAGTGACTTTTTATTCACAAAAAAAAGAAGTTATTTTAAGACATTTATCTGTGTATTACATACTTTTAACAGTGCAATACAAATAAGACCAAGTTAAGTACACTGAAATGCAAATGAATAGACAAAAAAATTGCAACATTGAAGTATAAATATGTAGTAAATATGTAGATAGTCTAACTGTTTGTGTTGTTACAGTCTTTTTTTTTTTTTTACTTGTGTGACATGGGTGTAATAGGATTTAATAGATTTAAGGTGCTCAATGAAAAAGTTTGTTAATGTGGCGTTGCAGTTTCAATACATTTAATCACCCAGAGTCAGAATTAATGTTGCACACACAAATGCACAAAGTGGGAGGAAAAAAAAAAAAAAAAAAAAAAAAAAAAAACTAACACTGTTGTACAAACAGTCCATGGGGGGAGGGGTGGATTTAAATTCCAAAAGGGTCTCGCAGCTCGTTTCCTAGTTCCCCAGTCAGCAATGTGTTTGTGAAAAATCAGTCTTTTTGTCTTGCTGAAAAAAAAGGCTAAATCTACATTGGTGGCCCAGTCTAAGTTTGCTATTCTTTGCACTTTCAATTCAAGTGAATGAGGGAGAATGAAGTGGCCCGAGACCCCTTTATTTGATCTACTCGATTGCATAAAGTGACGGAATTCTAATGTATTTGTTTAATACCCCGAAATAGGCTGTTGCTTTTCTATAGGAGAGGCAGATAAAGCGCGTTATTTTTAGTTAAGCTTTGCTTTAAAAAAAAAAAAAAAGAATCACATAAGAGAATATCGAGATGTATTTCAGGCTTTATTGCAGAGAATTATCTCCACATGTCTGTATTTATAAACCTGTTAAATAAAGTTCCCACAAAGAAGAAGAAGAAGAAAAAAAAAAAAGACTTAATGCAGGTCGGATCAGTCTGCTGCTGCATCGTTACTTGGTGGGGACAAAAAAAGAAATCAACGTTATTTAATTGGCCTCAGTGACATTTGGAGTCGAAAATGTGCAACAATATTAATGCCGACACTATGAGCAGCTTTTCTAAATGTTTATTGTTTGGCTTAATTGTGTTTAGCCTACAGCTTGATGAATGAGCTCAGTTGTCTGCGCTGTGACCATGGCATCGCAGCTCCATGCATCCTAATAGACTGACGATTCATCTCTCTCCCCACTGCTGCTCTGCAACTCTCACACTCTGAAATCATACAGGTCCGGATGGATGGAGGAAAGATTATTATTATTATTGTTGTTATATTATTATTATCATTATTATTATTACATTGTTTTGTAGTTACTATTATAGCCTATATATAAAAAAAAGATCGAAGAGTAATACTAAATATTTTCTAGCAATTTAATAATAAAGGTGCTTTTCTATGAGACATAATAATAATAATAATAATAATAATAATAATAATAATAATAATAATAATAATAATAATAATAATAATAATAATAATCTGAGATTAAATCTTCAGAAACATTTTGATTGTTTACTTCACTTTTAATGAGAAAATATTTCGATGACCAGTATTTTTTTTTCCAATTCATTGCAGACTGTTTGCACACTTTTCAAAAGCACGCATGCTTGCAAAAAAAAATAAAACAAACAAACAAACGGAAACAAAACAACAACAACAAGAACAGTAACAACACAATTTTTTTTTTTTAGAATGCATGCTTTACCTAAAAAGGAAAAAAAAAAAGTACAAATTTACAGCATCTGATACACATGGTCACCACAGCCTTTTAAATTAAATGCTTCACAGAACATTTTCTGCAAAATAGATATCTAAAACATAAAACTAAAAAGTGCATTTTACAACATTTCAGTATCAGTTATTTGCAATATTCACATCTTGCATTTTGAGGACGTCTCACAACTTTTCAGTCTTGAAAAGATTTCAGTTTGCTTTTGTTTTTTTTATTTTATTTTATTTTTTTGTACAGGGATGGTAAGAACAAATCTAAATCCTATCCTATTTGGTATACCTTACCCATCATTTCAGTATTCAAAGAAAACTAAAACACAGAGCCATTGCCTCGCAATTTCATTGACATTACAGTGGTCACACAGAAACGGTGCAAAAGTTTTGCTTGTTTGATAAAACTGGAAAAACCTCCACGGGAATTGCAAGCACTTTAAAAACTCATTGTTGACGGTGCCAAAACAAACTTCCCCACGGTCCCCTCTGTGGCTCCACTTCCAACACTCAAAATTTTCTCAACAAACTGAAAAATAGAACTATCAAATAATTTATATTTTGAAGAGCAATACTTCGATTCTGTGCTGGACTTCTATGATACAATTTTAAAGCGACACATTCAACACATACACAAATAAATCGATATGCAACTGCAACTCGCCTTGATAGTTCCCGACGACACACACAAAATATAAACTTTGGGTTTTGGTAAAGGGGGGCCTTGGAGCACAGCCTGCCAGTTCAGTACCAGGAGAAGTTCAGCTGGTCAGTGCACAGCCACAGACTGCAGTGTGGAGGGGCTCGTCAGAGTCTCGCTCGGGGTCGCAGGGCTGCTTTGGCTCGTCGCTGTCTGTGGGGACGTCGGGCTCAGAGACTGTGGAGAGTTTGATAGAAACGCGGGGATGTGTGGAGGTAACGCCGAGAAACCGGCCATGGAGGTCGGGGTTGGCTTGATTGGCACAGGAATAGCCGGTAACGACTGTCCACCGTGACACAGGGACTTGATGGGCACGCCATAGGCACTGTAGTCGCTGCTTGCCATGGAGATTGGGGCCGCCGTGTCAATCACGCTGGTGTTATACATGTGGGGCCAGGCTGTCGTCAGCTGGTTGTGAAGCGGGTACCCGGCAGACATGGACTGCATGGTGGAGAACGCCAGACTTCCCGGGACCTTGTACTCTCTGGCGATGATGTTCTCAATGGCGAACGGATGCTTAAAAGTTGACGTCTGAGACACTCCGAGGTTGTAAGTTGACATTTGGGGCAGGTGTGTACCAGTGGCTGCCAGGGCGCTCAGTCTCAGTTTGGCTTGCTGCTGGAGGTAATGGGCAGCATCTGACTGCTTACTCGAGGCCAAATGATCAGATGCTCCCAACACTTTGAACCTTTTGCGGCGTCTCAAGAAACTTCCATTCTCAAACATGTCCCCGCAGCTGGGGTGCAGTGCCCAGAAACTGCCCTTACCTGGCTGGTCTGGGCGCCGGGGGATTTTGATAAAGCAGTCGTTGAAGGACAAGTTGTGTCGCAGAGAGTTTTGCCACCGCTGAGTGTTTTCTCTGTAATAAGGGAATCTATCCATGATGAACTTGTAAATTTCACTGAGGGGAAGCATCTTCTCCGGGCAGCTCTGGATCGCCATGGCAGTGAGGGAGATGTAGGAGTAAGGTGGTTTCTGGTCGCTGTAAGTGTTTCTCCCCGGACGAGGCATCCTCGATATTTTTCAGAAAAGCCACAAAAAAAAAAAAAAAAAAAAAAAAAAGGAGAAGAAGAAGAAAAAAGAATAGTCACCCTTAATTCCTCAGTGAAAGTTCGCCGCTCTTCATGAAAACAGCCGCTGAGCGAAGTTTAAATGCAGGCGAAGCTGGGAGTTGCGTCGTGCGTAAAACCAGCCAGGTTGAGCGCCTCTGCGGTGTGCAGGCGGGCGGACGGTGCACATTTATGGAGTGACGGCTGCTGTAAGTCTTTCTTGCAAAGTAAGTCAGCTTGTCCCGCTAGCAGAGCTGAATAGACTTCATTTGGCGTCCTTGATAAGACGAGCTAAGTGGATGCCTCCATGGCCTTCCTCTAACCATCTGATAGTTTTATGTAGTGACATGAGCAGAAAAGACCCCTGTAGAGGCGCTCCATTAATGTGCCACCTCTTTGCTATCACATGACAATTGCCATGGGAGGAGGGGGCTGGGAGGAAGGCATAATCTGGTTTCATTTACACCTATTTACATGGACACCTTGGGCCAATGGAAATCATTTCCATTTGAAGACAGAAAAAGGGGTGAAAAGGCTCGGCAACCGGAATTGAACTGCGATGGCACTCAGTGTGTGAAGGTATGCGCTAATACTTCTTCAGCGGACTTTACAGTTACAATTCACAGATATACAAGGGATGTGGATGTCGGACATCAAAATGATTCGGCATATTGCAACTGAATGATATTTATCTCTGTGCTGCTGTTAAGGTAGATGTATAAGGTGTATTAGACTATCTAAACATGGATTTATGAAAATATACCTGTTTATGCAGAGTGATGTGTGCAATGAGTAGTTTTCCAAAAAAAAAAAAAAGTGTTATGCATGCTGACTGACATTTTTTATGATGTGGATTTGGATGTCAGCTGATTTCACAGATAAAATGCTGAGAAATATATATATTTTCTTTCCCCCCCACCCTCCTAATTACAGTATTGTTTACGAAATGCACGCGCCACACAAAATTATTTGCCATGAGCAAGTTTGTTGATGAGCCGACTATTAGTTTTTCTCAGCTAATTTCGCCCAGAGCAGAGCGAAGGAAGTAGACGATATGAAAACATCAACACAATGCAAACAATGCTGTTCAAACTGAAACTTCATGAGGCAATCAGGTCTATTGTGTTTATGTAAAGAAGATTCAAAAGTACTTCAGAAATGCAAATAAACCCTTGAGGATGGTGTGGCGAAAACTGTATAAAATATCCATAAGTCAATTATATGAATGTGAAAACCAAATGGGAAGCCTATTTTGAGCTATTGCTATTCAAGCTTTTGGCCAGGGCCACCTTTCCGCTTGGAGGGTTTGCAATGCCCGGGACCACACACACGCACACGCAGATTTGCTCATAATTTATGCTAATTTCCCCCCATAAATCCACAATGCGCCCCATCACCAGTCTGACGGATTACGAAAAGAATCGCATTGCGGGGGACACCGAGTTATTTTCACCCAGAAACCAGGAGCAGCCCCGAAGAAGAGCATCCTCCCTGCTGCATGAGGGCTGTCTAGCAATATAAAACCCTGAATCGAGACAAAACAAAAAAGGAAAAAAAAATATTCCAGAGAAGTTACGTAATTACAGCATATCAAGCATGTGATGGACCATATTTTAATACATGAGAAGGGAGGCTATATATATAATTCTAAAAAAATATTTATAGACTGGAAAAATTCACATTTTTTTGTGTGTCTTCTCTAAAACTTCCAGCGTGCAGTTCATTATTTTTTCCCTGCAGAGTGGCTTTTAACACCTGTCATTTCCTATTAATGTTCAGCTGAAAAGGTTTTGTCCAAAAGGAAGTGGCCCAATCGACCCATCTCAGACACCGCGGATAATGACAGCACGCTGCCAAGTGCCAAACATCTTCTGACATCCATCTCACTCACTAACTCCTTCATTAAAAAACAACAAACAAGCAAAAAACTTTTTTTTAATATAATATCAAAAATAATAATATTGGGTCTGACTCAGATTAAAACGCACAAATGGTCAGATCGGTGTGCTTTGTAATTGTGCAAAAAATATGATTTTGCAGTGTGATACACATGGACTGATATCGGCAAATCATTTGAATGTCAAACAGGGTTTTCAGTTTTTTAGGAGCGATTCTTATTTTTACATTGCCCCCCCTTGAAATAACTAATCTTTATATTTGTTCCTGTTTGCACTGGGAAATTGCTGTCATGCCAGTTTTGCGCCTTGCAAGTTAACATTAACCAGCCAAGCCACAGAGGAGCATTGAGAGTTTTTCTCCCCCTCTCCTCTCACACACAGACAGTGTGGCTTTTTGAGTTTCAGGGTTATGGGATATTGGTAGGCCTTTTGTCCCTGTCGAATGCACACACTGAAAATACCACCATGACTCTGAATCTGAATGGGGTTTTTAGCTGCTCCCAAACTCCTGAGTTCAAGCAGCAGTAGATCAAGTCTGCACTATGTTTGGTCATTTGTAGAAACCCGAACAAAGGTTGGGATAAGCCAAATTGCATTGCACTTGTGAACCGTGCCTCAGTCTGAAGTATCCTTTATAGCAGGAGGGGACCAAGAACAATTTTGTGTGAGCTTTAAAAAAAAAAGAGGAGCGAAAACAAAGGGCACTTTCTGAAACATCTTAAAGTAGAGTAGTGAGGCGTGACATTCCCAGGGTGACGGGACACAAAAGCTGAGGTCATGGGGATGAAAAAGAGAATCAAACAGCCACTTTCACACGTCTGCCCTCCTCTGCTGCACCCCCCAAACACAATAGGAAACAAATGTTGTTAAAAGAGGATCGATGCCATTCATCCTAAAGCAGCGAATGATAGCCAAACAATATTGTCACACTGAATCGAGTTGAGATATGCTGCCACCCAGACCCAGAGAGGGGGAAAAAAACTACTATTCAGGGAACGATTAAGAGAAATTTAAAGCTAAGAGCGATGCTTATCACACAGGGAAACACACATTCATGGCGTGAGCTAATATTTGATAATGTATAATAAATATAAACAATTGGATTTCTATTATAACTTTTATTTAATACCTAACATTTGGAGATGTGAGTACATTTTTTTGGGGAGGGGGGATCAATTTAGGCTTTATTTCTGGGGTGATTTAAAATGTATGTGTCAGTCAGTCTTTACTACATTTTCAGATCTCTCAGAGCACTCGTGGTGCTGACTGTATATATGAAACCTTGACTTCAAGCAATGTAGATTTAGGCCACTAACCAACTAATGAATAAACAAATTATTGCTAGAGGTGTACAAATTCGCATTTTTAAGGCAAAAACTTTCCCTCCCCAGTGAAATATAAATGTAATCTTTTATCATTTTAGATGCTTCATTTTTTTCCCCCTTTATCATTAGCAGGTCTGTAGATTTAAATGGATTTGCTATCGACTGGCCTCTGTGTCAAACACACGCCTCAGTGTGACAGTAACGCAAGTAAAACACAGTTAGTTTCTCAGACTCTCCAACCAGCCAGCCAATAGTCCTGTGCTTCTAATTAAGTCCGTGGTGATTTCAGCCCCCAGAGATGTTTTACGGTGCAATTAAGGACGCGCTGATGATATGGTATGAATATTCAGCAGAATGACAATTAATTAGCAGACAGAGGGCTCTCTCTCATAAGAACCTCCTCAATGGCAAATTTAGCCCATATGAGGGCATATTCACACTTCTTGAAGGCCATCTTCACACTCTGGCCCCCTTTAAATATGAATTATTGACCAGGAAAGGAAATCTGTAGCCAATAAAAGCATCATGATATCATAATTTTGGTGAATATATACATTTTTTTTGTTCATGTTTATTTGGTCAAACAGCGGGATTAAGGTCCTCCTCGCAGCAGCACTCCATTAGTTGTTTCTGGGTGACATCAGAGAGAGGGAGTACCTGGAAGAAGACCTCAGGGCATTCAGAGCATATGCTCGGATTATGCTTAATGGTCTAATTACATAAATTAGGCATTCATTATACGGCACATCATCTGTAACAGATATCTCAATTGTACAGAGGCGGGAACATCTAATTCAATTTGTCTGTGAATATTTTCATCCAATTAAACACTGAAAGACATGAAAAAAAAGGCGAGGAAATATCGACCAGTAGGCTTGATTTGTGGATTTATTTTACCCAGAACACCAGGGGGTTTTGTTTTTTATTTTGGAAAATTAAATTTATTTTGGGACTATTTTTTTCTGTTTTTTTTTTTTTTTTTGCTCAGCAGCACTCAGACTAAAAAGAGGCAGCAGTTTCACTACATGACCATCAGATGGGGACAAGCTCTGGAGTCTGAGCCAAGAGTTTTCTTGGTTAACACAGGCTGATAATCACATTCAAAACTTGTCAGCTAGGCCAAGTGATTCAATACATCAGTTATTTTACAAGGATAATTACCAGGTTAAATGAGTCATATTGGTTTTCCTGGGTGAATATAGCAATAAAATGACAACTGCAATTGGAAGTGAAAATGAAAAACATCAGCACATCTTTCTTTCTATCTGTTTTATTTCTATCTATCTACTGTATGACTATGAAATTGTGTCTGCAGGTGCATGTGAGTGTGTGCATGTGAAAGTGTGTGTGTGTGTGTGTGTGTGTGCAGGAGGGCTGTCCCAGTTCATTGGCTCCATATGGTGAGAAACAGCAGGACTGATGAGTGCACTACCTGAGGTCCGTGTTTGTGCTGTCGACTGTAACCAAAACAGAGGCCCCCTGACCCCCCCTGCATAATTCATTACAGACAAGACAGTGGCGCTCACACTCTCATTTCATCATTTAGCTTTTTGGTGACAGATGACTCGGTGACAACAAATCATCCTATTAAACTACACACGATACTTAGCCACTGACAGATATAAAAGGGAAGGAGCAAAGAGCAAGAAGACAGCAGCTCCGGAAGAGATGGTGAGACTGAAAAAAAAAATGTAAATGGGAGAAAGATGAGAGGGGGAGAAAGCAGAATAACAATATGACAGAGTACATTTCAATATTGAGAAGAAAATGCAGAAGCCCTCACTACTATACTATGTATTATAATGAACTAGTTTCATATGAACAATAATCATGGAAATTCTATGTTATATTGTTGAAAATGAGAGAATAATGCAATATTAAGCTTTGTGAGATCATAATATATTAACAACAAACTCAACAGGAGTGAACTTTCACCGTGAAGCAGAAAGATAAAAGGGCTATTATGCAAAAAAAAAAAAAAGAAAGAAAAAAAGATTTGAATTAACATAGTTCAATCGCATACAAAGTGTTACCTTTCGCAGAGGATACAAATGAGACAGAAGCCTTTGAGATGGATAATCATGAATCTGTACAGCTGCACAATGAGGAAAGGATGACAGGATGAAATAATATTAATGGAGGGAGTTTAAAGAGAGATGTCTTTAAAAAATCACAGTGTAGAAAACATCAAACAGATGACAGGTGACATATTAACTGAAGTGGCTAAATGGATCGATACACTGGGTCACTTTAATTATGACCTCTCGAGGTCAGAGTTGTAGGTTTAACCTTTCACCCCTCACTTCTCTGCTGTGTTTACTTTTCCATTATCTGCTCATTGCAGAGAAAATGGTTATTAATAACAGTAGAAAACAGAAGCTTTGCCTGTTTTTCCCCAAATTAATTACACCACCAAGTTTGTAAGGATGGTGAAGGATAAAAAGCTTTGAACTCTGGGATCAATTCAGAGGAAGTTGACATTGTTGTTTGTTAGACGTATCCTCGGAGAAGCCACAAACACGTCTCTCCTTTGGGGGTTAGTGTGCAAGTCATCTAACTGAGGCAAATCCTTTTTATTGTGAGCTTGCGTGGTTGGAAGGCACGGTCCTTTGTGTGGCTCATGTTCATCCAGACCTTGGCAGTGATCAGGACACACTTAACCAACTGGGACCAAATGAGGGGCATTTTGTTCTGTCTTTCATCTTATACATCAGGGAAAATGCCTGGTCTCCAAGGATGGCTAACCGAGCCAAAGAGCAGAACGACACAATACACAATAACAATACGTGAGTGTTTACAACGCACGTAAACAAAAACACACGGCTGATGGTGGGGACACCCACAGGGAAGGTAACAGAATTTAAAAAAAAATGAAAATATGAATAAAAAAAAGTTTGCAAACATAATCCATGCTTGGACATCTACTTGTCTAAGATAAAGAGAAGCAAACTAGAACACCTAAATTAGGTTTTGCTCTTCCTGACCTCCATCTTCAAGGAGGCCTGTCCAGAAGAGACAACCTTTTGCTTTAATGTCACTTAATATTTGTATTTTACAAGACAGGACTGTAGCCACCACAGTAATGTTCAGCAATGTATTGCTCATGGATGACTAACACAATGACCAATCACCAAGTGCCACCTCTATTGATATATTTTAATTGGTGTGTGATATATGCTGCTGTAAGGCTCAAATTTGCATTGCTAAGCATAAACAAGCCTCACAGTAAATCACAAAGAGCTTTAAAGAGAAAACGCAAACAAGCAGTGTCGCATGGTACGCTTCGCACTGCTCCTTTATGGTTGACCAGCTCAATGTGCCTCCTGCTGAAAGGTAATATGCATGACACATTTCCAGGCACTAATTCATTTGTTTAGTAATAGGGGAGCTAACCTGTGCTGAAAACATGGGTGCAGTGAGGAAAACATAAAGGTCCCGTTAATCCACGGCTAATCAAAAGGGCACAGGAAACAATCCTGCAGAAAGGATTTTGTCATATTAATTAAGGCGAGACTTGAATATTTGTGCGTCTATAAAAGCACGCTCGTAAGGCAGGACACAGTGCAGACTCGGCATCTATTATTCCACCTGACTGCTGTGACACTGTCAGTGTGAGGATGCAACCCCCTAGCTGGTGGTCAAGGACCTCAGAAAGCATGGCTAATATCTAGAGAAAAATATGTGTTAATGTGTCTGAAATCTTGTTGATTAAGGGTTCTTGAAGCAGCATTGCAGCTGATATATGAGATTTATTTTTGAAGGATAGTAGTGATAGAACTGATGAACTGTGATGTTGATTACTACACCCTTAAGGGTCCGCACTTGAAAATAATGTTGTTGACTCTGACCTGTTCAGGAGCAAGTACTTCAGATGTGACAAAGCATTTGAATTATAGACGGGAAATACACACAGACTGCATGCACACAAAAGAATGCAATTACATTTCTATCAAACAAATTTAATCTGGAGTTGAGGTTTACGCTATTATCACAGACTGATGGAAAAGCACAGGAAGAATCCTATGAAATGTCAAGTACTGCTGCATATCAGGAGAGATCTTTATTGGTCACAGCTACTGTAGGCACAGAGTATTAACAGCCTTATCAGCTGGGGAAATGTTCAGTTCCCCTGCCTAAACCAAAGCTATTACAATCCCAAATAATTAACTTTCAGCAGAATTGCCATGTTGTCGTGTCAACTGGGATGTAGAACATGTAGAACAATTTTGAAGAAATATCTGTGTTTCACAATGGAGACAAACAGCCGCTGTGGAAGTGTGTTTCTCACTACATCTCTACAACTAACCGGGTTCAGACACCAGATGATAATGACAAAGTACATTTTAACTTATATATCATGTTTTGACATGAAGAAGTCATCAAAAACAAATTCACAGTCTTGGTGTAAATGTTTCCACCTTCTCTATCAAAGCTGTCATATACTGTATCTCTCTAACGTTTCCATGAGTTGCCTTTTCTGAGAGGAGATATAAAGTCTTCAGCAGTTTGGTATGATATAGATTTAGTCAGCTCATACAACAAAATTGATTCCATTGCTATTGTCTGTGCATTGATCTAATAAATCAATGAAAGTGTCATTTAATGAGCTGATTGAAGAAATTAGCACACTTCATTCCCATATTAAGTATTGCTGGTGTTTAAATGTGTCAAAGTGCAGCACATAATCAGCTACTGACTGCCACTGAAATACTTCTCATCACCTGTTCCACTTGTTTTTTTCTTGACTCGTTTGTCTACAAAGTTTTCAATACGTTGTGAGTCGTGCAGTCTTGCACAAACACACCCATGGAATATTTAGGCAGGCGTCTTAATGTTGAAAGTTAACAGCCATGACTGGGAGGGAGACAGCATTTTCTTTAAAGTTAGTATATTCATGGTTTATTCAAAGAGCCGAAAGTCTGCTCCAGTTCTGAACTGCCCCCAAATCAGCACTGTTATTCAATCATTACTCTGTTTATGTCCTCATCCCAGTGACAGACTTCAACAGGCGTTAAACCAACTCAGGTAATATGGCCTAATAAATCGGGACCAATAAAAAGCATTTAATCGTGAGTGTCAACATGATTAATTGTGCACTAAAATCCATGTGAGACCTCCTAGTCATGGGGGCAGTGAAAAGGCATTTTGCATTTCAGCATAACTGGCACCAGGACAAGCAGTTATGTGAGTCTACCATGGAATGATATGAATATCAAATTAATAATTAGTCATGTAATTTCTCCTCAGGAATTACTATGCCTCAAACTGGTTGGCGAATTTAATTATTAGCAGCCTTTTTGTTTCCATGTCCCTCTCATTACTGTCAGGATTGATGTAACGTAAACTTCATTAAAAATTAAAGCAAGAGTCTTAATTATGAGGCTACACTGACTGAAGTTAGAATTAGCCAACTCAGTGATGTGCAAATGAGAGCATTATTTAAGAAACATGCTGGAAGTAGTTATGCTAATTTCAAGAGTTCACAGTAGCAGACCTTTTCACTTGCAGTTGCATATTCATTAAACACACTATGCAAATTTAATGTAGCAGTCTTAGTAATGCCTTGTTAATTTATTCAGATTTATTGAGTACGACTTGTAAAAAGTACCAATTTAATTACCCTATCTCCTTGGAAGGTAAGGGATATGGCCAAGGTTTTAAACTGTGTAAATCAGGATTAGTGTGGTTTGATGGAGAAAAAGGGAATGAAAGGACACTGCTGTTAATAGCCATGCATGAAAGACATATTGATTTACTTAAGACATGATTTAAGTAAGAATATCTAAAGCGTACTCAGCCAGCCAAAAAAAAAAGTAAAGATGGGCAGCATATATGAACTGTTACAGTTGAGATGGAGTTAACAAACTAATGCATAGTAATCCTGTCAGATAATCTAGCACCAGCTTCCTGTCCTCTGTAAAAAAAAGGTGTGAATTTATAAACTTTATGTATTTGTCCAGTGAGGGACATGTCAGGGTTTTGCATAATACCTACAGTGCTGTACAACATCAAGCCTGGTTTTATGGATGGCAATATCAGTCAGTCCAAAACTTTGGTCCAGATTGAAATATCTTTACAACTGTTGGATGGATTGCCATGAAATTTTGTACAAACATTCCTGTTTTCCTCGAGCTTAATCATGTTGGTGATGCCTTGACTTCTCATCTAGCGCCTTCGTCAGGTCAAAATTTTAAACTAATACTTTGGTTTATGACCAAATACCTACAAAACTGATGACATTCCTATCAGCCTCTAATGCAAATTAGCAAATGTTAGCATCCTAACCAGGTGTGTGCTCAAATACCAATACATTACTCGGCAAAGCACAAATAGTATTTTTGTTTGTTTGTTTTTTTTATGAATATTTGTTACATACAAATATTTTTTAAATTATTTGTTTTCAGGAAGAAAAAAAAAGTCAAATGCCAGCGCGCAGGTTGGTTACATCGCTTTCTCAGTCTCTCTCCTCTGCTCCGCTGTTCCATCTATCAGCAGGTCTCAATGAGGGGAGTCACATCCAGCTGCTACATGATGCACATTTCCTTATTTGGACATCACTCTTGGAGTTGGGAGTGTTCCCCAGAGATAAAGCTGAGCTACTGACACATGCAAAGTGCTTTCAAGGGACTCTCTATAACCTGTTGTTCCCCTTCTCCTTTCCACAAAGTTATTTTGTAAAACATAGGCAATAAATGAAAAATGCAAAGCAAGAATTGCCTTTGAAGTTCTTCCCTACACATTACACGGTATGCTGTCTCTGTGTTATAGGTGTATAAATAGGTAGAGGTCTGTCTGCAATGAGGCGATGAGTAAAGTTTTAGCTCAGTAGTCAGCGCAGTTGTCTATGATCTGGGAGACTCCAGTTTGAGACCCAGTGTGGGGACCTCCTTCCTAAGGTAGTGTATTGTTTATTCGTGAACACTTATTGTAACACATTGATTTTCTAAAATGAAAAGCGTAATAAAAAAAAAAGATTTTTAGGCCTCTTTCCACTTTTATTTGAATACAAATACAAATACAAATTATTTTGCTGCCTCAACAAATACAGATACAAATACAAATACTGGGCCCTCTGTACATTCCTAATGCTAACACACTAAACTAAAATGATGAGCATGATAAAAATTATATCTGTTAATCATCAGCATTTACCACTGTCATTGTGAGCATATTAGCATGCTGACATAAATATTTGGCTCAAAAAATCACTGTGCCTATAGAAGGTACAACTCACAGAGCTGCTAGTGTGGCTATAGACTCAATTAAAGAAACAATCAAACCTAAAATAAAAAAGGTCTTTCATTCATATGAAATGACTCAATTTATTCAAAAATTTGTAGCTGCTGTTATCTGTCATTTCATTGACTGGGTAAAATACACATGTAAGAGGTTGAAATACTGTTCAACTGTCTTTTTTATTCACACATTATCAGTAAATTGTACAAGCACTTGTCTAGAGAGTATATATTAAGGGGTAAGTACAACAAAGTACTCACTCAACCAAAAGCATTGCAAAAATGATTTTGCACATTTGCATCTCTTCCCTTGTAAAGGGTGGCATGTAATTAAGGAAATCCTCTGTTATAACTTTATCTCCTCTAAATAACAGCTTGTGACGGCTGAATTAAGACTGGACTCGTTTAAAAGACATCGGAGACTCATATTTTCTTGGCCTCATTGGATTCAGTTGTAAAGCTGTTTCCACAGAGCGCTCGTTTATGTCTGCTATGTCAACAATGAATGGGGTTGAGTATAGTGCATACTAGCCAAAACAATGAAAGTAAGACACAGACAAGACAAAATAAGAAGATTTTCACTGGCAACTCGCAAAAAAGTGCAATGAATCACTGTACAAGACAAATGAACTGTCTCCAGCAATAAGTTCTATAAATGTATGAGCACCATCTGGATTGACACCCTGCCAGCAATAGCGGGCAGACAAAACATGACACAACCAATAGATTCATTTAATCCCTATTTAATCAGAGATTATCAACACATTATTATTTTAGTAAAAAATATGTAAATGCTTCTTCAAAGACTATGTTGTAGTGTTGGCTTGTCAGTAAAACACAAGAGTATAGAAACCTTAACTGGAAATGTCATGAGTCACAGCAAGTGTTCATGCTTTTTATTAAGTGAGCTTTTTTAAAGAATCTCCTTGAAAAACAAGTGTCACCAACACAAGGGACAAAAACGTACCACTTCAAACAAATCATGGACATCTTCCACTATGGAGCCATATAACTCTTCATTACCATCCAACGGTGGGTCCAATCCTATGTTTTGCAAGTCACAAGCACATCTCAAGTCTCAATGCTCAAGTCCCAAGTGAAATCTCAATTTACTATGTTTAGTTAATAATGTCAATAATGCACTCTTCACCAATGTTAATGCTGTTTTAAAATGTAAACACAACAAATTAATGCAAATCATGAATGTGTGGGCACTGATGGTCCCAGTACCTTTATTTTATTGTGTATGTCCACAACTCTGGCTAAAACAGCACAATTTGAGATGGAGATGGAAAAGAACACATCTATCAGTTGAGGGCCGAAGCAATAGTAAATAATCTACAACATATCAATCATTGTGTGGTTTTGTGAGGATTTACTATTATATGATTATGTTGTATGTAGAAATGAAATTTTCCACTACAGCAGTTGGTGCAGTGAATAACTAAAAAAGCACACATGCAGTTTGGGAAATAACTTTAATAAATACTACTAAAAAAGTAGCGTGTTAAGTAAAGTGTCACCAATGCTTCCAGTTTCACTTCCAAATAAGTTGTTTGGTTAATATAGTAAATTGAGTGTTTGCTCACAACCTGTCTGATCATCACTGGACTCCAGTCTGCGGTTGTTGCTGTGTGCCCAGATCTCAGCAAAGTAGAGAAGAGGAATGATAGACAATGTATGAAAAATAATCCCCAAGGTTGTATTAAAAATGTGGTTTTCCTTTAAGTGCCACCCTCTGTATTTCAATTTAAAATATTCCCAATTTGCAATCTGTAACTGTTGTGTCAGAGCATGTAAAATGCTGGTTCAATGAAAGGTGACTATTACAAACAACACAGCAATAAACATTTGCATCTGAGAGCATGTTTACTGCATTGGATCAGATCCAAAGACTTACTGCACAAAGAAAGGGGTGTTAATTAATATGCACTTTTAATTCAATATGTAAACCCCTGAAGAAGAAAATAAACATGTCCGCACACATCTGGGCACTGCCAGTTTATAATAATAAACCTACATTTTACAGTCACATATTCTTGTGGAGCAGATTTTGATCTGTAGACTAACAACAAACCAACAAGACATCAAGAAGAATGTCTTCTCAGGTAAGAAAGACTTTTTTTTAAAAAAGGAAATAAATGGACAGCTACTGCTCAACCAAATAATCTTGTTAGTTTGAAGTGGTATGGTCAGTTGTCAGTGACTAGATGTTATAGTCCTCAGGGACAGAGTTGAAAGGCTGAACTGGAGAAAAACATCCTGGGGGCTTACACTGGAAGTAGCCCAATCATTGCAGTGGTAAAAACAACCTGCAGACGAGCACTGAGGGCCACACAGCCCTGACCGTAGCACAGCAGAGCTCACTGACTACATACACCACTTCAGGAGATAATTACACTGACTGGGTGTCTATTGCTTGGGTCTGTTCATCACCCCCTGTTGTCCCTCAGGAGTCCCTTGGGGTGTGTGTGTGTATGCGTATGTGTGTGTGTGTGTGTGTGTGTGTGACACTGAGTGTGTGTGTGCTGGGGGACCCTACAAGCCAACAGACCAACATTGAAATCAGCTCTTACTGTTTCGCTGAATGAAAATTAAATGTTCATGTGTCTGACGCAGCCATCCAAACAAAAATAGAATAAAGGCAAAAAAACCTGTTAAAACACACTCTGCACAATTACGTTGCTCAGGGTTATATTTATTTTGAACTCAAGGCAAAGGCCTAACTTGTTGTTTTTTTATTACTATCTCCATAAATAAAAAAAGCACTCTGAAGAAGCAAAATCTAAGTGCCTGAAAATATTGTACACAGTATAAACTACTGATGTGTGTAGGCGTTGTAGCGCTGTACCACAAACACCTCTGAGTTGATTACATAAATATCACATTACTCAATTATTTATGTGTTATTAATTAAAAAACACTTACTTGAAAAGGAAAATATTTGTAAGTAGAATCACTGGACTTTTGTTTAATATATTGAAGCATACTTTAGTAGCATAAACATTGTTATTCTGTATGCTTGGGGTCAAAAATGACCCGAAATAAAGTTTGAAATTCAATAAAAATAAATAAATGTTGTCTTTGTAATAAAGTGTAATACTAGTAGTAGGTGTTATAGGAGAGAATTTAAATAGTATTTACATGTAATTCTTCAATGGGTTGAAATGTTTGAAGAGTTGTATTAACTGTGACGCAGAAGCTTGATTACATATCTTATTTTTACCACCATATGAGAAATATATATCACTGAGTTTAAACATTGTGCACAGGCTAAAATAAATCACAAAACTCTCTTATTACTATATATATTCAGCCAAATATATAAATATATATGTACATCTAGATGTGGTCATATCAATTGACATGCACTGACGTCTATCCTCATGACAAAACACTGTACATAATGCACACACACACACACATACACACACACACACACAGAGACGCATACACAGTATGTTCATGTTTAGATAGGCAGAAAATACTAGAGTCAGTTGTCATTATCTCTGTATACTTTGTTTTAGTAGATGGGGTTGTGAGTTCTCCAGTGCAAATGATGGTATCGCATCTACTGCTGCTGCTATTTTTCCACATTATTCTGACACTCTATAGTGTTGATGTCAGAATTAAAATGCTGATCGTATTCATCCCTGTTGAGCCGCCAACCAGCAGATGACTTAATATACATCCTTTATCATCTTGAGGGGAATCATTTCCATTTTTCTCACTAAGACTGACAGATGTGAACCATCCCATTGACCATAATTAATCTGTGTTTAAAATGAACAGGCCGCATCGTAGTGGAGGCATAGCCCAGGGTCTGAGGGCCCGTGTCACAGTGCTATCTGTCTGGCCCCATGCATCTCAGTGTAATTATCCCATTGCCATGAATAATGGGACAAGGGGGATCAGAGTGATGCTTTGATAGAGATGAGATTAGTTTAATCAAGTTCATTGCTTGGGCTAGGCCACCGAATCTCATCATCCTTCCTCTCAAATCACCAGACCCTCACCCCACCCACAGAAGCTCCCTTTACGCCTGCCACATTAGCCAGAAAAATTTATGACATCGTTAGTTTTAAGTGCTACCTCTGTTAGGACAATGCATACTTAAAGCAGAACCCTCTTCCAAAAGGATTCATATCAAACAGGGCAACAGCAGGAGCCCTGAATCTGTGGCCAGTACTGATATCATATGGTCTGAAGGCACACTTCCAACACAGAAAAAAAAATTTTGTGAAGTTATTATATTATGGTATAGTTGTGCTAGGAGTCTGCTTATATTAATAAAACTGCTCAATGAAATTCTGTACTTGTTTTCAAGTTAGATATAACCTTGCAAATAACTCAATGATCCAGCATCACGTTCAGATTCATTATAAAGAAAAACTGTTGGTTTTGAGTAGTTTGGGCATCTCTCATTAAAAAGTCAAACATGGGATTTATCACTGTAATGTGTTGTCCCCCTGAGGCAGATATTCATGTAAAACAGAAAGAACGTCACAGGGCACTCTGTGTATTTACAGACAACAAATCATGTTTGTCAAAACTGACAAACTCAGCGTGAGACAAAGGCGGTGGACTCCTAGTGATCTTAGCTAGGAGAAATCCATAAACACATGTTCCCTGCAGCGCACCATCACTCTCTGCAGCCAGCCTGATGTCAGAGGAAAGGGCTTAAACTGTCCACAGAGGACAGCAACTTTGCAAACAAAGCCCCAAGTCCAGCCTCTCAGAAGTCCCGACTTTGACTTTCTCCTAGCTTCATGTCAATACGCTCCACAGCTCTTCCCACAAAAAAAAAAAAAAAAACACCACTATTACAGCACAATTTGGGAGTCATTCATCAAATAAGACATTGGATTAATTAAGCCGGAGGACTGAATTAGCCTCCCTCTTCACTCATCAAGGTGTACCCTTGGCCTGGGGTTGGAGATGGGAGGAGGTGGGGATGTGGGGGCTGGTGGTGAGGGGTGTGGGGGCAGGGATTTCATAGCACTACCATGTGTTTAGTACACCGAACATTCATGCTTGGACAAAAAAATTGAAAATCCCTTTATCCCCAATTTACATATGATGTATGACAATAAAAAAACTCCAGAGGGGATGCTACCACAGTGCTGTTCATTACATATTAGTTTTATGGCAATATATTTATAGGCATGAGACACCTTGTAGGGAAAAAAGTTGCAAAGATTGAATAAGAAAACTTCTGTCACTGCAGGTATTTTTTCACACCAAAACAAAAACACACATCTGTTTCCTGTGTGTATCAGCTGTTGAGGGCAATGACTATCATCCCTGATACATCACAATGACATACGGTTTTCAATATTGTTTTTAATTGAGCAGTTTCACATCCAACACAAGGACAATGACAATAGGATCACACCAGACAGACCAGACTCTTCCCTTCATACTGAAATATGATGCAGGTGCTGTATGCTTTATGTGATGGCCTGTTATAAGTAAATATTTCCTCCCCTATGTACAGAGATATGACACACATACAGGTACATTCTTACCATGTACTGAGTTCATTAGTCCATAGCATCCTGTCTCTCACTGCAGAGGGTCATGCTTTTGATGAATGGACTGTGTGTAGCTTGTAGCTTCAGGCTAGGATTCAGCACCTCGAGAGGCAGAGAGGACTCAACTCTGGTTAGGGCAAAGAAAGAGAAGAAAGAAAGGAGGAAATGAGGGAGTGAGAGAGGTGGAGAGAAAGCGAGAGATGAATTTGGATTACCCAGGAGTTCTGTCTCCCCCGAGTCCTGTATCCGAGAGACATTAGGAATCTAATGTGCTATTATTCTCTATCACCCCCCTAAGCCTAAAACATCTGTCCTTGGGGTGTCTCCGGTAATAGACAAGGGCTTTCGGACCCTTCGCTAAGACAAGATAGCAGCTTCTACAAGGGCCCTTGACGTCCTGCCGACTTAATCTGCAAGTACTTCCACAAAATTGACATTGCCTAGAGAGTAAAGCAATCAGCAGACACGGTGTTACAGAGCATTTATATTTCTGCTGTGCTTCCAGAGACAATGAAAGCTGACCTTTAGGAGGCCTGGCAAAGAATTATACTTCTTTTCACTGGTTTTTCTAACTTTAAAAAGGGATTGTTTTGCAAATTTGAGTTTCTTCAAGGTTAGCAGGTGGGTGAGCTGTGTGTGTGTGTGTGTGTGTGTGTGTGTCCTCTGTTTCTATGTACTGTGGAAATGAAAAGGTATTGTAATGGTTGTATTTGTATCCCAGGAAGCTATTAGACAGCAAAGCAAATATGACCATCTGGATGAATCTCATATGACATTGAATGGTTTTTCTCTTATAGTTTTAATGTATAATGGCCTTATAACAACAGTCTGATCACTGATGGATTGAATCAGTCAATCACAGTCACTTATTAAAGTGCTCTAACAAAGAACACCATCTCAACTTTCTGTTATCTTTGGATGTTTCATCTGAGAATGTAAATCCAAATCTTTAGATAAACTCTGATCCCTGTCTTAGATTGTGTGTTTAAAGGATAAGTCTGGTGATATTCTGTATTTTAGTTTAGTTCAACAAATCCCATGAAAAGACTAAAACAAACAATGAATAATAACAAATACTCTTATTCCTCTGCCATAGACCTTCATTGTTGTCTAAAAACACATCAGTGAGCCACACATTTGCAACGACTAAATGTTCTTCCCATACAATTAACACAAAAACTGCTATTTTGAATCAATCCCACATACACCCTCCTAGTGCAGTAAATAACTCACTTGTGCAGCAAATCTGCATTTGAAAATAGTACACAACAAAAACATGTGACTACAGTACCCAGCTTTTTTCTAGGAAATTATTTAGCCTTTAAAAAATTTAATAAAATAAAAATAAATATCTGTGATCAGTTTTTTTTTTAAATTTACATTTTCAATAGAAACCTACGGGCTTAGGGTTGAACGCCACAGAGAGGTTAGGGAAGTTGAAAAGTACTGAGAGATGGACTAACACATGGTTTTGGTCTTTTTCATTGGATTTGTTGACAATAGCAAAAATCAGCCTTATACTTTAAGCACAAAATGCTAGAAAATTCCATGCTGATGATGAGTGGATGATCCAGACATAAACCAGTGCTCTGTTTTCACCACCACATGACCTCTGATCCAGTGTAGTATTTATCATTTTGCCGCATTAAATGTGTTGTGTGAGGTGCCATTTCATATCAAACCAACCAGTGAATATGTGGATATTATAGCCCAGACTTTTAGCTCGGAAATTAAAATAAAATATAACACTACCTGTACAATAGAGAAATTACTTATACAGTTTTTTTTTCTCCACAGCATCAGAGAATAATTGTTTTCATATGACCACAGATGCAATATTCATGATATTCATTTTTAACATGAAAGATCAGTTAATGGAGGCATAGTATTTGATGTTGTATTTCTACTAATTGAATTAAATCTAGTCAAAGAGCAGAAATATTTGTCTTAAAGGCTTTTGGGCCCCCGAGCTCTGATTATAAATGCACCCCTTTAAATGAAAAGAATATATCTTGATTCATTAATTATTGATTGGTAGGAGAAAAAAAAATACTATGGGTACTCATTAATTTAAGAGAAATAATGTCTCATCTTTACGCAGGACAGCATAGCAACAATTCTGTGCTGGGAGAAATGACGAAGTCCCAGTAGATCCATCACACAGGATAATGGAAACCATGCAAACTGTTTAAATAAAAAGTTTCTCTGCTAAAGAGATGGTGTAGACGGAACAGATGGCCAAACCTGTGCCTTTCACTACTGCTTCTGTTGAGCAATTAAAAGTTTCTGGCTGTTTTTCTCCCTTCCCCCCAAAGTACAGATTGCAAACATGACAAGAGGTCAAATATCTGCAAGGGAAAAAGGAGTGGAACAACTGTTCCACTGAGCTGCTTTGGCCTCAGCTGGTGTGCAAGCGGACGAGTATTCACCTGAACGAGGACTGGTAATCACCCAACACCGAAGTGAATAATTAGTGTAATAATTACCAGGCTTAAAATGAATCTGCGAGCTGCCCTCTCTCACAATGCCATCAAGAATAACAGGTGTTGAAAGTGCCTTGAAGGGACAGAGATTAAAGATTATTTCGTTATCCTGGGTCTCCTTCAGGCACAACTGTCTTGTGTTTTATCCTGTCATCCACAGTGCGGGTCGTGTGGGGGCTCATTTTCCTCTGGCTTGGCAGTTTTGGGAGCTAAGCATTTGACAGAGAGTGAATGTTGTTTAATCTGGGAGTGTGAGCCGTCCTTGAGCTTCCTGGACACTCCATGTCCACATAACCTCCAGCTACATGGAGTTAGGTTGTACTAATGGTTATTATTAGCTGCCACACTGGCTTTTCCTCTAATAAAAAATCCTAGATATACTGAACTATCATAGGTTTTGTTGTATACAGTATATTACTATAATGTAAACAAAACTATGAAATAAATGGAAAGATCACAATCCAAATCCAAATAATTACATGCAATAATGATGCTTTTGTAAACTGATGTCAGTGTCACCAAATTCATTTTGTATTTACACCCTTTCCAACAACACAATAGCCCTATATTCTCCAGTGATGGCCATGTAAGAACATGAGATTTCTTATTTAAAGACTGGGCACTACTTATCTGATTTCCTTGGCAGCCTAGTGGCTGTATGTACTCTGTTTTGACTTAAGCAATGAAGCAAGTGAGCCTAGGGGTGTTTGTTCTTGTAAGAATTACTTAAAGACTTGTCAAGATGCCACAACTCGTGCTTGGGTTCCCAGGCTCTTTCTGTGTTTGTTATTCAGACTTCCTGTGTGTTTTTGAAATTGCTACAGCAGGTGTAACAGATCTTAAACACAGCAAATTAAATATTTGTTTCCAATCTTTAACTATGTGTTTTTTGTAGAGAGGCTATAAATGGTCATTATATTTCCAGCATCACTATAGTGGGGTGGCCAGGAGGAACCATAATGTCATTATGATCCTTGTGTCACACAAAAGGATCTTATAAACAAAGCTATTTATACCTTAGTGTTTCCATGTGAATGTCTATGCAAAATCAAGATGAATGTGCAGTTGAAACAGACATTGGTTGACTATAGTATCAGTATGACATCCTGCACTTTATCTTTCACTGTGCCCTGTTGTCTTATAATGTTGTATCATTAGTTTCCCTGACAGTGATTTAGCATTCAGCCTCCTACCCCATTGACCTGTGCTGTGTTTAAATGTAACCTTCTTTTAGCCCTGGCCATCATTTGTCACTTCTGAGCTGTCAAATACACATAAATTGGACACAACCTGCCGTGGCCGGTGACAGCAAGACACAGAGGGGCTGCAAAACAGAAGCAGGGCAATCAGCTGCATCTATTACATTTACATGGTCTGGGAAGGTTAGCAAGTTGTTCCTGAAAGATTACCACCTCTAATTTCTTTGGGGAGGATGGGACCTTGGTTCTGCTGCCAAGCCTGCTTTTCAGGTCAGGGCCCCCTGAATGTTAACTAAGACCCAGGAGCAGGTCAAACAGGCAGGCCAAGGGACTGGAGGAAACCCTGCGCCCTGCTCTTACACTGGCGGCCAGCAAGTCGTGCAGAAAGTCGCCATCCATCTTTGGCACGATGCTAATGATCCATTGTGGGAGAGGTCTGTGGTTAGGAAAGCTATCCAGGTAGTTCTCCACTGGTGCCTCCCCGCTGATAAGTGCAACACCAACTCTGAAATCTCTGCCAGCAAAAAAAAGACAGGCTCACTTAACAAAAATTCTCTAGTATTTCTTCAATAGGAGGCAGAAGTGTTTGATGTCCTCACAACTGCTCGTCAACCCTCTGGTTGTCTTCTTTAAGCTATACTGCAAGAAATTTTCATGTGGCGCCACAAAGAGCCCCTTCTGCTTTCACTTTTTTTTAAACTTTTACTTTGATCTAAATTATTAAACAGTTTCAAGTCTATTTCAAACTGCGATGAGCACTGCAACTATTGCAGCCCCAACAAGTCCTTCTGTAACTGTTGTAGCCCTAGGCCTAGATCATGCTTTGAATGCCACTCAGTGTCTTCTCTATGTTGTAGCCTTAGACTGAGTGAAACAGATAAGCAGAAAATATGTAATTAAGTTCGACTTTGAGATGATTGCAAATATTACTTTACATGCATATATGTGAAATCAAACAGTCACAGAAGAGTTATACATTATATGTGGACATAAACAGCTTCCTCATATGTATACATGCATTATAAGAAAATTAAAATTATGTATTCATTAAAGTAGAATGAACTCTAACTACATTCAGTAAATTTAACATCTGCAGGAAATTCAAACTCTGTTTAAAATCCTATTAATTTTTTTCCACTACAGTGCGGACATATAGTATTTACATAATAAACATTACCCTATATATACTGTCAAAAAGACCCTCATAATACAAATCTATATTATCACAATACAAACATTAATAAACACCTACATTTGCATAATAAACAGTACATGTCACAACACCCATCTTTAATAAACAGGTCATAATAAACACCTATATGGACATAATGTAAGCTTACACCTTGTAGTAAATGTGCATATGTAGATACATTTGTTAGTACTGTCAGGTCCTGCAACACTTTTAGATTCTATCCTTTATGTTTGGTGTGGAAAATATAATATCATTTATCATGGCCATATGTCATTAGAAATATAAAGGTAAAGAAGACAATACACTATCATATTCTTGAGCAATGTGCTTCATGTCATTTTATCTAATTTGGTTTACAATGAAATGGCCAATTAAAAATAACTGCATTACTTTGTTAATAAAGCACAAGACTGACTCGGGGGAACATTTCATTGGCAGTTAATTATGCAGTCTGGTATTCTCAGATGTTCTGAGCAAATGTACAGTGAGACTATAAAGCTGTTATTGTGCTCTGCTTCCATTTCATATTTGCATAACAGAAAGAGCACCATGTGTTTTGCTGCTGCCACCACATGCAACGGCTCAGCGTGTTTAGAAAAACGCTGGTGTTATTTCTATCAGTGGAGAAGCATTAGCAGAGCGTCATACCTCACTGGATTCAGTTCCTGTGACATAAGGTGGTAATCCCTGTTGTTTGATTTTCAAAACATGAGTATAATCATATATTTATGTTGTTGATGCTCTGTAATCCACAAGTACACTTACACAATTCACTGAGGAATTTAAGTCCACTATGTATACAAGCTACTTAATGTCTAAATGTGTAAATAAATGTGCAGGAATAAAATACATACAAGTTATGGTGCATCTACATCTAAATTTCTACAGTCTATAAACTGAACTGAATTCTTTAATGCTTTTACTCACTGAGTTGTGCAGTGATGCTTTCTGTGTTCATGTCTTTCTGAGGTAAATGATGCTTGAACAGCAGGGAGATCGCTCACTGTTAACCATATGGTTTTGTGCAAAAGGTCACCAATGTTTCTGAGGGTTAATATCAAACGCCCAAACATAGACAAGAGGGACTTATGCATATTAATGACAGTCTATATTCCCTTGTGCAAAGAAGGCACAGCAAGGTGCCAAATAATTCTTTTTTTAAGACAACTGGAGTGTTTTTACTACAGTTTGAATATCTATATGAAAGACGATTAATAAATGAGTACTTTTATCACAGTCTGTTATAATTACCTGACTAATATGATGATTTAAAAAAAATAGGCTAATGTGATAAAAAAAAAGTCTTACGGCAACAATAAGAAAGGATTTTTGTTTCACTTCTCTTGCAGTATGTCAGTTATTAAACCGTGTCACATTACACTGGGATGAACTGAACTCACTCATAAAGTTTAAATATATAAACTTCACAAAGAGTTACATTAATAAGTGATTTTTCTCCTAGGTATGATTTTTCCACTTTCTTTTGTCGACATTTCTCTTTACATTGACAGTGAGAGCGAGATCAGCCTCCCCTCAGCCATAATAAGAAATATTGGCTTTTAACAGCCACATTAAAGCATATGGATGCTCAAGGCCATTCCAATATTGTGTAAAAGCCTGAAGGGATTGATACAGTGTTGTTTCCCACAAATCTGCAATGCGCACCAAAACAACTATCACTTTATGTGAGAATTAGCAAATAGTTATCATTTCTATGGCATAAAAGGGTCCACGCCAACATGCACTGAAATAATAAAATATTGAAATGTCTATGAAACATAAATGTGAATTCTTGCTACATCTGTCTCTTGGTAATTGAGTTGCTACCAAGAATGTTAGTACTCTGGAGAATAATTTGTCAGTGCAAAACATCGAATGGACCAATTTATTGGTTGCTGCAGGCTGTAGAGTTCCAACAGTCTTTGATCAACCTTTTTAGGTCAGTATCTCTCGAAATACAGAGAGGAGAATTACATAGCAGAGAAAATATTTCATCTTTTTTAAAAGACAAGGAAAAGTATTTTTGTAGTTACACTGTGGCTGTAATGGTGAATAAATTCTTTAGAAGGCTTGAAGCCAGAGTGGGAAAACAGCAGCTTTTGTGCACAATATTTATTGTTTTGTGTGGATGGTAACTTAAACATTTATCATAAAAAAAGTGACAGAAAGAGTAATTATAAGTTTTGCTTTTACTCATCACTCACTGAATGGAAGACATGTGTGCTGACAGTTACCGGTAGGCTTTTCTGACAACACTAAATTAAAAAGGTGGCTTCAAAGAGTTTTGTGTTGGTTGAAAGGTTGATCAGTCTTTGATTTTGAATTATTATTGGCATTCTAACAATGGATGTACAAAACAGAGGTTGTTTGATAGCTCAGTCAAATGTCAAAATGCAGTTTTGCCTCAAAAATACAACAGCTCTTTACAGAGTTATACAGTATGCAAGTCTTTTCCTTAGTGAACCTCATATCAAGGCAAATTCACTGTTACAGTATCAATAGTACTGTGCCTTAATGCATATGACAAGAAACAAACAATCTTTTGAATCTGAAAAATTATAGTTAAGTTGCATGTCTTCATTTTTAATAGGACAGTAAATGATTTAGTGACAGCAAAAGTTGTGCTTATCATAAGATATCATTCACACTGTCGTGAAAAATCAGAGTTTCAGTTCATGTTGTGATTCAATTTAAATAGACAGATTATAAACAGACCCCCTTTAAATGTCATTATCATTTTCTCTTTGGACAGTGATGTCTAAAAGTGCAAACTCACCAATGCATCATTATAACCAGAGTGACAGTAATGTGAAAATATAAAAGGTAATTGCACATATTGGTAGCCCAAAATACAAACAGAGGTAACTGTCTGAATACTGAAGACTGAGAAATTGGGAAATCATGTGCCCATATTCAATGTCTACAGTGTCCAACTTCAGACCAGTACTTTTACATCTCCTAATAATTTGTTAATATTACTTACCTGACATCAGTACACTGCACACACCTTAGACTTACATTTCTTCTTTGTGTAAAAAAAAAAAAAATTCTTCTGCAACTCAATAAAATGCTTATTTATTTGTCTTTTTGTTAGTCAATTCCACAATCTCTCTGACCACCCAAGAACCTGTGCTGTTTCTCCATAACAACCCTTGATGAGTATAAAGACTGTTTACTATTTGTAAAGACCCTGCTTTAGCACCAGGCACCCTGGGCCTTGTTACCATAGAGACAGACAACAAACCCTATAGTGACTGTTTTAAGCCATTTTCCCTGTTTAGCTGCATTGTAACATTTCACAGTAACAACTGACTGCTGGCTAAATCCAACTATGTTGGGAGTTTCTAACATAACTCTGATACAAATAGTGAGACAATGTGTTCTCTAAAAATCTGACATATTTATTACAGTAGACAAGTGACATATTGTATTGTAATAAAACAAGATAACATCTGGCTTTTCTCTTATCATGCACTAAAAATGGCCAAAGAGTCAATGCTGATCAACACCATATCCCATTCATTATACCTGTGAATGGTCCCTTGGTCACATGGCTGGAAACTGCAGTTATGCTATAAGGAAAAGTCAAGTGGTACATTCAAAAACGCTGAATTGCTTTAATTAATTTGGGGATGGTACTGGAAAGACTAGACTTAGCTAGTGGAAGCTTATTCTCCTGTGTCCCTTCAGAAATGCTGTCTCAACACTGCCAGGCCATTGCTTTGTTTGACTGTGCCCACATGAATCTAAATGTACAGTATCTTTGCTTTATTATGTTTATTTTCTCCATTGGTTTTCCACTAAATTTACAGAGATGCTTGCCGTTACAACATAAAAGAGATTCTGGTGTCTTGGTGCAAATCATCAAAAAATATCAAGTGATACAGCAACAAATACCTTATATTTCAACCACTATCAAAACATAATCACAGAGCAAATATCTGATTCACATTTCATTTTTAACATAACCATAATGGAAAAAAGTCAGAATCATCAGCAGAGGACAGACATATAAACTAAAACATGTTTGCTCGGAAGATATCCACACTCCATAACAGTGAGGTCATATTATTCATTTCTACTCAAAACATTTCAACGAGGCCCTCAAGATAAGACATCAGGTTGTACAGCGCGCTACATCATTAGCTCCCACATGTACAACGTCTCAGAGGACCTTTAATTTGAGTAGGAAAAGTCTGTTCCTTCGCTATGAGGTTAAAGTGTGGGTGACAAGTGAAGAAAATCACAGCAGAATGCATTAATTAGGTAGACCTAAAAGCATATTTATCAAAGGCTAAGTCATATGGGAATTATCTTAGAAAGGATCTCATAAGGACAGGACAGGTTAATAGAATAAAAAGCCTTGAATAGAATGTGTGCTTATACATAAAATATCAACCTGATCTCACATGTAAACGAATCATTAGGATGTAACGATTAAATGTTATGGCAAGCGGATCCTTAACAATTGAAATGACCTTCATGTGGTTTGACAGTGACAATTGGCTTCTTATGTTCACTCTGATTAAAATGTCAAAGCCTCTGACTTAATTCATCTCGGCATTTGAAAGATTCCACATGAAACGGACCAATATTTGCTCAAAGTGAAAAGACATGATTACATGAAGTCGAACATGCTGAGATAAAAAAAAAAAAAATAAAAAAAAATTCATGAACTCCCTTAATCACAAAACAGCACACCGGCCCACAGAGGAAATAAACAGCCCGTGATTCTGACTGAATCATCTAAATGGTGTCAATCACAAGTGAATATGGAGGGGCTCCCGTCCCGCCTGGTGATGACTGATGGCCCTTCAGTGGCGATGGAGACAGACGGAGCTGATTGAGAGAGCTTATCTTTATGGTGGAGCCATGGAATTGTTAACAGGATGTGATGGCTTGCGTCCGCTGAGTTGAGCTGGGAAATAAAGCTGTTGGGCTCGGGCTGCCTTCCCATCATTCACAGAGGTAATGATCTCTGTCTGGCTCAGAGGTAAGTAATAGTCTGCCCACAGGTTAGTGAGGGCATGACACAGCGAAGTTGAACTTGGACAGACGAACGCAGGTCAGTACACTGTTACATTTTTAATGCATTTAATAGGCAATTTAATAAAGATTGGAATATATTGTAAAACCTAAGGTTCATGAAGTTTAAGTAAAAGATGACTGGCACTAGATTTCGAGCCATAGCCAGTTTTAGATTTTTCCTTATGATCCAATAATAATGTAGAGTAGCTGTGGAGGAAGATGACTGCAAAACTAAAATACAGCCCCTAAAAAGTCACACAAAGAGGTGTTCATGAGCAAGGTTATTCATTATGACCACATACTGTAAATGATGATGGAAATTAATGGATTGGAAGGCAAGAGCATGTTGAGAGGAAGCAGTCAAATATCCAGCTTCACTCAATTATCTTTAGCAGGATAATTAATCAATTCAGTATGCACATCCAAGTCTCAGAGGCGTCTTTGAGATAATTGTTCTCATTGACTTGAATAATTATTTGTTTGCTGATTTAATTATTTTCGCATTTGGAAAACAAATGAACGTGTGCTGGTACATACTACAGTTTGGTTTTTTTTCTCTTTTGATGTCAGTAGGTGAAATTCACAAAATGTGCTGTAGATGCAAGTACCACACTGAAACACTGATGTTATGATAAATCCTAACGCAGAATGTCTCTTGAGAAATTAACTGCAACCCTATTCACAATATGTGTTTTTTAAGAACCTTAACCTCAACTTGAGGAAGGTCAATAAAACATGAATTGTTTCTGCCTCGTGGCATCAATACAGACTAGCTACACTGAATCAAAGGCTAATATTTCTCAGCTATGAGGTCAGCCCTGGGTTACAGACACTATGTCCCTATATAATGACTGGCGTGTTGAAAACAATCGTCTGAGTCCTGAGTTCACACCATTATGAGTATGAATGAGACCTTATGGAGCAACTACTGCAGCAAATAGCACAAATTACGAGGGCCACTTTAATGGCACTCACTACTATTTATCATGCTGTTTTAAATGTTTTGCTCATTTGTTTCCATTAAATATTTCATCTTCCCTTAAATATTCATTTAACTTCGTCTTTAAATTTTTTACCAGTCTCTTTGCTGTTGCTATCTTCTTGCCTCCCTTTTAGGCTTTGCAATCATAAATAATTATTCATCTACACCCAGAAAGAGATTGCATAAAACATGCACATGAATCCTTTTTGTCTTTTCTCATTAGTGATATACTTCGAGTTGCCTAAATACTTCCCGCTACCCCACTTATGGAAATTGGTTGGAGAACCTTCCTAATGATTCTGCTTCACAAATAGGTTACAGCTTCCATCTCTGATCTCAACGTTCATCCCTCCTTTCATCATGAAAGGAGGGGTCTGCTACAGCATCTGCATTGAGATCTGGAGTTCTTGTGTTATTTTTTTAAAAAGAAGGAATTGGATACATCCTGCATCTGACAATGTCACTTTGTTTTTTATTTTTTAAACCAATTGGTATAGTGGACCTACATGAACAACAATAGCTGCTTGCTGGTACTTAATTGTGCACTGAGGAGAGAGGTTTACAGTAATGAACAATGCAACACAAACACTACAGCATTGCTCTTTCACAAAGACGACTTTCAATCTACTTCTTCTTGCTTCACAATATCTTATACTGGTAGCAATTTTGCTAAAAATCTTCCTTATCATCATTTATCATAATTTGCATTTTCCCACACGATTTCAGGATTAACTTTTAAAAATAAAATAAAGGACTATTTTCTTTGAAATTTTGGGTATTAATGAAGTGAATTTACAAGCAGTATTCATGATGAATTCTTCTATCTGTGTTATGTGTGTTAATCCTCAATAGATTTATCTTGGATAAACAGGAAACATTTGTCTTAATTTGTTAGATAATTGCAACATGACTCATTAGCAAACAGCACCACGGTGGAAGGTGGAAGAAGAAACTCTCAATTTGACTGGATTATCCTTTTGTGATGAGGCCTAATGATCCAACAGAGTAAATAGCAATGTGTTAATTAGAAATTACACTGAATGATCCGCTGCACACAGAGGAGGTATTAACCAGGCGGCATCATTATATTAGATCTATAGCTGTCTTTCTTCCTTTTTTTTTTCTTTTTTTTTTTTTTTTACCATGATGTCTGAGTAAAATGGCAATTACAAGTATCCCCAAAAGAGAACTTATGGAGCATTTGTTACAGTTGACTCCCTTCTGTTTGGAAGTCAGTGTTGCTGATTGAGCTTAAATATAGTCTGACACTCTCTCCTCTGTCCAGAAATATTAATTGATAAGGCCACACCTGAAGGGTGATTCCAACGGTATTAATTTGAGAGTATCACAATAAAATAAGATAAATGTAATCATTACTGAATTATAAAACAGTATGTAAATGCTAAATTCAGATAAATAAGGGTTCAATCTGTAAATTTAGGTTAGAAACTGTTTTTTAATGTAATTGGCCAAATTATTCTCATTACATCTCACGCTTTGGTCCAGTTTGCTCTTCTCAAGGGTTTGAGTTGTGGCAGATTTTTACCAATAGGGCATCCTTTAGACTGTAGTGTTTAAGTAAGTATCTGCCTCCACCTAGTGGCAAAGATTCACCACTGACAAGACTTATTGAAGTGACTAGCTGTTTCAAAATCAGATTCAGATCTTATTGTAAAAAAGTATAATTAACCACAAGTTATTTGTATTAGATGTAATAAAACAAATACAAAATAAGTATTCAGATATATTATATGTCACAAGTTAAAGTCCTACATTCAAATTTCTTTTTAAGTAGAATTATAGAGGTAGGAGAAAAAGTAAAAGTACTTGCTATGTGTTATTATATGTTCTGTATAACTTGATTACAATAAGTGATTCATTAAATGTAAGCAGCATATCAATGTTGAAACTCGACATAGTGGTGCTAATTTTCACAACTCTATATATTGGGTTGTTAAGTCAATAACAATGGATCATATCTTGAAAAGAGATCAGACGTTTTATGATCTGTGAAGTAACTTACTGTACCGTAATGTACAATAGCCCACTTCTCTCTGAAATGAAGTATAAAATAGCACAAAATGAAAATAGCCTATGTCAGTCACATAAGTAGCCTACCTATAAATTATATTTCTTGAGTAATGTAATTACTCTCCACCACGGTAACAGACTTATTAATACAACTTATGCACAACCGAATTTTCCGATAATTATGTTGAATCACAATGTTTCACAAATATTTAAAGACTGAAATTGAACTTTTAGCGAGACCCGATGCAAAGCTAACGCATTGCTGTCTATAAACTCGTAGGTAAATAAATGAATAAAATGAGTAAAACTCGAAAATGCACATTTTCACGATCAGGAGAGAGCAGTGAAACCATAGACGGTCAGTGAAACCTTGCTGGGGAAGTGACACCTCACGGAAGAATCAAGGCAGGGGCGCCAGATTTGTTCATTTTCCATGGAACAGTCAAACACAGGATACTGATCATCATACCATATATGAAGCACTATTCAAGTCTCTAACTCTAGTTATTTAAATTATTTTCAATTTTGAATTGTAAGTTAGTGAATTTTGGACTTGGAGAACAATGCATTTCATCATCTTTGTTTTGATCGTATAAACTTTTGTGGCATTATAAAGTGACAGGCCTATTTCATTAGAAATCAAATAAGTAATTACACAGCAAGAAGACATAGTGAAAAACATTATTTTCATATGTTGAAAAACAATCCGCCACATTAACATGTATTGTAGCTGAATGTGTTTTTAGTATGCTTTATGCTTGACATATGGAGGTAGAAGTAGCCTACTGATAGGAAACACAACTGGCAACTCCACAGTATGTTTGCTACCGCTGGCTCCCTGGAAAAAAGGGTCGTGTCTAGATGGTTACCCTAGATTTGCCATCGCGAGATTTGTACGCGTTGTTTCTTCATTGTGCGCGCTGTACAAAATAATTATTTGTTCTGATGTGACAACACTGTGGTTGAGGTCTGGTTGGGTTTAGGTGCAAAAACCACTTGGTGATGGTTAGGGAAAGATCATGGTTTGGGTTAAAATGACCACTCTCGCGAGATCTTTCGCGAATCTAGGGTTACCATGTAGACACGACCCTGGAAAGGAACAGAGCGCTTCTCACTTACCGTAGTTAGTTACCGTTGTTAGCAAATTAGTCTTTTGTCGCTGCTTGGCTGAGACCCGGTTAGTTAAATCAGCTGGTACTGATTTTATACTTAACATTGATCCAGAACAGTTGTCCTAATGTTGTGTCGCAGTTGACAACTGACTTTTATGGATTATAACCGGCGTTTACTGGACAACATGTCTGTTGCTTTGGCTAAGTTACGTTAGCGAACTGTAGGTAGCTACAAGCTAGCGTGAGCAACGTCTGTTACGTTTGCAGGAGAGCATTCTGACTTGGGAGGAAGGAAGGAAGGAAACTGATCAGTAGGATCACTGCGCACCGCAGCTAATGCAAAGCTAGCATTGTTTTTGGACTCCTGAATTCACCCTGTGACGCATTTAGGGAAGGTGACTATTTCTGCACCCTGTGCGACATTTAACACTATTTGGTTAATAAGATATGCAGTTAGTTGTCAAAGCTGTTAACAATAACAACAGTAGTCGTCTTAGGTAGCTGTAGAGCGGACGAGAGCTAGCACGCTAAACACAAACTTCTAAAGAAGTTGTGAAAGTCTGATGCAGCTATCTGAGTGACTTTGTTAACTTGAAAACCGGTGTTTCAAACGTCTCGTTGTCGGACCCTTTTTCACTCTGAGCGACAGGAGAAAACTCATGGCATCGGATGTGATTGAGAGTGAAGCGGTGCTGAAGGGTGTAAGTGATATGAATTTGAACAATAGCAGCCCAGATTTTGTCACACCCAGGCGGACTCATGAGGAGTTGGGAAACAGACATACGTCTAGTCCCTCGTCCTCTGGAGTGTCGGGAGAAGGTGATGAGGAGGAATTAGACGATTTACAAAATAGCACAGCTTCTACAGTGGAAAATGGCGAAGAGGCACTCCAGGAGAGTCTAACCAAAACAAGAGGTACGCCACAGGAAAGGACAACTCCAGACAATGAGCAGAAACAGCCGGGAGCAAGAAGCTCTACCCCAGTCAACCTTCCCCAGCCAAGCTCACCACCTGGACCCAGTGGAAGGTCTGTATATCCCCCTTTTTATTTTTGACAGTCTGACAGACCAGTGATTCTTTCTCAAGTAGAATTGCAAATACAAGTCCTTATTGCTATTGTTTGCTGTGTTCAGCTCCTCAAAAGAAACACAACTGTTTGACCCAGTTGTGAAAATTAAAGTTCCCCACACTGCCTTTCAAACATAATCTTTTATAGCCTGTGTTCAGCAAGTTTACAGATGTTTTTTTTTTCTAAATCAGTGATTAGCCTACAAACAAGCATTAATACCAAAAGAAGAGGACATATCCTTTTCAAACCTTTTGGCATTCCCCTATTTTAGCAAGCTAGACAGAGGCGGGTGTAAAATCTCTTTCCTGAGTATATAGTGGGTGGACACAATAACAGAATCAGTCAGATTTATTGCAAAGCAAGTTTTCACATGCAAGGAATTTGTCTTGGTGTAGTTGTGCACAAAAGTCAAAACATTGAAGGTAAGAGAAAAAACAAGTGTAACTACCACAAAAGA
Organism: Thunnus maccoyii; assembly: GCF_910596095.1. Taxonomy (NCBI): domain Eukaryota; kingdom Metazoa; phylum Chordata; class Actinopteri; order Scombriformes; family Scombridae; genus Thunnus; species Thunnus maccoyii. The sequence continues at coordinate 16,579,973 of NC_056537.1, read as the reverse complement.
CAGTTGGTGTAAATATATAGAAATTTTACACTGTGCTAGATGTGATGAGTTCACAGATGTGCAATATAAGATTATAGATTTCACATCAATATGACATGTAGTATCTAAGAGCGGGATAGAGTCCATGTCAGTGGGGTCCCGGGCCTTGTTGATGAGGCCAGCAAACTGTTCTTGTGGTTAGAGGTTTTGGTCAAGATAGACTGCAGCCTCTTGCCGGAGGGGAGTGTTCGGAAAAGTTTATGTCCGGAGCGGGAGGGGTCGGCCATGATCTTCCCTGCTCGCCTCAGTGTCCTGGAGGCGTGCAGGTCCTGGAGGGACGGCAGGTTGCAGGTCACCCTCTCAGCAGAGCGAATAATATGCTGCAGTCTGCCCTTGTCCTTGGCAGTTGCAGCAGTGTACCAGATAGTGATGGAGGAGGTGAGGATGGACTCAATGATGGAGGTGTTGAAATGCACCATCATTGGCTTTGGCAGGTTGAACTTCTTCAGCTGTTGCAGGAAGCACATATTCTGCTGTGCCTTCTTGGTGAGGGAGCTGATGTTCTGCTCCCACTTGAGGTCCTGGGTGATGATGGTTCCCAGGAAGCAGAGGGACTCCACTGTGTCGAGTGGGGTGATCAATGGGAGTGGGTGGGGCTGGATTCTCTCTGTTATTTTGTCTATCTGCGGACAAAACATAATCAAACAAAATCATATTACATTATGATGCCATCCAGTATAACGTCAAAAACTACCAGTGTTCAATCAACAACTTTCTGGTGCAGTCTAGCTACTTCGGTCCTGGTATTGTGCATGCTTAATCACTGTCACACTGTCATACTGAGACACTTGGAACAGAATAGAGCCATTGTTTATGTTATTAGTAACGCCTGTGCTTTTTCTTCCATTATTAGTCAAAATGTCCGCTGTGGAAAATGCTATATATTATATTGTACTCTATCGTACGGGTGTTCCTGTCATTGTCTCCAGCCCTTGTAGGCAGTAAGCAACATCTGTGGACAGCTGAGCAACATTACATACACACAGCATCAGAGCATCACTTGGCTGACCTTTGACAGACTTATTAAGAAGAGGTGTAGCAAACGAGTGGACCAGTTATGACCAATATAATTGGAAATCGATATATGAAAATAGTTACACCTGGACAACTGCAGTGGGCGAATTTTTATTTAGGCTAACCTTAAAGAGATGACATTTCAATATATTGTCATTTCTGGGAAATGCTCACATCGCTGTGGTGTGCCTTTGCCCATTTAATCATCATGTACAAGAACCAGCAGTTTTACTGACAGAAGAAACATATATTTCAACTTAGAGAGTGCTTCTCTATCTGACGGAGACAGGTCTGCTTATGCTGTGCCAGGCAAATTGGAGACTTTCTTGCTGTGGGTACAAACCAGCTTGCACTGCATTGCTGTAAAGGAACTAAATATGAGCCGTATATGGTACCCCGTCCTTTTCATCATTAAGATGTGAGAAATGTTTTTATGCAGGTATTTTGAGCAAGAAGCAGATATCATGTAACAAAGATATCAACCTTAAAAACATTCTCTGTAAAGACTGATATTAGAAAAAAATACTATTAGTTAAAGATTTTGGTCAACCGATCCGATCTTGTTTTGACGTTTCTTTAAACGGGTTTGTGGCTTGTCTTGAAGGAAGTCTTGCCCTAGAATTGCCTGCATGGTCAGAATCAATAGCCTTAAACCATCTACCATTGATCTGCAGCTTAATTCAGCTCACCACTAAGTGCATTATTATTATTATTATCTTTTCCATTTGACTCTCTAATGCTGATTCCATCTACAATGTTTCTAGGTCTTCATTGCATTTTCAGGAAACCACATTCCTGTAGCACTTCTACCTCTCTGAGTTGGATTGCAAATATAATGTGGGGATTAGCACTATACATAAGCAAGCAGCTAAACTGTTGTGTACCAAATGCCCAGAATGTTTTTGTGTCTGGGAGCCAAAATGCAGTTGTGTATGTGATTAATGCATCAAAGGGAGCTCTGTACACGAAAGATACAGATACCATGATCTGCATTAGCCAGTAGCCTTATGGTTTATAAACTAAGCCCTTAACACAAGCTTGTAAGCTTTTCAAGAAGCCAGTGATCTGATTATGTGGCCATTTGCAAGCTGAAACTGCTAAGTAGATTCTCAATGCACATGCAGGACTTTGAATTATGTATTAATTAACTCTGCCGCACACTGCATCTGTCTATTACTAATTAGTGTAAGGAAAGTGCCATTGTTGTTCCCTTCTCATATTTAAGTAGTTTACTTGCTGAAGAAAGGCAATAAGTCCATGTCACCTTTGAGCATTGCTGTGTTTGATAGTTAAGAACTACATACTGCGTCATATAAATAGAAATAAACAGGGTTTTCTCTGACACAGTGTGATGCTGAGGTGATGCGTAACAGGCGGGGTTCACCATGGCACATTAAAAGCTCTTTATTATACAGTATGTATTGGAGGTTTGAGGTTCACCCTAAAAGCGCTAAAGGCCTTTTCCACAGATTTGCTAAGGTGTTTGAAAAATGTCTTTCACACTTTTTATAGTATGTCCAGCTGTGAAGTTGAAATTAAAATTTAATGTTGTAAATAGTGTGTGAATACAAAAAGTTACATGCAACATGTTTCATCTCATGTTGCATTTTGTCATCTGATATTGTGGCTTGTAAACAAAATCTCATCTAATACAAACTGCAAAGTGGGGAATAAGCTATATTCATGTTGGGTGTTACCGAGAAGGTTGTCATTCAACATATTAGCCAGTTCAAACCAAGTATTTGACAATACGTCACACACAATCTCATATCAACAGCTCTTCAAACAGATTAGCCAGTTATACAAATATGTATGTTGATAAAAAATACACATAATCAGGTCAAAGTGTTGAATCAGTTTATGATAATAAGCTCTTAGGACCGCCAACCCTAAAATATTAGAAACCTAGGGAAACAAAAAGTTATTACATCGAATTTTAAATGTTGATCTACAAACTTAAAGAGGTTCAGTGAGACTGTTAGTGGAAGCTGCTTTTTGCCTATCAGAAGAAAGATGTTATCAAGCTTACATGTCAGTATGTAAATGATGTGGTCGGACAGTTTTTTGTTTGTGCAACCATTTCCTTTGACTACTTACAAACGAAATCAACTTTTTCTTAAAGAACCTTAATTTTAGATCCCCACTCTTAATTGTACACTCTGTAATCATGTGCATTTTTTGCCGTAAGGCAAGGCAAGTTTATTTATATAGCACCATTCAGACAAAAAGCAATTGAAAGTGCTTTACAGGGGGTTTTATAGAAATACATTGAAAATAAGACATTAAGAAGAATTAAAATTACATTTAAAAGACAATAAAACACTAAAGCAAAACAAAGCAGATAAATAAAGATTAAAAAGAAGTCACATATTTAATTTATTGGAAAGCTGCAGTAAACAATAATGTTTCAAGCCCTAATTTAAATGAGCTGACAGTTTGTGCAGACCTCAGGTATTCAGGAAGCTTGTTCCACAGGTGGGGAGCTGTTTTGATCCAGGGAACACTGAGTTCAAACCTGTCCCAGATGACCTGAGGGGTCTGGATGCTTCGTATTGTACAAGTAAATCAGAGATGTGTTTAGGCCCAAGACCATTTAGTGCTTTATAGACAAGTAATAGGATTTTAAAATCTAACTTTTGACACACAGGAAGCCAGTGTAGTGATTTAAGGACCGGTGCAATGTGCTCCACTTTCTTGGTGTTAGTGAAGACTCTGGCAGCAGCATTCTGGATGAGCTGCAGCTGTCTGATTGATTTTTTTTTTTTGCTAAGACCTGTGAAGAGACCATTACAATAGTCTAGCCTGCTGAAAACAAATGCATGAACACGTTTTTCTGTATCTTGTTTAGACAGAAATCCTTTCGTTCTTGCTATGTGTCAAAGGTGATAGTTGGCTGATTCTGTAATTGCCTTTATGCGGCTGTTGAAATTCAGGTCCAAGACTACATCAAGATTTCTGGCTTGATTTGTAGATTTTAGTGTCATGGAGTCAATGTGAGCATTGACTTTTAATCTTTCATCTTTTGGGGCCAAAAACAATTATTTCAGTTGCAGTTCAGTTGTAGAAAATTCTGGCATTAAGTACTTTCCACTTTCCCATGGCTTTTATCTTTTAGTATTTCATCTCCGTCCCTGTTCAAGTCCAGTAATTTTGTAGAGGTTTTAGTCACTGACGTGTTAACCCGAGAACAAAAATTGCTATTGACTCTTGGCAGATCAATAGAACTTCAACATTTCCCCCATAATCCTCTGAGGATTGTACAAGTCACAAGCAACTGTTGACAGTTAAGCAATTATGTGTTTAGATTTTGTTGGTCACGTAATTTCTACTAGCCCTTCTCTGAAACTCAATATATTTATCACACAAGAGGGCCTTTTAGCAATCAGACATCCTTAAACAGAAAAGATAGCATAACCCTTTTTTTTGTTGTTTTTGTTCCTAGCCTGGAGCGCCAAGAATCCGTCGCCACAACAGAAGCCCGCCTAAGGATGGAGGGAGTTGAGCTTAAGGAAGAGTGGCAGGATGAGGACTTTCCACGGTAATGTGTCTATCACTCATAATGTTGTAAATCATGTGTTTGGGTTGTGAAGGTCACGTGAACAGTAGAACTAATGAAGGCATGATCACTGTTTGATTATTAGGCCTCTACCTGAGGAAGAGGAGCTTGACGATGAGCTATTTGCTGGAACCTCTGAAGAAGGGGACCCTGGTAAGGAAAACAAATAAGTATACATTGCTACAGCGACCCAGGAGAGCATTAAAGGATAGGTTCAGAGTTTTTAAAGCATATCTAAAAAACATACTTGCATACCCATTCCCATATCGGTTGTTGTGATAAGGCATACTTTTCTGGTGCAACTTCAATTAAAGAGAAGAGGGACAATATTCATTCTTGTTAACATACTATGAGGCTTTCTTTAGGAACATTATAGTCTTTTTTTGTACAAAATTATCTCAAGTGTTGCTGTGCTGAGTTGCAGTGGAGGGATATAACACAAATTTTGTATTAAAGAGACAATTTGGAAAATGTCCACTTGATTTGTGCGACTTTAGACTGATGAAGCCTTTGGGGCTGTTCAGATGTTGTGTCTAAAAACATGTACAAAATGCCAGCCGTGTGGCTTTCATTCTTTTATCCAAGGTGCTTGGGAGGTTGCGCCACTGTTGCGCCTGCCGTTACTGAGCAACCAAAACTGCTTGTATCTTTTTGGTTTTCTAACAGTGGTTGGCATCCAGCGTTGGTTGACCTTCCAACTGGATGTTGTGACACACTTGGATGGAAAGGATGAATCAAGTCCTGTGGAGCTGATTGGTTAATTCTTGTCACATGACCTGTTGTTTTCTTGCTGCATTCAAAAAAGTTGAGATTTTTCCATCTCAGTGTGCTGTGGACACGCAACGGGTGCGCCACAACGAATGCGTGCCGCAACGGCGACGCTTTCGATTTGTGTATGCAAAAAATGCAACATCTGAATGGCCCCTTATATTGGCTTCAGCGGATCTTCAGAAAACAAGCATTGTTGATTTTGTGCTGCATCGCCAACATTAGAGTTGCACTAGGAAGGAATATCCTCACAACATGTGAGTAATTTTTTAGGATAGACTTGAAAGAAATCTGAACTTATTCTTAAACTGGTCTTACAAACAGTATTACTCTACAACTACTGATGACTTGTCATCTACCCTAGACTATGCAATGAACCACGGCAAGAGGGCGAAGAAAAAGCTTGCAGCTCCAGACATCAGTCTTACACTCGACCGCAGTGAAGGTTCTCTTCTCTCTGATGAGCTGGATGAAAGTACAGAGCTGGATCTAGATGACATAGACACACCTTCAGACAACAGCAATGAGTTTGAATGGGAAGGTAAGGAAGTTTTATAATGTGATGAAATGAATAGTTTCTAGTTTAATAGTTTAATAGTTTTAGTACTTGGATAGTGTCTTTCAAGGCTGTTTGTTCCAGTTATGTTAATACAGAAGATTAAAATGTTTTAGGTTGACTTAATGTGATGAGAGGTGCATTTTATACTTAAAATATGGATGTAGGTGAAATCCACAGTGCTGTGATTTGTCTATGAAAAGACATAACGCAGGAGCAAGTGTGTTGTCAGACCAGTCTTTTATGTCCTGGTTCTTGGATCGTTTGGCATATTCCTTCCTTGATTTTACAGGTTTGGGTAAGCAGTCAACTCTCTGAAGTGTAGTTAAAATATGCTTTGTTGTGTTTGTGTTTCCACACTGCTGCCTTCCTCTTTTTCACTAAGAAGAATTGTTTCCATTCTCTGCCTGGAAACAGGCCGCAGGCCAGCAACAGGTTTCTCTCTACCTTGTGGTAAGGTCTCGTGGACAGCCCCCCCGATGTTTTTTCTGCCAACCACTGGTCAATCAACCCCTATTGTCCAGATTATTTTCTGTCTTCAGTTGTTTTAACAAATCATGGGGCGTTTCATTTTTCATACCCTTTTCATTTTCATGTTTCTGTGCATGTCATTTTTCCTTTTCCTGAAAATTTCCTGTTTGAGGAAACAATCAGTTGCAAATTTTCTGTTAAGATGTGGTTAATCCATGCAATATTCCTGCAATTAACAAATATTATATTATAGCCATTTTAACTTTTGTGCAGTTTGGTTATTAGATTTTATAAGATATCACACAAGATACAAGATAACAAGAAATGACAATAATTTTAAAAAAAAGTGCCTAATGAACTCAGTTGCAACATTAACATGTGCCACTTAACAGAACAACTAAGATCCACATTACATGACTTTTTTTAAAAATAAAAAATAATCATTCATTTCATAGTAAATGATGAACATATGACCTGTTATTTGTATATCTAAGTATGTATGTGTGAATCATATGTTGCTACAAACAGAAATATATCAGTTTGTTTCATTTGGTACATTTGCTATATTTAAGGAAACATGTTCTCACCAAAAGATCTTCATAAAAGTGTGTTGATGTGATCTGATTTAATTACACTATTTACTTGTTTGTAATCCTGCTTGTTGCATGCTTGATATTTTCCAAAGACACATTATCATTTGAACATTTTGTATAATACTTGCAGGATGTGCAGAATTCTGCATTTTGCACATCCTGTAGCTCTGTATCTTACAAAAGATTCACCTAAAAATGTGGTCACATTAGCCTTCTGTCCAACGAAACTGCCCCTCACTCAGCAAATTGTAAACAGTCTGTAGTGGAAACAGGGTGATGGCAAACATTAGAGTAATGACTTCTCCATTTCCTGCCACCCCGCAATTTGCTGAAGATTGCATTGAAAAATTAAATGTTCATCAATTGAAACGAATGTGAGTCGGAGCGAATATAAGTTGGGTGGAAGTGTAATGAATGTGACCGCACCTTAAATCTTCACAGTTTGTCCTCAGGTAATTGAGAGGCAATTCTTCCATATGAATGGTTGTTTGCTTTTTCAGCACATTTATTTGTATGAGAGTTACACCATGACATGACTGGCTCATCCAGTAAATTACAACAGTCACCTTTCTATATGGTTGCAAGATATTTGTAGCAAAGAAAAATGCTTAACCTGAGTGAAAGAGGAATACGAATCAGAGAAGGCATGCAATCCAAATGGAAAAGATAGAAATTAAATGTATGAAAATGTCGACTGATTAAAATGCATGCGATTAAAAAGTTCAGTAATTAATTTTTTAAATGATTTGATCAAAATAGATGTGATTTGATAAAAACCTGGAACCACTCACATGCAAGGGGGTGCAGTAACCACGCTGTAAGTTGAAAATGCCTTTTCTCCTTTTTTAGATGATCTCCCAAAGCCAAAAACCACAGAACTACTACAGAAGGGCGTGGAGTCCGTTCAGGAATACTCCGCCTCAGAGGAGAGGGATGAGGGTCGGCGCTGGAGGGTGTTTCGTATCGGAGACCAGGAACACAGAGTGGACATGAAGGCCATCGAACCTTATAAGCGAGTCATCAGCCACGGAGGTCAGTGGCAATACATGTTTATGTTTTAATCGAAGTCAAATGTCATTGTAAATAAATGGAAATAGTGTCTTGATACTGAAACATCATTTTTTTAACGTTTGATTATTCACTGCAGGTTACTATGGAGACGGTTTGAATGCCATCATTGTGTTTGCTGTGTGCTTTATGCCTGAGAGCAATCAACCAAATTACAGATACATCATGGACAATTTATTCAAGTGAGTGTTTATTTGAATTCTTTTGGCCTTGTGAGCAAACATTTCAGAGCCGTCGCTAACGGGATTTTCCCCCGTCTCAGGTATGTCATCGGCACACTGGAGCTTTTGGTCGCTGAGAACTATATGATTGTGTATTTGAATGGAGCGACGTCTCGGAAAAAGATGCCAACCGTCGGCTGGCTCAGGAAGTGTTATCAGCAGATTGATAGGAGGTGAGTCTGAGTGGTTTTTACAACAGCTACAATAGAGGCACACCCCATAATATGAACCCAATCCGAAGACTGTAGGTCAATTTCCAACAGTATCGTTATCAGGGATGCGTAATAAAATGGTTGACAACTCCTCTCACTCCTTGTTTACAGATTAAGGAAGAACTTGAAGTCTTTGATAATTGTCCATCCCTCCTGGTTTATTCGCACCCTGCTGGCACTCACAAAACCTTTCATAAGGTAACTTTAATGTTGAGAAAAGTTCATTAGAATAGTAAACTACTGATCTGCTTGGGTATGTTTTTAGATTCTAACATTTTGTGCTTCTTTTCACAGCTCAAAATTTAGTCAGAAAATCAAGTATGTGTACAGCTTGACAGACCTTGCAGAACTGGTTCCAATGGAGTATGTGTCCATACCAGAATGTATCAAACAGTAAGTGTGCTCAACTCAAACACACCTGCACTTTTCAAGCTCTTTTTAAACAAGAAATAGTTGTAAGTTAATAAGGCTGTAAAGACATTTTTGGGAGTTGGTTCTCTGATCAAATTTACAGTCCTGTGATGAAAATGGTGCCCAAGAACAGAAATACTTGTTTTCTTTCCATATGAGGTGACTCTGGTGATGGCTAATTTTACAAGACATCCCCTCCAGACATGTTTGAAGACAAAAATACTTTGAATCATAATTTGTGTCTGATATTACTTTGTTAAAAATCAAATTAAAATGACACCTTCTCCTTCTCGGAATCTCTGAATTTGCAAATATCGGTTATTTCAAACCTCTATACAAACATCTGTACACAAGATGTGTCCTACTTCACTACATGGTCCGTTCTCAGTGTATGTGTGCCAGAGGCTTCAAGCTTCCACATCACACTTATGTAAGTCGCATACTGGACCACGATTGGCTGGTGATGTCACAAAATCCTGGTGGTACGTACTTGTGTTAAACTGAGATTTGAGGTGAGCGCAGAGAAACTTCTCTCCTTCAGCAGGTGAATGTGAAAACATCCCAGTCAAAGAACAAGAAGAAAAATTCTCTGGAGTTTGACTTAAAAAAAAATAAATACATGGTTGCTCACCTGAATTGGTAAATAAATAAAATATGACCACATGAGTTTAGGTCACCTTCCATTTCTTCCCTTTTGCAGATTTCATCCAGTCCTCACCAAACAGCAGGCAAAACAATCTGTGATTTGCCTGCTGTTTTCCTCTACTCGGCTGCCTATTTGGCATAAACTGTAACGCTTTACAGTTTTGTGCAGATACACTATCAGCTCAACTGATGCTGCAAAATGTGATTTCCTTTTGTCTGTAGGTGGTGCTATAGCCATTTTCTGTTTTTCCTGTGTGACCAGTGTAGACAACATGTCAGTGGTTGTGAGTCTGACTCATTTTGCATTAGTTTATCTCCTTAAAAAGCCCTCATATTCCCAGGCAGGTTTTAAATATCTTCCAAAATCACGTATGATTGTCTGACATATTATGATGGAGAAGAGATCCAGTGTAGACTACAAATATTTAAACACTGTCAATTGTAAAATAATACATTTAGAGGATAGTGTAGCCTTGGTGGTATGCACTAAGTTCTTTAAGTGTCAACATTACTGAAAAGAATACAATCCGAGTGCATGCTCAGAAATCGCTCATGCTGTATTCTTCTTTGATATGGCTTAACCGGATCCTGTATTCTCGAACAGACTTCAGCACAAATACTTATCTTTATAAAAATGTTGTTGCTCTTTTGGATGTTTGGTTGCTGTTGGCTGTGTGTATTTCTCCTTTCCTTAACTCCGTTTCCCTGCCCCCTCTTAAGGTTTGACGACGAAAAAAATAGGAAAAGCCGTAAAAGGTATATGCACTTTCACCCAGGGTCAGTCTCAGCTCACTTTTTTTTTTTTTTTTTTTTTTTTTGCTTTTCACAAAACTAACAAAGAAATGATCCGTTGGCTTCAGAAATGCACCAATACACCTCATTCTGTCCCACTTTTTTTTTTTTTTTAATTGATTGGATGATCTATTGTTACCTTCTGGCTAAAATCAACAACTTTCTTCCCCGATGTCCCACATTTTCAACTGATTTAGGACGTCCCTGATAAGCAGGCTGATGAGCTGTTTGATTGGTTTCTAAAAATAGGTGGTTTGGTGATGTTTAACCAATTTAATCCCATTTCTGAGCCAATTCAGTTAATCTCATAGCTAATTCATGTAAAATTTGTTTTCTATTACCTCAAAACTATATCAGCTATTTGTATGTGGTTTAAAACATACCAGATGCTCTTATAGCTTTGTGATTTATTATATTTATTTTTAGTTTCTTCACCGTGATGCTGGTTGTCAAAGAATTAATTTCTGTTAAGAGCTGATTAGAATAGTTATGGGAAAAGTCATTTAATTGCTACTTGTTGATGTGAAAGTGGGGGCATCAAGTAGCATTTACTCCAATGTGTCTTTTTTTAAAAACAGGTTTAGAATGGGGATTGTTTAATATTTGGTAAGTTTGTTCATGTTTTGACCTGAACTGGGTGGAACAAAAAGGAAGTAACTGGACTTAGTCACTTTGGTGTGTGGTTGCACTGTAACCATGTCCTCACATGGTTCCCCACCGGCATGTCCACACACACACACACTCACAGCTCTTTGCATGACTCACTGCATATTTAACTGCCTGCTGATGTTCAGTCATCGCCACAAACCTTTGTCGGCTTTTGTCATGCACACAGAAATGTTCTGCTCATTACAGATAAGTAGTGAGTGTTAAGTTGCTGAGGTTATTCATTTAATTTGCAGATAAGGCGTGGGATGTTTAAACACTGGAAAATTACAGTAACCATGTTATTTTAGAGGGCACATGAGGCTGTAGAGGAGACTAGTATTATTAATAGTATTATTGTGTGTTCTCTTAAGATATGAAACCCTGCCACAGTAAGTTGTACTTCTTTTATTAGATAAATGAGATTTTAAGTTGACTTGCATACTTGCAAGACAAATGCAGCTGTGCTCTACAACCTAAAACATTACCATGGAGTTAAAGCAACATCTGTCTGACAACAAACAACAACAAAATTGAACAGTTTAAACAGTACTTGATTGTTTACAGGTATGCAAAAAATGCAAAAATTGCACATATTGTATATATAAACTTAATTAGCATGGAGTCTACCGCTATTTGCAGTGTCCTGCTGATAACAAAGGCAATCTATGCACTTGCATGGATTTTGGTCATTGGAAATTTTGTTCCAAGTTAGTGCATTTGTCTTACAACAACTGATGTTGACTGATGTGTATTATTGTGTGTATGTTTGTAGTAACTAGAGCATGAAGCATATTTTAGTTGTTTAAGGTAGAAATGATAGACAGACCAAATTAGACATTTATTCTGTGAGAAAAGGTCTGGTACATTTAAAAAAAAAAAAAAAAAAAAAAGATCCTGTACGGTGCACTTTGGTAAATACTCTTTCCCTTTGCAGTGGTGTAAAGGTTATGATCACATTCCAGGATGAGATCATATGAAAAGTGTGTTTGTGGGCAGTGTAGTCGCCTGTTATTACTCTGATTATTAGTTAGCCTTGTTAGACGCGATGCCACCGCAGTCACACAGGCGTCTGATGACTGTTGAATTTGTCTGCGCAGAATCGACCAGGACATGCACGGCAAAGTGGAGATCGCAGCTGCTGCTGTTCCAGAGTGACCCTGCTGGCAATGCAAGATCTGGAGGAAGAGAGCGATGAGGAATGTTCAGAACCACAGCCACTCTTGTGTTTATGTTCTGGGCCACATGACTGGAGACTCTTAGTATCAGGAAAGTGCCCTTTTGAAACTATGCTGCCTGTTACATTGTGGAACATCTTGCTGTATTACTGTGTCAAGCAGCTTGATCTTCAGCCTTTTTCCACATGCTGTCTGAAACCTTTTTAATCCTTTTTATTTACTGCCGGTATATCATGTCAAATTTAGCTTATGGTTGTTTCCTAGTTACTGTTGTATCTACACTTTATTTAAGGCACTCTGTTAAAATGGTTGATGCATGTTCTGCTTTAATACATTTAAATATATATTTATATTCAAAAGGTGACAAAGGAGAGAAATTAATATATTTTTATGGTTGCTCTGATTTTAAACTACATTTCAGGTCTCTGACCCACTGAGTGGCATTTCATAGAACAAGTTTTGACCGCACCTTTTTCACTGTTCACTGCTGACGTCTGTTAGAATCCTGCCTGGGGAAAATAAAGTTGTTGGGTCTTTTTTTTTTTTTTTTTTTTTTTTTTTTACCGCTCACTTGAACGTGCCCTCAGACTTGTGGAGGGACAACATTTCTGAGAGCAACAATCTGAAACAAATCTGTAGGTCTTAAGATAACATTATTTACTCCAAGTAAAGTCATGGATCCACATCATCGTTTTGTACTTTTTTTATTCCATATAGTTCCACTTTTGCAGTGGTAACAAGATAGAGATGATTATACAGCATCAGTAAATGCCTATGGCAATGTTGTGAGTATGTTAGAAAAGATTCAAATAATAATCACCAAGCTACTGAAGGTAATGTAGTGTGTGTAATGAGTTCCCACTAGATGGCACTACTAATACAGATTTCATTGAAATCATATGAAGGCACAGAAATTACATGACAATATCATTAAAATGGACAGAATATTATAAGAAATTACATGAGATCCATAGCAAAGTTTTCACAGTAACATTTAAATCCACATATTACATATTACATTCATATTACATGTGAAAATAACATTAACAGGCACATAATTAAGAAAGGACAAGATCTTAACTATTTTTGATAATAAATTAATATGGTTTCTGTAAAAGTGGTTCCTGTAATAAGTATGAAGTTTTGCCTTATCTCAAAAATTACATTTCAAATCTACATTTCAGGTCACTCAGAAAAAAGATTTTAATCTCAATGAGACTTTTACTTGGTTAAATAAATGATATATAAGCTTCACAAAATGTTGGAGTATTGTTCAATCAACTGTGGTTCATGGCCTAAAGCTTTGAAAAACAGAACTGACTCCATACACCTCAGGGCGATGTCATCAACCTCTGGATCAAACTTATTTGCAAAGAGGTGGTGTTGTCTCAGGAGCCACTTGAGGTCCCCAGCTCCGTACACACAAACTGCTCTTCTATAGATCCCAGTGCATGGATCGTACGGGGCTCCGTCTCTCATATCTCCTGCTAAATAGCTCCACTTCACCACACGAGCGATGGCTTGCATGTCTGATGTGTCGTACTTGACATTAGCAGGCATGGATCCAGGAACGGAGGGCATCCTCTGCAGAGTGGCCCACAAGTGCTCATCAGGGCTGTATGTGTCCTTCTCCCACTCCAGTAATTTCTGAACCTCTCTGTCCTGCAGCACATGTTTCACAAAGGCCCTTGTGACCACAAAGTAGGCATTTCCTGAGAACATGGGGCTCGTAATGGGAGGGGGGCTTTTCCTCACATTCGTCTGGACAACTTGGTTGGTGACATTGTAATGATAACGCCAACGGTTTTTCTTGTAGTCATTGGTGGCCTCAGATTCCATGCTGTTTCTTCCGTTGAGAGACTTCAGAGCCTGAACCATCTCCCTATTGGTTTTGATGGGGAAGTCAGTCCCACAGGTGTTGAGCAGGTACCTCCACTGGACGTGTGACCCCAACAGATCTTTCATGCAGTTGAGATCCGCCTGCACTCTTGACCATGAGGCATATACCACTCTTTCTAATCTACTGGCCACAAACACATTAGGTAAGCAGGAAACAATTGCCTCTACAGCCTTCTGAAATTCCTTAGTGGATTTCTGGTCCACATGCACACAGTAGATGTTCTGAGGAGTGTAAACAGCTCGTAGAAGGCGCTCAAACATCTCAATCTTCTCATGGATCACCATGGAGTAGGCAATGGGAAAGTCTCTCTCCTCCTCACTGAGAGGTGTTGTGATGAAACCTCTCTTTTCAATGTAAGCTTGACAGTCCTTTGTCACATTAAGATAGAACTCCTCAGATAACAAACTCTGTCTTTTCTTGGATGCCAGAAGCACTTGTAATTTGTCTTCCTTGCCCTGAATTTCACCAGAGATGATAGCCGAGCAGCCAGGCAGGTCAACATGGTATTGCACTGGTATTTTGATATCAGGCAGTGACTGTGACCTTTTAAAGTCAGTCTCAAAAAGAACAAAAGAAAGCAACATACCCAGGAGAACGAGAAACAGGGTCCTCAACAGCGACTTTGCAAAAGCCATTTCCTTAATTTTCTGAGCTTCAGTGTACAACAGAGGTGACCTTCAATGCAGATAACAGTTCAGCCAAATGAGGAGAGGCTGCATTGTATCATTTAATACAGCAATGACAATCGAATCAGCCCTGAGTAGGTGTGTCAAACTAAGGTGTGGAAGGAATTTCTTGACTATACGCAGTTCTTAAATAGGATGTAGCCTATTGACAGTCCTAGATTCTACATCAGTGCTGTATTTACTTAGTTTAAATGTCACCAACAGCTGAGGTTGAGCCTATAGAGAACATTTTCATATGACTGCAAAGGAAAACTGGATTTTCGTGTATGGTGCACATAATAACCTCCAATAATACATTTTCTACATTACCAGCAAATATTCTCAGGATAGCCACCATAAGTTTTCAAGGTGCACTTGTCAAGTATAAAAGACTTTATTACATGTATATTTCTATTTACAATAAATGATGTTGGAATTCACTTATCATACATGATCATTTCACCGTTTCACAAATACTTTAATTAGCACGTAAAAAAAAGAAGAAAAAGTCATATTTTATGTTTTTATACATATACACACATATATGTATTTTTTTCACTATTTACTCACAAATGCTCTTCTAGGAATTTGCATTACAGTATACAGATACAGGCACTTTGTAGAATACAATAAACACCATAACTCATCATTCCAAAGAAAAATACCACCACATTCTATTTTTAACATTTTTAACTAAACTACTTTGAATTCATTTAATATGAGCCTTGATATTGTAAGCATCCACAGTATTTTCCTCAGCTACTGCAAACTCTAGGTGGGATTAACCTAAGACTGGTTGAGACAAGTGCTCTCGTCCACATCCTGATCCGCATCTGTGTCCTGTTCATGGATGAAGCTGTAGCGTCGATATACCGATCCTCCTCTACTGGTGTACACCACATCCACCTCATCCCCACTCTCTGGCTCGGGCACGCCGTGAGGCATGTTGATACTGGCGCTGCCACTCAGTCTCTCGTAGCTCTGGCTCCAGCAAAGCCTTTTCCTGGCATGAGCCTTGACTAAGGCAAACACAGCCAGAGCCAACCCCAGAGCCAGCAGCAACGCAATAGGCAAGGTGGCTGAGGTGTGCTTGAGAACTCTAGATGATGTACTCAGGTCTGTTGCCCGGTCATCTCCTGACTTTGGTTTGGGAGCCTCCACACACAGAGCTAAAACATTAAAAAAAATGCCTTTAGTAGTTGGTCTATCCAGACAATCTTATGTTGCTTATGATAGGCAGGACTCTACCTGAACGGCTGTCACAAACACAGCAACCAGTTTCATTCCCTCCAGCCTGACAGCAGCGGGCACAGCGGTTCTCCACAGCGTGAAGACCAGAGTCTCGGTGACATGTCAGACACTGGTCAGTTCTAGGGCCGGTGCAATGCCTGCATGAGCTGTCACATGGCTCGCAGGTTTCCTACAATGGTACAACTTAACAAATGAGTGTACTGGAAAAATAAAATAAGAAAAAAACAAAAACAGTTGTAGACAATAGGCCAGTCAGGAATTTGGACTGTGACTTGTGAAGCACATTGTGTTACTTGTTCTAGGAAGATGCTACATCAGGCAAAACCCCTGAAAAACAGGGTTTTAAATCTTAAGTATTTCTCAATAACATTGAATATCGATTCAAAACCTCCAGCTGGTTGTGGTTTCATCACATTTGGTTAACAGTTGCCTGGCAACACAAGCAAACAATCAACAACTGTCATCAAATATTGCTTCATCCTGATCAGTGCATGGAGGCGTGTTACATATTTTTTCAGCTAAAACCAAATCAAATTCAAATGCACAAATACAGAATTTGAAATAACCAAAACTGTTCTAACTTTGAGAGAAGTTTTTGTGATCATAAAATCACCCATAATACAAAGGTGATTGAGAAAATAGGTTTTCAGGTACTTTAATTATTTACTTATATATGAATTTGACATGCATACAAAGGACAACACAGTCATCTAAGCATTTCATTTATGAATATAACAACCACAGCAGAACCACTTTTACGATGTACAATACAGCACTGATTTACTGAGAAAATAATGTGACTGCTTTGCTCTTTGTATTAGATGAAATTAAGAGGGAAACACTTTTCTTTTGACTTCACTTATTATGATTATAATAATCAAAGCAATACAGTACAGCACACTCAGCTCAGAACACACCTCTTCTGAGAAGTATTGCCCCTCCTCACAGCGTGGATAGCAGATGTTGTCCTTAAGAGTGCTGCCCCTGTCGCACGTTAGACAGCCCTGAGGTGAGGCATCTGCAAACACAAGCATATCTCACACATTACGCAAAGGTGAAATATGAGTCAAATATTGACGCGTTGGCAATAGACTATAGATGATGTTTAGTAGCACGCTAATATCGAATTCAAACAAAAAAATTGTGCAATCAGCTTTTACAGAGCCGTAATTAACAGTTGTTTGATATATACCTGTGCAGGTCTGACAGCTGATGTGGCACTGTTTGCAGATGTCGTCAAGCTGATAGAAGCGGTGCGGGCAACGCTCCAAACACAGCTTAGTGCCTTGCAGCTCCAGAAGAGGAGGTAAACAGGCCCTGCAGGACTCAGGCCCTGGTCCCGTACACAGCTGACATGACTGGTCACATTTCTCACAGCGGGAGCCCGCTCTGTAATACCTGTGGAAATGCATCAAATTATATAAATATATATATACACATATATAACAAGTCAGACATGTACATAGATTTCTGATTCTTGCAGACTTATTTTCAAGATTTATTAGTAAGTGTCTCTCTGTGGTAAATTCAAAGTGAATTTAATCATAAGTCAAAAGTAAAAATCCCAAATCAGCACCTAAAATCTTACCACGGGGCTAAAAATACAATTTCTTTTTGCTATAATAACTTCTAATATCTCTGTATATAAAAAATATGATTACATACACTACCAGTAAAAAATTACGCCTCACTTTTTCCAGTTTCTACTGAGATTTACATAGTTTAATGTCTCAGTGTACTCTGAAATTAAAGCATAGAACAAAAACAGATTTAAAAAAAGAAATCATGGAAATTTTTTGTTTGACAAAACTGAATAGAAGTCACTTTTTGCAGTAAAGCAGCTGAACACACTCGTGATATTCTTTCTTTCTTTCAAGGTAGTTCTGACAGCCTGGAAATATGTTTTGGATCATCATCTTCCTGTAGGATGAACCTTTTTCTTTTTTTTTTACCTTTTGGAAATTTGCCACTCATTTTTGTACCATTTAAGGCTATTCACGCGACTTGGACTGCTTAAATTTCAATAAAAAATTGGAAAAATGGGAGTGTCCTAAAACTTTTGAGCGGTAGTATGTATTGATAAATTTCGGTCAAATTATGTCACATTTGGAGTTGGAAAGTTCCTGAAGGAAGTTGCTTTATTGCTGATAACATTATGGAGAAACAATGTGATTCTGTTGCAATCTGTTGGCTTGTTTCCAAACCAGGAATTCTCTTAGGACTCTTTTACCAGTGGACAAAGGGTAAGGAGGAAGTCAAGCTTGTGTTTCAACACAAAGTAAACATTTTCTGAGATTATGATGGAGCATTCAGCTTTGTACCCTGTGGGACAATGGGTGACACATAGGTGAAGGAGACGTAGGTATCCTGGGGAACATGTGAGGCAATCTTTTGGTGATGCCCCAGTGCAGGTGGAGCAGACGTGGTCACAAGGCAAACAGAATCCCAGCTCTGTTCCATCAGCCTCCTGTCTCGTGTTGTACGTACCAGCTGGACACTCACTCACACAGGTGCTGTCTGAAAAATAGCACACAGACACATTCCACCTGTTAGTTTGCTTGCTTAAGTGAAGCCATATAATTTTCATAGTGCTAATATTTACTTCTTTATTACACCTCTCTGTTATTTGGACACTTTTTTGGCACCTGACAATTGTTTTGGCTTAGAAACTGAAAGATGAAATTTTAATCTCTATGATATGTTTGCCTCTGTTATTTATTTTAAATATTTGTTCTAGTTTTAAGATATTTACCTTTAACTTATTTTTTAGGCTCCAAAGAATTAACTTTTAAGTGTTACTACATATTTTTTTTAAAAACAACATGTAAATTTAGCCTTTTTTTAGTCTTACATGTACATTGCAATCACCAATGTATCCAGTCGCTGTTGTTAACTGTTGTTCAATCATATGCAGCACATTAAACTACACTGAAACTGTGAAATATTCTCAGGAGAGCCATCATAATGTAGCCAGTTTTCAAGATGTATTGAGGCAATTATGTAGAAAGACTAGTTAACAAAATGCATGACTTAAATTCTATTACTCATCACGGTGATAAAGAGCATTATCAAGCAGTAGTTTGAAGAGAAATTATATTACTTTGCCATATGGTCGCATAATAAATGCACTTATACTATCTTTGCTGCTGATGTTGGTTTATTTTATACCCAGGACCACTTCAGTCTGTGCAGGTGAACTTTAGTGCAAAATTCTCACTGTGAAGGTATTTGGGGAGGGCACAGGTCTGGCATTCATCGTTGCCCGGTCCCTCACAGGAGTAACAGTGCTGGTGGCAACCCATGCAGGTGAACTGGTCGTCATGTAGGTAGGTTCTTGGTGGGCAGTCTGTGTCACCTGTCACACCACATAACAGTGTGTTTGGATCCAGCACAAGTCCCTTTTCGCACTGGGTGCACTGGTTTGCATCTGGGCCGGAGCAGCTCATACACGTCTGGTGGCACTCTGCACATAAATCAAACAAATCAGGTTGCGTCACTGGACTGTCATATCACAACATTTACAGGGGAGGGTGTGATCCCTGTCATGTTTTAGCAGTGAATGATTATCAATAAATAAATACTGTATATTGTTATCACAAAGCCATTACAGATAATACATGGCAGTGCGGTTGCGGTTACAGATACTAGTGTCTGCACAAAATAGATTTCGTCATACAGTTGTAAATGTTATCTTCATCTAAAGTCCCCAGTGTCGCCAGCTTGTTGTGAAAGATGCTGTTCAAACATCACTTCTCTGATAACCTTTAAGTCTCTTTAACCTTTAACTGATTTTGCTGATCAGCCAGTTATTAAACCCCTACAAGCCTAAGCACAACACAGTCAGAGATCTTCCAGTTATGCTTGGCCCCCTTTAAGATTCATCATTTCAGATACAGTTTATGTAATGATATTTCTCTTTCTTCCATTTTCTCATTTTATTACTTTGTCTTTGGTACCTAGTGCATCTTTCCAAACCTTAATGTTTTCAAGAGTCTGAATCGTGCAGCCACAGTTCTGTGTTATATCCCCTTATGTTTTTATTTTTTAACACTTTAAGCACTCTTCTTGTATTATTATTGTTGTGTTAGAAGCCATATAGCTCACTTTTAATGTGTATAAAAAAGGAGCTGCATAAACTAAGGTAAATAAAGTTTCATCAGGTAAGATGCACCTATACATAAACAATGGGACCTAAATAACAAGATAGCCCAGCTAGATAACCCTGCTTATTCAACACTACTTAATTACCAAACCAAGTCACATCAAAGTACCGAGATGCTCACCTTGACATTCTGTAGCTTCAGTCTCATAGTAAGTGCCAGCGGGGCAGTCCTTCGAGCATGCACCTTTATAGAGTTTGGGGCTAAATGTTGAGCAGGTCTCACAGTCATCTGCCAAAGGCCCAGAACAGCTGCCACAGGTAGGGTGGCACTGACCACAGCGGCCCTCCTCCATGTCCTCATAGTAGCCCATGGGACAACTAGCCTTGCACGCACCGTTCAGCATCAGGTAAAGGAAACTGCATTCTGAAATGGTAATCATATGGAGTAGGGGTGGTAATTTTGTGCCACAAACAAGCCATTTCAGAATGTGCTATAATGGCATAAAATTAATTTTAGCTGCGCAGTGAGCTAATAACTCACTGAAACAGGTCCTGTCGTCTGAGCAAACGTCACAATGGGGAGGACAGCGTCTGCAGGTACCGTCATCTGCAGGGTATGTCCGCAGTGAACAGTTCAGTCTACACAAACCACTCTCTAAGTAGTGGCCATCAGCACAGGACAGACACTGGGACTTGGTACCATCACATGTCAGACAGGAGCTATCACAGGCTTCACACGACCCCTCTTCAGTCTCGAAGAAACCTCTGTAAGTAAAGTCAGTAGATATTTGGCATAAAGGGGGAAATACAATAAACAAAAACACACCGTCATTACAAAGGTTTTTCTTCATTCTATTGCTTAGTGTATACAACAGCTTACTCTGGGCATTCCGACCAGCACCTCCCCTGTTGGAGAAAAAGTTTATGGCTGCCTTTAGAGCAGCTGATGCAGTTGTCACTGGTGTCCACACAGGCTTCACAGTTGGGTGAACATGTCTCACACAGTTGAGTAGCGGAGTTTGCATAGGAGCCAGTTAGACAATGCATTACACAAGAACTGTCCTGGTCCAGGAAATATCCTATCACACACACACAAAAAAAACACTGAGTGATTATATTTTAGTTTATTTTGGCATGCTGGAAGATAATGTAAATATTTGAACCTTTGAAACAAGATGAACAGTCCTGTGGTTGTGGGCCAAAGCAGGTATCACAGGATGCATCACATGCGTGACATTCACCATATTTTCCTGAAATTAAAACAAACAGAGTAACATTACCAGAACAAAACATCACATGGACAGGAAACAGAGATACATATTGAATCCTGTTAAACCTCAGGCACTATGACTTGAGAATGTTTTGCTTTACCTATCTTTACCACTAGAGGGAAACATAATAAGCTATAAGCATAGCCTTGCTACAGTGTACAAGTCATAGGAAATGCTGAATAAGGTGCTTGTTATCACCAATTGCTCAATACTGTCAGCAGTGCAGGCACATTGTGTTAGTTTGTATGGGACCTGCAAAATGTTACCTGCTATTGTAGAAATCTACATGTCTAACATGTCTACGACCACTCTTCCATTAAGCTGAAAATGGAGGGCGTTGTGTGTTTAAAATGTAATTTTTTAATGGCCATTTATAAAAAAAAAAAATAATTATGAAAGGCGATGTTTTGGGGGAGCTTACTGCTGAGATGAGGTAAGAAAGATTCTCACAATGGGGAGGCCACGGTGTGAACCATGATAACATGCAAACCTTTGATGTTTAGCCATAATACCCTGTATATGAATAAGGCTACCTTTCATCTTGCACTTGTCGTCTTTTTTTTTTAATACTCTGTATTGCAAATGTAAAACTAAAATCCACCTTGCAATGCAACATATTGCTCTGAGGTTACAAAATCTACTAAAAGTTTTTACTCACAATGGTCAGCAGTAGGAAGTTTAGAAAATTACCTAAAACTGCTCTTGATAGTGTGCATCAGACTGACAGATCCGTGTAGGGATGTTAATAATCAAACCAGTAACATCAGCCTGATTCCCATGTATGGTTGATAACAATGCAGTACCATATTCCTATCTTTGTTGACATTAATAATACTGTTGACTCTGACATCGAGGGGGTAGCAGGTAAAGAGTCCAGTGCTTGACGCAGAGAAGCCTTTTAAAATTGCTCCATTACTAAAATGGCTCTTGAATGAAAGGTGACGCAGTACATGTGCAGCAGGGTGACACAGTGAGTAGCAGACCGTCCTTCAACCTAGAGGTCCTTCAGCAGGGTTCAAGCCTCTGTCTCAGCTGCAAAGAATCCACCTTGTTAATGTGTCCTTGAGCAAAACACTGATCCCTCCAAACTCCTGGGACACTATACTGACGTCTGCTCTGACCTCCCGTTAGAGAAAAGTTCAAAAGGAAATTATTGCCATCATGGAACCAACCAGCCAAGTATCATGTTATTCAGTATAATCTCTGACTGATGCCTGATACTCATTTGCCATTCTCATTTGCGATCAATCACATGGGATTCACTAGCATATCAATTTACTCATCTCTAAAAAGGCAAAACAGTTTCTTTGAGAAGAATTACCAAGATTAACAGCTATAAATTAGGCCTTATCATACAAGTCACCCTTACCATCAAAGTATTGTCCCATTGGGCAGTTCATCAGAGGGCACTGCCCATGTAGAGGAGGGTTCCCACCGAGACACAAGTCGCAGTCTGTTGACCGCGGCCCGTGGCATGTCTGACATGAGCTGTGGCAAGGCTGACAGCGCCACCCACTGGAGTCACTGAAGGTTTGCT
Organism: Thunnus maccoyii; assembly: GCF_910596095.1. Taxonomy (NCBI): domain Eukaryota; kingdom Metazoa; phylum Chordata; class Actinopteri; order Scombriformes; family Scombridae; genus Thunnus; species Thunnus maccoyii. The sequence goes on along the minus strand of NC_056537.1, from coordinate 16,557,078 downwards.
GTGGGCACTGTTTAATACAATCACCTCCTGATGGGACAGAGCAATACACACAAGAAAAGACATTATTTTCCAGTACAACACTTGATACATCTGCATTGTTTATTGTTTATTTGTTAGGATCCCCATTAGCTGTGCCCTAAAGCACAACTAGTCTTCCTGGGGTCCACATTTAAAAACATACATTAAACATTACAGTCAACACAAATGGCATGCAAAAGACATATATTAGGGAATAATGTTAATATATATGAGTAGAACTTACACAGCATAAACTACAAATCAGCATATGCATAGCATCCTACAAATATGTTGTTCCTAGGTGTGTCCTTATTTGCTTTTTAAATATAGACTTCTGTTAATTTAGTCAGTGACAGTGATAAAAAATTCCATGTTTTCATTACTCTATATACTACTGTATGTTTAAGGAAATTAGGATTTGCCTTAGGAAATGAAAACCGGCCTTCTGTTGCCTTTTTAGTGGCATATGTATATGACTCTAAATTGTGTTTTAATTGACTGTACTGATATGATGAAATTTTGGATTGTAAAACTTTCCATGTTGCATCAGCATTGATAGTCTTGAACAACCTGGCAGACACAATATTATAGATAATATCTCTATCTTATCTTTATCTCTCAATTACTGAGACATGAATCATGCAGGGTATGTGCATGATAGCACTAAAAAGTCTTTTTTTTAAAATGCAAAGCACAATGTTTGGGATTTTTTTAAACATCTCATCAATAAACTGGTAAAGTCGACAAAAAAATATCTGTACATGTCTTCAATTGGTTAAAAACTGTGCAAATCCTTCTCCTCTGTCTGCTCTTCCAGGATCTCTCCCTCTCCAAATTCCATCCAACTGCCCAGGCACAAAACAATGACCTAGATCTTTTGAAACTGGACCTTGTCAATGAAGGGGAAATAAGCAGTATGACCCGTGATAGATCCTGTCTGACACAATGTATAATCACATGCCCATCAAATATGTACCATAACTGTGCATACTAAAATCATATTGATAGTGTGGTGGTGTTCTTGCTTATCTTCTTCTTTTTTTTTTTTTTTTACAGCTACAAGCTTTATTTACAATCTCAAAGCTTTTACTTGGATGCCCATAGAGAACACAACCTAACAACACCATATTCATTCCTTGTTTGCATAAACCATATATTTACATATCTCATGTTACAGATTTGCTGACATGGACATGATTTGCAATCCAAATGAAGACTCAGGAGTGCCATCAGTTGTCTTTAACAAGAATGATTGATTATTCTCATCTACGTACTGATTTAATTTAAGAAAAACACAATATCCACCAGTACTGTATAGGATGAAAAGGTCTTCTGAATGATGTTGAGTATGACATTAATAAACAATACATAGAGAAATTATTATTCTTGGCTACTTGTACCATTCAGGAAGTAACCAGGCTGACAGGCAAGGCAGCGTGCGTTACTCCTGCAATCTGTGCATGGTGCTGGGCAGGACAGACACACACCCCTGCCCCAGTCCTCATATGTGCTCCGGGGGCAGTGCTTGCGACACTGGTGTCTGAAACTATAAAGTGAAAGGTTAATTCAAAACTAAAAATCAAATAGAATATTTATTGATAATCCATAACAATTAAAAAAACCATTCCAAAAACCATCCAAACCTAAGCTTGGTCTACGTGTGTGAAACAGGTCAATAACTGATCGACTAAAGCTGGCTGTCACAGCTATTAAACAAAAGGAGGTTCTCTTTTTTTGTAAAGCAAACATGCAGAGCAAAGCTATTGAAATATCAAAGACCTGATGAAAACTATTGTGAGTTAATGGCATTTTCAAAGCTTTTACAATGAAAGAAGTATAATGTTGCTGCAGGCAGCTTCTTCCCACATGGATGAGTCTGAGGCTAGATGAACTGAAACCAGAGAGAAGACAAAAACACACCACATGCAAGAAGCAATCCCAACATTCACTGTGTCGGTCCACAGCACACCTGCAGCTGTATTGTTGACTACAACACACTCCTCAATCAAAAAAGGTGCACTTTACCATCAGTAAGGATGGCAAACAAAAAAAACAATATAGGCTGCTTTTCTTCAAGCTTATCACGAGTCTATTCTTTTCTTAAGGCAGAAAGTTAATTGGTGTTTTATTTGTAGCCCAGAGGCATGGGGAGATTTCTGTCATTAACCTGTCCTACCAGTCCTTTGGGGCTTAACTGAGCTATTAAACATGAGACACTGTCCTAAAAAATAAAATCTAGCCCAAAGCAGCTGATATTGAGTTGCAAAGATGTCACACATAAAACATTAAAGCAAGAATAACGCCTACTTTACAGACTTGCCACTCTAAATGAAACAAGCTAAAGAGCAATAAGCCACTAACTTATATAGTACAACATCCTCTGCTGCCTCCTCTGCCACCTTCCTACATGAGAGAATCTGACCACTGACAGCCCAGGCTGCACTCCCCACTGTGTCGCTGTGAATTTGGCGCTAAGATGCGTTGGTTGTTTGAGGAGGAACAGCTGGAGGCGCCACACTGCATCCATCAACTCACTCACAATAGCAGCTGGTGCAGACCAGGCCCTGTCTCTGGCCTGGAAACAGTACACTACTTAAGAATCTGCGGGATGTTTAAGAATCCCTCTGTGCAAATATTAGACTATCCATTCCAGGAGAGTACATCAGCATTTCCAAAGCAACTTTTGTTTGGGGTTTTTTTACTCCTCAGGTTAAAGCTAAATGGTAAAAAATATGCTGTAAGTACTACCTGAAGTTAAGAAAGCTTGAGGAAATGAATGGTATAACATATTGAGAATGAATCCCAGCAACTTATTGGTTTAGCTGCACTTAGCTCCTTAGAGAATAAGGTAAATGTCAATAAATACCAAGCATCCATCACGCAGGCAATGATTTATGTGAGAAGAACATTCGCCCCACAGATTGAGATATGCCAAAGCTGTCTAACATTTTTCATTACCACTAGCGAACCTCAAATAGTGGACTTTCTTTAAGTGCTGCAAACGGTCATAATCTATCACAGTGAGACTCATCCTGCAGTTCATGATGGCCCCATGTTCTATTGGGTTTCTTTTACTGGTGTTTGTCTTGCATGGTAGATGCATTAAGTACTGCAGCCACAGAAATTACTGATACGACCTGTTATTCAAAAGCTCTAAAACCCTACTATGAAAATAAAAGTTACTCGAGTAGATGCAGAAGAAGACTGTGTGTCTTACTGCACCTACAGTATGTAACAGAATTAAAAAGAGGTGAGGGCAGTGGAGCAGTAGATATTCCTTAAAGCTTCTTTTGCTGTGATTCACATGAGTAGTCAGTGAAGTCAAGATAGTGCACCCTATATAATCACACCCTGCTACTGGCTATGTTTTCCACTTATGCTTGCTCCCTTTCTCCCTCCTTCTCACAAGTAACATAAAAACACACTCTGTTAAGTATCTCTGTGAAGCAGACCTCTCTTCTGTGCACAACCGTGGCTCAGGTAACAGCGTATAACTCCGAATGGAAGGTAACCTGACTCACACAATACCAGGAGGCCTAAACTCGGGGGAGAAGTACACAATTGGAGGTCTGTTCTAGCTCTCTAACCTGTGTTACACACTGTGTCCAAGTGATAAGCTCGTGTAAACAGAAATACAGGTGAAATATAGTTTATTGTGGCGTGGAGAATAACTAACCACACTGTGCAAAACAATTATGGAAAGGTATATTACCCACATACTGAACAATGATTTACTCAACTCTAAATCTAGCAAAATGATGACAACTCAAATAAAAACAATTACAAGGTCATTTTGAGGTTAATTATTTTTAGGCAGCATATTTAATGCCCATTAATCTGCTGAAAAATGTTTGAATAAATTATTGCACCATTATGTCTACTTTATGTGGAAAAGACAAAACATTCATTTTTCTGTATAAAGGATTTGACAAAACATTAATTAGCAACAATTTTGATGAACGATATACAATATGTATGAGCCATTTTTTAAGCAAAAATGCACCAAAATTCTCTTCCAGCTTCACAAATTTGAATATTGTTGCCTTGCATGATTGCGAACTTCATATCTTTGAATTTTGGACTGTTAATAAGGCAATACAAGCTATTCAAATTTGTTGATTAACCAAGAAAATAATGGGTAGATTATTCTATAATGAAAATAAACGTTAGTTGCAGCCGTGGTACCAAATGTTAGGTATCTCCAGTAATACCTGAGAATGCATTTGATTTTGTATTAGGGAATATGGGCCACCAGAAAATTTCACTTATTAAAAGATGATAATAAAACAAGGAAAAAAACTCACAGGAAGTAACCTTCAACACAGCTGTTGCAAATCTCAGGGTCTCCTGTGTACAAATGAAAAAAGGTGATTAATTATTCCACTAAATTCAAATTATGATGCACTGTGCACTATTATCACTCACACACACAAGTTTTAATATACATGGCCAATTCTCCATACATTAAGGAAGGATACAGTATAGTGGTGTTAGCCTGATGCAGCAAGCATGTGTGACCTACCTGTGGAACATGTTTTGCATCCCATCTCACAGTCAATGCACTCTCCTGTATCAGCATCCTGCACCTGCCCTGAAACACACAGCGACCCAGCATAACAAGCACGAATGTCTTTCTCTTAAAAGGATAAGGTTGGTGGTATTCTACATTTTTCTTATTGTCAATAAATTCCATGAAAAATAAATGTGTTAGTGCATCTCTCAGTACTTTCTGACTTCCCTAGCCTGTCTGTTGCTGTCAGCCTCGAGCTCATTAGCTCCTTTTAAAGAATATTTAAAAATGGGCCACACATATGTTAGTATTTCCTTTGGATTTGTTGACAATGAGAAACATGTAAACTATCAACAGACTTATCCTTAGAGATTCAGCTTCACATTTACCTATGTCACAGAGCGCTGTTTGGCAGACCCCATTCTGGAGTTTGTAGTGTTCTCGACATTTAGCACATATGTTGCCATCTGTGCAGAGTTCACAATTGGCTATGCAGGGCAGGCAGGCATAGTGACCCCTGTCAGGATAGAGTCCCCGGGGGCAGTGTGTCCGACAGCGACCTTGGTGGAGGAAACGTTCCTGTCCATCTTCATCTGAGGAGGAGGACACAGAGAACTTGTTAAAATAAAGCCTATTCCATTTTCTCCTCTGATGAAGATGCCATTAGCCATGTGGAACTCCCACCTGGAGACATCCTTTCCAAAAATCTGGACTCTTCTGAAAGTGAAAATCAACGAGCTTCTCGTAATAAATACACAGGTAGAGACAACTGGGCTCGACAAGTACATGGGATGCAGGAAAGATGAAAGTACGTGCTGCCAACTGTGTGAAAGATCGTGCCTACAGGAAATTACAGCCTAACACATATCACAGGGATCACATTTTTTTTATTGAGAGGAGAGAGATGTCATGTGGTTTAACAACTGAACTGCTGGCAATTCTTATATGTGAGGAAACTGAGGATTCATGTAGCATTTCATTACACAATACTGACAAACAAGACTAAGAATCTACAGCCATGCTAGCAGCTCTTTGAGGCTGTACTACGTAATGTGGTGCTTTGAGCTAAATGCTTAAGTCAGCATGCTAAAATGCTCACAATGAGAACACTAACATGCTGCTGTTAAGTAGGTATAATGTTTACTGTGTTAAAAATCATAATTTAGCCCGTTTCACTGAAAATCACAACCTCATGGTGGCAAGTAGAAACGTTAGGATATCACCAAAGTCCTTTGGATTCATCCACTGGGAACCATGAATGATTGTACAAAATTCAGTAACAATCCACCTAGCAGGTGTCGAGAAATTTCAAAAGATAAGTGAAACCCTTAACCTGCTGCTGGCGCTAGAAAAAAAGTCAGAAAATCACTAAAGTCAGTAGAATTCATCCTCTGGGGACCATGAATGCCTGTAGAAGATTTCATGGCAAACCATTAAATAATTATTGAGATATTCCAGTGGTGGACGAACCAACCGACAGACCGACATTGCCACACCTGACACCATGCCACTAGCATGGCTAAAAACTGATAATAATGGCAGCACAAATGGATGTCAACCTCATAACTGTGATAAACTGATAGCTGCAGCCCAGCACATTGACTGTAGGCCTGCAAATAACAGATCACAGTGTGAAATCACTTCCTGACTGATGATGCTCTGACTAATGTAAACAAGGGCAATCACAGGCAGATGAGAGATCAGAGCTGTGGGCAGAGACAGGAACTGGTGTTAGCCCTAATGATTAATACTCTGCCACCTGCCACTAGGCTAGCTGTGGCACCTGAGGCGTCTCTGGAAGCAGCTGAGTTACAGCATTGTCTCATCTGCTCAGCTCTGTACACAAGATGTGTGAGACAGGGAGGAGAGGGGCCACAAGCTGCTGCTGCTGCCTTTCTAACCCTTCCACTTCTTAGAGGCTCCACCTCAGCATAAGCAGAGAAATGTGACCTCTACATGACAACAAACCAAAGAGAATGAGGAGACTTTTGATGTTCTTTCACAAAGAACATCAAATTTATTTATCCATTTATCCTTTACTTGGCCAGGAAGGTCCCATTGAGATACAGGATCTCTTCTTCCAAAGAGTCCTGGTCAAGACGGCAGCATAAGCAGTTTCACGTTAAAAAAAAAAAAAAATTCACATGATAGAACAAATATAATACATAAAAGCTACACAAGAGAAAGAGTAAAAGAAGAGAGGCATATAGGCCATAGCATCGATATCCATAACTCAGTCCACCTCAAGTCAAGGTTATATAAAACAGCAACATTTTTCCTTCATGGCAGTTTGTAAAGGACCTTTGAAGGTATTCAAAGAAGGGAGTGCTTCTAAGGTAATGGTATTTTGCAGCTCATTCTATGTCCAAGGTGCATAAAAGGAGAAAGCAGTTTTACCAAGCTCTGAGTGCACACTGGGGACATTTAAACGAATCAGATTAATAGATCTAGTATTATAGGATAAAAGGCTGGAGATATAAGTTGGTAGTTTACCTAACAATGTCTTGACAATGACACATAAATATATAAACCAAAGTTTACACACAAAACAATATCTACAGTAATATACGTAGATGTAGGCATTAACAGCAGACATGCATGATTGTGTCATGTCAAAATGCATGTATTCAATGTGTGTGTGTGTGTGTGTGTGTGTGAGTTAGAGAGAGACAGAGAGAGAGACTCGCAGGTTAAGCCCATTGAACTGCAACAGTAATACTTCTAGCCTGAGGGGATATTTTCTCCTCTCCCTCTGATTAACAAAGGCCCCATTCTGACATGATCAGATTACACTGTGAAAACTCAGGAGAAAAATGATCACACCTTCATTTCTTACCAATTTCAGAAGGTGCCTCTGCGACAAAAACAATCAACAAGTTTCTACAGCCAATCCCTAACTGTTTTAACAAGGGTAAATGTTAAACCAGAGCTGAATGACCCTCCTCTGATTCCAAAGCCTTTGAACAACTTTGCTTTTGGTAACCATTAAATAGTGCTGCACCTCCTTTCCTGCTCGATTAATGAGTCTGTGACATGGCTGTGTTTTAATCTAGCATCTTTGCCAAAAACATTAAAAAAAAAGAGGAATTACATCGACCAACTGCAAGCAATTTAGAGATCATATTTGCACCAAAATACAGCAATACACATATGTGAAATGTATCATTTGAAGACAGGAGTGGCCTATTGTTTAACTTAAGCCTTTGTTAAGCTGGTGATTTTTTATTTGTAGCCCTTGTGAATACATTACTTTACAAAACTGTTAGGCTATATCAATTGTATATGAAGAAAATAAAAGATTGAACATGTATATAGTTCGGTTTTTTTTCCCCTTTGGCAGCACCACCCATCATTTTTGCTGTGTTACAAGTACGTATGTAGGAAATCCTACTCACCAACTCCACAGGTAGTGCATTCAAACAGCTCATGTCCGTCGCACTCAGAGCAGGTGGGATGACAGAGGACACACTGGTTCTTCAGCATAAATTGTCCACTCGGACAGGGGGACGAAGGTTTGCATCCAACAAATCCGACGTAGTAGAGAAAGATCAAAATCGCGGTGAAGCACCTCATGGCTGTACCAGAGGACTTTCGCTGGAAGTGAGAAAAAAGGCACTCAGGACTGTCTCCAAAGACGCAGTGTCCGTGCAGCCGCAGGTATGCCGGTAGATCGATATGAGGCTCTGTGACACCAGCCCAGAAATAACTTGCTGGACCAGTTCGCTCAAGAGAAGCGCTGGACAATGAACGTGGACTGCGGTCAGCATTTAGTAAACGATCCTAACAGAAAGAGGGAGAGCACCCAGCCTCTGTGTCACAATAGATAGAAATACCTGATAAAAAAAAAAAAAACACCTGTGTGACTGCAGCAGACACAAAATATCAATATTTATAACCACCGTGCTGCATACTCCGTTTGCTATATAATATTAAATAATAATAATAATAATAATATATTTAATTTGTGCCGCAATTTTCATTCGTAGTGAATCTCAAAGTTATGCAGCATTAAAAACATACAACAAACAATATAAATAAGATGAAGAAGGTAAGTACAATAAGATGAAAAAGAATTACTGAAAAGAAATGTTTTAGGCTTCTTTTTTTAATCTCAAGATTAAAGGTATAAAACTGGAATTATATGTTTGATTTTTTATTTTATTTTATTTTATTATCAATTACAAATATAACATATATCTACTGTCAGGTAGATTTTAAATTCATACGCCACGAATTTCAACTGTAATGTTAGCAAGAAATTTAGGATTCAGCTCAATGGCATAAACAGAAAGTAATTTCTAGTGGCTTACAGATTTTAGTTATGAGATTTTGTGGTTTTTGAGGCTAAAGGGAAAACTATAATATCGAAATAAAGAAAAAAAAAACGATTCATAGGCTTCTTTTGCCTTTTTTGTGGGCTACTTTTCAAGGTCTATATTGCTTGGCGGAAGAATAATATTTAACTGCCATTAGCTTATTACTCACAAGCTTTTAGACGTCTTGCATTGATTGTGGTTTAAAAGTCAAAGACGCATGCAAAGGTGTCTTAATATCGTCGTTCTCTATTCCATATATATATACTGTATATATAAACCTCAGAGATTGTAGAAAACTCAAGCTATTGTGATTTGTCTTTGCTCCGGCACAGCGGCCTCTCGCGGCTCCTCGCCGGACGTGTCTCGAGGGCGTGTGTGTGCGCCGGCCCAACCCAACCCCTTCGCCGGCTGACGTCACGCCGCTGCTCGAGGAGGCGTGGCTTTGTTCTGCTGCAGCGGAGAAATATGACATGGGGATGAGCGAGAGAGAGAGGGAGAGAGTGAGACAGCCTGATAGGAATTAACGGTTCGTCAGAGGTCTGGACTGAAAACGCTACGATGGGGAGTAATGACTGAAAACAGAACGGTAAGAGACACACTTGTTTGTTTTGTTTTTTTAAGTGTGTGTGTGTGTGTGTGTGTTTCATTACACGGCGCGACAGACCGATTCATGGCTCATTTGATACTGAACACAATGGGGCTACCACTGCAGACAGGTGCACCTGTCTTTATGCGAGTACGTGCCTCGATACATTCAACTTCAGTTTTCCGTGCGAATACCTTTTTGTATTTTAGGTCGAAGGCAAATACATCGAGGCCACACATCTCATCGACGGTCTGGGATGAAATGTTAGCCGGTGTCTCAGAGTTAAATGCTGTAAACATGGATATGGTCGTGAATCTCTATGCTTAGTCACATACCTTTTGTGATGTACAGTAGCAATGTAATATAGCCTATATATACGTGTGACAGCTGGGTATATTATGTGATGGTAGCTTAGCCCATTAGCTTATTGAAGCCTATGAAGTCTTGAAGGCTATGATTGTATTTACAGACATGGAATATTAATCATCACATTGTATTTTGGGGGCAGATGGCTTAACATGTGATGAAATGCATAACAGCTGCATGTTTCATAAAAGATAATGCATAGCAGGCTCACTTCTAGCTATGTTCATTTTCAATTGAAGGAAAGCAGCCTGGTATTTTATTCTGGTGCCCATATGCTGTATTTTTCTCTTATTGTTGGCCTAGTTCACAATATCTCCCAACTATGCCTGCGTGTAAATATGGTGAGGCCACTAATTCACCTAATTCATTGCATAGTATGTTTAAGATCATATTCCTGTGCCTTAAAACCTTCAATAAATCATGAATGTCAGCTTATATTCAAGCTGGGTGCAACACTAAGTGGAGTAAACTCACACAGCGTTTCCACCTGTTCATTTTTAAGATGAGGATTTACATCTCATCAAGTTGTTTGCTGTCTCACCATTACAACATATTCTGTCACCTCTTACCACTGTCCGCATCCTGCCCTCGGCTTAGCGAGACAGGCAGCTGACAGTAGTCGAGTCTGATTTGGAGACAGCTCGAATAGACGAGGCAGAGCTACAAACCGGGGCTGCCAGGCTAAGCCAGGCCATGCCAGCTCTACGGAGGGCTTCGGTGCAGCAGGGCACTGGGGAGAGGGCGCTTGGCACCTGATCAGTTACCACAGTGAATTCTGTTCCTGTCACTGGCATTTAGCTACAGAAAAGCAGAGCAGAGATGACGGTTGTTGTTGAACTCAGTTGGGCTTTCATGTCACTGTGGCAGCAACGTTGTATCAAACTGCTCTTCAGCTGATACAAAATGACATTCCTTTGCAAACATCTGTGCCAGATGCCCACTACCCACTTCAAAAACCATAGCAGATAATTTATCTTTATCAGCTATGATTGTAAAAAAAAAAAAAAAAAGCACTGGTTGCTTTGTTGAGAAGCAACAGCAAAGGGGATAAAATCTCCTGTTTCCTTGTTAAAAGAATTCCATGTTCCATGTTCCCAAGTTTAGTCCTTCAGGGTAGATGAAATGAGTCAAGTGCCCATGGTAATCATGGTCCAATCACTGCACGGCTTTGAAGTGGGCCCTGTTCTTCAGACATCTCTACAGGTGGGTAAGCAATGTTAAGTGTCCCGTCTGCAGGCGGAGGGAGGTCAGCTAGAGGCCATGGAGGCAGGCAGAGGGGCTCCTCTCACACATCGAAGTAGGGGAGGGTGGAGGGGATATCGGTCCTGTGTGAGTCTGTACACGGGACTTGATGTTGGATAGATACTTTTGGGGAAATTTGTCACGGTTTGAGCAAATCCATTCTCAAATATATGTGTGAAAGGAAATATGAAATATACCCCCAAATCACAGACAAATTAAGTCGTAAGCCTTGTGCCATAAAGCTGTAAATCCTTACACTGCGGTTCCCCTCTCATGCTGTGGTAAAGGCTGAAACCACCGAAGTGTTATAATACATTGACTGCAGGAACCATTTAACCATGATTTATGAACTTTTTTTTAATAGTGAAGCTAGATGTGAGAGTGTTAAACTTGCAAGGTCAGAGCTTGTGTTTTTTTTTGATATCTGAATCGTTGACGGGGTACATAAGAGATCCCACATGTCTTGTAATTATAGTCTGAAGGGACCTATAGACCCTTAGTTTTCTGAAAAGATATTAGGAAACTTGAATTTAAGCCCATGTTTGTAACTTATTGTGGTTAGAAAATATAGATTTAAGCCAAAACGAGGAATTCGGAGTTAAATTGACACGGGACAAGGAAGTCGCAACCACTGTGGTTGTTTTATGACAGTCCGAGACACCTGTTTCACCCTTAATGTTCTCTTCAAGAGTAGTATTTTCTAAATCAACTGACTCACTTTAGCTATATAGTGACATTAGCTTGGGGGAACTGTATTCGCGTCGGCTTCAGCTTTCAATTATGAAGGCTACTGTTTGATTTCTAAAACCAGGAATGAGCTTCTCAGAGCACAGTATAGTCTGACACCTCATTATCAAGTTGTTGAATCCAGATGTTGAAACCAACACGTACAGGTTTAAAACACACTGTCTGCGCATTTAACCACACATTATGTCGCTTTAACAATATAACGCTCTGCTACTCAGGAGCTACAAGAACTCTCACTGCCTATGTGTGGATTTGACTTTTTGATTACATAATAGCAAGGGTCATTACAGTATTTATCGTGAAATACTGCTTAGTGATTGTAGCTATTATTGTGTTAAACAGAGATAGCGGTTACTGACGTTCCCACAAGATTTGCAAAAGATGATATTTCTGTGAAACGTTTTCATGACGACCAAAGCTTGGTGTTTTCAGTCGATGTTTTTTGGCTTAAAACCGTGCCATATAAACATTTTTTTTGCTTAGTTTTCTCCTCGTTTTTACAGTTGCACACAATATCTGAGACGACCAATGATCACCCTCAGAAAGAAAGAGAGACCGCAGGTTTGTCTGTGATAGCCATGGCCTGTGTGTGTGTGTGTGTGCGTGTGTGTACGCGTGTGTGTCGTCTACTCCTCCTGCACCTAATTGCATTTGTGTTGCTTCACTTGTCTGGTGCTGAGTCTGGGAGCAGGCTGGCTGCGGGAGACGTCTGCCATTGTAACATTCTCCCCACAAGGCCCAATGGGCACAGCCATTCCCCGTCCTGCCTCGAATCAGCATGGGAACACTCTCTAAATCAAACAAAACACAAATGCAGAGGATACCCTCGGTGACTCAATTTGCAGGCCCACAGCATAGGTCATTTTCATTCATCCAGAAAAAGAGGTCAGGCCTCCTTTTTCTCTGCGAAAACCCAGCTGCATTTGTTGGGAACTCAATGTATCTCCATTTTGTCTCGGAGTATTTCCATTGATTTAGATGTTAAAAAGGGAAGTGCAGGTTAGACACTACAGAGCAGAAGCACTGTTGTTCAGCGTGCTCTCTACGTCATTCATTATCTTAAGTAGAGAAAACAAATGCTCTGCTGTCTGTCACTGTCACTGCCCTTTATTTCATCTTTACTCCATCAGAAACAGCACATCTCATCAAACGCTAAACAAAACAGTCATGGAACACTGGGGAGTAAATTTACCCTTCTTTCCAGCTCTAGTAATATATTCCTCCTATCTTTGTTGACTTCTTCCCGGCGTAATGAAGAAGAAGAGATCTGAGATGACTAAAGAGGGTCAAGAAGGACTCCTATATAGCCTATATTTTCCTACACTATATTTATCCAATGAATGTTTTCAGGGTGTCACCATATGTTAACAGTCATACAGTTGCATATACTATAAAATCAGAGTTGTATTCATTTCACAAGCAGCTGGGGTCTGCACTGATTATTCACCCTGCAGCTACTTTCCTCCCACTGCTTCTTTATTCCTCCCACATACTCTCATAGGCGTATTGGCCTACTACTCACCTACATATTTTCTCATCTTTAGGGTCTGGACCCCATGTGAGGTCTCTTGATATGTAATTGGGGTCACTGGAAATTTCTTAAATGGATCTATTGTGTTTTGATAGATATAGTCTATTTGTTCTAATAGTCAAATATGTCTGAAATGAATCATAATTTCATACAGCTGGTTTGCATCCGTCCATGCTTCTGAAAATAGAATATACTGGTACAAGTATGTTCAGCTTGACAACTCTGCTGCTGTGGTCAAGAGAATCTTAATACCGTAGAATCCAGGTTCAGGGTCTGAACAAGGTTGAGAAGGCCTGAGCTGCAGTAAGATCTTGTACTGCATTAATCACAGTTTTAGAGTTTGTTAATGTCACATCATTGACTTATAATGATTGCAATGAAATGCTTAGTATATATACTAAAAGCAGGATAAGGTGCTGTCTTTGTACGGCACACATCATTGCTGCTGGCATATCTGAAATAAAATTATCAATAATCAAAAGAATGGTATATAGGCCTAATATTACTCTTTCTGGATAGTTCTGATGCAAGGAACTTAAATCAGGAACTTAATTGGCTTTAAACTAGCAAATTACAAGCTTACATACTGACATACAAAAAGCCTTTTACAAAATTAATCAGACCACGCCAGATCAGTGAATCACTTAAACTAAACATGACACGTCTTTCTTCTATAATGCACCCACACCCACTGAATGCCCTCTATGTGGGTGCTCTTGAGGCCGGGGCGGAGAACATGCATCAGTTCTCTAAGTCCAGGATTTTCTTTTCCATTCACGAGGACAACTTAAAAGTTGACATCAAAGATGTTCGTGGAGCAGGCTTGGATCCATTAATCTCCTGTGCTGTTCCTGTGTAATGGGAGTTAATGACACATTCATCAAATTCATAGGAGCTGCACTTCTTTTGCAGCCTCCATTAATTGTTGACTTGTGCTCTGGTCAAGTGTTCTCAGCAGGCACAGTTTGGGTGTCAGATAAAATGAACCGTTGCGGTTAGCATCAGTTCCATTTGGATGGTTATTTGTTGTTCCTTCAGCCAAACTGACCACAGTTAAGTGCCGGAAGCACTTGGGGCACTTTTGTAGCTTCCTTCATCTACAAATGTCAGACTATATTAGTGAGCAGTGCAGTCTGTCCTGTCTTTTTGCTTAGAAATAGTATTGTTGATATTGTGCAGCATTCAGATTATCATTTGAACAACAGTCCGTCTTGTTCAGCAAATTCTTATTCATGTTTAATTCTGTACAATTGTTTGCATCTGGAGAGCTTTGGCATTTATCTATTACCTCTGACAGAATACATTTGCTAAGGTTACATTTAAAGTACAGTATACTGTGTGTGTTGTTGTTCTTGAATATTCACAGCCACAATATTTTTCCTGTACATGCAACAAAGACTTATGTTCCACCAAGGACAGGCGAGTTTATTCCAAATTCAGGTTTTTATAGACCAGAGACATTTTTGTTGCCATCAAATGGTGCTACTTTCATGTACTGTATATAATGTAGCTTACAGAAAAGGTGTCTTTTTGTCTAAATGTGCATGTCCGATAAACCCAGTGGCAGTGTCATGAGGCCAACGGTCTGTACGAACCAACTCAATTAAATTTCATTTTCAGAGAAAATGCAAATAGATTTTGCCCTCTAGCCAGTAAACATGCATGTTTCTCAAACCGTGAGCTAAACAATAGCATGTAATGATTAACTGACATTACATAAAACTAATAATAATTATTAATTTACCTTTAATTGACTTCATTCACCTACAAACTGCATCCCAGGTGCTGGTATCCTTGAGACCTGCCTTACCCCTAGATTATGTGGCCCTCTAGTGGGAAGGACACCAGGAAATGAAGAGTTGTAACCAATCAGTATTTGTGGTCATTGTTAAAGTGCAAAAGTGTTGAAAGGGAGGAAAGATCACCACAACATTCTTGTGATTTAGCTGCTGGTGGCTTCCTATCGGCTGATCCACCACTTTGATCCAGACAGAATTATTTCAGTACCTACTGGATGGATTCCAGTGAATTGTTGTACAGACATTCATGACCTCTAATGCTGCAGGTTGACACTTTTGGCTTATTGTGAAATATCTCAACAACTATTGGATAGATAACCATAAAATCTGGTGAACATATTTATGCCCCCCTCAGGATATATTATAATGACTTTCCTCCCCTGACTTTTCATCCAGCACTACAATTAGGTCAAACATTTTTATTTGTCCAATACTTTAGTTTATGATCAAATACCTGCACAACTAATGATATTCCAGTCAGCCTCAGCGATACCTTGTGTATAATGTTAGCATGTTAACATGCTACACTGGTGGTGAACATGGTAAACACATCAGCATGTAAACATTTTCATTGTGTGCGTGTTAGCATGCTGACATCGGCATTTGTTTAAAGCACCGCTGTTCCTAAGTCAGGAACTAGAAGTCAAGAACTGAAGAGTTTACATGGGGTTTTAAGGCCTTTCTGTGCAGAAACTAATTTAAGAATTAGGTTATGTGATATTGCCCTCTCCACCTACTTGAGTGTATATGCACAACCGTCCATGTGCCCACACACACACAATCAGCCCTATAGTTGTGCCACACTGTGTAATACAGGTATTGTGAGATCAAAACAATCTCTTCTAGTGTTTCCTTTGTTGTTGGAGATTCTGTTAAGATAATAAAACTTATTTTTGGGTGTCATTGTAGGACGAGGGTGTCATATGATTGAGTTTCATCAGTGTCAACTGTGTCTAAGTGTTTCACAGAGATTTAATTTCTGTACATCATAAACACTTGTAAAAAAAGCTACAATAGTACATGATTCTCACTAACATGACATTGTGCACTGCTGTGCAGGGAATGCCATTTTCCTATTCTTTTTTTTTTTTCATGGTATCAAAATGAAATAATCAGGTTGACAAGAGAACATGAAGTACTGTATAGCTTCTTAGTTTAGCTCTATCTAGCTGTGTGTGTTTCATATCTGAAATGGAAAATGTGGATAGGAGACATTATTACAACCTACTGCACATCCTCTGGGCTTAGATGTAAAAATATACACTATATATACAGTAACAGTAAACTCCCAATAATCACTGATCAGTGTGCAATGACAGTAATCTTTACAAATGAAGCCTATCAATATACCATAATATTCAAAGGAATTTTCAGAGTGTGAGCTGCATGTAGGTCTTGAGCTAGGCGAGGAGTGTGGTAGCAAGCAAAGGATTCTGTGTGTTCAACACTTGAGAGGACACCCTCCCTCAGCACAAACTCAAATAGGAAACACCAGCTGGCTTCAGCTAGTTGGTCTGTTTATCTCACATGGGATCAGAAGATAAATATTCAGATAGCAAGCAGTTCTTTACTTCTCTTCTGTGCACACCTGAAGTCTTAAAAACTCCTCTTTAACCATGTCATTAATATACCCATTAAATGTTTAATTTATAACCACAGCATTAATGGTTTCTGCTTCTTCTTCTTTTTTTGTCTTCTTCAAATCAACAAAAAGTGAAGAACCTTCTGCTCTAGAAGGGCTTTGGTCTCTGGTCACAGCTGTCTGCTTGTGGCACTCAGTCAAAAAGGGTCCAGTCGGGAAAAGAGGTATTGGCTGCTGTGGTAGCGGGGGCTGGAGGGACTGACATTTTAAGGGGTTATGATCTTGTGCTGTGCCCCTCAGCAAGCAGATCTTTGTTTGGGTGCATGCTGCTGCACACACAGCTGAGCTTTGTCTTTAGCTCTGTTGGAACTGAAGATATGACTTGACTTTAAGGTCAGACATAAGAATTATTTCTTTCGTTGTTACATGGATTTATCGCTCGTGGTGTAAATGCTGAGCGTTGCTTTTAGCGATACATGTCGTGCAACCTTTTGTGTCTGTAATCTATGAGAGGCACAGGTGTAGCGGTGGAAATTTATGATTGTGACGGTAAATTTTAAATTGTGATTCACCTGGCTTCTAACAAAAACCAAGTGTCCCTCAGGTGCAGTGCTCTCGCCGTCCACTGCAGCATTCATTGAAATCGACCTCAAATATTAATGCGATGATGCATTTAGTGCAAATTGACAACAACTCTCCACTCCATGCATATGCTGTGCTGGCAGTGTGCAGCGCAGCAATGAGATGCAAAGTGACATTATTGCTTCTAGCAGCATCTTTTCTCCCTGCATGTGAAGGGCTGCTGCACAGAGACCAGACAATTTTTTTTTTTTAAGTTTAGAGAAGGATTAACAGAAAGAGAGACAAATTATTTGTGTAAGTGCATAAAGTCAAGACTTCAAAGTATTACATCCTCTTTCTGCCTCACATCAAACAGGAGCGGTAAATGTTGGTGAGTGACGTACGGAGGATCTTTACTTCCTGGCTTTCTTTCTGTATCTTCTTCCCCTTGCTGTCTGTCTTTCTCAAAAGGGGGCGTGGAGCTCAGCATTTGATTTCTCAGGGTGACAGGGTGCTCTAAGGTCACAGCTATGCCATCTGTGGGTCCTGAAGGCAGGGGAAGTCCCACTGGTGAGTAGAGCGTAATGGAGGGGATGAGGAGGGACTCGGCACACACCCAGGTGGTGGGTGAAGAGAGAGAGACAGAGATGGAGCTCTCAAAAATCAAAATGGTTTAACTTGATGAGCCGGTGCTGCGTGAAGAGCCCTCGCTGGAGTATGTCAACCCAGGTACTGATTGAGACGCCGTCATTCATGCCACAGGCTGTCTGTTATGCAGTCTAGATGGTGGTGTTTATGCACGTACACACGCGTGCACACGTTCGCTGTCACACATGTAGCTCCTGCGCACTGAGCACTGGTGAGGCACATACACAATCACCACAAGTACAAGCTTGCTATTGTGGCTGCAAGAGGAGGAGGGACAGAGATCGAGGCTGACTGACTGATATGAAGGCTGAATAGCAAGTGGTGCTTCCACTCCACATTGAAATTCTCTGATTGAATCTTGTGCTCTCAAGCAAGGACTTTGAAATAGCGGAAGTGCTTAGTTTATAGTTTAGTGAGATATTATAATATCCTGTTACATGAATTTCCCCATGCCTCTAAAGTGTGCCTTTATACGAAAAACACGCTAATGGATTTTGTTGATTTTTCAATATTGATGCAAGGTGGAAATGATCAGTTTCCCTGAAATTGTGCTCATTTGTTTCTCCAATATACAATTACCCCAAGTCATACGGTAACAGTATGTGTTCCATTTCTTTTTCTGCCTTTTATTTGTTGAATTACATCATTAATAGCTGTGCAACAACACCATTTTGAAACTGTTGTCTGCTCTAAATGTTTCCATTTTGTTGTATATTAACATAGTGAAGCTGTATCCATTGTTGTTGGAAAAACAGGTGTTTTTTTTTTTTTTCCCTGTCCTCTAACCACAACTGAGAGGGTGGCCTGACATTTTTCTGTGCACAGGCATGTGAATACGTACCGGATAAGAATGAATGCCATCTTTTATTAGCTGTCTTCTGTGTTTTTTGGCAGCCCTTTGCGGAAGCACTTGCCCTGTTGGCTTTGATTTGGTAAACACATTGAGGGCACACTGAGTGGTGAACATGCAATAAAACATGCTCAGTGTTTTTGCACACACACACACGTATGCACATTTGTGTCGCCACACACTCATGCACCCCAGAGAGGGGGGATCACAGGGTGTTTATCTACTAGTGTTGAACACAGCAGTTTCAGCTTGTTGGTGTTTGGCCCCGCTAACTGCCGCTCAGCTCACCCGCTGGTGATGAGACCATAGTTTGGCCCTACCGAGCTGTTTGTCCGAGCCAGAATGTAAGATTTTATTCTCTGCCTGCCTTGAAGAGTCCAAAATATTCTGTTCAGGAGAGGAGAGATCAGACTTGTGATCATCTAACAAGCCAGCATCTCATGTCCAACCCTTGCTGGACAGGTCTCTTGCCATTATTTTGTATATCAGGTTTAGGTTTCAGGTTTCAGTGGTCCTGTTTACTCTCTGAACTACTATACTGGGGAGCTGGGAAGTGAGCCAGTCCTTCCCAAGCAGGATGCAGTCAATCGCTTAGATCAACTATCACATTTAAGATCAACAAATCGCTCAAATCAGAATATATCAAACCAAGATATATAGCAACTAATTATTATTTTCATCATCATTTAATCTAAGGATGCATTTTTGATTATGTTTTTGGACTATAAATATCAAAAAATACAATTACAAGCTCCCATCATACAAGGTGATGTTGCTTGTTTTGTCTGACCAACAGTCAAAAACTATATGATATGCAATTTAGAAAGATTAAGAGCAAAAATAAGAAAAGAGATAAAGATAGAGTCTGGCATTTCAGAAGCTGGAACAAGCTAAAGATATATTAAATATATTTCAACCTTTAAAATATACTGAAAAAATTGATAGAATCTAAAAAACCCTTCCCTAGCTGCTAGGCCTCCTCACATGTCCTCTTGGCTGGAGGCGGGTTGGAGGCTGACACCAGATGTTGTGCCACTGGCAGGTTCAGCAGCAGCTTGTCACAGTCTTTATAAAAAGGTGCAACTCATTTACTTATTAGACTAAACAATTTTCTGCTTTGTCAAGTAAAAATGGGGACTGATTTTGCAGCAGGGCAGGTAGTGGCAGGTATTACTAGGAGTTTGTGATTGGTCCAGGGATATGAGACTATGCATATAACCTTGGGAATCACTTTTGAAGCTTTACTTTTCCAGTTTACTTTTTTACAGTGTGCTAGAGTTTCATGTGTCAAATCATTTTTTTTCTCCAATAATTTTCCCAGTTGATTGTTTGTCATAGTAACCATAAAATATTGCCCGCAGTGTCCTGGCTTTCTGTCAAAGAAACAGAGACGACAACAGAATTTAACCAAAGACTGTAAAAAAAAAAAAAAAAAATGGACGTAGCCAAGAGTGGCTTTGAAGCTCGAAGTGGGTGGCTCCGGCCGTCGCCATCTTGGCAGTGCCTGACTCCGCCTAACTCCCGGCTAATCCAAAATGGGCAAAGATGTGGAGCTGAGGCGGGCTGAATGAAGCCTGGTTGCTGAAACGAGCCACCTAGCGGCTAGTGACCTGTCACTCAAAGTGGCCACGTCCTTAATTATGCATAACTTTACGGCTTAATAAAAATTAAACAAGTGAGTTATAAAAAAATTCACCCCCCGTACAGTTGTTATGATCAGGGAAATTCGCTATAGAGACCAAAACCTGTTTTTGTTTCTTCTGTAAAGTCGGGTATTTTAACATGGCGGTCTATGGGGATTGACTCACTCTCGGAGCCTCAAGTGGCCAATCGAGGAACTGCAGTTTTTGACACTTCCACATTGGCTTCATTTTTCAGTCCCAGAGGTTCCCGCTTGAATTTAACATGTAATGATGAAAGGACCAGGCATAAATTTGAATAATGTCACACTAAATATCGAACAAACAGTTTCTTAAACATAACTTTAAAGAAAAATATTTTTATGGCATATTCTGCTTGGAGTTTTGGTTTGCTAGTATGAACATTTGAAGGGAGATTCTACTTATTAACACAACAAATACATCTCTGGCTTTAAAGTATTTTTTTTTTTAAATTTCTCCTAATGTATGTAAGCATTTCTAAAATGGCTTGAAATGACTTTGAGGTACATTTTTCTCTTTGGAAATGATTTTATTAAAAAAAAAAGTTTTTCTTTTACAAACCAGACTACTCTTTAACTTAATACACTGATATTTTGATGTATTTGTTCTATATTTATCATTTATAAGTTTTTTTTTCAAGGTTTTTCCACCTCACGCTGTATGCTACAGTTTGGTAAGTGACACATGCGTCATTACATTTCCAAATTGAGTGAGCCCTTTCTCACCTCTTGCAGTGAGCGATGTAAGATAGATAAATAGACTTTATTGTCCCCGAGTGACAGATTTATTTCAACTGAGTCTAATTTGAATGAGAGCAACTAATTCTGAACATTGGTTGGTGTAATGATGGAGACTCATCACTGAAAGAAAATATAACCGCCCAAACATTTAAACAATAATCAGCCAACAATGAAGAACTGCTTTGTCTTTATTTCCAGCACAGGTTTAGGCTATTAGAAATTCATTTTTAAAGTGACTTAAAGTAATATTGGTAAGTTTCAGGTTTTGATATCAGGCTCTTGGTTTTTGAACTGACATTTAACAATCCTACACTAAGGAATCCATCATTAAAAAAAAGCAGAGATCCATTTCTCCATCAACATTAGCCTCAATAGACCAGAACAGTGTATTGACCTGCATAATATTGTGAGGTGTTCTGATTTTTTTTGTCCTTCCTCTGCACTGTATATGCGTGTACACTCTCCTTTCATTAGAAGTTTTTTAGGATTGTTGAAACTTTCTGAAAATCAAAAGCCAAAAGTAGAAGCAGACAAGGCAGGTTTAAGGAAAGTGGGGACAAAAACATAAATTATAAGACTTTGAATGCAATAAACATAAATTAATGATGCCTAGAAGTGTGTAAAGGATGGCGAAGGCATACAGGCCACAAAGAGCACTCAAGTGCACTCTGACATCTACATGAACTCACATTTGCAAAATATAAGTCAAAATAGAAGCGAGCATTAAAAAGCTTACTTAAAAGCATAACTGCAAATGTATACACTGCCACTAACCTGTGTGTACATGCATAGGATTTACTGCCTGACCATTTTCCAGCAATGGAGGAGATGCAGTGCAAAGAGAAGAGTATAAGTGTTTGTACAGTATGTTCACCTCCCACCTGCTGCGTATCTGCCTTGCATGTGGGCGATCACCGCTCCGTATGGAGACAATTATTTCAGCTATAACTCATCCTATTACTGTAAAATGGCTATGTGAATACATGTACATTGTGGAAAAAAATAGCCCGCAGCACATTTGCACGTAATGGTGGAAAAGAAAATTCATGTGAAATGACAAACAACTTCATGGGAAAACAACTGTGCATATTTTTTTCCTGTGACTGTCACTGTTCGCATCTATGTATGACACAGTGACATGTTCACGGAGTAAAAGGAAGTAAGTTTTTGTTGTGATGTAGATTCACTCACAGTAAGTCGCTTCACACTTAGCCAGCTGGTTTACTGGTGGTTTAAAGTAGTGAAGCTTCAAGTAGTGTTAAACATTAAAAAGGAAGTAGAGGGCGGGGAGCTGCTGTTCAGTGTTAGTGTGTCAGCTTGTTTTGCATCTCATTATTTTTGAGGTTGAGTTAGAAACAGCTGTGTCGGTGCACTTACAAAAGTTCATCAGAGAAATGTTTGATTAGATTAAAACACCCATAAAGATCCCTCAGCTGAAGAATTCACACAGGTAGGTTTCCTGTCTTGTGATTTGAAGTGT
The DNA here is from genome assembly GCF_910596095.1 of Thunnus maccoyii. Classification (NCBI taxonomy): domain Eukaryota; kingdom Metazoa; phylum Chordata; class Actinopteri; order Scombriformes; family Scombridae; genus Thunnus; species Thunnus maccoyii. The sequence goes on along the minus strand of NC_056537.1, from coordinate 16,534,441 downwards.
ACATACATGATTGATAGCTATAATGTTGAATTAAGTTTAGTACTAACTGTTAAATATATACATGACACTAATACTACATTTTTAAATGTCACTTACAATAAAAAGCTGCTTGTCTTTTGGTGTCTGTATTATAAACATCAGTGATGTACCGCTCAGCGTGGTGGATCCAGCAGCTCCCCGGGTGGCTCATTTATAATAGTCTGTTATGCAATGTTGCTATCTTGTATCCAAATGATGGCTGTAATTTATGAAAAAAAATGTATTTGGTGATGAAATCTGAGCTTATATTTATTAAATAGATGTTTAATCTATGTCATATCTGCGGTCGGATGCTCCATCTGACGGAAATTGGAATTAAATTAATAATTTGAGGCTGTTGGATTTTACACTGTAAAGCTGCAGTGTTTGTGAGACGGCACTGTTATGTGAAGCACTGCCGGAGGAGAATTCAGCGTGCCGTCCTCCAGTGTTTGTGCAGGCAGATGATTAAGAGACGAGTTCAGTGTCTCGGTTTTTTTTACTGTCTACAAACGGGCCCTCGTAAATATGGTGGGACCGCGGGCCGAACGCTCACGGGTCAGTCGACCATAGGAAGTAAACAACACAGTGTGTGTTTGCCAATGTGTGTCTGTGCTTTTGTAAAGACAGTGAGGAGAACACACAACTTGACTCTGTTCTGTTACTAATTTGTCTGCGTCTCGGCAGATTGTAAGAGAGCAGAAACATCTGAGTGAAGACAAGCCGCCGGTAGCTGGTTTGCGAGGCCACACGTTTCCCCTCAGTGGTCTTCTTAAACTTTAGTGTTTGCGTTGAGACCAAAAGATGAAAGATAAAACGTGCAGTGAACATCGTCTGTTCATCTGTGACCCAAATGTACAGTCAAAGCATACACACTATGACTAATTAGCAGGTGCAGAAACATACAGCTTGTGCTCTCAATATTATAATTTAGTAGCAATTTATGATTTATGATTGTACTTATGAATTTTGTAATATAAAAAAACTACTTTAAAAAATAAAAGAATCACAGAGAAGGTTACAGTGTAGTTATTATGACACAATGAGGCGAATTTGAGTTCATACAGAGGATGGAAGAGCGGTTTGACCATTAATTGTAGGACTGCTGGTCCGATCCCCTGACCCTCGTGTCCACGTGTTAAAGCGTCTTTGAGCAAGACTTGCACCTGATGTGTGTATGGGGAAAGAAATGTAAGTCGCTGTAGATGAAAAAAACATTTGCCAAATGTACTTAAATGTCATTTTGAACTTCTTTTCACCTAGAAAGATAGATTTCCTGTAAGGAAAAGATGGTCATCACTCGCACTAAATTGGAGAGGTAATTTGGACTTTTTAAAAAGTTAGTGGAGATCCTGCAGGGGCCTTTCATTATGACTGGTACTCAAAGCAGTTTGCTATTTTAGAACTTCTGCTTAATTATTTTTCGACACAAGTAATCTCATTTTTACTTGAGGACAATGTTAGTCAAGTAGCTTGAGTGGAATGTTCTTGTACTATTCGCAGCCCTGATAATTATAAGTGGTTCTCGTAAACTTATTTATTTTTTGACAGCCATCAGCTCGCTGCAACGGTTGAAGTAGTAATAATTCACCATTTTCAAACACTTACACTTGTATTACTGCTAATTTAATGGTGGAAACTGTCTCATTTGAACTATAACACAGTGCTTTGGTGGAAGTCGCTGTGAGAGATTGTACAAATAAATAGAGGACACATACAGTATATGAACCTTTTTACTGTTTGTGTGAATAATGCATAACACTGAAGGATATTTCAGTCCCACTTAGGAGAGCTTTGACACTAACTCCCCAGCACTTGCCAGCGCTCTGCTGAGAGGGTGGAGAGTGGCGTCGGCTGGTGTGAGCCACTGGGGAGGATGTCAGAATATCCGCAGAGTTTCCACTGCGGCCGGTCAATCAGCTTTCTCTCACTTGTTCCGTGTATCTTTGCCTCCCACCACACACTATAATCACATCTGTGCCTGCTGTGTCATGCAGCATCGTCCTGGAGCACTGACAGTGACCTGCCTTTAGTGGCGTCAGCATGTTTGCGTTATGTTACGTAAAAGCGAAGAGTGTGAGGCTAGCGCTGCACTTTCTTCACCGTGTCGACACTGGTGTCACACACACCTGCATTCTAGGGAGTGGACCTTTAAAACGTGATAACACCAAAGTAAATAATGTCATAAGGCGGTGTCTTAGAAAAAAAGCTGCTGTCACTATGTACACTTTAGGCTGTTTAAAGAAATCTCAGAAGAGATAAAACTGCTTCATCGTGATTTTACAACAGCTGGCAGGTGTAGTTACACACGTAAGCTGTTGTTCTCAAAGCACTCAAGCATGGCATCTTCTTAAAATGAAGCAAAAATGGTTATCAATCTTTGATCAATAATCAAATGATAACAAAATGTTGACTGATAAGAGTAATACTTTCTGCCGGTCTGATGAACAGGTGGTGGGCAAAGTGGTTTCTAAATGACACATGATGAAAGTAATGGCTTGAGGGGTAATTTTGGATTAGTGCATTAACACAGACGTGGTCACAGGTGTGTGTCGGTCGGGTGTTTTACAGCAGCTTCAAATTAGACTCAGCCAATCAGAACTAAGGGCCATAACTTCCTGTTTTAGGAGAATAACTTTCAATGTTGCTGTGTGTGTGTGTGTGTGTGTGTTTCAGGGTTCTCTGCATCCCCAGTGTCTTCCTCTCCTCTCCGCTGCCTCTGAAGCCATGGACTAGAGCTGCTTCTGGTCCTGACAGTCCGACGGTCATCAGATGGCTTCTCAACAACCCTCAGCGAAAATACAGAAAGTACGTTTGATAACTGTAACACTGTATGCCGCTGTGTTCGATTACAGAAGAGAGTTGATTCACAATCATTTACAGCAGCTAAATAAGATTTTAAAGGATAAACCTTGGTGATATTCAATATTTTTATGATTGTCAACAAAACTCATGAAAATCCTATTAACAAGTCCTGTGACCTCCATTGTTTTCCAAGAACTAAAGATACTCACATCAAGGTTTTAACCATTTATTGCGACAATATGCACTTAAGTTTCAATTGGCAGAAAATTAATTGTGAACAATTTTCATAATCGATTCATTGTTTGGAGACATTTTTAAGAAAAAATTATTCCAGCCTCTTAAAAATGTTCCTCTGGTTTCTTTAGTCTTCTATTACAGTAAACTGAATATATTTGGATTGTGGACTGTTGATCAGGACCAAAGAAGAAATTTGAGTATGTCACCTTGGGTTTTGGGAAACACAGTGTCATTTTTTCTGAGAGAGTAGAGAGATCGTGGACATACAGTTCATGGTTGGGTAGCATATTTATCACATGGCTATAAAACAACTTCAGTGTCTGCCTGGAGTACTGCAATACATGTTCCTTTATCACGATGAACATTTACTTCAGTTAATCTCACACATAGTGGTATTAATCTGTTGCTGAAAATAGGCCCCAACAAGTGCACCGTTTACTCCTTACAATGCAGAACTGTGCCCAGCTTTAATAGGAACAAATGGGCTTGGGGCTGAGAGCCACAGACAATTTAAGGACAGAATATCACTACAGCATTTGGCCTTCTCACTGCATTTTTTCAGCAGTAAGAAAAATAAAGAGTAACTACAGCCTTGCCCTTTTTCTGTAGTTCACTGTGCTGCAATACCTTCATATTTTTGCAGAAGTCTGACACAGTCTGTGTGACAAATATGCAAATTTCCATTATGATTAAGAGGAATATGGACAGTCCCGAGGTCCTCTGGCCCACATGTTTTCATGCCAGATAGAAAAACATGCAGTTGGGTGTTTCTGAGTCATAATTACCTCCCACAGGGAAAGCGATCTGAATAGGGCCGATCTTAAGGGAAGAGATGAGGTCATGACTTATAATATTCAGCTATTTCTGTGTGTCACTCCTCATCACTACACTGAAGGATTTCTGCCCTGCGAAGCAATATTGTGATTCTCAGTTGATGGGTAGACTATTATTCGGTACTGAGTTAAGTGTCTGCCCCTGGAGAGTGTAGTCATGTGCACATATGTTGTCTCTTTGGTCCTCAAACAATAGCAGCTACCCCACAGAATGATTTCTTTTGTATTTTCCTGTAAGCCTGTATTTTAACATTATAAATAAACATTTAGTTGCTCTCTAAGAAAGAAGTCTACCAAATACACATCATAGTCATGTTGGACTTTTGATATGATAATATGATATGCATCAACCATATCATGTCCATAACATGATCTCTGACAATCTTTGGTGGTAGCTGCTCCAGGTGACCATCCTGTGTTTCCTGTAGTTTACATGTGCTTAGAGTCTCTCAGTACAATAATGCACATGCAACACAATGCAAATGGCTGACAGTAACTAGGTCAGCTAAACTACAGCTTAAGTGCAGCTTTGACTCATTAATAATGCATATGATAAAGACTAAATTCACTGGGTCTTGAACAAAGATATTTTCTCTCTGATGCCAACAATCAGGCAGTGCTCAGCTATCTTTTTTTTTTTTTTTTTTTTTCTTAAACGTTGTCGTGAGCCCTTAATTCTCATGTGACGATAACGCTGACTGAGAGGACATTTCAAACCTGAGATTGTTCTGTTAAATCCACTAATATTCTTCAGCCTCAGAAACAGGAAACAACAGCATTTGTTTTGTGTCAACTCTATTTCCAGAACAGACTGTGTGTCTGACAGTCATGTCATGTGGCACGCTGAAAGTTAGAGCCTCTCTTCTTCTTCTTCTTCTTGCTGCTGAGAGCCGTGGGCAGAGTATAGATGTCTCCAGCATGCTCTAACTCCTCTTAGGTCAAATCCACGGACCTGAGCAGCCTTCTAACCTCTGGTCCGCACACAGAGGCCCGGTGTCAGAGCTGCAAACCTGTGGGTGTTTGTTTCTTCACTGACAATGCTCTGAGCCGCGCTCCTCTGGCTCCCACACAGCCTCAAGTGGAATGACAGCTATGCATGGACTCATTCATTCCATGGGCCGAGGGAGTGTACGCGTGTGCACCTTACAAGTATTGTTTATGACTTAACAAGGCAATGCTTGTTGATAATTAGAGATTGAGTGCTAAATAGCTGTGATGTAAATATGTTCTTCAGCTACCATCACACTAAATATCATCACACTGATTCACATGGCTCCTAAAACCGTCGCCAGGCATCCTTACTTTCTGACCAACACAGATATGGTTCAAGATACTGGATCATACACAGAAACCTCTGGTTGACACTCAGTGACAGGAAGAGAGTTAGTGTTGTTATGATCATGGGCGGCTGGCCAAAGGCTTTGGAGATAGGCAGGTGTGTCCTGGATACGACCTCTGGCTGTGTTGTTGATATTACATCTGTGCTGCTGGATATTGTGTTATGACTGACTGTTAGCTGGAGGAGGAGGAGCACTGGGAGTGGAGTGCTATTCACAGTACTATGAACCATCAGCTCTATGAAGCATTACACATCAGAACAAGCAGGCAGAGAGTGTACTGGCTGGGATTTAAAAAAAAAAAAAGAGAGAGAGGACATCCAGAAACTGTTTTCTCATGAGTGAGTGATGGGTTTTCAAAAGTGTGTCTGAATTGGATTTACCCTAAAACATACATTGCTGTTTTTTTTGTTTTTTTGTTTTTTTTTCAGATGAGAACGTGAAGGCTGGCGTCCACCAAGGCCACCGCTGCACCTTGGGCAGCGCACACACATGATCACATGACTCTGGACATGGACGCGGTCCTGTCAGACTTTGTTCGGTCCACGGGGGCAGAACCGGGTCTGGCAAGAGACCTGCTGGAAGGTAAGAGACCACCTGTATATCCAGCACTGGAAACAAATTATGACGTAGTGATATTTGGGGAATTTTTTGTTTTGATCAGCTGCTCCCTGATGTGCTACAGTTGCACTGAAGTATGAGGAGGGGATGAGAGGAAATAAGGGGAAAGGAAAAGAAAGGAAACAAAGGAGGGGTGGAGAGGAGAGGGGCCTGCAACAGTGAGCCAGCTTGCTGATTTAGAGGCCAGTGTGACGGTTTTACGAGTGCACTCCCCGGGGAGAGCTTTGTGCCCATTCATTGGAACTCATTGAGGAGCAGAGTGCTACTGGCACTTGTATAGCTTACATATAGTACCACTTGGAGGAAAAAAAAACACAGGAGGCAACAAAAAACCAGTTGATGGTCAGTTGAATTGACATCAATATGTAGAGATGGCAAGTGATGCTTTTGTTTTTTTACATGTGCATTCCAATATCTGCTCAAACTTAAGTGAAGAAATGCTGAACTTTAAATGCAGACATAGTTTTGTCTACTGTACAGGAATAAAAGCACAAATGCATCACACTAATCACACATCCATTAGGGGATGAAATCCTCATAGTGTGTACGTGTGTGTCCTGGAAAGTTTTTGTCTGTGTGTGTGTGTGTGTGTGTATATAATGCAGCTGGTGTCTAGTCTGATAAAAGAATTAAAGTGTTGGGTGTCTGTCTCTCTCTCCCTCCCTCCCTCCCTCCCTCTCAGTCATTTTTCTCTGATTCTGCCTTGGCAGAAAGCCACAGGGGCATACGTGTGACACTAACAGACACCAAACAAGACACTGCACTCAGACAAGACAGACACGGGGCCCCGGACGTCCTGTTTCAGCCAGTCGTATAATGCCAGCTGCCTTGATCCGGTGTTAGCTTAGCTTTCCAGACCTGCATCAATCAGCTGCTCTGTGACCCTCTGGTCTGAGTCAGGATGGTGTGATGAGACAGACAGGCAGACATCATGTGGTGCTTCCCCCTAGAGGCTGGTTTATGTACTGAAGAATGTTTTCTGACCTCTGTGGTTACATTTATTGAGAACCAGGATGTTTTTTTTCTCAGGTCTTAGGTCAGAGTTTTTAATTTTCACAGGAAATGGAAAAAAAGGTTAATAATCACAGGTGTTTTTGTTTTTAATCTGTTAGAGTTTAGAGAATACTTGCTTAAAAAGATGCAGTTCTACTGTGTCGAGCTGCAACAATCTAGTAGTCAATACACAGAAAATTAATTGACAATGATTTAGATAATTGAATAATCGTTTAATCAATTTTTTGAGTGAAAATGGCAAAAATTCACTGGCTCCATCTTCCCAAAAGTGAATGTTTTCTGGTTTTCATACTCCTTTATGATAATAAACTGAGTATCTTTGGCTTTTTGATTGTTGGTCGGACAAAACATGCCATTTGGAAGAGTAACCATAGACTCTGAGAACTTGAGATGGACGTTTTATTGACATTTTATGAGCCACACAAATAATTGATTATCAAGGAAATAATCAGCAAATGAATAAATAATGAAAATAATGGCTAGTTGCAGCCCTTCTACTGTCCCTGTATGGAAAATCCTAATGAGAAAGTTGGGTGGAGCTACTTTGTTTCTAATGGATGTGGTGCGGAGAACTTATGTTCTTACTGCAGATTAATTTAACAGTGTTCCTTTTGCTGACGACAGCCATTACAAATAAGGGAGCGAGCTGAAACAATGCTCTCCATGTTAAACTAATTGATTGATTTACGCTAATGTCGAAGCATTTAAACTGCATGCATTAGGTCACGAGTGGCTCCGTCGCTCGACTTTAAGTTGTATGCCTGGATTTGATCTATTCAAGCTACTGAGATTCATACAGTAGTGTCAGTTTTGCATTGATTGGCATGAGAGACGGCGAGTAGTGGTGTCAGGTTTCATGTTCAGACAGCAGAGAATCATCATGTCTGCAAGTCAGGAAGAAAGAGGATAACTTCCTCCAGGTCTCTTAAACAGAGGGTCCATTAACGGACCCCATCTCAAGAACATGCTCAAGTTACATGCAGATACCAGACACGCGGCCCTCTGAATGTTTTCAGGCGTTAATGTGAGTTTTATAAAGACTGTTTTGCAGACGGATCCTTTGGCATCACTGAGATAAAATAAGGCTGTGGCTTGACTTGCTTCTCTTAAACCTAGAAGGGATTTCTGTGAGAGAGACGGCACCCAGAGGAGACAACTGTGTCTGTGTGTGTGTTCATGGCATGTATGTGTGTATGCGTGGGTCCCTCCTGCTTACCAGGATATTGCTGTCACTCTGTTAAAGGATCTGTCTCCCCTCACTATCTTCATTTTGGTGGCACCACCCAACCTCAACCTCTAGTTATTCTCCTTATGATGCAGCATGTTTTCCTGCGCTGTACAGCTTTTGTTCCACATGGCCCATATGAGCTATATATAACATTATATTTGGGGATTGTTATTTTTATTTATGATTTTTAAAAATTATTTATTTTAAATAATAAAAAGGAGATGAAACTTTAAAGGAAACAGATTATCAAAATAGTATTACTTGGAGAGAATCTGACCTATATGCAGCAAACTCAGCAGTTCTTTTGCATTTTTTTCCCCAAGTTTCTTCTTCACTTTCTGCTATCTGTAGCATATTCTGAGTTATTCACCATGATATAACTTTGTTTACTGTAAACTGCAGTGAACAGGGTCCTGTTGCACCAGGAAACAGAGCCACTTTTTGATGCGTGGGAACATAGCATTGAGTGAAAATCAAATTTAGGCTGCCCTGATTCTTTAAAAATGTTGGATATTTTTCAGTGAAAGTGTGTTTTGTAAAAAAAGGAGTTATCATATATTAGGAGCAACATTTGTTCTGTCCCACAGGTAAAAACTGGGACCTCAGTGCTGCTCTAAATGATTATGAGGAGCTCAGGCAGGTCCACACTGCCAACCTGCCGCAGGTCTTCAATGAGGGCCGCTACTACAAACAGCCAGAGACACGTGACACACCCACCCATGTCAGCAAGATCGACAGGCCGTGTGCACAAAAGCAGGAGGACAATGCACAAGGTAGCACGGCCGTCTCAACAAAATATGACACGAATGACCTCAAAAGTTTTTCTCTCTCTTCGGTTTCTTCTCCCACTCATCTGTTCAACTCTCCCTTCTTTTCCTCTTTTAGAGAAGCGTCTGTCCCGCGGGATCTCCCACGCCAGCTCTGCTATCGTCTCCCTGGCGCGGCTACAGGTGGCCAGTGAGTGTACCAGCGAGCAGTTCCCTCTTGAGATGCCCATCTACACATTCCAGCTACCGGACCTCAGCGTGTACAGCGAGGATTTCAGGAGCTTCATCGAGAGAGACCTGATAGAACAGTCCACCATGATGGCTCTTGAGCAAGCTGGTGAGTACTAGAGGATATAATATAATAAAGCAGTTATAGTACTCTTTCTACTGATATGAGATATGTAATAGAATCTTGCGCATTTCACAGTATTCTTTATTTAGATTACACTGAAATGCAGAAGCAGCAACAGAGAGAGGTGTTAGTGAAAGTCAGTAATGCAGACAGAGGAGGTAGAGACTCAGAGTGAAACCGAGAGTAAAAGAGAGAGTGAGAAGATCAGAGTGGCTGCATCATCTGGAAGTAAGACGACAACAACTAATTCAAAGCATCCGGGATCCCAAAGGATTCATCTCCCAGCTGAAGCTTTGAACTTACAGAGAGAAACTAGTTAGCGATATTTCAAATCTTCCTGCAGACTTTCCCACACTGAGACTGCAGCCCTCTCAGCTAATTCTGTTCAAGATCTGGGAACAACTAAGAAGAATTTTGGGAGTATTAAATATATTGACCTCCATAAATAAGAGAGAAGTTGTCCTAATAATCTTATAAATGCATTTTAAACAGTGACTAAACCAACCAGATGGTGGAATCTGATCTCTTATTGACATTACAGTCACAAATTTTATCCAAATTTTATGCATCATAAACTGTGGGTAACACCACACCTATGAAATATGTATCTCTGCAATTAAGGAAAGGTCAAATAAAAAACAAGTTGTGCATTTGCTTCACTTTATTAGTGGTTGAATCTCAGACACGATAGTCCATCCACACTGCATATGCACCGTTTTTGACTAACAAATGAATGTAACACACTGGGATGGAATAGTAGTCAATCTTTCCAGAAAATTAACTTTGATATCTAACATGTGAAACAAATTCACTATCTGCATATTGAGAAATGCAAAAACATCTGCATTTTTGAGCCAGTCTACACTGAGGGGTAAATCATTCAGAGCCTCCTCTGTGTTTACTGTTGTTAAATAAATGATGCAGTCAGATCACCCCAGGCTCAGAGCAGCGAGGCTGACTGCAGTATAGCAGTGTGCAGTGCCCTGGGCTGTGAAGCAGTCCTCTCTCCCGCAGGGACGCAGGCAGGGCGGTGATGGAGCGAAAACTGGTGATACTGTACTGAGGAAGAAGATATTCAGAGTGGTTTTTGGGGGGGGGGGGGGGGTAGGGGGTGGCGACGACAGCTGGGTTTTTGAGGTTTGGTGCAGGCATATGGCCCGTGTTAATCATCCCCTTCAAAGTTCAGCCATCGAGGCTAATCATGTTTGTTGGCAAATAATTGTTCTCAGCGGGCTGTTACTGGTACCTGCTCTGGTAGTGTGATACTGTAAAATATTAAGTGACGTTTGAATATAAAGGTGACTGAATAGTTAACATGCAAAACGTAAGTCTCCTGTCAAGACCTGTCAGTGCACCAAAGTAGTTGGTGACATTTCTGTTTTTTCCTGAATCTGATGGATGAAAGGAGTCAAGATTTTAGTGTCACTAAACAGACAGAAAAGTAACCATTGGCAATCTTTCCACAAGATAGGAAACATCATTCACACATATGTTTGGTTTTTAAATAATAAAATTAGCACATTAACTGAACTAAACTATTTTGACTCATTAAAAAGACTTGCTCCATACTCCATCACACGCCGACCACATCACCCACAAACTGCCCCCTCCACTTACCTGTCAGCTCCCCCTTTCCTGACCCCTGTTTTCATGGATCTACATATTTGGGGTTATTTTATTGTTCTCATTACATTAAAATTCAACTAATTATTAAATTACTGTTGAACTCTTCATTATTGTTACTGTTACAGCTTTGTGTTCATTTATTTTGATTGCCTTTTTCCCACCTGTTGCATTCCTATCTATCCATGGAAGCAGGGATTTTCTCTACAAAGGTTTATATAATTTTTTTTTTCACTTATGTGCAAAGCCTATGTTGTTGTGGCCCTGTAAAGCCCAATTGGACAGAATAGTATTGGACTATACAAATCTTACTTTTATTTCATGCTTCATTGGCTAGTCAGCAGTATAGAGATGACAGAAAGCCCAGCCCTGACCACCAAGCTTTTTTTTGAGTTTAAAGCATTGTGCTGGAGTCTGTTTGTTCCCTTCTGTTTCTCAGTTTTGTACAGAATTCATTTTTAGTTGCAGATATCCATCATGATGCACTCATTATATTGTACATGTGTGCAGGTCGTCTGAACTGGTGGTCCACCATGTGCACCAGCTGTAAGAAACTGCTTCCTCTGGCCACCACAGGGGACGGGAACTGCCTTCTGCATGCTGCCTCTTTAGGTGAGCTACTTCTGTACACCATATTTTAACATACAGTTTGACCATAACATCCATCATTATTTCTTGAGTACAGCTTTAACAAGCGAACTTGACATGGAACATCTGTGCGAGTCTGTGACACAATGTCAGTGCTGCTGTCACAGCCGCTGAATCCAGAGGAGGGAGTGAGAAAGAAGGAATTGGAAAGGAAACAAGGGTTAGAGGGAGGAGGATAAATGACCTGTAGATTGCAGGAGACTGTCAGCTGCTGGGTTCGGGGGATGATGGGATATTCAGGTACATGCTGAAGGAGATGGTTGACTCCCCAGTGTGAGGTGCTGTTGGGGTTAGAGGCACCAGAGCTAATGTAATCTGCACTGACAGTCAGACAACTAAGGCTCTTTGATGAGGGATGAAAGATATTTTTAGATATGAAGTTAAAGAGCTGAATGATTGAAACATAATCGTATCATTTTATGTAGTTTTGAACTGCAACCTCTTGTTTCAGCCTTCTAGTCGCAGTGCTGTTATGTTCTCAATCTTAACATGCGGTAACGACGGCGTTTGTCTGTGTTGATCAGGGATGTGGGGCTTCCATGACAGAGACCTGATGCTGAGGAAATCCCTGTACACCATGATGAAGAGCGGAGCGGAGAGAGACGCTCTGAAGAGGAGGTGGAGGTGGCAGCAAACCCAACAGAACAAGGAGGTTAGGAGCGTGTCCGTCTTAGCACACCGCACCTCCTAAATGCATCACATCCTCTTTGACTAATGACATATTAAGAAATCCATCTGAGAAAGCGGAGGGATGAGCCACTTGTAACCTCTGTTAATAAATGCTCATTTTAGCTCCCACATTTGGATTTTTGCTTCAAGGAAAATAGTTTTTCTACTGTATGCTACCAAGTGAGTCAAATCCTCCTCACTTTCTCTCCCTTCTCTCGATGTTCTTGGATTAAAGTATTTGCCAATCTATTAGAAAAAAATTGTGTCACCAAAGATAGCTCAGGCAAAGAAGTAGTCCAGATGCTTATGTTTTAAAAATGCCTGGGGCGTCCTGGCGGCCCAGTGGTCTAAGACGCATCACATGTAAAGGCGGTGTCCCGGTTTGAGTCTGTCCAGGGCCCTTTGTTGAATGTTGTGCATCTTTCTCTAATTACCCGTATTTCCTGTCTGTCTCTTTTGTTAAACTATCCATTAACATAAAAAACACAACAAAAAATGTCCACATGTGCAGATGCATAGAGCTTCAGGAAACAACCTCGAAGATACAGATAGAAACAGAGACATCAAATGATTATAGAGACTATGTGGGTGAGGATGAGCACATGGTCACCAGAGTTTTCATTTTCATGTGTGTGTATGTGTGTGTGTGTGTGTGTGTCTGCAGTCAGGGCTGCTGTACACCGAGGAGGAGTGGGAGAGAGAGTGGAACGAGCTGCTGAAGTTGGCCTCCAGTGAGCCTCGCACTCACCTCAGCAAAAATGGCAACACCAGTGGAGGGTAAGCTGTTTGACTCAAGTACACATTTATCCCCCCCCAAAAAAAGCCTGCAAGCATTCACACCGTGGACTCCCAAGACATGACACATATTACATTTATTTAACCAGAATCCGGCTTTGTTTGCTCCATAACGTGAGACGGAGAGCAGAAAACAGAGCAGAGCCACAGTGTCGAGTTGTGCAGCTCTCATCCCACATCACACATTTACAACGCTCCTGCTGTGTTTTAATGCCTCGTGCATCGAGACACAGCAGGAAGCCCGAGATTAAAACAAAAGTGACGTTCTCACTAAGATGGATTTGTCAGGGAAACTCATTGCCTCCACTCGGACTGTTGCTCTTTCAAATTGCTTCCTTGATGTAATAACATAACTGAAGCTCACATGTGATACTGTGCCATCTACTGGCTGCCCTCAGTATTAATCATTTTGGCTGCAACAGCCTCCCCTGAGTTGTGGGTTACTTTTAGCTGTAGCAGGTGATGTGATTCGTGCAACACCCCCCCCCCCCCCCCTGCATAAACAACTGTACGAGTGGGTTTATCTCAGGGTACAGAAGCAGGTTGGAAACTAACTCTGGTTTCCTTTTTCTACGCACAACAATGTTGTGTGGTTTCTCTCTTGTTTCCATTTTCACTGAAATAAACATACATATTTTCTCATACACACACACCAGGTGTGCCGACTGATCTGAAAAACAACATGATGAACAGGAAGAGATATAGTTTAATTAAGTGAAATGTCACCGAAGCAGGTTTTTGAGTCTCTTGTGTTGTCTTTTTACATGAATTCACTGTATTCTCGGCTCTGACTCGTCCAGCATGAAGCCCTCTATCACTTCAAATAACCCATTAAACAACATAATTTACTCATTTACTCTGGTGGTTTTAACCTCTCATTGAGTTTGACTGTAATACAGTAATCAGGTTAGGGATGTTTGATGGTCCTAGTGTGAGATGAGCCCCTAAATAGGATCAGTGGGATTCACATATTAAGAGGCTCTTTATTAGAGTGAATTTGGCGGCGTGGATGTTTGTGTGGCTGACAACTTAATTGTTGCACATCCTCTGGTTCCCTGGTGGTTGCATGCCTGAGAGCTCTGCCCCTGCTTTTTTTTCTTTTCCCTCCCTCTTTCTCTCTCACTCTCTCTTTCCTTCAAACACATGTAGTAAGAGATGGATCTTTGTACATTGTTGCCCAGTCTGTTAAACTTAGCCAGAGGGCAAAATGGATCCAAGTGGATCAGATTAGATTACGCAGGCACATGATTAGCATATGTATTTACTATTCTGACCGAGAATGTGCTTGTATCAGTCAGTATCAATTCAGGAAATTGTTATAGTATCTTATGATCCCTCAGTGTTATGTGTTTTTTTTTTTTTGTGCAGGGTGGATAACTCAGAGGATCCGGTCTATGAGAGTCTGGAGGAGTTCCATGTGTTTGTGCTGGCCCACGTGTTACGCAGGCCGATTGTAGTGGTGGCCGACACGATGCTCAGAGACTCAGGAGGAGAAGGTAGACTCCATCTTGCCTCCATCTTCTACAATGCAATAAGATAAGCAAAAGGACTGACGCTAAAGTCGGTGTTCTCTGTGATTTCCAGCGTTTGCTCCCATCCCATTTGGAGGGCTCTATCTTCCTCTGGAGGTGCCTCCGAGCCGCTGCCACTGCTCCCCTCTGGTCTTGGCCTACGATCAGGCTCACTTCTCCGCGCTGGTGTCCATGGAGCAGAGAGACCAGCAGCGAGAGCAAGGTATGCAATCATCACAAAACACCCAGGAGTGACCCGATAGAAAAACTGGGTGACTTCTGCAGGTTGAGATCTGGGATATGGACCTTTTTATATTGACCTTCTCTTAGAAATCCAAAGTGTCACCTGCTGTAATGTGCAATAATTAGACAGACTTTGCTTTCAACTTTAGTGGGTAGATTGCAGAGTGAGGGCGAGTGGTCTGCCTGTCCTGTTAGAGATGAATAATGTATGAGACAGCAGTCTAATTACCTGTGATCCATTATTAAAACAGGCCAGTTGGCAGCAGGAACCAGGGAGTGGCCAGCGTAGAGAGAAAGTGGACAGTGGCTCCTTCTCCTGACTTATTGAGCATCGGCCAAATAATTTAAACCGTTAAGTTAGTGTACTGCATTTCCACAGTTTCTCTCTTTGAAGTCACTGTTGGTTGAATTTGGTTTGTTACAGTAGGCGTGTCTGTTTTGCCTCTTTCACAGGAATTTGTGATATGGTGCTTTGTGGAGCACATGGATTGGGTTATGTTGTGGCAAGTGACTGTTGATTTTCTGTTTTTTCTTCTTTTTTTTTTTTGTCCTGTTTTGCCCACTCAGATGCCAGTGTTCCCACTCCGGATGCTTTGCTTATTCTTGAGGTCAGAGTAATCCTCACATGGAGTGGATCTCCTTGACAACCAGTCTTAGTAGTCACGGCACTCTTCTGTATCTGACTCAGTGGGTGGAACTCGTTTGTCATTTGCGTGGGCAGCCGGCCAAATCTGTCTCTCTGACTCTTTCTCGCTCTCACATACAGACACATTTACGCAAACTGTTTCTTTCTTCCTCTATCTGTCTTCCTCCTTCTCTTTCTCTTTCTCTTGTGCTCTTCTTGTTCTGGAAGGCCCTATTCTCGGCCTATAAACACCAACCTAGTTATTAAGTCAGGATACGACCACTGAAGACTAGCAGACAGGCATGATTACTAACCTGCCATCCCTGCCCTGAAGGCTTTCCCTTTAATACCAGCAGCTCATCAAATGCAGCCTTCTCCACAGCCCCTAACTATTCTGCACTCCACTTTTCTTTGGGTGTTCGAGTGTGGTAGACGGGATTCTCTTTTTGTCCACCAGATGGTGCATAAGTCCAAAGAACCCGCTGTAGCTGGATCATAACACCACTGGATGACTGTACTTTTTCATTCTGGTACACTGTGTCCTGTGATAGGATCAGAGCGCGTTTTGTCTGCAGTCTCTCTCCAGGATGTTATGAAAACACTTGCACACTTAGCTAAGTTCATTTGTGTGTCATGTGATGAATCATATTGCACAGCAATGATACAAATCTGTGCTGCTCTGCCTATGTTTTTCATTATTTTCATGGATGAAAGAAATATATTTATATGTTTTTGCATGCTATTTTAGAACCTGGGTTTTGCATTTCCTTATCATTTCTGTATTTTCAGAAACAATGTTGCCAAACTAGCTCGTATCTCTGAACAGATGCCAGACAGACAGGCAGATCTAATCTTCCACTGCCAATTAGGGCAGAGTAGCCCCAGCCGGCCCCTAAGCCCTCACCACATCACCACATATGGGCAGGGTCCCGGGCTGCTGGGGCCCCCGACAAACCAACCCTCTCTCCTGACAGTCAGGCCACTGTGTGGACGTCTCAGGTGGAGGGTTGCTCTCGGTTTCCCCCAGCACAGTGAAGAGCATCGGCGGGGCCGTTGGCCCTGTGTGTGTTCAGGTGCCAGAGGCTGGGCTAGAATACTGGCTCTTTCTTCAGCCCTCTGTATGGAAGATTATAGCAGAGTCCCTCCCAGTAACCTGACTCTAAATCACACTGACACATCACGCTACTGCCCCTTTTATGGCCTGCTTGCACGGCTGCTGGGGCTATATTGATGGTGGATGGGTGACCCAAGTCAGGGGTTATTGCAAGGTATCAAGATTTCTTTTATTTCAGTTTTTTTTTCCTCAGCACATCCCAAAAGAGCAGTCAAGTGTTTTTTTTTCTGAGTAAGGTAGTCAGGTGACCTCAGAGCCCTGTCCACACAGGTATGTTTTCTATCAACCCGCTGCTCCTCACCTGCTGTGTGATAATGACTGGCTCCTCAGTAGACGCCGCTGGCCATGTCTTTTATCAGCTTGTTTGTGCTCCTGTGGTTAAACAACGTATGAGGGGAACTAGCCCTCTGGAAAACTCTGGAGCTATTTCAAGCTCTGGTCCCAATACCAAAACACTTCCAGGTTTTCTTTGGCATCCCATCATCAACCCTCTAACACCTATTTGAATGAAGTAAATGGTCGTCTTTTACACAAAGACCACCTACATAACAGTGTGGTGTAACCATCCAGCTCTGGCTGGTTTTCATTTCTCTATCTATTAAAGACACCCTGTGTATTACTCACCAGCCAGTCAGCATAATTAAATCAATATGGCAATAAGAATTAGAACGTTATTTGTTGTGGTTTTATGAGTTACTTCAAATGTGATGCTCTTGTAATTACCACCATGGTTCCGGCGTTAAATTCTGTGGCAAAAAGCTCCAGCTTGTTTATATGCATGACTGCTGTTTACTCTGGTGAATTGGGCCCTTTAAATCTGCAGCTGTGCAGAGTGACCAAAGTCAGGAATTCAAATTTGTTCATTTTCCAGACAGTACAAATTGTTCTTGAATCGCAAAACAGAGGAAACATTGGCTCAGTGTAACTGCTGTGAATAAAAGCTTGTAATGGGTGACTTTGTTCTCTGAAGGGAGTAAAGGAGGGGAGAGAATCCATTCTCATTCTGCTCTCGTGACAAAAGGCATGGTATACTTGAGGTGCTTATTGTGCACAAACAAAAAACAGACAAGGCAAATATATTCATGACCCGTCAAACCCTGTGATATAATGCTGAGAGAGGTTATCTACCTCATTTCCAACAGCTGTTTCCTCACAAGTTACACCCAAGTTTCCTCCCCCTTTTTGTCAAAATGTTGCATCCCCCCCCCCCCAAAATCAAAGTTGCAAACGGAGCAAGGCGAGGCAGGCTAGCAGCTTCGTTGCTGAGTACACAGCTCGCATTCCATGGAGAGCTATGATGTCATCCACGCATAAGCTATGGGAATCGGTCATTCAAGGACAGCAAAACAAGGCTGCCAACAGGGATAGTAAATACATTACAGCACACTTTAGTCCCCCAGAGCTCAATTGGCAGTGTTGAATCTCTGAACCTGGCCTGAGCCCAAGCGGGAACAACAGCACACACAGCACTTTGGAATGGCGAGAAAGGAGGACAGCTGCATCGTGGGAGCCAGGACGCCACCTCACAAACCTCCGCTGCCTGCTGAATGACCCGAGTGGGAACTGAGTGGGAGCCGGTTCACTGTCTTCTGTCTGTGTGTGTGTGTGTGTGTGTGTGTGTGTGTGTGTGTGTGTGTGTGTGTGTGTGTGTGTATGACTGGATTTTTCTGGGCAAGACTGTTCTAGGCAAGACCTCTCTTTAAGGAAACCTCTTTTCTTCTCTCAATTTTCAGTGCTGCCATGCAACTGCTCTCATTACTGTTTGACACTGTGGCCAGACTGTGCTACAGGCATTAGTCATGCTTTTTTTTTTTTTTTTCTTTTTTTAGATAGATGGTGTAAAACGCATTGTAATTTGCAGGTATGACGCAAAGACAACCTTGACATCTCTGGACAAATTTCTGGACAAGCCTAGTTTGTCAGCATACTATTAATGATATATTTACCAGGCTGATGGAATTTGTTTGCTTAGCGACTAGTGGTATCAGATACGCATAAGTGGTTATGTTATCAGTGTTAAATGTGCAAGTGCGGGTGTGGTTGCACTAATTCTGTTCCAAGAGCGAGAGACATCATCACAATGCATGTATCACCAGTATTTTGACACTTGGCTAATTTAATCGTGCACTTCACACATACGCAGAGGTACTCAAGAAGACACTCAAGAGGGAAAGAGTGAGGATTTGACCTGCAGTTTCATCAGGAACACAGGAGGGGCCGTTGCTGCTAGTGTCTGTGGCTCTGTGAAGCCTGCAGAGCGGAGCAGCCTATTGGCGGTGGAAGAATTGATGAGGCAAGGAGGAGACTGTATCTTCCATCTGGGGCTGACAGTGAAGGCTGGAATGTCCTCGGCTTGAACAGCCTGTCTCTCTCTGCTGTCATGTGGACAACAGCCCCCCACACTAGGTAGCCTGAGGAGAGCTGTCATGTGGGCCAGTGGGGTTTAGCTAGTCCTCCACACACTCCTGTTTTGAAAGGCAGCCATGCACGTACACGGCCGCACTGTGCACATACTGTAAGCACGCCTCCCACGAGAGGAAGCCCGGGTGGGTGTCTGTTTTATGTTCTATGTCCAGTGATTAGTGTTGAAAACCTCTTCCTGCTTGTAAAAAGCTGATCATATCAGAGGAAGATGAATGAAATTATTTCAGCACTCCTGCTTTTATCCTGCACTTCTGTGTCTGATTGCACTCTATTACTAAACCGAATCATCATGTACAGACCCGATCAGCTGTAGAAGTACTCAGCTCCTTGTAAAAACAAGTTCAGACAACCATTTCTTCTAGTACTGGTTAAAGGATAGTACTTAGATCCTATTTCCGTAGTTTTGGTTGTTATTTATATTGGTAATAATAACATTGTACTCACTAACTGCTGAGATATGGGAACTAAGGGGAGGAACGCAAACTGTCATAACAATCATAAATTGTAGGGGTTAAAACAAAGTCCCAGTTTAGCCAGACTTAATTGGAGGACAAAACAGAAATGACCCAAACCGTCCGTTGTAAACATCCCTCGCAATTTACAGACTGACCTAGTTCAACTTTGATCAAACATGCTTGCCGCCGTTTTCCTGTGAAATGAGGCATTATTGCCAACATTTCAAATGTGGTCACTTAGGGGTTTCTCTCTAAATAGTAGCAATGTCGCCCTGTCGCCCAGAAATTACTCTGTAAGTGCAGCGTTATCATAAACAAAATAAATGATCGCCACAACTATGTAAATAAAACCCAAGCTGAGTTCACTCCTGACCTTGGAAACAGCTGACAAAACAATCTCACCACAAGGTCAATTTAGTAGCTGTTTAGTAGCATTTAGTAGCATAGATACTATCAAAAAGCTGCTCAACAACTACAGTTTAAGTTGTAATAAATCAGATCTTTCCTTCCTTTCCTTTTTCTTCCTCATGGAAATGGTAGAAAGACTAGTTACACTGGACTAGAGAACTGGGACCAGGACAGGACCAGCTTTGTGTTACAAGAGAAGCAACCATGTTAAAGCTTTTAAGAGTCACAGGCAACTGAGTCCCTTCACTGTCTGGATGAGTCAGTAAGAATGACAATCACCCACTCCGTGGATGGCAGATAGAATACACCCACAGTATACTTTACCCCACACTGACAGGCATCTGGGATAATTAACGTGGCATTATTCTAGTGTGTCATTTGAGTGTCACTTTAGCTCTGACACCACGATGGCCTTGTAAGAATGCATGGCGTGTATTGTGGTCTCCGGGTTGTAAAGCTAGACTAAACTAACCCTCTGATAATCTCATCTCTTCCAGCTGTTATCCCTCTGACCGACTCGGAGCACAAGCTGCTGGCGCTCCATTTTGCCGTGGACCCTGGCAGGGACTGGGAGTGGGGGAGGGATGACAATGATAACACCAAGCTAGCCAAGTAAGTCCTGTATAGTACATCACAGATGTGTTGATGCTTATCAACAAAGAACACAAAGGCGCTGACTACCAAAGCAACCCCACGAAGAGTGAGAAAGTAAAAGCTGCAAGCCAAGGCAGATCTGTTAGTCTACCCACAAGGCTGTATATGGGGGATTTAACCCTGACTATGGGCTCCAGGCTCAGGTCGCTTCAAAGAGTGAGCAGAGAGAGAACAAATTGTGAGTCACGTCAGTCATCCATGGCCTCACTAAAGCAGCAACACCCTCCCTGAGTTTAGGAAAGAGTTTATGTAAGGGTTTCTGTTTCACATTCCTGCCAGTCAGAGGGTTAGCTTATCCTTGAACAAGCTGCAGTATGAACAATGCAGATATACAGAGAAAAGATGCTCAAACTGCGTCTTTACCCCACCTCCTTATTTTACCCTTTATTCATTATATGTATAGTTTAAGTAGGGGTTCTTCTATACATATGCTGAAATGGAGCAGGTTTCTGTATATTTTCAACTGTCTAAATAATATAATTGTTTCTGGATTCAGTCATATAATATGTCTTGAGGGGAAAAAACATTTGTCAAATGTCAACTCTGTTTCATGTTTACCAGTGGTTAAACATAGACATGTTCTCTCGCAGTCTCATCTTGTCTCTGGAGGCCAAACTCAACCTGCTGCACAACTACATGAATGTAACATGGATCCGAATTCCATCTGAAACAAGGGTATGTTTTTTTTGGCACATGTGTCTCTTGTTTGTCATGGTTAATTTAGCTTTGGAGAGGCTCCACTCCAGATGTTCTTGAAACCACAGAGTCCAATCAATCACTTTTATTTACTGTCAGAATACTGTAATCTCAGACATCCATGTATGTACTGATTATGAATCATACAAAAAAAAAAACAGGTAACAAAGTTCTATTTGAGTTTTTTTCGTGAATTTGCCTGAAATACATTGGAAATCTTTTAAAGCTCTCCACTGATCAACTAGATATACATTTTTGAATTGTCCCTTCAACCAAAGCATTATGAAAGAGATATTGCTTATTCACTGTTCTGTCTTCATTACTGTTTGTGTTTGTATGTTTGTCTCTTTTCAGGCTCCCCTGGCTCAGCCAGAGTCTCCCACAGCCTCTGCAGGTGAGGATGTCCAGTCTCTAGCTGAGTCCATGGACTCTGACCGCGAGTCTGTCGGCAGCAACTCCAACGTGAACACCGGCAAGCCCAGCAAGGAAAAGGACAAAGACAAGCAGCGCAAAGACAAAGACAAGAGCCGGGCTGATTCTGTAGCCAACAAACTAGGTAGCTTCAGCAAAACCCTGGGAATCAAACTGAAGAAGAACATGGGAGGTCTGGGTGGCCTCGTGCACGGCAAAATGAACAAATCCAACTCTGGCTCAGGTCGTAATGGGGAGAATGGAGGGGAAAAAGCAAAGAAGAAGGAGTCTAAGACATCCAAGGGAAGCAAGGACGACTCAGGCCAGTCTGCTAGCTCCACCTCCTCTGAGAAGGCCACTAGCCCCTCCCCTACAGATAGAGACAGACCCTCCAGCTCCTCCCCCACGGAGAGACAGGACAGTGCAGGGAGAGTCTCAGGGGACAAGACCCTGGAAAACTGGAAATACAGCACGGATGTCAAGCTCAGCCTCAACATCCTGCGGGCTGCCATGCAGGGGGAGCGCAAGTTCATTTTCGCAGGCCTCCTCCTCACCAGCCATCGACACCAGTTCCATGAGGAGATGATCAGCTACTACCTGACCAACGCCCAGGAGCGCTTCAGCCAGGAGCAGGAACAGAAGAGGAAAGAGGCAGAGAAGAAGCCCCCCGCCACTAATGAGGTGACCACAAAGAAGCCTGAGCATGAGAGTGTCTTCCAGAGGGAGAGATCGGACAGCTCGCCTCCGGAGAGCTGCTCTCCCGTCCTGCCCCACCACACCCACACCTACAACCACAACTCACAGCCCCCGCTGGGTCTCAAGATGCAGGGCAGGAACAGTCCCACCCCTGCAGCCCCCCTTGTGTCTGTCCCAGTCCCTCCTCTCACCCCACCAGTCTCCCACCATGTCTCCCACCCAGCCCCAGCCCCTGCGCCTTACTCCTCCCCCAGTATTGGTGCTAAGAGACCTGGGCCTGTTCCTGTGTCTGCCCACTACAGCCATACACCGCCCATCCAGAGGCACAGCGTGATTCACTTACAAGATGTCAACATGCAATCCTCCATCTTCCAGGATGACCCCTATAAGCCAGTGGTGGGCACCCTAAAGACATGTGCCACCTACCCCCAGCAGAACCGCACACTCTCCTCCCAGAGTTACAGCCCTGCTCGCTTGTCAGGGGTGCGCACTGTTAACACCATAGAGACCCTGTCCTACAACATGCCTGGCGAACACAAGTCCCACACCTACACCAATGGATTCGATGCGGGAGACATTCAGGACTGCCTGGAGTTTGCTGATGAGGACAACTCGTCTCACACCTGGCTCAACCAAGACAAAACCAAAGGGCGGAGCTCTGGAAGCCCTTTGTACTGCTTTCAGCAGCGCCGCTGCAAGAGGGAGAACTGCTCCTTCTACGGTAGGCCAGAGACAGACAACTACTGCTCCTACTGCTACAGAGAGGAGCTGAAACGCAGGGAGAGGGAGAGCAAAGTGCAGAGGCCTGCATAGCCATCACCGCCACTTCAGCCACTTGTCAGCAAGGCCACAGGAGACTGAGGGAACGACACCATCTGCACTCTGAATTTAGAACAACATGATGGCAAACATTTTCTTATTTTGTTGAAGAATGCTCTTGTATTCCTGTCACCCTTCCCTTGTTAGTAAAGATTATTACTTTATGATGGGGGAAGCAGAACTTGAAACAGTGAGCAGCTTTGGCCAGACATTGTGCTTTTTTTGTTTTCTTTTTCTGTCTCATTGAATTTAGTCTTTTACTTGTTTTAGAGTAAAAGTCATCTCTCTGTGATGTAACTTTATGTGAGGGAAAGTTCTTTATTTTTCAAAGTACAAAAGATTTGAATTTCATCAGGAGAGATCATTTTAGCTCTTTTAATCAGTTTGAATGCAATACCTCTGCTTGGTTCTTCAAAATCTCTGTGGAAAATTTGTAGTTGTTTTGCAATCAAGAAAAAAATTTAACGGGAGATTAATATTAGACTTTAAAGCAATAAATTGGTGATTTTTGCTACACCCTCTCCCAATTTTGTCTATGCACCAATAATATAGTTACTGTAGGTTAACTGTGTCTTGTAAATTGTAAAGGATTGTCACGGTGTGCTTTTGTAAGCAAATTTGAACTACAGGAATTAAAATGTATAAGCATTATAGATTGTAATGTTGGATTAGGATGAAATGTAAAACTATCTCATTTGTTAAGTGTACCTTTGTTCTTAACACGGTGCAAAGGGTTTGCTGTGTCTGAATTGGACTCAAGATATTGTGTAAGAAATCATTTAACATTTCTGCCCGTAGTCGATCTCCTAACGACCACAAGCACTGCCAAACTGGCTTCTTTAAAGAAAAGAAAAAAAAAAAAATTACAATTCAAATTTTCAAAAATGTTTTTCGTGCCAAACACTGAACAATGTGCATATGATGAATTGCTTCTCAAATATGCAGTGTTTATGGTGTGTTTTTCTGAGTCGCCTGTCAACTACTCTAATTGGTAAATGTCTTAGATGAGAAGAATTGTGGGTAGTGAGAGCAGGCCGATGCGTATTTGTCTGAAGTGTGATTACGTGTCTCTTCCCCCCTTATACACACAACACAATGTGCAATCATGCTATTAGCACTATGTGGTGACCTGCAGTATAGATGTGTCACCGGTCCAGTGTGAGATTGTCTGTTCTTCTTCCATATTTAGAGGCCGTTTAAAAGAAGCACCTGCTGCTAAGAGCACCTCAAGCCTTTGTGATCATCAGTGCTTTAACCAATCAGTGGGTTTGTAAAACCCCGGGCCTCCAAGTGCTTTCTGCTCATTCGACATGACTACTGTAAAAGACGCAGTGTTTGTGTTGCCGTTTGTTCTGGTGATGCTTGGATAATGTACCATGCTGTCCTTAACTAAGTGTGTCCTGGCCAAGGATGTCCACTGCGGTTCGCTTCTGTCTCTCTCCTGTACACACTGCAGTGTTGCTCCTCTTTGTTTCTATGTGACCAGTTCATGGACTCTCACCATGTTAGGACTGTAAGATATGATTTTGTATTCCTTTAAGAGTTTTACACTACTTTAAATTATTAATTTGCACATTAGGTACAGATGTAAATATGAAAAAAAAAATAGTTTATTGTTACAAACATGATGTGTCTGTGTCATTTTTGTTTTTCTTCAAGGAGGTGTAATCATGAAAAATCCAGAGATTATAGATTACATTTTTAGACGGAGGATTTTTTTTGTTAATACTAAGTTATTTTACAAGAAACCAGGGAGATCATATTGTTTAGGTCTTACTATAACTTCTTTCTTTATCCGCATTCAGTATGTTTATTGCTGTTCGCATTAATCTTCTTTTCTGTTTTCTAGCAGGGCCTAAAAGCAGACAATAATGGGTTGAAATTACTCTATTCGTGTACCAGAGCTAATCAAGACACTGAACACTGACATTTGAACGGTCTCACTTTTTGCTGGCAGTTGTAATCAATGCTTATAACTATCCCATCATCCTTAAAGGGGTGCTCCAGGAAATTTAGTATTGCACTTCCATAATGTAGGGGTACTTGCGAGAGACATTTAAACAAAGAATGGTCAAAATCAATGCAGAAGAGGCAGAATAGATATCTTAAAGTTGCTAGTATTGATCAAGCACCAAAAACATCGGATCCTACAATTACCATAATGTAACTTGATAGTGTCTCTCGTTTGGACCCTTTCTGCTCTTTAAAACTCCACATCCCTCAATTTAATGCTTTCTGTAGACAAGACTAAGAGTCTATAGCCACCCAGCACTGGAAAGCTGTACTAAGCTAAATACTAAAAATGACAACATTAACATACTGATGTTAATCATGTGTAATGTTTATCACAGTCACCATCTTAGTTTAGCATATTAGCATGCTAACATCACAAAATACAGCTGTGAATGATGGGATTGTCATTAGTTTTGCTAGTATTTTGACATAAAGTAATTGTCATCAAGACATTTCACTCAAAGTCACAAATGTCAACCTCATGGTGGCGCTAAAGCGAAAGGCAGAGGATTGCAAAGTCAGTAGGATTCATCTAAAATGTCACAGTGCTAGCATGCCGAGATAACCCCGGTGATATCACCAGGGTGTATTTCTTAATGTGCGGCCTCTGTCAAACAAATATTCGATCCTTTTCCCAGTCTCTTGTATTGAACCCCGTTTCAATACAAGAGACTGGTTTCGGTGTGATGTCAGCTGGCTCTGGTGGTTTTGCAGGTCAGAGTTCACCTTTGTTCAATTTTCACCAGGTAGATGTGCTCAGTTGGCTAACAGAAACACTGCTGCATTGTATTTGGAAATGGAGAACTTATTTTTCTAGTGTTTTTCATCACCATTTTTAGAACATTAGCACACTACCAGACTAAACTGTAGTGTCACTCTTACTCTAAGTTTGTGATCCCTATGATTAATATTTATTTATTAGCCATCACACCCTTTTCAAAGCCAGGGCAGGGAAACTTCATGGAACACAAACGTAATGACCGCACTTTGAGACTTCAGCCCCAGCTGAGTAACACACCCAATGATGACTTAATAGATCTTCATATGTGAAATTGGTGACTTTCTCCTTTAAAAGACTATCATAATTTTTAGAATGCAACACTTTGGTTATTTATAAGACTCAGCATGAATGGAAAGAGGTAATTAATCCTTGGTTGACTTTTGAATGAGTCAAAGAAAATAGAATGAGGGGAAAATTCCCACCAAAATTGGTCTGAGGTTACAGAGTTGAGATTCTTAGGAGTGAACTAAGTAGGGCAGCGATTCCAGAGAACTGCAACTTATTCCTCCAGAGGCTCTCCTACATTGGCAAGAGGATTGATGCCACGCAGTGAAAATCTGCAAGTGCATTCATGTGAAGTATCTCCTCCATCCCTGTGATGGTTATATCTAGTGAGGACTTGCTCTGTGTGAGCATAAGTCATATCAAACACCACATAGAAATGACTCACCACATCCACAGAGAGGTTTAATCACGTATTTGTTATCATAGATATGACTTTAGTTACAACTTAATTTAATTTTCACATGAGAAAGGAAACTTCTCATGAGAATATCTCAGTATGAAAGGTTTCATCCAAATGCATTAAACACTGTTACCAAATTGGCTTTCATTCAAAATTGTCAACATTGATTTTACACAAGCAGCCATCATTTTGAAACTATACAATATCTGTAGATGTTCAGGGTTTGGATTATTTTGTTTTTGTTTTTTTTTACATTGTAAGCCTTACCGGCAGCAATGCTCTAGGGATGGAAATGTCAGTCTGTCATCCACCACATCAAAGCTGAAATATCAACAACAATTGGATTGCTTGCCATGAAATTTGGTACAAACATTCACAGTTTCCGGAGGATGATTCACAGTTCCCAGAAGATGAATCCTAATGTTAAACTGTTCTTTCAGTGCCACAAGCAAGTTCATGTTTTTTTGTTTTTTTAAGTGAAATATCTCAACATATTTGGTGAATTGCATGAAATTTGGTACACACATTCATGTCCCCTTCAGGATCAATTGCAATCTCTTTGGTGATCCCCTGATGTTTTATTTAACGCCATTATCAGGTCACAATTTTAATGTGTCAAATTGTTTGGTGTATGTCAAAATACCAGCAAAACTAGAGACATTAATGTCCCCTTTAGAGTCATTTGTAATAATTTTTTAAAATAAGTTGCCTTCAGATGCTGACTTTTCATCTTTAGCGCCATCCTCAGGTGTAAATTATATTGTCTTACCTACAAAATATGACATTCCCATCAGCCTCAGCTGTAAACTTGTGTTTCTGCTAATTAGCAAATGTTAGCATGCTGACATGTATGCTAAACTGGCCAACATTGTAACCATTATACCTGCTACATCAACATAGAATTGTCACCAGTGTGGCTGTATAAAGCACCCACAGATTAAAAAAGGGCCGTCACAGTAGCCAGAAGTGTTAACAGAGCAACAAACCAACCCCTACACCATCTTTAAAAGTACTGATAAACTATAGGTGTTTAATCTTTGTTAATAAGTAATCTCTGAGTAGGAGGTAAAATTAGCCTTTGCTTTTAAAGTGTCCACGGTCCATACAGGAGCAGAAGGCTGAGTTGGTGGAGTGAAAGTGAGGAGAAGGTTGCTCTGTGGGCTGCAGCCTGTTATGTGTGGGATGAATTGCATACCTCTGACTGAGTGTATAGTCTCGTGACCGGGCTGCCAGAGACCTCTCCAACTGTTGCCCCGTGCTTTCAGGTCATGGTTGCGGACTGCGGCTGCTAATAATATGGAATGACTTGTGAAGCTTGGAGGATGAATTACATCTCCACGTGATGTATAATGTTAGTCACAAAATGGCACATGAGGGCCTCTCTCCTCACAGCGATATATCCCGAGCTCTTGTGTCCCGCTTCTTCCATAACAAGTAGCCAACTGAATGAGACAGAGTGCATTGTCTTGTTTCTTGGATTCCCTTTTCTCAGAATTTCCTTTGAATTTGCATAAGGGACCTCCCTTTGCTTCTCAAAGCAACAAAGAGCTCTATCAGGCTTACAGCAGTCGTTTGGCAGGCCCCTCATCCTCTCAGACAGCACAGCACAGCCTCCATGTTGTCAAATTCACTGAACTCATTTCTAACCAAGACTCATACCAAAAACACCCGGATACAGTATTTCTGAACAGCCTTTTATTTCGCCTTTCAGATGCATCCGTCTCCTTCCTCACACAATTATAAGCCATTAGAAGCCTTAATGCAACCCAATAGTTCATAAATATTGATTTTTATGGTAAGTAGTTGTCTCATTAAGACGGTGAAATTAAAACGTGGAACAATTATGCATGTCCGTGGGTATAAAAATTGAATATTTAGATCCTCTTTTGCTCTATTCTCATCAGCTGTTCTCATTAGCTAGATTGTAAGCCACTCTACCTGACAGTATTTACAGTGCTGTTGTGTTTTAAGCAGGGTTGCTGTCTTTGATGCCTCTGCTGCAGTGAGTGGTAATGCCAAACTCGCCCCCACCTCCCATAGCTAAGCCTTGTTCTCAGCCAGTGCCAGCCTCCAATATCTGAGCTCATCCCACCCGCTCCGCAGGATCTAGCGCCAGCCCTGCCATGCACTGCACTCGAGAGTGGGTGGCATCACATGGCCCTTCAGCCTGCCTTCTGGGGTTTGGCATGGAGGAAGAGGGACGTACAAACACACACACAGGCCTCTGTGTGATTAGGACCACTGCTGCTGCTGCTGCTGACCACATCTCTCTTTTTCTCCAGATTAATTCCACTGAGTCTCAAAGTCAGCGATGCCCACTCACCTCAGTGGAGCATAGACCCTTTTCAGCCCACAGAGCCTCCCACGCTGACTTTGAGTGTGTCTAAGTTGGGTGCACCAATGAGAGCTGTGAAACGCCACCCATCCACCCCCTCATCGTCATCTTACATCTCTCTCACATACTGTACTTTCCTCTTAAACAATGCATTGAAAATAACTCATGGCTGAAGTTCTTCCAACACTGCAAATACATGAGTTTATTCTGCGTGCAGAATTTCACCTGGAGACTGGGTGCTCAGGAGCTGATAATCCAAAGAAAAGGTGTGACTGAAGAGATAAATCAGTCAAACTGAAACCACCTCCTCCGCCCCCACATCCTGTCTGCAGGGTGATACCAGTAGAAATGTGCTCTCACTGCTCATATAACTGTCTGTACTTTGCCCTGCATCTGCAGCAATATAACTCACTACAGAGGAGAAAAATGTGTCATCTTCAGAATAAACACGTGATTGAACAAAATACAACCCAGAGAGAATATGTGCCTCACCCACACAACCAGCACAACTTGAGATCTTTCTTGTAATACAGTGTGATCTGTGTGAATTAGCTCAGTGAGTGGCCTGCTGAGGGACTCTATAAGTGGAAACTCTACTTTCACACGACCAGAGGCTCCGCATTCAAGCCAAGGAAAGATGCAGGATATGTATATTTAGGAGCTCGATGTTTCCTTGACAACAGCTCCCTGCCAACATTCAAGGCTTAAGACAAAATAATGAGATAAATATAAACACATTAAAAAAAAAAAAGAACTATGCAGAAGTCCCTCATGTTGCCACACAAATATGAAAAACAAGCTCTGGGAACATGCCGGCTGTGATGGCACACCAAGTTGTGTGGCTGTGCCAGGGGTGGCAGCTTGTCGGTTTGTGTGGCGTGGTGTGCTGGTAGCTCCAACCTGCCTGGAGACAGGAGGTGTACAGATTGAGCAGGGAGAACACCAGGCTCTTCATCAAGAATTTTAATGCCCTCGTTCTTTCTCTTCCTTCCTGTCTCCGTCCACATCGCATGATTCATTGTGAGCAGGAAAGGCCAAGTCTGTGATCTCTGTTGGAGTCGGTGGGCACACTTGGCTTAAGAAAGGGATAAAGGCACATTGGCAGAGATTTTGCAATGCAGCAAATGCAGATGGAGTTAAAAGTACACTTTGTACATGAGGAGGGAGGGTGCAGGTTGTAGAGAATCATATTCTTCTGAAGTTACAATTGCAATTGGTCTATAAAGGAAACTTCACACAATCTATCACAATATTTGGTCCTGAAATACAATAAGGAAGGAAGGAGTCCCCAGCATTTGGTGCCCCACCCATTGTTGATACCCCAGCAGTTACTGTAAATATTTGCATGGGTGCAATGAGGGGACAAGGTGTACTTCCTGTTGCAAGAATAATACTAAATCACATGGCACGCATGTGAGAAACGTTATCTAAGTGAGAAATATTACTCCACCTATTAACACTTAGCCTCTTTCTATAGCTGTAATAAAAGGCTACTTTAATGTTTGAAAAATGTTATAATTATAAATGAGGAACTGACAGGAACTGACACGATTCTGACATTAAAGAGAGAGAGAAAAAAATGTGATTCATCTTTGAGATAAAAAACTAATTTCGTAAGCAATAAAACACACCCATGCTCAGTTCAATACACTCAGGGGTTTTGCCTCTATAACCTCACTTGGTCTGGTATGATCAGTAGCTTATGATGGCTAAGCAAACTTTAGGTAGATATTGTTGTGGAACTGATATTACTGAGTCAGCTCCCTGGCTTACAGGAATAGTTTGACATTTTGGGAAATATGCCTCATGGCTTATTTGCTGAGCGTTAGATGAGAAGATCAATAGTCATACATCCATGCTAAATGTAAGGCCAGCAGCCAGTTACCTTAGTTTATTTAGCATGAAGGCTGGAAACAGGGTGAAACGGCTAGACTGGCTCTGTCTGAAGGTAACAAAATCTGCCTTCCAGCACCTCAAATGCTCACTAATTGTCACTATGGTAAGGTGCTAGCGGAGACTTGAGGAAGTCATTGTTTCTGGCCAAGAAATAGTCATGCAGACCCTTAAATTCCAGCTTAACCTCCTTAAAACTGGAACTTGTTGTTTTTCCACTTAGGTTTTTATACGGATTAAACAAAGATATAATATATTAATTACTAAGCTTACCAATAAGCAGATTTTCTTACCTTTACACAGAGCCATACAAATAAATGAATGGTAATCTTCTCATCTAACTTGCTCCAAGAAAGCAAATAAGTGTTTTTCTCCAAATGTCTATTCCTTTAATGACTCCTCTCTACTTGTGCTACTGCTGTTCTACTAACATATGTTCAGCATTAATCATCCTGAAATGTTTGAATTCCTCTTAATTGCAGCCACAGTGGCACGTCTACCCTGTCTCTTGAAAACAAAACAAAGCACAGAACAAGTTGTAGCTGCTTATTTTATGAATTTATTTCCAAATGTAAACTTCACTATGTCATGCATACAAGTTATGACAACATACATTATTCAACAATCTGTTATTTTTCATATTTGCATAGGACATGGTCACAATATATTGTCTAACATGTAAAAAATAATGCCATAAAAAGGTACAGCAGAGCAGCTAAGACCAGCACATTAGATGTGTGTAGAATCCGAGGAACTGTACAACTGTAATACTTGAATGTAGTGATTTTGGTTTGCTGAGAGAAAAAACAAAACAAAACAACACCTGAAGGTTAGAGTGAGGTCATTGGAGAATGTACTGGCCATAGCTGAGTCAAGAGTTATTTACAGATTGGATTATAATGGCGCTGAGAGGGGAAGCAGCACCATGGAGTCACTACAACAGGCAACTGATGGTGATGGGCAGAGGAGAAACGCACAGAGGTATCAAGAGAGCAACATTACACTGAGGACGTACATTGAGGACAAACAGGGACAGAAAACAGAACCAAAAGGCTGGTGAGAGGCTCTCTCTTTGCAATCAAAGGGAGGTAATTGACAGCACAGTTTGCTGAATAACCTGGAACAGACAAATCCTTTAAGGGCGACAATATCCAACGCTTGAGACTTTTGTCAGCGTGCATTTCTATAGTAAAGAGCAAACACCACACAGAGTCAGTTCAAGCAGCTGAGCAAGACCACACGGTCAGCGAAGGGTACTAACAGATATGGTCTGCTACCCTGCAATGCTGCATGTTCCTACTCTCTTTTGTTTCTTATCTTGTACTCATTCAGAATTTGTTTGCTCGTGATTAAATGGGTTTTGTTCATTCAAGTGTTATAAAAAAAAAAAGAAAAAATAACAACAAAAGTTGCTTACTGGAGATGTAGAAAAAGGTCCATATCAAGCACAACATCCATTGAACAACACTTACAGTATGTAAAATTGAACCCAGCAGTCCAAACTGGGTTGGGTTCAAAATTACTGCAACATTCATCTTTCCCTTCATAGCCTTTGGTAACAACTTGTAACTGGAGCCTCCGATGAGCTGCGAGAACTCAGAGCTCCTTCTCACTGCTCAAACCACCACTCTATCCTATCATGGCTTCCTCTAAAACATTTCACTTTCCCCACCTTTAAAAGGCCAATGTCAGAGGGAAGAAATGCTCTGTATGTCGTTAACTTTTATATATTGCATGTACGTTGTTCATTTGAATTGGTTTAGTCTATCTACACAAAGAGCCAGCGGAGAAGAAAGGAGAGATTATACCTGGGAAATGTTGACAATGAGAAACGTACCTTGTGCACTACTCACAACGTGTAAAAACCTCACAGTCAAGACAGACTTCTATTCATAACCTACAGAAATGCATTGGGTCGATGTAAGCAGCACATTTATAGCAAATGCAATTTTAAATCCTTTGGAATGGTTGGGCGTTTGTTATCATTAAGATTGTTTATGTCAAAAAATACCTGTAATAAGCCATTATACATTGCTTGTGTAATGTACAGCAAAAAAAGGAAAAAAAAAAAAAATTAAATAACAAGAACCAAATGAAAACAAAGCTACACAATCAAAATGTTTACATAAAGCAGAAAAGAAATATTTAACTTAGAACACTTGCATATTAAATATGCAGAGTTGCTTCATTAAATCCTGTACACAACATAAAAACATGTCACACTTTATAAAAACTGTACAAGTTTGTTAAATGTCTGATAGAAGCTAGGTTTATTTACCCTCAACATTTGTATGATCTTCATGAAGTTACCATTATAGATTTGGCACACAATTGCATCAATCATGCTTGTACGTTGAGATCAGTCATTATGAATATTTCAGTTGAGACGTCTGATCAGTGATATATTCATGTAATTCATATGAACTTTTTTTTTTTTTTTTTTTTTTTTTTTTAAATAGGATTAATGTTAGTTCTTTACATACTAGCAGAAAAAATATTTACCGGTACAATGTTAGCATCTTGTAGAAACCTTGTATTTCCATTTTTGCCATTTTTCCATCTGTCTTTCTCCGACAGATGTCAAAATCTGTAATCTTACTGGGATTACAATTGTAAAGTTGGATTTAAAAAATGCTGAAATGGAGTTTCATAGTAATTTACAGC
Organism: Thunnus maccoyii; assembly: GCF_910596095.1. NCBI lineage: Eukaryota > Metazoa > Chordata > Actinopteri > Scombriformes > Scombridae > Thunnus > Thunnus maccoyii. The sequence goes on along the minus strand of NC_056537.1, from coordinate 16,501,067 downwards.
TGACATCATCCCACACATAGAAAATGTTTAACCCAAGACAAATATGTGGAGCTCTGTAAGGAAGGTATGTTTGAACGATTTTTGTACATACATAAAATAATTAAAAAATCTGTTTTTATTGTTTCCTGGAAAGATTACTTTTTGAATTTACAAGGATGTGCAGGACCCTGACAACATGTGATGATTTTTTATAAAATGTAGCCCAGTGTTTTCTTTTCTTTTCCTTCTTTCTTTCTCTTCCTTTTTCTTCATTCATTCATTCAAGTAGGGACAAATAAACCACCAATTATTTGTGCTACTCATCAAGCAAAACATAAGCTACATGATGGATGTTTTTGAAAAGATATGAAGGTACAACAAAAGTCAAATATTTTAAGAGGTATGATTTTTGAAAAATATACAAGTTTAAACATTTCATATGAGTCGAAAAAATAATAATAAAAAGTATGACTACATTGCTAACTCACAATGCTGTGGTCTCTATTCTTATGGAAAACTTTCAAAAGAATCTAAGTAACAAAGAAAATTAGTCACTCCATCTGAAACTGACGTACATAGAGGTCTGGATGTTTCTTTTTCTTATCGTCGCCCCAAACACTCACCAAACTATCCTTTCATTTTCTAACTTGGAGGAATTTTGGATAACAGGCTAACTGGAATAACCTGCATCCTGACATCAACAGAGTATTAAGTGTTTCTGATTAAAGGGGTGAACCCCAAATGGGGCTAAATTATGTCATTTAAAATAAAACAAAATGATGCCTATAAACAGCCAGACAGACAGACAAAAATAGTCAACCTTAATGCTGCGATAAATTCAAGAGTTGCTTAAATGACCTGAAGACAATGGAAAATCTAGAAAAAAAACCCAAAACAATAAAATAAACCAAACAAAAGACTATACACCTTTCTCCAGAGACGTTCATAATTATTTGACAACAAAAGCAAGTACAGTAAAAATGGACATGTACATGTACAACTGTGTTCAATGGCCTTTTGTGTTGAATTATTCAAGTAGATTTGGTACAGTGAGAGTAAAAGTTATGAGACACCTGTGGAGGCCTATATGTCACTGGTGCAGTCTGGATGGATGGATAGACTGGGATGTTTACATTGTCACAGTCGTTTCATTATCAGATGGTAGGAGCGTCGTGTTGCCTAATGTAAGTCCACTGACACTAAAAGCTTTTTTTTTTTTTTTAAAGGGGCATTTCACTGAAAACAGCGCCAGAGTGCCCAGTGCTTACTAAGGCGTGTAGCGGGACTGTAGGATGTAATGAAGACATAATAGGCAGGAGCCGGGCCCATATGGAGGCGTTCCTGTGTTTCCAGTGTGGTCGGACACTGACCAGCAGTGAGCACTAAGCACCCAGGAACACCAGGGGAGGCTGGCAGAAAATTCTGTGCAGCAACTGATGTTACTACAAAATCCACAAACTGTCCCATATCTGCTGCTTTGCGGATGTCGACCCTGAGGTAAATGTGCAGATTATGGAGAAGTGATTCATGAAACCTGCTTGAGGGTGAGTTACTCTGAATTCTTCTTCTGTTTTTTCTTTTTTTTTCTTTTTTTTTTGCAAGAGAAAGTTACACTACAAGTCAACAAATTGACTATGACAAAAAAAAAAAAAAAATTACGGATAGATCCCACAAAAAGCTGCTCAACAGCAATTTGAAGAATTTGTTTGTGAAATGGTAAATGTATCTCAGTGCTTCTCTCACTGAGAGCTGCTGATCAGTGGCATTCAAAGTGTCATCTTGCAGCCTGGAAACTGTTTTAACAGAGTTCATCTTACAGAGGGTTGTGGGTTTTTTTTTTTTTAAAAAACGTGGTGTTTTGGGGGAAAATTACTGCATTGGATCTAAATAAGGGATGTTTTCTTTCTTGGAGGATGTGACAGAGCTGATTCTTCACAACTTTAAAGAGAGATGGCTGCTGTGGAGAACCGGGGGGGGGACAAGGCCTGCCATTCATGAACTTACACCTGCCAGACCGCCTCAAAAACCCTCTACGCTTTTCAGGGCGAAGTTGTTAACATGCATATAGTGTGGAGCACGGGATTGCAGGATGAGAGCGGGCCAGGTTGAAGCTAGCACATGCAACTGATGATGACAACAATCTGGATGGGTTTGACGGGACCAAACTACATGGATGAAACGATTTCCGACCACAGTGCTGAAGCATTAAAAGAAAATGTAGGCATAACACAGACTGGCGGAGCTGCAGCAGTTTTGATAGTGGTGCCTGTTTCCATGGAAGGTTTACTGTGCCTTTTGCCTGACTTATTGAGGCATGTCTGTCTAGAAACACAAGTCAGCTTTCTCACGGGACATCTGAGCTTCACAGGCAGGACGACGTGAGGCTGGTGAGCACTGCACTTTGCTGATATGTTCATTTTGGTTCAAATGTTTTTACAACAGTTTAAAAAGCCCCTTTGTTTTGTGAGAGAGAAGTTTGAAAGCAGCTGTTTGAGAGCTCGGGTTTATCGGTGTGAATTTGGAGCAATGTTTTCCTTGGCTTTGTGAAATTTGACTCTCCAGCAGTAGTAGAGGATTTCTCCCTGTGCTTAGGATGGAGTTAGGTGCATCCCACCCACACTGCTAGCGTTGTCTAGGTAGTACTGTTGTTCATACACTTCTCTTTCTACTCTTATCCTACAGGTTGGATCAACCCCGCTAATTACAGCTCACAGTTTCTACAGTTGGAGGGAGGAAGGGAGTGAGGAAACAAGGAGGAGATGGGGGGTGTCTGTGACTGGGTGTCTCCTCCTCTGTGCTGCTCAGCTCATGATAAACCTCTCCTCTTTTATCAGGACCTACCCCCTCTCGCCTGTCTATTGCAGATAGATGCTTTGTTCGCTCTGTTCTCCACCATGTCGCAGCCCAGCCCTACTCTGCTCTCCTCTGCCTAACACTCTGGCCTACATTTGACCCCCCCCTAAGTTAGGCAACATTCTGCAATTTGGCAGGCTTGGAGCTTCACCACAGGACTCACTCTCTGACAGGACAGGTAGAACCAGATGGGTGAGGGAAGACTCCCCGGGAATGGCATGTTACCACTCCTCCTGCGGGCTGTGAATAGCTTCTTGTGGGATGCAGCTGTTTCCTCCAGGGAGGCCACAAAAGGCAGAGCCAGGAGGAGGGAAACGTGCAGGCTGTCTGGCTCTCTACCTGCTACACTGCCAACCACCAGCCTCAGGCCTCAATGAAGGGCAGCTTACAAGACTGAATAGAAAGCTTTCATTCACTCTTGTCTTTGGTACTTTTTCCTATGTGCTTGAGAGCGGGATAAACATTGTTTCAACTAAAGTCCCTTTGTGTCCATTTTGTGTGAAATACTGGCTGATGATACATAGCTTTTTTAAAAAAAAAAAAAAAAGCATGAACAGCTGCTTTGAAACTTAACTGTCTCTTTTTAAGTTTCTTCAACTGAGTTTATTTATAAAAAACTGGTAACCCAATATAATCCCAATCCTCAAGCAGTGCAGATTTACACAGTATATACTGCACACCACTGTTCAATGAAATACATATTTAACCCAGTGTAACTGCAACTGAATATTAACGTTGCAACGGAGAAACACATGTATTTTGTTTACCGAGGTGGGGGTTTGGGGATCGTTTTCTTAACACACAGCAATTACATTACATATGAACCCCGAAAACACACAGGAGAACAGAACATGAGTTTTGAGTGCGATTGACCGTATGACCGTCGGGCTAGTTTCCTCGAAAAAACGTGAAAACCAACAAAAACAAAGAGTGCAAATTGTGTTGAGTGTAAGGCTGATATATATGTACTGTATGTTTCTCTTGTTCACTTCTTGTATTCATTCTTTCAAGCTAACAAGGCCATCCCTGAGCAGGGCGTAAAATTCAACCCTTGTTGAATTTCAGAGTAAAGTGATGAGTATATTGTGCAGTCAATGTAAGTACTGTTAAGTACTGTGGTATTACAGAAATAGCAACTGTCTTCAATCCTGAGGTGTGTGTGTGTACCCCTTCTCCTCACCCGTTCAAAAAAAAAAAAAAAACAAAACAAAGAAAAAAAAAAAAAAAAAAACCCAAAACATTTTGATAAGACTTGTCAGGGTGTCTGTTTTTTTCTTCTTCTTAACCTTGTTTAGCTGACTGTGAACATACATTGGACAACTAGCAATGATCAGAAGCTAAAAAAATACAGACATATGGTACAGAATGTCAATATTGCCATCTGGGAAAGGCATTACCTTCTTTTAGGATCACACAAGTAATTGCACTACAATAAGCAGTTATGTACAGTATGGTACACCACAGCAAGCGCAGGAATAGCAAAGGGGGGAGGGGGGAAGGGAGGGTTGCTGACAACTGTGCAACACAAGTGTTATGACAAAAAAAAAAAAAAAAAAAAAAAAAAAAAAAACAGGCCTCGCAGGTTGGAGGCGGAAAGTGCGACTGGGTTTCAGTTTAAGGCGAGTTGGCAGGGCTGAGGGCGGGGCTGAGGGTGGGGCTGGAGGCATCCGAGCGGCTGTAGTCGCTGAGGGAGCTGGGACGTGTGGTGCTACCGCTGCTGCCGCCGTGGGGCCTCTTCAGCATGCCTGGTTGGAAATCTGAGTGGCGCCGTGCGTGCTTCATCAGGTGGTCGCTGCGCATGAAGCGCTTGTCGCAAAGCGGGCAGCCGAACTTCTTTTCCCCCGTGTGGGTGCGGTAGTGGCGGGCCAGCTCATCAGAGCGAGCAAACTTCTTACTGCAGTCAGGCCAGGTACATGGGAAAGGCCGTTCTCCTGTAGCACACAGAGGAAAACATAGACATGTCAGTGTCTAATCACACAAGAAGTTAGCAGCATGGCTTTCAGGATCATATCAGTGTTTTTGCTAAATGGGCAATGTTTTAACTCCTTGAGAATTTACCATTTACTTCACATTACTGCCAACCATTTTCATATGCTTTTGCACTATTTTCCCCATGTGCATCCTCATCAGTATATTTTGCATGTTTTATTCCATTTACCAGTGTACTTTACATGTCTGCTGACGATTTGAAAGCACATCACGGTACTATGGTGTTGATTTCCATTGATTTCAGTCAAATATGAAAATCAACCTTTCAAAAAGATGTGAAACCTTTAGTAAGGAGACTACTGTGAGGATCCAAATAGCTTAGTAAACATCATGTGTGCTTTTTTTCTTGACAAAGTTATGTGATTGTTGTCTGGTAATACACTGCATCTCTGTCTGAACTTTTAAATGTCATTACCAGTGACAGTCACATAGGCTTGACAAAAATAGAAGTGGAAATGATGTAATATGTGTATAGGAATGACCTGTTACCTATCACATATCAGCTCATACAGTCATTTTAAAACTTTACTGGAATGACTGGAAGACATGGGCTACCTGAAGGGTTGGAGGAATACACTGAAAGCAGAATTAAAACCCATTTTCCTTTTCAAACTACTTTTGAGAGAATGGTGGGCAGGAATGTAGACTATGCATAATTTGTAGTAAGTGGTGACACTATTTACATCAGATATCACACAAGACCTTTTCGGGCCTACTGATTCCGTTGATGAGTGTAACATGAAACAAATGAAACTCACAAGTGTGTTCATATTTCTGCTCTGTAATTACAAAACTGGTGCACTCCATGGCTCACCACAGTGAGACCAGTGACTCATTATAGGATGTTTACAGATTAACAAGTCATGAACACTGCCATGCACAGCTAAAAGACATTTTTCAGTGAAGACTTGCTGAACAAGACAAGTGTGTAGACTCTTGTGTCATCAAGGAATAATGAACACGAGGTAATTAGGAGGTCTGATAGGTTAGTGAGGGGAATATCAAGAACCACTCAAGAAATATTTGAAATATCTGGAAAAATGAGACCAAAAAAAGGCCAAGGGACTTGGGGTAAATCACCTAAAAATTGGCGCTGTGCTGGAGGAGCAGACACAGTTTAATTATCTAAGCTCCAGATGCTAATCACACTCACAATGGTTACCCAGCCCATTTTCCAACATGCAACTATCTGTGACTCGGCACATGGGAAATTACACCCTTCCCCCCTCCTTCAGGCAATAAAAGTGGGCTTTGACACAAATCTACTCAAAGCCAGATGGTACTATACATCTTGTGGTTTCCTTCCATTTAGATGTGGAAACAGTGTGTACAGAGCCTAAATGCAGCGTTTTGCATCCCCTGGCCAATACGTCTAATACTGTACTCCTTTTAGTTCCATTTCAGTGAGTTTCTGCCTGACAATAGCTACATCCAGCTTTCTAATTTTACCAGCCTGGTGACCTTGCAGTACTACAGCAAAGGGCAGGCAGGGCATATTCTTTTAATGTTACGGTTCTTCCCAGAGAATATGAATAATCAATCATCATGTGCAAATTTGTGGCCGGGATTTGAGGTATGAAAAGGAAGAGACGTTGAGATGCGTGAATGTTTGTAGGTGGGCATGACAAATGACTACATAATAACAGGCCTGCCAAATTTCTTTCTTAGTTCTGTGGTTTCCCCCAGGGCCAGAATGGAAACAGTACTGTTCAGCATCAAACACTTATATGCTACCTGATGCCAGTGAGTCTCAAAAACAAGAACTCAGTGCACTACGAGTCTCGGTCCCTCCCCCCCTATACTGCATGGTTACAAAACATGCAGACAGACAGAGCAAGTCTAGACAGCCCAGTCTGTGTTCCTGCCTCTGACGCCTCACCTCAACTCCAGACAAACTCAGTCAGCCCTGCCCACTACAGTTCCTGCGGGCTCATACAGGACTCTGTGTATGTATGTAAACTCTAACTGACATATGTACATTTGCATATACACATGTTACACAGCCTTGTCTCCTTTTTTTTGCCAAGTATGTATAATGTTACCACTCTCCTGCTAGAGTTTACACACGCCCATCTCCCCTGCATAAAGTGTAAAGGTACAATTTATAAAGATGAGGAGGCTGTGGTTGTTTGAGCCAGTTTACATATCCTGGATTACACCCTCTTTAGAGCACAGCTCCTGGAAAAAAAAAAGGAGGCAGTGTAACTTTTAAGGCCCTAATCTCATTGAAGAGACTCATGATAGTCTGATTTCATACCTTATTAGCAAGAGAAACAGCCTGTGCTGCCACTGCAAAACGAGTTATTGGCTGAAAAGTAGAGCTAAACTCTGCAGGCTGCTTAAGGCTCAATAACCAGTGTAACGGATCCAACATCATTAATATTTAACCAGACACCAGAGAGCTAGGCTGAGATATCCAGTCTAACTGCCCTGATACAGTAATACAGTCATAGTGGAAGCATCAGGTATCCAACAGCAATTCACCAAAACCAATTATTTAGAGCTCCATGAGTTCTAAGAAAATGCAGAATTAACGGGTACGTTGCCCATTTTCACCTCACACTAAACTGGATCTGGCATTTAGGTCACAATATGAATATGTATTTAAAAAAATCCTGCAGCTTTAATGTCAGCCTTGATTCACTCGCATGAAGAAGAAAAAAAAACATGCGATGCCCCAATTAATTGTTGTGCTTGTTTCATAACATGAGGATTGAGAATTCCATGAGGGTGGTAAAAAATGATTTTTGCTAACAATAGGGAGGTTTAGGGAACAAACGCTTGGATCCTGAGCGGAAATGATGATAGGGGCTATTACCCTCAGTGGTGGGAGGATGTCACTCTCCAAGATATTTCAATAGACTGCAGCTATTACTCAGCATTTCTGCTCAAAGAAGAATGCAGCAAGCTACTCTTCTTATCCTGCTGCTCCTTTTCCCCATCTAGCTCCAGTGTTGTCACAGCAGGGCACTGGGGCGACCGTGACACCAGGCCCCACTGATTGGTTATCCCATCTCTGGCAGCGTGCCATATCCAGGGTGTGGTTTGTCTTTCTCAGAATGTGTCAGTTGCAGAGGGCGAGGAGGGGGGCAGTAATGAGGGAAGCTTTTTCCCTAACGAACACAGTGACCCACTTACCCGTGAAGTGAGTTACATCGTGCACGCAAACTGTACCTCTACTAAGCACTAGTGTCCCCCCTCCAAGGCGATGCGATTATGTCACAGGTACTCTTGTTATATAACTGTTCTCTCTGAGGCCACTGGGTCAGTAAATAAACAGCTCATCTCTGCTCCTCTCCCTCCATCCTCCTCTCATTCATATCTACAGTAAGATTTTTGGCTCCTCAGTTTCTGCAGAAACAGTTAAGAGTAATGGAATCCGAGTTCGTCTCCCCGGTGTAAGGGATGCTGTCTGCAAAGGCGAGATCAAATCGCTTTTTGACGTGATCAGCAGCGCAAGAACTCAACTCGCTCACCTGCTCCGACAACGGCTACCAGCATTTCAAACAAGAGTAGATAACATTCCTGGTGTGTCCTCAGGCATGGGCCAAACTCACACAGAGTATAGCTGAAACCTCCATGCCAGTCTGTCATAAGAGAGCCAGAGCAAATAGCTCTGCAGGGTAAGAATGGAAAAAAAAAAGTACGGTTCCTGTGGATACATCAGAGCTCACCTTGAAGTTAACTTTGCTCTGCCTGTGTAGTGAGAACCAGAACAGGAAATATCTTTTACGGAGCTCAGAACAAAAACAAGGTGCACACTAAACCTGCTGAGACTTTTACAAGCAAACAGCTAAAGAAGGGAAAGTACAGTTGGAGCTACCTCGCTTTAGCGCTGGCTTAGTGGTACAGCCAGCTTGGCAACAAGAAATGTGAGGGACACCACTAACTCCAGCGGCAGGGCTCAGTACTATCCTGTAATTTGGTTGCATGTTTACAACAGACTATGACCTGTAACCAACCAGGAGCCAGCTACTCTGCCAGCAGACAACCATCTACAGGATTTTGGATAATACTAAAATGACTGCTGAGGCCTTCATCAGCATAACCACTGGAGCAGACAGGGTTAATCCAACCGTACCCGGCCTCTCCCTTTACACGCACCATCACATGCCAAAATGATATAAACACAAACATGTGTGCGCAAAACAATAAATATACATTAAGGCTTGTGCAGCTCCTTTTTTCATTGTTCAAACGGCAGAATCGCAGACTTTGCCTGTGCAAAAAATAACAACAAAGGCTGACAGAAGTTCTGTGGTCTGTAGAAAAGGAAAAAAAAAAAAAAAAAAAAAGAACACATGCTTGATTTGAAACACATAAGAGATCAGAACAACTGTTTACGTGGCTGTTTGTCTATGAGAAATTAACTCAGTGGGAGAGGAGTCAAATTACCAAGAAAATCTCTCAGTCAAAACATGTTTGCTCAGACGCTCCATTCAAGAGTTTGTTTCACACAAGAATCCGTCGTCTCTGCAGGAGCAACAAAAGGACCCTTGGGTGGGTCAGGTGCTCATGATGAGGACTGGCAAGCTTGTCGGGAGAAAACTCAGAAAAACTGGGAACATTTGATCTATTATCATCTTTTGTCTTTATTGAGAGGGACCTTGTTCGCCATTGAATAGCATGCCTCCCCTCGTGGGCCTATAGCTGTCAGGTTGTGAACAATAGCAGCAGCTTCGCTCCCAGCAGGAGAGGCACTCCTGTAATGCATTTCAATCAGAAAGGCTGTGCGTACTAACCGTAACTCACTCCCCTTGGTCTGGCTATTGACATTCACCCAGAGACATGCAGCGGGGTCGAGTGTGACCGTCTGATTCCTGCACACACTTTCATACATTACTTCATCCCTTTAACTCTTTAAGGGAAAGGCATGGATAGCACGCCGGCATTGCCCAGCTCATCACATTTGCCTCAATTAGTTAAAGTGGGCACTCTCTTTTGGCCTTGAGTGCATGCTAAAACAACTTGCAGCCTTGATGTGTTGCAGCCAGTCTCCTTATCTTTTAAAACCTGGTTAACTAAGTACGTGCAAACAGCTGCAGCCATCAATGGGTGTTTACAGTTTGTCCACAGAGGCAGGTGGGAGCAGGGATATCCCATCAACCGTGACTCTCACTCACGCAGTACAATGCCAGCTCATTCCACTGATGGAGTCTGACACTATAGCTCATATAAGACAGACAGCCTTACTATCCCAGTGCCAAACAAAGAACCATAGCCCTGCTAGATCCTGAGAGGCCTCAGAACACAGTGATAAGAGGAGATACAGACTGGAGATAGTGCAAGTTGTCCAATGTCATACCTGATACTCAGGGGGTGAAATATTTTCATGTCTCAGTGGGAAATGATTATGCCCTTCTTCCCCTCCACAAAAATACTCCTCATCTTGTACCGAGGGCCACACCCCGGTGTGTCGTGGTCTGCCACAGACTGATTTATCACACAGAGAAAGGGGACACACCTTACATACCGTAGGGAACATAAACACCCCAGCTAGAGACAAAACACTCCCTCTGACATTAGCTCCACGGCAGTTTCAGCCATTCCTTTCCTCTTCAAGCTGTGCTGAACACAACAGAGCGGATATGGAGCCGAACTCTCAGATGGGACCCTGCAAGTGCCGGGCTGCCAGGGGTGCTCTCTGCTGCAGAGTCACAGCCCTTCAAACGTTAATCAGATTAGCTGCAGATGCAGCTGAATAAATGACCTACATCAATGGAGGGCATTGACAGTGAATATCCTGGTATCTAACCCCACCCCCACCCTGCCGCACTGTATATTCTCCGTCTTTGTACTGCAGATCCCTCCCTCGCATGCAAGATGTGGTTGGCGGTTTTTGAACAGTGTAGATGAAAAAGTGCACAGTGTTCCACAGGTCTGTATCCCACTCTTCCTGCTCCTGGTAATCAACACCACGCCACAAGCCATGGCCGGGGTTCGGCCTCGCAACACAACACGCTTCAGCACCTATTTTGCTTCACAGGCGGGAGAAGGATGGGAGGGGCTGGTGAGGGGATAGACAGAGCAGCTTTTATAGAAGTACTCCAGAGCTAACTAAAGAATACATGAGCCCTGTGGGCCATTGAAAGCAGCACAGCCGGGGAACTGCCTGACAGGGCCCTTTCAACATTATGAGTGTCCATCATGCATGCTTGGCTGCTTAATCACAGAAAAATCAGGTTTGTATTCCAACATTAGTCAAGAACTAGCTTACAGTCAGCTTTACATGTACACATAAAGGGTAGCATATGGACGCCATGTGCACTAGCACGCGCCTTGTAGATGTCTTTCATGGAGCAACAACACTGTACTAGAGGATTAGAGGCAAGATGGTGGCTCCAGTTTGGTTTTATTTACATCCTGGGGATCAAGTAGATTTAACTAATACCTTGTTTCCATTGGACACATACTGTACAGCTAAACGTGGCCTTCACAGGCAACCAGATTTTATTCTAGAGGGGTGCTTCAAGGGAAATCTCTCATCTTATTGCAAGAGAAAACACTAAAATGTATGCATCAGTAAATGTATAATGAGACTAAGAGTCAACGGCCATGCCTCTGTGAGGCTGTATTTTAGGCTCAGTGGTGCTTTGAGCTAAAAAGATATCAGCCAACAATCTCACAATGACAAAGCTAACATGTTGATGTCTAGTAGGTAATGTTAACCATCTTAGTTTAGCGTGTTTGCATGCTAACATTTGCTAATACCCTGATGGTGCTATGTGAAAAGCAATGGTTCACCGAGGTTATTAAAATTCATCCAGAGGGGAACATTAGCTATATTTCTGCATCAAATTTGATGGCAATCCATCAAATTGTTGTCCAGACATTTAGCTCAAAACTGCAATTGTCAAACCTCATGGTGGCGCTAGACAAAAGGTCAGGGGATCACTTAAGTCAGTAGGATTCATCCTCCGGGGACCATAAATGGCTATACAAAAGTTCATAGCAATCTATAGCAAAGGTTGTTGAGATATTTTAGTCTGGACCAAAGTGGTGGTCACAATGACATTGCCACACCTTGAGCCACGCCGCTGCCGTCGCTAAAAAAAGAACAACTTGTAACGTCACCAGAATGAAGACAAATGGAAACTGTTGAGCATCTCCTGACTGAGAAGTCATTTGTTTATTACACGTCAGGAGAAATATTGCTCAACTGGGAGAGATGGTGGAAATCCTGCCGTGTGGCAGGTAGACAGACTGACCTCTTGTGCCCCAGTAGAGTTTCTACCCATCGCACTGCCAAGGCCAGGCTCAAGCAATAGCAGGAAAACCCCATCTCCACCCTGCTACCTCATCACTGCCACCAGCCACACAGGAACACTATGCACTCTGTGTAGCAGTGCAGGCCAAATATAAAACCACTGGCAGAGATGCAGTATATATAATAAGAGAGTCCTGCTTCTTTTTTTCCATGTGGAATTCGGGATAATTTCACACTAAAAACAGTGTCATTAACCAAAATTATTTGACCAAAAATAGAAAGCATGCATGAATAACTGGGTCTAAATGGCAGTGGTACTGTGCTGCCAGGTGGTGCCACTTAATTTTTAGGACAGACAGTAAAGGGCTTTACAGCCATCTCACAGCATTAGAGGTACCCCCAGCAGAACACAAAAGAGGTCCAGACAAAATGTCAAACCAACTGTAAAATATGTCATTAGGCTCTTTGTCTTTCGGAAATATTGACCCTGTTCCTCCCGGTGATTCAAATAGTTTTCAAATAGGTCTTGTATACTGGCAAGATGGCCTTTTGTGAGGCCCAGCTGTGGGGGGCACAGAAGGCCCGGGCTGTTCTCTCTGAAGAAGACATGACTTGTAATGAGCTTGTCAGGGGCCATCTCTCCTTTGGAGATGGCAGTCCACATGACATGACCAGAGCACAGTAATGAGGCTTCACAGAGAACACCATGTACTCTATGACCACAAGACACCTCATGGGAAAACGGGTCTTCATAGTTAGAATCGGTTAAGTTTCTTAAGACAAAGAGTTAAAAAAAGAATCACTGAAAAGAAACCAACTGGTTTTGAGAGAAGTCTAAGAGAGAATCAGATGCAGTTTCACCCTCATGGCCTTCATTTGTTCGTAAACTTGAGTTTATCTGTGTATCAGCGTTACATGATTGCGTTTCCCATACTGCAAGATAAGTGTATGTGTTAGAGAGAAGCCCCACCTCCCGCACCAGGAGATCAGACAAAAGCTGTCTGGTAACCTTAGACCCCTAAAACTGCTGTGGATTCCTCGGCATCAAACTCAATGCAGTATAATGAGTGATTTAAATTCATCGTGTACTCCCATGTCTGCTACATCCTGGTGTCCCTCTTACACAGTTGGACGAGACAGACTGGTTGAGAAGAAATTTCAAACAAAACTATTTTATGTTAACTGAGGGATCTTTTAACCAGGAACTTTTTAATACTTTAAAAGAGATAAAGTTCCCAGTTACTTAATCCACAGGGCTCGCTCTGCAAAGTTATTCTGCCATGGTTAATGAAAACCACAGTGAGGTTTGTACATTACCCTGAGTACACTGTTAGCCTCAAACACACTTCTGATGAGCTTTTCAAATGTAATTTTTAAATCTTTTTTTAATTTTAATCTTTGCACACTGAAAATAAACTTTTATTCAACTCCATTGTACTGGAGTGGCAACTAATGTCTCATCAGAGGACTTCTCAAAACCTACGCAAATAAAACTGAAACCACCTTCATAGCTAAGGTAATATGTCATTTAGGGGAACTGAGCCTGAACAATGTTTCAGTGGTTAGCAACAGACAATAAAAGACATTGCAAAATACAATATACTGATACTGTTTCTGAAAACATCCCTCTTTTAGAAAAAAAAAATCAATTTCCATACTTTCAGTCTATATAACTAATAAGCCATAATACTTCAAAGTTGCTTAACATTAGCTAATGTGTAATAGTTGATGTCAACAAACATCATTAAATAAACTAAAAATCATTTTTGCATGGCTTAAAACAAAAATTCCCTACAAAGACATTACTATTAGGTGAAGTTTGGACTAGTAATGGGATTGATTTCTTTATGTAGTGTGTAGACATTGCATAAAAAAATACAATGTAGTTCAGGTTTCAGCTCCTCTTACACTCCGACAAATCACATACACAAGGATTGCAAAAGCAGGGATGATGAGGCTTTGGGCGTTACAGAAGTCAAGTGAGGACGCCTGTTCCCTGGCTCTTTGTTCAGTGTCTATAACAGTGTTTCCCCCCTCAATTAGATAGCGGTGTTTGGCTGGGACTGACTGGGCTGGAATCCATTCTCTCTTGACTCTGCTAGTAGGGGCTGCAGGGAAGCACACTGCTAGAGTTTGGCTCTGTGAAAGCACTGCAAGGTTGACTGAGGCAGCCCAGCTGAACTCAGATGACCCATATTCTGGGACTATCCAATCAAATAAGCGGAAACAAGTCATTATTATCAGAATTTATGGGACACAAACCAATCGTGAAGCAAGGCGTGGGAGCGTATCCAAACAGAAAAGCAGGCTAAAGGACGCTTAATAGGCAAAGAGACAAGGGCAGGGCTAATATGGAGCAATAAAACTACACTAAAAACACATGGTCAGGGCTGAAGGGAAGCACACTGACTGCTGGGGGCTAGCTGCTGCAAGTTTGACTGAGAGAAGGCAGCTGAACTGAGATGACTCACGTTCTGCGACTAGCCAATCAAATAAGCACAAATCGTCCTTATTATCAGAAATTATGGGACACAAACCAATAGCAAAGCAAGGCACAATAGTGTATTCCAAAAGAAAGGAAGGAAAGGGATAAGCTTAATAGGCAAAGAGACAAGGAAAGGGCTGATAGACAATAATAAAAGTGCACTAAAAACACACAGTGCAGAGGATACAGGCATTGTATTCCTTTAGGAAGTCATTTAACTAATGATACTGGAGCATTATGAACCCCTTTGTTTTCAATACACATAAATCACATTAATGTTTCAGTCTCTCAGCATGCTTTTTCTTGACAAACACTGATTACACGCCACTGAAGTCAGCCCCAAGCTGCAGCTGATGAGTAAAAACAAGAAATCGTGACTAAAACAAAACAAATCCAATACAGAATCATCTACAAGGAAATATAATATATAACAGGCTTATGGTGTCATGTAGTGTGCATTTATAGTCTTCCAGTTATTTTTAAGGTCATATGGCATCCATATGCTATTACTCTGAAGAGTAATAAATCTCAACAGAAGCTTAACAGACAACAAAACAAGAATGTATCCTTGTAGATGTTCAACTGAGGCTTGTATTGCGCAAAAAAAAAGAGGGGGTTTAACATCAAGATGGTGTCCCTGATATCTTGAATTTTGTGTTGAGTCAGGTGTTTTTCTTGCACACTCTTCTGCAGAATTTAATTTTTGTAAGACTCAAATATGGGTCAAGTTCACACAACTTATGTGATGCAGATGAGTCTGTTTGTGGTCTGACAGGCAGATATATGTGTGAGAAGGGTTGAGGGAGGAGGGGGGGAGTGTGAGCTGCAGTCTACAGAGCAGAGGGAAGGAAAGGCTCCTCAGTCGAGGCTCAGCTAGCTGAGTCTGTTGCTGGCCAGATCAGCTGGCAGTCTGTCTAGCGGGGGTGTGGCACATCACAACAAAGGGCTTTGGGCAGACTGCACAGCTCTTATCAACCCCCCAATTTGAGTCGATCTGCATCTTTTCCCCCCTCTCAGTAGCTTATCCTGCGGAATGCAAAGCGCAAATATGGAGGTACGGGTCGTTCAGGAAGGTCATATGTAACATACTGCTGATCTGGAGCGCATTTCCCTGCATTGTGTCGGTACACTTACTGGATTTGATCTTGAAAACTTTTTTTTTCTTTCTTTTTTTTGCATGCCCGTGTTAGTGCACACTTGACTTATTCTGTGATGTGCACATTACAGGTTGTTGGAAGATTTTTATTTTTTTTATTTTTTTTTATTTTTCCTCATGTTGCCATGAAACAGACCCAACGTTTGCTTTAATTAATGCGCGCAGAAGAACGCTGGAAATCTGATCTGTGTAATTTTGTTCTGCATTTGCACTGCAGTTTACTGTCCAATGCAGGGGAGGGTTGCAAAGAGGAAAGCCGTGACAAAGCTCTGAGACTTGAGTGGGAGTGGCACTGTTTTCGACTCCCTCCCTCCCCAGAAATTAAAAGGACATTTCGCAAAGTTCATACAACTTAAAGGAGCAATGCAATTAAACTATGCACCAATTCTGTGGGTTTTTTTTTTTTACTGTACTCCATGTGTTGATTATTCCCATACAGGGTAGTGGATCCGTTTATACACACTGATATTTATAGGCTACATATGACTCAATGAAATACAGCAATCACCCTCCTCTGCACAAATATCGCTTCATGAGAGAGAAACCACACTTCTTATCAGTATTTTCGGTTTCAATAATCCCATCCTCTCTCATATAGGCGAAGGGACTATAATAAATCATGTTCACAGCAACAAACATTTGCACCCAGTGAAACTGACCTGTATGTGTCCTTAGATGGGCTTTGAGGTGGGATGATTTGCCATAAACTTTTTCACAACCTGAATAGTGGCATTTGTGCTTTTTCTGAGGTGATTCTTGCTCAGTCCGACCTCTCGATCTTTTGCCTCTTTGTTTGAGCGAAGGATCGGAGATGGTGGTAGGTGTGGCAGAGTTTCCATCATCTATGAGGTTCGGCATGCTCTCATCCTTTATTTTTGCCTGCTCGGCAACATTGTTGGGAGTCTGCTGGTTAAAATCCGCCAGGATCCGCGCCACCACATAAAGAGAGGAGTTATCTTTCACCAAAGGCTCTTTCATTTCCTCTCCGTTCTTGGAGGAAGATGGGATTTCTGGTTTTATCTCCCTATTCCCTTTAGGAGCGTGAACAATTGCACGACTGGACATTGAAACAAGGCACTCTGCTGCAAAGTGATCCATTTTGTCTATCAAAGAGCCCCCTCTGATTCTTTATGACATTCAAAAATAAAAAATGATGGCGTGTGAAAAAACAAAGTACTTGTTCCGTGGTTCCCTTTGTGTGGTGGTGGTGGTGAGGAGGAGGCGGTCGTTCTCATCAGAGAGAACTGACTTTATGATCTTACCCGGCTTTCCAGTATCATCAACATCCTGTGAGAGAAACGCCTCGGACAAAAATGCAGACAAGCCCCCTCAGAGGGAAAAAAAACAACCCCAAAACAAAGTCTTTGTTTAGTGCAACGTCGCTGGTAACAGGAACTCTAGAAACTCGGATGTGTTAACTCCCATCGCGGCTTCAAACACTCTCCAGCATAGTGAGTGTGTCTCCTGAGCGCCTGTTCCTGCTGGCTGTTGTATCCATGCTGGGGGCGTGTCGACCGGCAGCGCTCAGCAACATCATCAGAGTAGCCGCTCATTCATTGGGTACTGCTTGTCCCCAAATGCACCGCACAACATGAGTTACTTGAAAGTTTCACCACAGGTTGCCTCCCATGCATTCAGATGATGTTTCTCACGGGCGACACGGTTATGTATTGCAAAGACCTTCAGGAAGATCACATGCAATAGAGTAAAAAATATTTTTAGGCTGGGTAGGATGGACTATTGTGCAGTTGTGCTTTTTTACTGCAGCATCCGGCTCAAGCCTGCATGCATGTGCACTCAGCTTGTTTTGCATCCTAACACAGTGATTCATTTTCACACCAGGACCCCTATAGTGACACACATTAGACCACGGACCCCCATCTGATAAGATTTTTGCTTTTAGATGTTTTATTACAGAAGGTGTATAAAACCCATGACCAAAATAGTCATACATACATACATTGTGTTACTTATGGATGAAATTATAGTGAAAAAAAATTATTCTCCTTTTTGCTGAGGACCCCCTCAAACCCCTTCAAAGACCCCTGGGGGTCTCTGGACCTCACTTTGAGAACCACTGGCCTAACATAATGTTAAAACTGTATTTGATAGTATTTTATAGATAGTATTTTCATAATTTAATCAATTATTCAGAGGAAAGGCTCCTTATAGTTTCTTAGAGCCCAAGCTGATGTCTTCACTCAGGTTTTTTTTATCTGACCAACAGCCCAAAACCCAAATATATTCTATTTGCAATCATATAAAACACAGAAACGCTGCAAATCCTCACATTAAGTGGAAAGCACTGAATATTTGGCATTCTTCACTTGAAAAATGACAAACTAAATTATTAATCAGCTATCAGGAAGTTGCCATTTAAATTTCTGTGATCGACTATTTGATTAACAGACTCATTGTTTCAGCTCTACTGGTGGTAAAAATACAAGCGGGTTCGCAGGAAATCAGTATAGAACCATCAATTTACTGATGTCCTGTTTATACACTGAATGTGCCTCTTTTTTTTTTTCAATTGATGAAGTGAGACCTTGTTGACTTCCCCCTGTTACATATCATCCAATCACAAATGAGGAAATGTTAAAAGAAAAACACAGAATTCACACAAGAACTCCTCTGAGATAAGGGAGTGGTTTTCTGTGCATCATCAGGAAACCGTCCCTGATATACTTTGAATATTATTGTGTCACCTTGAAGCGATCAGCACACTCTAGGGCCTCTGGCCAACGAGAGAGTGCACCAGCAGAGAGCTCACATGTTTCTAACTGCCAAATTATTGGCTTAGCGTGCTGAGATTCCACACAGGGAAAATTATTCTTCTTCACCGCCTCACAAAGGGTTTTAATTACATTCTAGTCAAAGAGAGGATAGTGGTGTAAACGTGACGTGGCAATAATTGTTACAGTTGTTCAAATTCCTTTCTGTTAATTAAACTTTTCACTGTATTGCAGTCTTACCAGAGTGCATTGCTAGTTTTTATGATATTAAAAGACAAAAGCTGCCTGATATGTACTGTGTGGCCTCCACCCCTGAATGTTCTGCTCAATCTAACATCAACAGTTTGCACATTTTTTGGAAGATGGCGTCCTCCTTTCAGTGAACTAGCAATGTACCCCCAAAAACCCTCCTCTGAGAAACTCCGAGGTCTCTGCCAGTTGAACTCCAGCCAACCTTCTCCAGTTTATCTGCAGACAAGAGCCAAGTGACACCACTGTGGAGGGAGGAAAGAGTCAAGATACAAAGCTGTGTGATATGAAGGTCTTTGGGTCATTATTAGACAACCATTTATTTCTTACAGCTAGTCAGTCTGGACCTATTTCCAGACAAGTGAAATTAAATCCATTAAAAGGCAATTTCTTATTACTTTTCAACTTTAAAATCTCCAACTTAGAAGCCAGTCGGGTGTGGAAAATAGCATGTCACCAGCTACAAAGTCCTGGCAGAAAACAAACCAGCTGATGCTATTGATTAGCAGCGAAGACACGCTTGAATGACCATGTCCCTGTTTACCCCGTTCACCCAAATTAACCAAAAAAGTTTTCAGGATGCATTTGTTTCAGATTAGGAACATAACAAAATTCTACTTTGTACATAATGTTCTCTCAGTGACTTCTACATTTGTATCCAACTCTGAGCCCAGCTAACAAAAACAGTCCACTTAAACACATTTATTGAAAATAAGAATAAATGTGCACTCCACCAGTCCAGGATTAGACCTGCTTTCCTGCAGCAGCTGATGCTCTCCTGTGAGAATGAATGCACACTTTCAGCACTGTGCACAAAAGCCCACACTAGAAAGTTCCCAGTGTTCAGTGTGAGCAAGGCGATGTGGCATTCAGAAGGCCATCTGGCTGTATTATTTTACATATTCTTTCACCACAAAAACGTGGTGTTCTTGTGTTTCATGTGGTGCTTTGACGATCTTTTCTAACGATAGCACGGCAAGAGGGTATAGTTCCTCTTTCACAGGGTTATTTCCCAGCGCTGTGTAGAAACTGCAAGTGTTTATCAACTCCCGCTGGGTGTCAAGCACAAGAACGCCAAAAGAGACAGAGGAAATCAGCTGCAGCTTACACAACCGAACCTCTCCAAAGGTAACACGCAGCTGTAGAAGTTGTCATTTTTTTCATTTAAATCTGACTCAGAGGGAAACAGTGAAATGTCTCTCTCTGTAGCTGCAGCAATGTGATGATTCAAGAGACCTTTTGTACGTTCCCAAATCCCAGCATCAACCCCCAGTGCACAGTGTCCAAACAGCAGTGTCTGGCACTGACATAAAGTTCTCAGGCGGGAACAGCAGTTTGATTGGCCTCCTCATGCTCTGTTTGTAATGGGAGAGATCCTCTTTAAGCACGGGACAGCCTGACCACTGTAACAATCTGACTGGCTGTTGTGTCAAGGCCGGGCTCTCAAGGCAGAGAGAAGAAGAAGAAGAAAAAAAAACTATAAAACCATGAAACACCACAAGTGGGTTCAGATCGTTGGCTGAGTTCTCTCTTCTCTGCAGCAGGTGGTGATGTTCAGTGGAGGGCTGTGACCTCTGCCTTATGACCTAAGTTTCATCTCTACATTTGGGTAAAATATTGTGTCAGACACCAAGCTGTTGTTAACTGTAGGTGGAGCAGCATATGGTTGTTTCAGCAACTTTTAACCTTCTTTCACAATAACTTAACATACCTAATTTGAGTCAGACTCATTTTCTTATTCGCTAAATGTGTTGAGGTACACATTTAGTCTATGAGAGTGAAGTTTTCTCAGTTTACTCATTTACTGAGTAAGAACTTTCATTTGCGTTTCCTTTAATCCTGATGTTGCAAGAGCCTTCCAACTTGTCAAAGTTCCCGATATGAAAATAAATCAACTCTTATCAGAACATAAGCAATAAAGCACTTAAGGGTGTTTAATTGCATCAAGCCAGTCTTTTTCTGGGAGTGCCATGTTCCCTGTTGGTGTTGATTTATAGGAGAACAATACAGACTGAAGGGTTTCCAAATCACAGACAAAAACTGACAGTTCAAATAAACTGAAATTATTTGAATAGTAAGGAATGATGTAGGACATGAGGGGATATAGTGTGGGCACCTATAAATACTATGCTGTACTCTCTTTTTTTGTTGATGTTCTGCAAAGCTGACTCATCCTTCGTGACACACCAACAATCGTGCCCCGTGAGTAATGATGACAAAACAGGCTGCGATTCCACCTGTGTAAGAAGAAAAGAGGATTAGTCAAACAGAAGACGCCATACAGTTGATAAAGAGTAAACATGTTCATGTAAGTCAGCAGTGAGCATCAAATCTAACACCTACTTCCTGAGCCTCTCTGCAACAATGAGCTGCATGTGCTGGCTTTTCATTGGTGAAATATTGTTCCTTGTTCCTTTCACTGAAAGGGGAAAAGAGCACCAGATCAGGTACAGCATGTATGAACGCAGTAATCACATGAGGTCAAATGAGTCAGTCAGGCGTAGCTGAGACGGGTAAACAAGTCCAAACTACGTGTTATTGTAACAAAGTGTGGCCTGGCTGCTGTCTAGCAGGATATACTGGTTACAACTGCACTGGTGTCACTGGGTCCTTATCACCAAGACTGTACTGTCATAACATTACTGACTGTTCAGGACACCATGAAAGCCAAATAATTACCTAGCACATGTACAAATAGGATCCCATGGCCCTGCTCCTTTTCCACGTTGTTGTTAAAAATCATCCTGTTTTGCTTTTCAATCATGGATTATTTGGTTATAAAAGGTTTTGTTTGACATTTGATTTTAGCCCAAAAAGAAGGTGTTCTTTTTTTGGGTAAAGCATATCACCTATTCTGACATTTACAAGAAAAAAACAGCATACTACAGAGCTCTGGACATGGACTTTTCCTTTTAATCTTGATTCCTACTTTCCATCAGGAAGTCCATCAGGGAGCCCCATTTTTAAAGGAAAAGTTTGACATTTTGGTAAACACACTCATTTGCTGTCTTGCAGAGAGACAAGTTAGATGAGAGGATTAATACCACTCTCAGGTCGGTACAGTGATACGATGCTACAGCCAGTCGCTGTTTGGCTTAGTTTAGCATAAAGACTGGAAACAGGGGGAAACAGCTAGTCTCGCTCTGTCTAAATGTAACAAATCTGCCTACCAGCACCTCTAAAGCTCACTTATTAATATATTATATTATCCTGGAGCCTTGCTGTGAACGGAGATTCCCAGAAGTCACTGGTCCAAGCCAAGAAATGGTCTTGCACATAACCCCTATAAAATCACAACTTGTCATTAGTTTTTTGGACAGATTAAACAAATGAGATATAATTTGTGAAATACTGAGTTTCAGAGGTGTTGGTAGGTGTATTTTGTTAGCTTTGCACAGAGCCAAGCTAGCTGTTTCCTGTCTTTATGCTAAGCTAAACTAACCCACTGCTGGCTGTAGCTTTATATTTAACGAACAAATGTGAGAGTGGTATCAATCTTTTCATCTAATTTCCAGCAAGAAAACAAATAAGCATATTTCCCCAAATGTTAAACTTTTCATTAAAGTAGCTATGACTAAATCATATATGGCTTTCAATAGCTATAAATAAAACATTTGCATAAACAGGTGCAAAAAATGTGTTCAGTTCACAGAAGTCCTGTGGAAACCATGTGTAAACAGCTTGTATATTCAGGTATGTACTGTACAAAGTGTTCAGGCGTTCAATGTGCAATCAGGCAGCACTGACCTGCATAGATATGTGCAGTTGGGAAAACATACAAGCTGAGGCATAGATTATCCCACAAAAGCAGTCCAGGACAGTTTGTATTGACAGTGCCACGCAGGTGTCTTTCTTCATCTGCAACAACTAGTAAACTGAGACTGCAGGGAAGACGAGGAAGCATTGTGAGCACTCAAAGGTGCTTTGTGAGGCACCTTGCAGGAAGGGGGTGGAGGTAAGAGGGGGTCGGTGCATCAGTTCACGGAAGGGTGGGGGGTGTTGTTGAAGATGGAGTTCAGTTTGGTCGTCATCCTCCCTCTGCCTGTGCCTCCAGGCTGTCCATGTTCAGCCACACAACAGAGGCAGCCTTTCTCACCAGTATGTTAATCCTGCCTGCCTCCCCCGCCTCGAAGCTGCCTCCTCGGCACGCCACCACAAAGAACAGAGTGCTGCCCAGCATTCATTGATAGAACATGTTGAATTGTCTGTTGCATAATTCGATAGGAGGCAGCCTCCTCAAGATGAGTGCTCAGTTGGATGACGTGAACGTGACGACTGTCATGCATGTAGAGTTGAGTTCATAATCACGAGCTGAAATCGATGTCACTCACTTGACCCTGGGCTGACGCTTAGCCACTACTGTTTACTGCCATCATTGTTCCTTCACATCACAGCATGGTGGCTTTGTCCGCCTCACACAATGCAGCTCAAAAGAGCAAAATGAAGCGGACACAGTTTTGTTTTTGCACCCATTTGCTGGTCAGTAGTGACCCTATTCATAATGCATTGATCAGTGCAGTGGCTGGAGAGGGATGTGCCTCGCAGGCACCGGTGAGGGGACCTGACTCTGAAATCCACCATTCAGCTGAGTGGTGAGTCCGCAGGCGCTGCATTAACTCGTCGTGCTGATGCTATAGGATGAGGGTCTCTTTTCTAAGACCATTCAACGGGGGCACTTATATGGCACGTCATCCATGCTCAAATGCAAAGACTTGCAGACTTGCAAGACCTCACACAGTGCTGCAACATTACACTGAAATTAAGCCACAATGATATCTACATTGATTCCATGTAAAATATTATAGCTGCAACTAACAATATTTTCTTTAAATGGATTAATCTCCAGATTATTTATTTGATTAACTAATAAAATCTGTTGGAAAATAGTGAAAAAATACCCACACCTAAAGCTGATGTCTTCAAAGTCCAAACCCCACATTGAGTTTACTTCAATATAAAGCAGAGAAAATTATCAAGTCCTTGCATTGAGGAAGCTGAAATCAGAGTATATTTGACTCTTTTTGCTTGATAAATGACTGAAATGTGGTGTATGATAACAGCTGTGACCTCCTTTACTGTTTTGCTACACAAAATAAATTCTGAAAAATACATAAATAATGTTAACCAACTTTCTGTAGCTACTGTAGACAGATAATCAAAGGCAACTTAAGTTATGATCCTATAAAAACTCCTTGGTCTTAAAGGTCTTCTGGGGAGAAAGCTTTAATATGGTCTCTGCAGTCTAGTTATGATAGACTGCCAATTTGAGCACTTGGTGACACAAATAAACATATGATCACATGACTTTTGCCCTCATTCCACCTTTACGAGTACTTTCTTTTTCCATTTTCCGCCATTTTCTACTCTTTAAGGCAAACATTCCCCATCTTTTCTTCAACTCGAGTATTGCATTAACAAACTTGCTTGCAATTGTGCCCGGTTATGATGCGTTATGATGGGCCTGTAATTTTGGTGCAGCGCATACACTCCCCATTTAAATCGTTATGTGGTGCAGAGAGAGAGAGAGTTCAAAGGGAAAATAGCAAGGTTGAATTTCAAAACATAGGATTTCCAAAGAGGTACTCTTGCATCACATGGCTGTTTTCACCGCTTCGGCCAGAGTGCGCTCTAGAAGTCACCGGGTTCACATGTGGGCGAGGCTCCACACAGACTGTAGCGGTGCACGAACCAGGCTGACCGCGGGGGGACGCGCATGGTGAGAGGAGAAGGGGGGCTTTGAAAGGAAATGTGAGAAGTTGCAGCATCTCCCTTAAAAACTTCTCGCCACAGGTCGTTGTGTGGCGCCCCCCCCCCCCCCTCAACCCCCTAACGACACCGTCTACAGGGGACACACATTGTTTATCCTCGAATGACCCCAATGCTGAAGCGAGAACATCCCGTTCCTGAGATATTAATAGCTCCCCTTGCGTCACCAAACTGTGGCGGACCGCTTTGCTAGACACGCAAGGGAGCCACAAACTGTGCCAGCAACACATTCTCCTCCAAAGCAAACATGGTTATAAAACAGGTAGTCATCATTCTCCACCAGCTGTCTGCGAGTCTCACAGCCAATGTGATTACCACTTGTAAGTGTTACACACGTTGTTATTAAGGTGGTGAGAGCTGAGCCTCGATGACAACAACTCAGCCAGTGCACATTTGGGGAGTTTAGTGTCAAACTGAAGGGCGATTTATTTGCGTTTATGCATAAACAGCAAAAATGAGCCAAAATTTCAGAAAACAAACACTGCATAAGATGTAAAATGCGCAGTGCAATTTTCCACCCCAACAATTTTTTTTTTTTTGCACCAGGAGGAGAGCCAGTGTTGTTGATGAGCTGAAAGCCATAGCTTACAATGCACAATAAGCCATATGTTAACTCAGTCCCTTCCCCCAATGCCGGAGCCAAGTGAGGCTGGAGCTACAGAGCCTGGCCCGCATAGCTCCAGAGGGAAAGAGAGAGAGGTGGGAAGAGAGTTTCTGTTGCTATGTTCAGTGGGAGTCTCCTGTCTGGAGAATCTATGGGCTGGCGGATTTCTGAGGGCTGACATGGCAATGTTGTATGTAGGTCAGCAACAGTAAAACAACTTAGGCAGCCCCCAAAGCGCACTGGAGGAAAAGTGTTCTGGCAATGGCTTACAGTAAATATTTACATACAGTGTTACTGGTATGCAAAAAAGTGACTGACTGGGGTTGAGTCTCAGCCAGTCATACGGGTAGTGCTTGTGTTAAACCTGACATTTTTCCGAATTCATCTCTTTTATACTGTGACTGCGTGGCTTCTCCACACCTGCACCCATAAGCACAAGAGTTGAGGCGTTCACCACTGGATGATGCATGTGTTCAGCCGCCAAAGAAAACATCCTGTGGAATCGTTAAAACTGAAGTCATAGTTTTGCAATATCTCTGTGCTGAAAGTAAAATAATAAAGTTGACAAAAAACAATCTCAGCTTATTGTTCACTTACTTTTTGACTGTATCACATGATCCTCATCGGCAGATTGAGTTTTCTTAATTGCCAGGGAAATACAAATGTTCACAATTTGCATGAGTTTGATCACCTCTAGGATCTAACATCAACACTGGCTGCAAACTTGAGCTTGATGATTAATTCTGTGACCTTGGAAACAGAAACAAACTCTATCTGCAGATGAGGACCATGATACAGTTGAAAGCTCCGAAACAAATGAATAAATGGACCTTGAGTTGAGATTGTTTGTTCGAAACTGTTGCAACAGTCCAGAATGAAGTCAGCTTTAAAAAGTGAGTGTGTCATTGTGAGCTTAGTTCGATGTACTATTTAAGATCAGGGAACTGTTAATTTTTGACTATAATAAATCATTTATTTATTTTATGATTCCTTTTTATGTTTTAAGTGCTACGTGCTGCATAATCAAGGTATGCTTTTCTGCAGGAGGTGTTTGTATTGTGTGAACTTCTGTCTCAGCCAAACAAAACTTCCTGTAAGTGTGAGAAAACAATTTGATATTAAAGGAAATGATTTGATTTGCGCAGATATGAAACCTCAGCAGAAACAGACAAAGGCTCAAGTCCTAACTAGATTCAATGATCAGAGTGTTTAGCCTCAGTCAGCTTGGGTCTTTAAAGATTTGTCTGCTCCCGCAGTCCCAACCGATTACCTTATTGCCGTTTGCTTAGTCTCCCACCACCATCTGTGTTTCAGATCATCCAAGGCAGTTCTAATTACAGTCACAGGCAAGAGCCCATAGATAATGACAATGCTGCTATGATCAGCAGGATTAGACAGGTGCTTGTCGACTTGCTTTGACTTGGGATTTTATGGTCTGTAACACACCCTGGACAATCAATGAGGAGATGAAAACCTCACTGTTTCGTCTCCAGCTCAGATACACCAACAATGCAGTTTCTTTTAACAAATAGGTGTTTTTTTCTATGTCACAGTTAGAAGTAAGAAACACTTTTGGGTTGCCGGGATGTGGAAAATCCTCCTGTAAATCAAACTTGTTTTGTTCTTTTAGCTCTTTAGTTCATCAGGAAAACCCCTCCAATAGACTGTTTGGCTACTTCCCATCTAGAAAAAGACTTAAATACATTTATAAATAGCTTATTAACATTTTTAACTGCAGATTTGATGGATTACTATGAGAACCAGGTATATGAGACCAATTTCAGCTGTTGACAAGTGTGTCTCACTCAGCATAGGGCACCTTTGGGGTATTGATTAAGTGTAACTGGTTAATTTTCCCCTATTGATTATAAAACAGAATTCTGGCTTAATGTTTTATGTAGATAAAATGCCAGTTTAGGATTTTATTTTCACAGTTCCTCGTGTATCTGTGGTGGGTGATATGAACATCTTTGTGAGAGGCTTTTTAATTTGGATGTTGGTTGACGGGTACAAGACTTCGATCTAGGGCAAGATGTTTTGACACAACAGGTCAGGTTGCTATAAAATTTGGCATCAATATTCAGTGTACCCAGAGAGTTATTCCTAATGACTTTGGTGACCCCTTGACCTTTTGTATAGCACCAGCCTCAGGTCAAAACTTCCTCTTATTAAAGGAGACATAGACACATTTCCAGGTCTAGATTTATATTCTTGGGCTCTACTGGAATATCTTTGAATGATTTACAGTTCAGAAAACTCCTACTTTATCTTATGTTGGCTCTTTATGCAGCCCTTCAGTCCAGCCTCTGTCTGAAACAGGCCGTTTCAGCTCCTGTCTCTTTAAGGCCCCCCTCCTGAGGAGCCCACTCTGCTCTGACTGGTAATTCTACAGAAAAAAAACAGAAGTAGTAGGTTTTTTTTCTCATTTGTTACTCTAAATGTCAACTTCTCAAATACATCTGTACATATTCGAGCTGAAATCTGATTGGAAATATGCGAGTGGACAATGTGAACAACTCATGGAACAACCTTAGCAACAAAGACTACAGAATGGACGGCCGTATGTTGGCATGTGTGAATGATCTGATGTCACTTCAATGAGGAAGTAGAGGAAGTAGAGGAAACCTTGCAAATGGAGTTTTCAGACCAGACAGAGGCCTCGGCCTCAGGGAGCACTTTTACATATGTTCACCTGATGTTTTGGAACTTTTACCATGTTTAACGTATGTAGACACCTGACATCATAACAGTATATAGATGACAGAAAATCACAAAAACCATGTTATGTCCCCTTTAACTCTTAAAGTTATCTCCAAAAGGTATGCCAGGATTTCCATGCAGTGGATATTCATGCTCCCCAGAAGATGTATTTGGTGACCCCCTGACCCCTCATCTAGTGGCATCATCGAAACTGTCACTTGTACATAAGATACATCAAAATCTAAAGCCCAGAGTGCAAATAAGTCTACTGAGCACATTCATGTTCTCCACAGGATGAACCCTCTCCATTTTAGGCACTCCCTGTATTTCCCTTCCTTAGGTCAAACTATCAACTTGAAATGTACAGAGGACATTCAAAACTAATGGTAATATTTGTGTGAGTTCTGCTATACATAATTATAGTTAGAATCAAATTAAATCCATCATTAGTAAGGCCCCAAGAAGGACTAAACTGTTAGTGTGATGTTCATTTCATCCAACTCTTTTGTATTGTGGGCTGTAATAGAAATGGCATGTAAGGGCTAGTGAAGCTTTAGACTTTAAATTTGTTTTTCTTATGAGTGTTTAACTGGAGCCTTAAACCACATCAGTTTGTGGCCATGTGATGAATGGTTATCACAGCTTTTGGTTTGGACACATCAAAAGAGCTTTAATAACTGCAAAAAACTTTATTTAATAATTTATTCAGAGATAAAAACAAATCTTGAACTGTATACTTTTACACTGATTCAGCACACTAACCCACATCCATGTGCTTTAGTAATTCCAAGTATTTAGTGTATAAATGTCTGCACTGGCAGTTGAGACCGGATAAGAATAGTCAGAGCTTATGGCTTCCGCATGCCAGATAACACTATGTTTTACGTATGACCCATTCGTAGAAACATCTCTCTGGATTCAGAGCTAGCATGGCATTAAAAACAGCCTGCGGCTCGGATGAAGCACTGAAAATATTGACTGTTTTTGGTTTGTAATGCTCAGTAATCCCACTCACAGCAGCTCTTTGGTTGCAGAGGTAATCAAACAAGCATAGCAACGACTATTGATTTTTTTTTGTTTACATCCGTTTCTGACGTTTATTTACAGCATTTATTCAACTGTGGTCATGGTCTGACGCAAAGACAACTGTATCATGTGCACTAGGTTCCTGGTGCAAAAAGTGCAGATCAGCAGTTCTGTGCTGTTTGTCTGTCTAGCTGTCTGTTCCCATCTTGCTTCTCTAGAGTGGTACTGGAGGGCAAATCGGGTCTTTCTTTGATCACATTCATGTCCCTAAAAAAGTCAGGGAAGTGTTGGGTTAAAAGGCTTTTGAGTGTGAATCCCACATCTGGTTGTTTGGATGTTGGACGATAAGTTGAAACTGGAAGTTTACGCAGCTGAGTGTAGGACAAACCGCCCCCCTCCTCCAGTGAGAAAGATCTCCTTCACTGCTCCCTGGGAAAGGCTTATGGGCCTCCCGCCTTGACGGCACAGACACTGCAATCACAAACATGGAGGTTTATGAAACTCTTCTGATCAAAGGAAGGAGCCACTGTTCAGTTCGGTATAACAGATGTGAAATGGAGTCAGTGGTTGGAGCAACTTCCTGCAGGTCAAGAGAGCTGCTGTTTAACAGCCCCAGTGCAGCATATGGATTCCCTGTTAACCTTTGTGTGGGCCCCAGGTCAATCTTGGAAATGCCTTACGCCAGCATGTGCTCACTGAGGAGCAGAATAGAGATGTGTACACTGGCCCGGCCGTTTAGCTGCACCGAGCAGGAGATTCATGGAATGCGTTTCTCCCAGAGGGGCGGGTTTCCAGGAACAGTTTTGCTCTGTTGGTGTGCAATGAGCCAGTCCGCGAGCAGACAGCTGGGTGTGCACGAGCTTGCCCTGGTGTTCACCAGTGAAGTTGATAGCCACAAGCAGCCGTACAGTCTGCCACGCCTCCTTCCTGTCCACTTCCCTAAAATCCATTTTGTGCTGACAGCAGAGTACAGGGGGACCACTCCTATAAACATATAGACATGTCTTATCGTCCGTGTTATCCTCATGAGTCCGAACCTTCAGGAAGACTTTTGTTTCAACGCCACTTAGCCATTTTACCCTTCACCCTACTCCGGCCCTTCTTGAGCCCCAGACATTGTAAACATCCTTCTTCGGACATTGTTGGACTCCACAGAGACTCAACTCTGCAGCTCATAGACACGACCCACAGGGGTCTTCCTCTTCTACCTTTAAAAAAACCTCCATATAATTTACACATGTCACATTCATCACCTGCTCATTAAAATGGCTTTGAGGAACTAAATTATTATTTTGACAGGAGGATTCCATGTCGTTTTTAGCCTGTGAAGAGTTAAGAGCCCAGCAAAAGTTTACATCCCCTGAATATTACCAGAATCAGCTTTTATCTTATCGTGCATATTCAAAGTTGTGTCAAGGTTGTATATCTCAGATCTGTGATTCACAACCAGGAGCATCGTACACCCGGAGGTACTTCTGCAGCTGCCAGAGGGCATGTGGAAAGATTGTGGAGTAGTTCATCTGATAGGACTGTGGGGGTACGTGAGACAAAAAAGTTAGGGAACATTTTTCTGCACATCAACAAAAACGCACTAAGAATGAATTTAAGCTATTGAGCACTGAATAAAGGAAATACCAAAAATACTAGTTTGTATTTGCAAGGCATCAGCATGCAGTAATGAGCCACAAATTAGTCTGTTTGACTGAAAACATAAACATATAAAACACGTCTGTTTTTATATTTCAATTTTTTATTGTTTTCCTTTTTGTGCCCAAACGATACAGTATATAATATACTAAATATAAAGATTGCCTGTAGCTTTATGTCTTCAAAAACTGACATAGATTTGTAGTTGTATTTTGTTTTTATATTCCCAACAACCACAATTTAATGGTGACTCAACAATATCAGCAGCCAACAATACAAAGTTCAGTCAATTTAAACTTCAGAGACTGAATCTGGTTCATATCCAGGAATCTGTTCCACACCTCTTAAATATGTCTTCTTGTTAGGTTTAAGACACACAGATCAACTTTTTACTGTGTCACGCCTAATAAGTG
This sequence comes from Thunnus maccoyii, assembly GCF_910596095.1. Lineage (NCBI taxonomy): Eukaryota > Metazoa > Chordata > Actinopteri > Scombriformes > Scombridae > Thunnus > Thunnus maccoyii. The sequence continues at coordinate 16,470,261 of NC_056537.1, read as the reverse complement.
GTTATTATGTGGGGAGCTCACGGTGCTACCTATGGGCATGCTGGGAGTAGAGAGAACATGCCCCAACATGATCACTAAAGACCGTTTCCTGCCCCTTATGTTCAGGCAGTGTGTTTGGTCTGCTGAGAGAGATGAAATGTCAGCACTCACACATTATCCCTGTGTTTTAATATTTCCCTCTCCACATGTAATGTTGTGTTTTTAAGCTATTTGTCCAACTGTGTGCATGTTATAATCAGCTGCTTGCCCTCTCCTGCTGTACTGAGGGACTGAACACACCTCAAGCACCGTGTCTCAGGTGAGTGTACAATCTGTTTCCTTAGCAGCCAGGAAAAACATTGGCTACAAGCAGAGTCAAAAACACGCAAGTTTTATTGTTTTGTCACTGTAGGTCACTGCAGATCTCCTTGATAAAAAGCAGCACACGCGCAAACAAAGGAGGACATACTTGGTCTTGTTTGGTGTTTTTCTCCTGCAGGTTTCCGCAGAACTCATGCTCCACATATTTAAATGTTTGGGTTTCCTTGCCAGGGGTGGTGACTACCTCTAAGCACTTCATAGGAACAAAGAAGGACTTCCACAGTACAGTTTAAGTGCACAGGGTGAAACATGCCCTTTTCCTTGAAAGGTGTCTCCTTCCCAGCTATCACACGTGGAAGTTGTTTTCACCCTAACCTGCTTTCCAGCTGTTGGCTGTATCCTTTCCAGCTTAAGTGATGAGATTAGTCACACAAGGCATTTACAAATTATCAAGTAAAACAACTGAAGGTAAATTGAGCTTGATGCAAAGCAGAAGCAACAAATAAAATGTGAGGTATGTGGAAGCAGTGCAGTTTGTGAGGATTTCTTCTTGTGGTACTGGCTGTACAGATGGGTAAAACAAACAGAGAACATAAAAATACATACAGCATCAAAGCAAAAAGTCTAACAACCGTTCTGTGACCCCGTGGTCAGAGTTATGCATAAAGTATGTGGTCATAAAAGAGATCAGAGCGCCCTCTTGTGGCTTACATTGGGCTGTCTCTGCTTTAAAGACACCTGTGCCCACAGGCTGTGTCTCAAATAGTCTGAAGTCTGGAGTAATATACATTGTGTATTCCGAGGGTATATTGTTCAATGAATCCTCAAAAAGGCTATTTGAATCTCATAAAGCTGACACATTAATTTTAACTGAAGAATAAAAACAAACATGATTAGTTGAATGAACTGACTTAAAATGTACTTCATAAGGCATCATTTTCTAACATGCATTGTGGACATAAGGGAGATTTATTTTTAGTCTACTAACTACTCACCTCCTCCGCCAACAATAACCTTTTCAATGATGCATTCATGTCAAGTTGGATTTACTTGAAATATTACCGTCTGCCTGAAAAAACAATTATGCCAACATTACAACACAATTGTAATTTTTTGTGGACTTTTTCATGTCTTCTGCTATAGTGGGTGTTACAAATGGCCAAAGTCCACAGTGAACTCTGCAAAAAATCCACAAATGTCAGCAGCCCTTGCTGACATTAAAAATCCAAACCACCTATCACACCTATATATATACATATACAATATAATGTACTAGTATGTCCCTTGCTGTAAATTTATTGTTGAACGTAAAAATCTATTTATTTAATACCACTTTTATGTTGTAATGTAGCAACAAGAGTCATCTTCTTCTGTTTATGTTGAAGTGGCATATGTGTGTAGTGTTATCCCACTTTGAAAATTATAATGTAGTTATGCTGGCAGCTTTTTACTCAAGATTCAGCAAAGTTGTGTGTGTCTGGATGTGCGTCTGAGGAAAATCTTAACAAAGAAATAGAATTTGAATACAGAAAATTAATTTAAAATTATGTTAATTTCATTTAAGCTGTATAACACAGTTGTTGAGTAATGCCCAACATCATTCCAATATTCAGTTTTATCCACCTTTTTCATCTTTGCACAGTTAGGTATACATTTTCTACACGTTCAAGTCAATATCCCTTCTTGCTTCTGCCCTCTCAGTGCTCTGCCTTCTTCTTGAGACAAATAATCTCCTCCACTGACACATGCACAGCTACCAACAGATGATAAATCTCATTTGCGTCTGCTTACTAGGAGAAATTACGCATTATCCATTCTTAGAGCAGACAACACTAAGACACACATGGCTGCAGATCCTCCATTCATGTTTCTTGTTATTTGTTTACTGTTTTCAAGATAATTTTTTGCGCCATGTTTGAGATAAAGACTGGAGGAATACATTCTTCACTTTCCAAAAGAAGTATGCTTGTATGCTGATGCGCAGGCTGATAACAGCACAGTAGGTACTTGTTGATTGCATGTTGTGGATTTGTAGAATAGTTATCTTTTTGCTGCACTTACACATGGTTCTGCTGGGATTTTTATTTGCAAAAATGTGCTTCTGTGAATATTTTGTTTATATACTTATATACTTTCCTGGAGGTGGATCAGTCATTATAAACTCTCGCTGTGCAGCCAATCTTTATTCAAACTGGCATGCATTTATTTTAAGATCCCAAAGAGTACAAATATGCCAAATATGTTGGGCTCAATTCAGGGGAAATGTGTATTTAATGCTGCATCAGACATCTAATACATAGCCAATAATATACTATAGCTTTAATAAAGGACTGGGACAAACTAACACACTATATAGAGTATGTGATACTATTAGACAGAGATGATTTTTATAACCTTAAAGTTACTTAGTAGGAAATGAAAGTGAAAACTGGATTTTAAAGAGTTTTGCCAAGGAAATGATGGAATTACATTAATATAGACAAGGTCAGTTTGGCAAACTATTGCGATCATTATTTTCTACTTATAACCATTCCAGTTCGTATCCAGTAGAGGGAGTTGCTGCATATCTAATTTGTCTGTCTCAGCTGGACTGAAACTTGAATCTTTTCCCATATGTTGCTCAGATGGTTGCTCTCATTTGATTCGAAAAAAATGCTAAATCTATGTACAAAAATGCATACACTTCGTTTTTTGATGTATGTAACAGCCTGTAATAGATCCGCTATATGGGAGACGATGATTTAGATTCTAGTATTTAGAAGTTGAGGCACTTCAATTTGACATTTTCTACTCAGCTAAACATTCAGTAGAAATAATGAGTCATAATGACATTGCATAACCGGTTTCAGTTGGTGTGGAAGTTATAAATTCAGCATTAAAGTGATACAGTTCATTACTACTGATGTTCGTTTTTTATTATCAAGCCCGGTTAATGAATAGCAAACTATTTGTCAGGGTAGGCCAAATGCTGAGTGGTATTAAGACTTAATAGTTTCATTTTCCATTAATTTTGTATGTATTATATAACAGGTCAAACTCTTAACAATACTTAACATGGAGCTTCTCTAAATCTGTGTTGTGGGACTACTTTATGTGGAGCTGAACAAAATATTAACAATAAAATGTTGTCATTAAGTGGAAATGAGGGATTAGATACAAAACTATAACAGCTATTACAGGACATTTTGTCCTGGTGATAATGACCATAGTTCTTTGAGATTGGTTTAAATGACGGGACAGGCAGGTACAAGGTGTGCTGCTTGAAATTATTGGAGTGAATATTCCTGGTGTGTTTCTCCCAGAGAACTGGCCTCTGGTAGATTCAAAGCAGTGTTCATCACTGAGAATTAATCGTGGCTTTTTGCCTCTGCATCACATTCTGTATCTCTGCATACCTTTCCGTTTGCACCCTGATGGGATGCTCCTGTCTTCCCTTTCAAACATACTGAGCCTCATCTGGTGGGACAACCTTTGGCTTTCCGCCGGCTAACTTTAGCTTCACAGCATGGTCTCTCTAAGCCTTTTTTGGGGTTGTGGTGCGCCAAAGTAGATTTACCTTCAATAACCATTTATTAAATCTCTATCCATTAGACTCTGAGGCTTCATAAGAGCCGGCTGCATTAAGCCTGATTATGGGATGCCCGGCAGAGGAAAAGAGTCTATGTGTCAAGTGTGTCATCGAGTGATTTATATCCCCAGCCGGGATCCCTGTCTTGTCAGTCGGGAGTAAGCTGAGCGAGGAGAGAGAAGCACTGAAACGTTTAATGATGGTGAATTTTGCTAATTTTTAAAAGTGTAAATCCAGAGGTTGTTGTTATGCCTCGTTCCTGTAGCGGCTCTCTAGGGTTTCTGTCTGTTTCTAATGTTGACGTTGCTGGTGAACCCTGACCTGACGCTGCTCTCGAAGGATCCCTGTCTAAAGTCAGTCTGACTTGCTTCTGTGAAGCATAATCTGAGTCTTCAACATGGACAACAAGGGCCCCAGTGGCACCTTTAAACGGTCCTCCCTCAAACGCTCCACATCTGGCTCGCAGAAGGTAAGATGAAGTCTGTTCAGCAGGCAAGTGTCACATTCAACAGGTGATTCTGTATTGCATTACTGAGTTTGCTCCTTCCTCTAATTTGTCTTGAAAAGGTTTTATGATATCCTGACCTTTTTATTGAGTAGTGGCATTCATTTTCAGAGTTAGTTAAATGTTTGGTGTTGCTCTAAAGATTTTTTATTTATAATAACTGAATCTTAGTTGCTTTTTGTTAACTTTTTGAACCCAGAAACCATATGAATATATATATATATATATGAGTGGCTTTTGTTGCACAGTATGTCACATGGAGCATTACTATGAGCTGGCCATACTCCACATTAAGTCCTAACCAATCATTTTCCAGACCCTGTGTCCCGGCATAATGACACGCTCCATTCAGGACTGCTAGTCGTATATCTCGGTGTGCACATGGTCTGCACTCCCATCCCTGCAAACTTACTTTTAAGTGATGTTTGAAGCTGAGCAGGCTTCAAGAGCTGCTCGCTCCAGTACTGCCATTTAATCCTTCATAATGGCCCAGTATGGACAACCACGGCCATGACAGATTAAGGACTTTTATATATTTCTAATGTCTGCTTTCATGTGATTAACACACTCCTGTTAACATGTCCTTGAAAGCAAGAAAGATGTAAATTGTGCATACATGCATGCTTCTACTCCCAATCCATCGAGCAGTGTATTCTGGGATTAGAGCGTGCACACTACAAACTAACTCAGTGTGCACTTTTGTGGATGCATGTAAGTACAGAACAGAGGTGAAATGTTGAAGAGGCTAAACTATAAAAAGACTTTCTTATTCAAATAGTTTAAAAATGATGAGCAAATTTAAACAAAGATTCCAGTTTTCCAAAAAAAAAAAAAAAAACAACATGAAGTAGGAAAATAAACCATACACTTTGTAATATAAAACACATAAAGCACATTGGGTTTCAGTTTTTATAGATAACATGTAGTGCATAGTCATAATCAGTAAATTAAAAATGTATATTTTAAATATCAAGGGAATTGTTCTCTATGTGGTTAAATCAGCCTGACTCCTGATGTATATTTTTAACAGTAAATCTGACTCAGACATCATCAGACGAATTTAGTGTGATGGGTTTCTGTACATTAGAGCAAGCTTTATTTGGCGAGATTAATATTCTTTGTATAATCCAGAGCCTTTTTAAATGAGGTTTTTTACTCTGTAAAGCAATCAGCAATGTCATGGCTCTCAACTGAATAGCGCTGCACTTTTAATGAGATCGGATATGTTGCTAAATATAAACTCATCAGCTACAAAGACCAGACGGCAAAGATATAATAATTGTCCCTTTTTTTTCTGATCATGCATATTCGTAATGTTGTGATGACAGTTTTTAATCATGGCTTTATCTGCGTTATTCAAATGACAGGCGTATACTTCATCATTTACAGCAGGTCATGGTATGGAGACGGATTTATTTTTCATCCAAAGTGTAGTACATCATAAATAGAATAAAGGCAATACCTCTTTGAATGCAGTCTGGATGGATGACACTCGAATTAAAAAATGAGTGTAAAAGCTTTGCTTGTTATTAACAACAGAAAATGGCTCTGTTTTAATTTTTAAACAGGCATCGCATGATTCTGGTGTAGAATGGGTTGATAAAACACATTTTTAGAAAGGTAATGACCATATCCTAATTATTATATTCAGTTTAATGTATTCACATGATACTAATCTGTTGCCATGAATCAACTTAGCAATGCATTCATGTCCCTCTGTGATGTACTATACAAATAACACTATTCACCAGCAAATAAGCTGCCTCCACTAACCTTTTACCCCTTTTACTGAGAAATTGAAGCTTCCTGTTCAATATTTTCTATGGTCAGGTTTTTAACTATTCACAGATAGATTTCAGGCTCGAGCCCTAAATTGAATTAACTATATAAAAACTGCTAAGGCAACGTTTAGAAACTCTGAAATTTTCACAATGGGGTTTGCAGGGTCATATGACTGCATCAGGCTCAGGTCAGGTGAGAGCCAAGAATCCTCAAAAGCTTTAAGGCTCAGGTCAGGATTGAGCAGAAACGTCTAGAGCCGGGGCCGGGCTATGTGTGAAAGTCGGAAAAGCTTGTGAAAAAAGTAAGATGTTCAAATGTTGCAGGATCTTGTAGTAAAAGTATTTTTACTGGGTTTCTCACAACTGAAGTACAAACATAGCAGCGTTGTTGTACCTAAAGTGTGAATTAAAACAAATAGAAAATATTACAAGCTAAAAGGAAACTGAAGATTTTATTCTGCGGATTTACACCAATATGATTACCCCATGAAATGATTTGCTTCAGATTGTCTCTTAGGGGACTCGCTTTTATTTATTTTGCATGATTATAACATTCAAGATCATATCTGTTAATTGAGTGTTGCAGTAATGTTTCTAGTTTGTCATTTTGTTCCATATAGTGGTAGTCAAAACTCTTAAAACTGTTGGCTGACCTGCTGTTATAGCTTATAAATTATTATGTTATTTCACTTAAATCTGTTTCCATGCTATGAGATGCTTCTATTCTGATACAAAAAGATCAAATAACTTCGCTAGTTTTTATGCAGGCACGATCTTTATTCTGGTCCCCTGACTATGTAATTTTTCATGTGGTCTCGTTTTTTTTCAGTGAGACTTTCCTTTGGGGAAAACAGGAAAACAGCAGCTTTAAAACATGTCTTATGACTCCCTCAACTCTTGGGGATAATCAGTGACATGTTGGACTCGTGATGGCTAACTGGATTTTCAAAACCCAGGAGGACAATGAGTGCATTTACAAACTGCAAACAGTTAGATCCACAGTTGATGCAAATTTGTCGAGAGCCTGTAACTCGAGTGTGTCGCTTTGTCCAAATATCTTTCCCCTCAAGTGAAAATAAGTAAAAGGCAGCTTTTTATTCGGTCCACGTGGGATTCGACCATGAGTCTGAAATATTTTTTTAGACAGTAAAGGGGTCTACATGGGTTTTCTTCCTGTCACATTGCATCAAACTCCAACCACATCGCCATTCAATACCAAAGCCGAGCAATTAGTTGCTTTTATCTTCAACCCTGGTGACATCACATTCCACATAGGACCCCCAAATCCTTTCTGATCCATTTCACTTGTGCTGATGAGGCTTTTGTTGTGTGAATTCCACCGTTTCTACAATATTCAGAATAAGTGATGTGTTCGTTTGACACATCTGACACGATTCGTTTTCAGTCAAATCTGTCGAGCTACAGACTGTAAAAACAATTAGAATTAAATGATTTAAAACTAAATTAAAATGCACTGAACTAGACTGGGTCATATGTCAGCGAACAGAAATACAGCCATCATTATACCTTTTCCTTATGACTGGTGGGGCTGAAGAGTCCATGTAATTGTAGCTGCACTGGAACAAATTTGCTGTGATCTAGTTGCTCACTAAGCTGTGGGTCAGGAGACTTGGCCCATGTGATTCAAGTGCAAAAAGGCATGAATGTATGGCATATAGTGTGTGTGGACTGTGTGTCTGTCTGCGATCTTGATTAACTAACTATTGCATAGTGGAACCAGTAAAAGTAGTTATTCATGGGGAGAATTAGAATAGAAAGATATGCATGTGCCACCAGAGACATATATTGTGTTATAGTGTCGTAAAATATCAGTACAGTTCATAAAACATGTTTAAGTAGAGGTAATAAATACCCTCAGTACTTTTGTATCTGTCCCTTTCAGGAATCCAGCAACTATAATTTCCATCTCACACAACTGTCTTTTGTTTTCGATCGATCATTTTCTCAGAAAAGTCTGCGTGTTGGAATGAATGTTGTTTATTGTTATCGAGGCTCGGCTTAAGTCTTGTTAATTTGCTTGTTGTGTCACAATCTGATCCTGCAGTATCTAATTCTTCAAGGTTTTTGTTGTAAGTGCTCAAAGGCAGCTCTAACGAGGCAGCCGGTTGCTGACTGGATTTTGGTTTTAATTGCTGTGGTTAATGAGTTTAAGTAAGCTGAAATAACTGCGTCATACTGGCCAAACCCCTCTGGAAATGCGCTTTGTTTTCTTCAACTATAATTAACAACGACCCACGTGCATTTTTTACTAGAGCAGGACCAAAAGAAGGGGGAAGTTAGGCAGATATCTCTCTGTGTGTGTCTTTCTTAGTCATCAACCACCAACTTCCCTTTTCTTCTTCACCATGAGTTGCTGTCAAGCTTCAAACTGCTAACTTCAACCATATAAGGAGTGCTTATCAAACCATTTCACATGAGGAAGGTTTTAAATGGATGTCTACGACTTTGCGCTTGTTAACTCCATCTCTCCCTCCAGCTCAACTAAAGCTTTCCTCTAGTTATTTAAGCATGTCCCCAGAAGCCCTTAATGACTTTAAATTGTCTTCATTGCTGTATACTGCTTCATAAAGTCCATGTGTAATAAACAGGATTAATTTTAGACTTTTACACTTGATACACTTTGGGTACTTGATATCCAAATCATCTGTTTTGGCCTAAAGTTTAAATAGACAGCAGCCAGTAGGATAATTCTTGTATTTTTCAACAGTAACATCCTGTTTCATTCAGTTTGCTGGAAGCTCTTTATCTTACACGTTTTGAAATACAAATCCGCTCAACATTACCAAAATTAAAAATCAAGATTAAGAGAATATTGAATAGCTGGTCTGCCGAGTTTTCTTTTCTTCCACAAAAACAGCGTGGGTGGAAATAGAGATTAACTGCAATTAGCATTGACTGACCTTGCCCCCAACTGGAGACCAGTCATGTCTTAACAAGGCGCCTGCCAAAAGAATGCCTGCATCCAATTCTCTCAATTATGCAAATTGGTTTGAAATCAAAGTAGTTGGAGGGGGTGAAAATTTTCAAATGAAAAGTTGGGGAGCCTCTGAACGAGACTGCAGCACTTTTAGGTCGTCCACTCTTCTCCGTCTTCTCACACAAGCTAAGATCTTCCACACTGTGAAGTGAGCACAAAGAAAGGAGTTTCAACAAATTGGGAGATTAGGGGCCGGTTATCAAAGTAGATTTATTGTGCCTTGTTCAAGCGAAGGATGAAAATACCCTGTGGGCATGGAGAAGGGGTCATGGGACTCCCAAAAGGATTACCTTGAACTGGAGTCATGAGACTTGGGCGAACAAAGACCCTGCTCACATGCTCATCATATTAACTGGCCCTCATAAAGTGAAGAAGTTTCATGTCCTGTGGGATTCAATGAGACCACTTGACTGGGAGTGCAGCACCAGGAGAAAGCTCTGGTGGAGGAGCAGCAGACTTCTTCTGTACTCTTTAGACTTAAACTCCAGCAGCACTAGAGATAGGACTCTGCAGCTCGGACAGAAGATTGTGTGTAAGTGTATTTACATTTTATACCTGCAACTCTTTAAAGCTCTTTTCATTACTGGTTTATTTTATGACTAAATTAGTAGACCTACTGGCAAGCGATGTGCTACAAATTATAGACCCTAGAATGTGGATTCAGATGGGGTGAATGTGAGTGGGCAGCTCTGTTTTGAGTTCTGGTTGCTTACTGAACCGTGATAACACTGAGATGGAAAACTGCTGAGACAAGACAGACAGCAACAAACCACACTGTGTCTCGGACTTTCTGGAAACACAAAAGGGTGGTAATACTTTTTTGCAAAAACCTAGAGTATTAGGAATTTCACGTTTTCATGCAATCAAATAGTTTAATAGGAACTATTTTACTTAAAAGAAAATTGTTTTACCGATTTAGAAAAACATTTGTTCAACATATTAATTTTATCTACTAAATCAAGTCATTATCTGACTGAATGAGATAAATCTTTAAGGATTCTGGTGGGAAAATCAGGTCATTGCAATAACAAACAGTAATGGGGTACAGAAATGAGAACCGTTTTAATATAATGCATGGATGGAAAGATGAAACGTGGATTAAAGCATATAGAGCAGTAGCAGTACTACAGCAGTTGAACTCATATATGAGTATGTATTTATAGTGTGTTGACAGGCTGTAAAAAAAAAAACAACCATAGACCCGATCGAACAAATTAATATTTAAAGAATCTGTCTTCTCACTATTAATAATATAATATAAAATCAACATATAGGCTAAAAGGTGTCCAGAGATTTGCTGTGGATAGCTTTCTTTAATGTAGAGCATGCATATACTGTTTATTATATGGATTTATCATACTTATATATTATATTTGTGGTGTTGCAGAGCAGCCGCACTGCTGCAGCTCCCTCCTGGCTGAAGCTGCTGCTATTCAGATAGATAGAGGATAGAGAGAGAGTGAGAGAGAGAGAGAGAGAGAGAGAGAGAGAGAGAGGAAGAGAGAACAGTAACTGTACTGTGTTATGGATACTTGTGATTCCCGATCACAAGACTTCATTAGATTTATCTATGGTGTTTCATTTACACGCACATGGCTTCAGGCTTATGGGTAAAGTTAAATGGAGATTTTGTACATTAAGTATATTTTAAGGTATTAAAGCTTAAAAAGTATTACTATTTTTTCTTCTGTTTAATTTCCCAGTGTTTTCCTGGAAAGATATGCTCCCATTGCTTCGGTTTTAATTGGGCCTCTGCTGTCAACAATGGCCTTCAGAGAAACTTTGCTTTGAACTCGGGTTATTTTTTCTCAGGACTGGAAAAAGATTTGATTTGACATAGTGTGTGGGCAGAGTACTTTTGTGTGATATTTCTCACTGGCTGCTTATGAAGCTCGAACAGACAATGAAAGGTGTCTAATTCCACAGAGTTGTTCAGCGACATCAGCTCTGCTCTAATAATCTCAAAAATAACTGAAAATGTTCTGGATGAAACCAGTTGATCTTCGGGTCGATTTAAATGTGCCAAACAGAGTTTTTACCTGTTGATACCAGACAACATGCAATTTAAGCTGAATTTATATTTAAGTCTCGGCAGAAACCTTTCCACTTTGAATATATTTCTCCCCTCTCTGTCATCTGTGTGTTTCTTCACAGGGTGCAAATAGTCCTCATATTTTAGCCAGGATTACTGCTAAGAGGATTTTGAAATAGAAACTTTTCAGATATCGGCAAGGATGATCTCCCTGTGACTCCGGCATGACAGCATGTGATGTAAACTAACACTTTTCTTTTCTCTCAAATCTTCTCTTTATCAGGCGCAGAGAGCTTGGATTGAGAGAACCTTTCAAAAACGAGAATGTATTCACATATTTCCCAGCAAGGACCCGACCAGGTAATTATGGTCTTCAAATTACCTTTTAAATACTTGTGTATATACATATACAAATGGACTCAGGTTACAACACCAGCTATATAGATATTGTTTATTATATGAGATGACATGAACATGACTCCAAAACTCATGAAAACACTTCTGTTCTGTCAAAAAGTTTGAAAGTTTTACTGCTTGAGACAGGTTATACATTTCCAAAGAAATGGGCACAGTCATGAAAGAGCTTCCTCAATATGTATTTTTTGATAAAAATACATACAGCCTTCATGAGCAGAAAAAAACTGCAGTGTCATTCAGTACTTGTCATCATTCCTTCCCTTGATACCACTGAGTATTACACTACTCAGGGATTTCTACAATGTCTGAAGTTCAGACACGAGGTACCAGGCCACACAGCCTTTGAGTGATTCTTGTTCTGTGATCTATCTAGATGTGCCTGTGGTCAGCTGACAACGCAGCACGCGGCCATCCCTCCCGGTGCCACCTCAGTAGAGGAGACACACCAGCTGGTACAGATTGACAACCCGAAGGATAAATGGAGTGTGATCAAGCACACCAGGACCTACCCAACAGATGCCTTTGGTGTAATCGAGTTCCAGGGTGGAGGATTCATCAACAAGGCCATGGTGAGTTTCAGCAGTGAAAAATGGCCTCTCTGTTCACACAGTTGGTCCTGCATGAAGTTACAACAGCATGGGAGGATGTGATGTGACCTGCCGATGTAATTAAACAGCCTCTCATATCTGACCTATACTTTAAAATGTTTTAAATTTAAGGCAGAAAGGACTGTGCTGAATTCTTCCCATCTTTTATTACCCTAGTATATCCGGGTTTCCTATGAGACAAAGCCTGACAACCTGCTGCATTTGATGGTGAAGGACTGGCAGTTGGAGCTGCCCACCTTGCTCATCTCTGTGCACGGAGGTCTCCAGAACTTCGACCTCCAGCCCAAGCTCAAGCAAGTTTTCGGCAAAGGCCTGATCAAAGCCGCTGTCACCACCGGAGCTTGGATCTTCACGGGTGGAGTCAACACAGGTAGGGCACTGACAGTTCAGGATTATGCTTTTAATGTTCACTTAACAAATAACAGTTTGTGACATTAGTAGATTACCTTTGCTCTAAATTGTCATTACATAACACCTATTCTGCAATTTCCTAGGGGAGATTTGACCAACCCATTGTTACAGATTTAAGCACTATAATTAGAGCTTTTGTGGGAAAAATTCATTATAAAGGACAATCTGTGTGGAGTTTGCGTGCAGTAACCACAGTGTGTCCCATGATGCATCCCCATTAGGCACTTAAAAGAGGCATTATTCATGTTGCTATATTTTCCTTTTTACAACTTAGGGGTGATCCGTCACGTTGGAGATGCCTTAAAGGAGCATTCCTCCAAGTCACGAGGGAAAGTGTGCGCGATTGGAATTGCACCATGGGGGATCCTGGAAAACAAAGAGGATCTCATTGGAAAAGATGTAAGAGCATCTGCAGCTGTGTTTAGTTTCCTTCAAAGCGAGCTCTTTCACACTAATATTTCTTCTTGAAACATTTTGAGCTCATTTCTTCTTCTCTTTCCAGGTAACCAGACCTTATCAGACGATGGCCAACCCACTGAGCAAGCTGGCTGTGCTCAACAACAGCCACTCCCACTTCATCCTGACCGACAATGGCACCTGCGGGAAGTACGGCTCCGAGGTCAAACTTCGTCGACTGCTGGAGAAGCACATCTCCCTGCAGAAGATCAACACCCGTAAGTCACACAGTGCTCCATGTTTAACAGAAAGCGTGCTTCATCCTCCATAACATGTGAGTGTGAACCAGGGTCTTGTTGGACATGTGGCTGGAGAGCTCCTCTGTGACCTGTGGGCTTCCCTTTGTCATCCTATGCCTGGAGCTCAAATAAGGCAGGGACAGCAAAGGGATGCTCAGCTGTCACCACTGACTTCACTCCTTCCCTCCTCTGGTTTTGTCTGTTCACACATCACATCAATGTGTTCTGCTTCAACATTTCACTTAAAGTTCTGTTGTGTTATCTTGACATTACTATAAGGTGATAGTTTAGTAATAAATGGATGAATGGAAGAAATGACTGTTTTTGCTGTGTTTTCCAGGTCTGGGCCAGGGGGTCCCTCTGGTGTGTCTGATAGTGGAGGGGGGTCCCAACGTTATCTCCATCGCCCTGGAGAGTCTGAGAGATGACCCTCCCATTCCCGTGGTGGTGTGTGACGGCAGCGGTCGTGCTTCCGATATCATTTCCTTCGCACACAAGTTCTCAGAGGATGGAGGGTGAGATTTCAGATGATTTTCCCCTTTTGCTGTTAGCATTCCTCCAGGAAAAAGTTGAAATCTTACCTTTGAACCTCCTCCTCCAGCCTGGTTAATGATGACGTCAGAGACCAACTTTTGGTGACCATACAGAAGACTTTCAATTATACCAAAAGCCAGTCGCAGCAGATCCTGCTCATGGTTATGGAGTGCATGAAGAAAAGGGAACTGGTGAGTAGAAGGATAAACAAGAGAATCCTCATAAAGGAACAAAAATAAGGTGTTAATACACTAAAGTGTCTCATATTTCACATTTGTCTTGTATTTGAAAATGTTTCAATCAATAAACATATTTGAGTTGTGAAGCATTTGGTCTCCATCGTCGTTCATCCATTCCACTCCTCTTTGTGTTTCCATTAACATATTGAATAAACATAATCCCCACAACCTGCTTGTCATTTCTCCTTCGTGTTGTGCTCATGTGTGGTACTGTATGTCATGTAATCCAGGGCATTCGCAGCTTCATCATCAACCCTTATGTATAAGCACACAGCTGTAAAGGGGTGATGGTGTCATATTCTGCAGCATTAAACTGTTTACTTTCATGTAAACAATGCAGTTCGCTGCTGTACATTGAAGCGAACACCCCGGTAAGAGTCTTCACGGATAGCCGATTAATCCCAGAGCTGAGAGTGTTTCTCCAATGTGTTTGCCAGAGACCCTTGATAAATACATAGCGGCAGCATTTGTGCATCTCCAGCAGATTTCCGTAAGTGATGTGATTAGTAGTTTGTAATACCCAGCGGATATAATCTCCAGACTCCATACATTTGGAGGGGGAAAGATCAGCGCACTCTACCACCTGCTTAGCAGAGGCTCTTACTTCATCCATTCACAGTAAGCATGCACCACACAGATGGAGGAGAGGATCCATCTCCCTAATCCTCAGCTAGGTTCCTCTCTCTCTCTCTCCACTCCCTAGGCTTTTTTCAGTCCCCAAAGTGCTATCACTTCACCAGAGAGACTGCATCCTCTATCCCTGATGTATTAGACTGCCTAATGCTCCAACATACCAGATAAGCAACTTAAACTGCTTTTTTCAAAGATCATACCGCTGTGGGCTTTTCCCCCGTACCATTTGGTTTGCACTGATACCCGACCCAGACCATGCGACAGAATTGCCAAATTGTTTGAGCTCTTTATATGCAACTAAGAGGTCACACTATTGCCTGCTATTAATCTAAAGTGCCATGACTAACCCACAGGTGAATCAGTATTACCGTCTAGTACCCACATAATCCTTTCATCCTAAGTGCATCCAATGTGAACAGCTGGGTTAGACAAATAAAAATACAGATTTAAAGTGCTGAAATTTGCAGTGATGTAACACTAGCAAACAACATTTAAGTGAATTATGGGTTTACCATTTTTAAAAAAAGTTTCCCTATTTGCAAAAACAAAGGACACGGACAGCGCAGCACACAACTGTCTGGAAGAGTAACACAAGTTTTCAGTCTTGTACTGTCTCATACTGATGCATGCTGCTTATTATCGATGCATCCTGAGACCAGCTCTGAAACTTTTGGCGTCTTGCCACGCATTCATGCCAACCTAATCCCATTTACCACGGCTGCACATGTGACAGACCCGTCAGCGTAATTTCATTTGATATAGTCGAGTCTATAACAAGGCAAGCACTATCACTCTGTCTGACAAGTAAATTAGCCACAGCGTGCTGGAGTGAGAGGTCCTGCTGAAAGAATCTCGCATCAGCTGTCATCACATGTTTACAGCTACAGTTAGAGATGGGAATACATTCCTTGTATGATTTCACCCATTCATTAATTCATTAACCCATTTATGTGGTTAATTACTAACTGATTCAACCATTATATGCCTGCCTATTTCACAACTTTGCTCAATTCTTCTCTTTTTTTGTTTCTTTCTCACACATAGATCACAGTTTTTCGAATGGGTTCTGAGGGACAACAAGATATTGAAATGGCCATCCTTACTGCCTTGTTAAAAGGTATTATCTGACTAAATATCTGAGCAATAAGGTCAACTTCCAATACATATACTCGTATGCATCTAAGAGCAGTATTTTTCTTACTGTGTACTACTCTCTCCATCTCTCGCTTCTCTCTCTGACTCTTCATCTGTTTTGCATCAGGCACGAATGCTTCAGCAGCTGACCAGCTAAGTTTGGCTCTGGCCTGGAACAGAGTGGATATTGCTCGCAATCACATCTTTGTCTATGGACACAATTTACCAGTGAGTGGTGCTAACCTCTGAAAAGTGTAAATTAATTATTCCACATGAGTACACTTCAGTTGCAAAGTTAGTTTTACAATCCAAAAATCTGTTGAAATAGAAACCAGGGGTTCTCAACCTATAGCAGAAGGACAGAATGATCTTAAACAGAGTTGTGCTTCTCAGATGATTCAATGAAATCAACAAATAAAAACAATAGAAGAAAATATGATTGATATGCTGATGTTTAAGCAAAGAGGAGCCACAGCTTTCTTCCTTTTTTATTCCTGCTTGGTCAGCCTGCTGGTGCCATCGCCAACACTACAACCGCTGCAGCCCCAAACCAGGAGAAGCAGAAGAGTCCCGCCACTGCTCCTCGCAATAAAACCAGAGGAAAGAAGGGGAAGGGGAAAGGAAAGGCAAAACCTGAACCTCCAGAGGAAACCGATCCGAGGAAGTTAGAGTTGATTCGTTGGGTAAGGGTGGAGTTTATAAGAAAAACTTTCATGTCAGATGGAAATATGAGAGAATAAAGGTTTTATGTAAATAATAATTACTCGGCACTAAATATTACTTTCTGATTAGGTGAACTCTCTGGAGCAGGCTATGATGGATGCTCTGGTGCTGGACAGAGTGGACTTTGTTAAGCTGCTCCTTGAGAATGGGGTCAATATTCACCACTTCCTCACCATTCCCAGACTGGAGGAGTTATACAACACAGTGAGTCTGACGCACTGCAGCAAATCAAACTGAAAGTCATTCTGAATGCCTCAAAATACAAATCTGTCAAATATGAAAAAAAAAAAACTAATACTTTCTCTTTTCTTCTCTCAGAAACTGGGCCCTGCAAACACACTGCATGCTGTGGTTAGAGATGTCAAAAAGGTAAAATGATTTTTCCTACTGAGAGTTTTTGCTGTTAATAAGGATATTTTCAACAATGTATTATCTCAACATAATTACTATACTTCATGTTACTTTGGTGATTCTGCAGGGGAACCTTCCCCCAGATTATCAGATCACTTTGATTGATATTGGTCTGGTGCTGGAGTGCCTCATGGGTGGAGCTTACAGAAGCAATTACACCAGGAAGGCTTTCCGCAACCTCTACAATAATTTGTATGGACTGAAAAGGGTAAGAAAATAAATGATTATGGCTTGTCCATCATTTAAAACTGTATTTGATATTAACTGCCATATTTTGACATTTTCTTGCAGCCAAAAGCTCTGAAGCTTCTAGGAATGGAGGTGAGGTTTTAAAACACTTTAAATGAACTAACAAAACACAGCACCAATATGAAATAATTTTTTTTAAAAACCAACAGAGCAGAATGATTTATGATAATTCTTTAATTTTCTTGTTAGGATGATGAACCTAGAACAAAAGGCAAGAAAAAGCCAAAAAAGAAAAAAGAGGAAGAGGTGGAAATTGACGTGGATGACCCCGAGGTCTGTCGATTCAAATATCCCTTTCACGAGCTGATGCTGTGGGCAGTGCTGATGAAGCGCCAGAAGATGTCACTGTTCCTCTGGCAGCGTGGAGAGGAAGCTATGGCCAAAGCTCTGGTAGCCTGTAAACTGTTCAAGGCCATGGCCCATGAGTGCTCTGAGAGTGAACTGGTGGATGACATCTCCCAAGACCTGGAGAACAACTCCAAGTCAGTACTGATATCACGACATAACATCTGTCTTGAAGGTTTCAGTTGTAGAATCACAAGTTATTTTGTCAAGATGTAAGCCCAAGTGCATATCACCATAATTTTAGTACCTTATCTTGGTGACTTGTCCATTTCATTAAACAGCTGAGGCTCACTTTTACATGCTTGCTATTATAATTATTATTAAAATGATCTTATCTTTAACCTCCCTTTGACATCACACAAATGGTTGTTATTGTTTTCTCCCTTTCACAGAGAATTTGGCCAGCTGGCCTACGAGTTGTTGGACCAGTCCTACAAACATGATGAACAGGTGGCAATGAAACTCTTGACGTACGAGCTGGTTAACTGGAGCAACTCCACCTGTCTGAAGCTGGCTGTGGCTGCTAAGCAACGTGACTTCATTGCCCACACCTGCAGCCAGATGTTGCTCACTGACATGTGGATGGGCTGCTTAAGGATTGGCAAAAACCCCGGCCTCAAGGTTGACATGCCAAAATGTGTTTCTTTAAGCAGTCATTAAACATATTTCACAGTTATAATATTGAGATCATAAGTTGTGATAATTGTTGATGGTAATAAATTCACTGTAAACAACTAACTTGTTGCAAGTTCTAAAAAATGTGGTCATTTTCTCACCTAGGTTATTCTGGGAATTATCTTTCCTCCTTTCATTCTACTGTTGGATTTCCGTCTTGGAGATGACGCGTCTTATCATGCACCTGAAGGCAAAGAAGAGGGAAAAGAAAAGGATGACGACACAAAATCCAGCAAGGTCCGGGTTCATGCTGACCTTGTCAGATTACTTTATTTTAAACACATTGTTATAATCTCTTTCTGTCAGCAGTGAAAAGTGATGACCAGTAAAAAAAAAGAGTTTGCTGTGTCTTGTAGGACCCTAATAATGATACAACTTCCCGAAAGGGGGATGAAGAGGAGGGCAGCACTAAGGTCCGCAGAATCCCCATTGGCAAAAGGTTCTTTGAGTTTTATGATGCGCCCTTCACCAAATTCTGGTTCAACACCGTAAGTTTCCCTCTGATAACAAAAAAGACAAAATATTTTAAACTTAAATAGTATAGTGACTTTGTTGCACTGACTTTATGGCATTTTCTCCGTCTGACAGATTTGCTATCTGGGCTATCTGATGTTATACAACTACATCATCCTGGTGAAAATGGAGCGATGGCCATCTATACAAGAGTGGACTGTCATTGCATACATCCTTACACTTGGCGCTGAAAAAGTCAGACAGGTAAAAGCCAAAATTATGACCAGTTTGATCGAGTAAGTATACCTCAAATGTTGGTTGAGTTGGTTTTTAATGGTCTCTGCATAACAACCTTGGTCTTTAGATTCTGATGTCAGAGCCAGGGAAGCTGAAACAGAAGATAAGTGTATGGATGGAGGAGTACTGGAACATTACAGACCTGGTTGCCATTTGCACCTTCCTTCTTGGGCTCATGCTACGGCTGCAGCATGAGCCTTACATGGGCTACGGCAGAGTCATCTACTGTATAGACATCATCTTCTGGTACATTCGCGTATTGGACATCTTTGGAGTCAACAAATACCTGGGGCCCTATGTGATGATGATAGGAAAGATGGTAATGACATTTAGTGTTTTACTCTGAGCTAAATAAATCATTTGAAAAAAAAAGAAAGATATGATGGACATGATGTGAATACAAAGAGAAGGGTCAGAAGTTCACAGTGAGTTGAAATGCATTTTTCTTCTAATTTCTTTCAGATGATTGACATGATGTACTTTGTTGTGATCATGCTGGTGGTGCTTATGAGCTTTGGAGTTGCACGGCAAGCCATCCTTCACCCTGATGAGGAGCCGACCTGGCGCCTGGCCAGAAACATCTTCTACATGCCCTACTGGATGATCTATGGAGAGGTTTTTGCGGACTCGATAGACCGTAAGACTAGAATTCATAGTAAGATTCTGTTTCCTGATTCTGGGCAGATGATCAGTGTTTTTCATTTAACTTTGTGTCATAAACTCTGTGACTTTTAGTAATACTGTAATACGTTGCATGGTGACCCCTCAATACTTTGTCTCCCTCTCCTGGCACATTTATACTAGACTCTTAAATATGTGGAAAATAATTTGCATTGAGGAAGAGCAGAATAGGTATCATAAACTCATCTCCTCAATCATGATCATCTGCCTCCAATTTATTTTGTCAATGTTTCTTCTGTCAGGGTGAAGGCAAGGAACAGTCACTGAAAAAGTCTAAATTACATTGATTATTAAACATTAAAACAGTGTTTCTGAGGAATTTGCAAGTAGGTTTTTTTGTTTGAAAGTATATTGACTGCTTCTGATTGACTGCTGATTCTCTCAGACTTTGAAACAAATGCTGCATATTCTAGAGTTTGGTTAATAAAGCTATAAACTAATTAAGTGACTTAAAGCAATTTCTATTTGATTGACAAATTTGGAGAAACATTTTGATGACAATAGTCCATTCTTACATGGACATCAGCTTGATCCTGACAGAAGTATGATGTAGAAATCTTGTGTTTATTGATTTTAACGCTTTCTCCATGTCTCTGCGTGACCGCACTTTTCTCGGATTTCTCGAAGTCTATGCAATGGAAATCAACCGTGAGTAGTCTTCAAGACAAGAATGCAAACCAAATCAATTAGCTAAAGATCTCAGAATAATTTTTATAAATAACTGCCTTTTCCCCACAGCTCCATGTGGTGAACATTTGTATGATGAGGATGGGAAGAAACTGCCTCCATGTATCCCCGGTGCCTGGCTCACACCTGCTATTATGGCCTGTTACCTTCTCGTAGCAAACATTCTTCTTGTCAACTTGCTCATTGCTGTCTTCAAGTAAATATATACTCCTACATCTGACTGCTCTGTTATTTTACAAGAAACATTTACAGTTTGTACTCACCAGTCTTGGTTTCTTGCCCCCACAGCAACACCTTCTTTGAAGTCAAGTCCATTTCCAACCAGGTGTGGAAGTTCCAGAGATATCAGCTGATCATGACCTTCCATGACCGCCCCATCCTGCCTCCACCTCTCATCATCTTCAGCCACCTCTACATCCTCTTCAACAGGCTGTTTCGACGGTGTGCCAGGAGGAGACAAGAGGGAGAACTAGATGAGAAGGACCGCGGCCTCAGTTAGTCACCTCTAATAATCCAGAACACTTATACACAATTTCATTAAAATAACTAAAAGGCTGCAATATAATTGCAGTTGCTATAATGTTACATTCAAATGCTTAAAATCAGACACGAAAATAATTATATTTTGTTTTTGTCCCGGGTCTCTAAAAATAATAATCATGTTGTAACTGATAGATATACATATTTACAGAAATATTTTGAACCTGACAGATAATTTAACAAACACACTGACTGACACTGTCATGATTTGTTTCTTCCAGAGCTGAGGCTGAATCACGAGGAGCTAAAAAGTCTGTACGAGTTTGAAGAACAGTGTGTGGAGGAACATTTCCGAGAGAAGGAGGATGAGCAGCAGTCCTCCAGTGATGAACGCATCAAGGTTACTTCTGAAAGGTGAGCCCTCATTTCAAGTATAGTTTCGACTTCTAAGCATGATGCTTACATTTCATACTTACATCAACTTTCTATTTCTCTGTTGTTCTTGGCAGAGTTGAGAATATGTCCATGCGTCTGGAGGAGGTAAATGAGAGGGAGAACACTATGAAGGCCTCCCTGCAGACGGTGGATCTGCGCCTGGCCCAATTGGAGGAGATCCACGGTCGAATGGCAGTTGCCCTAGAAAAACTTGCAGGAGTGGACAAATTGGAGCTGACCAGAACCTACTCGCGAAACTCCTCTGTGTGTGATCCTTCCTCTCTACTTCGCCAGGGCAGTATTAACAGCGCTGATGGTTACAGTCTTTACCGCTTCCACATGGACATGGAGGAGTTTGCAGCGAAGCAGAAGGACACTGATGATCTTGCTAAAACAGGGCTAGAAAGACAGAGGAGTATTTGCACTCTCGCCAAGGAGGGTGGTCAGAGCTTAGAGGTTGGTGGTCTGGATAGAACACGACCCAATTCGTGTGTGGACATTCTCATATCTCCATGTGAACAAAAACCTGTTTCTCCAGCATCAAGTCAAGACACCATGACCAACAAAGGCAGCACAATGCTGCTAGATAGACTAACAGACAAGAACACACTAAGACCTTCTTCCCCTCCAAAAAGAACTAAATCACTGAGATACTATCCAGTTGAAGACCAACCCACCTCTGCCTTGATAAAGAGGAGGACCATGAGCACCAGCATTGTCAGCCCTCCTGATGACCCGGTGGAACCAGCTGTACCCACAAAGAGCACCCAACTGCCACTGGGAACTTCCTCTTCTCCAAAGAGAACTAAATCTTTGAGGTATATTCCTGATGAAACCCAACACCAAACATCCCCTATTACAAAGAAGAGGGCTATGAGCAGCATCATCTACAACCCAGCCGAGGCAGGTGATGATCTGCTGCAAACCGCAAACTACAGGTCACTGGTGGAGCAGGTAACTAAAACTCCAAATCAATGGCCAGAAAACTTGGAGTATCAGGTGCACCCCAATGTCTTTGGTCACATGCCTAAAGTATCAATGGTCAGAACTCTTGCGCAGCAGTTTCAAACTACCCCTGCTCCCGGAGAGCTTAAGCAAGAGGAGAATCTGATTGATCAAATTCCTTTAGAAAGTAAGGGAGCTCCCCCAGCAACAGAACCCATGGAAAACCAGACAAAGATGAAGGCGAAGAGAAACCTATCGGACAGTACTGAGTATCTGACTGTAGCTCAAAAGTATATGCCGTCTCACAGGTCACAGAGCTGGAATGTCAGCGAGAGGAGAGCAAAGAGCCTGATGGTTAGCAAGGAGGTGGGAGCCTCTAGCAGCGAGAGAAACCTTGTTGAAACCTGCAGGGTGGCAACTGCTGGAGGTGAAGATGTAGGAAAGAAAATGGAAGCAGAGAAGAGAGAAGATGATGCACAGGAAGAGAAATGAGAGGCGGACAAGAGGAGCTGAGTGATACCAGCAAGGCAGAGAACTGAAATCAAAGGTGGACTGCCATCATAGACCGGCTGCTGACTGAATTTGTGAAACTGTTTTCACAAAAATGAGAAAAACAGAATGACAGTAATGAAATGTCATTACCAAATTCTTTAACATTTTAAATCATGCAGTTATTCTTAGTTGTCAGTGCAGAATAGTGAAATTCAACATAACTGTCTTTTAAAGATTGACTTCCTTTACTTGTCAATGGTGTAACATACAGTAGCTTACAAAGACAATCATTCACATTATAACTTTCCCAAGTCGTCGTGTTTTCATGTTGGAGATGTAAAGGGAACCTGTTAAGATGTATTTTAAGGTTAAAATAAAGTATATACACAACAGTTAGTTGTGCTGACATATACTATGTGACATGAGCTTCCAATATATGGTTGACAAAGACTTTCATATACTGTCTGTAAACATTTTCTCTTCACTGTAGAATGTGCTTAATAATGACCCACTCAGAGGTGTTCTTACAGCTTTCATGCAAATACTGACAATCTCATAACAATATGTATTAATTACATTTCCCAAAAGAACAAACAACCCCTTAACAGTTTCATTTTGACACAGTAACCTGTATAAATAAAGGTTCCATTAAAAAAGAATAATACAGTAGATTGAATTTATACATATTTTTGTCTTTTCTGTCACAAAAACTCCTTCTTGGCACACACGAATGGATATGATGCCAGTGCAACTACAAGCCTGGATTTCCACGGACAAATACAATCAATGCTGAGACTTGATATATCTGACAGCATCCTCATAGTAAATATGACACAAGGTAGTCTGTATAAAATAATGCTACAATATGAAAGATTTGAAGTGTTTTCATTGTTTTACATTTATAAGACAACTATGTGCTACTGGGATATTTGAATAAGATCCAACTTTTAAAACAGAGGTATTATAAATGCCGACAGAATCACTGCCTCCTGCGAGCAGACACTGCAGGGCCAGCTACAAACCACTGCTGACCATCACACACAAGTCTTTTGATTGAGTGGATATACAGTATCAGGCCTCATTTGTCATTGATCCTCTTCTGGTCAGCAGATCAGGATGGTATATCAACCACTTATGAACCTGTGAGCTTCAGCTGGCAGTAAGGCGCTCTGAATATGACCTCCGTCGCCGCTGCTACGAGGACACCCGGGAAGCAGGAACCCTCCAAAAGAGAAAAGTCACACTAGAGCCGTGCACACTCGAGACGAGCAGCCTAGAGGAGTGAACACTTGAAGAATTTAATTCTCTTTGACTTTTTCTCTGTGATCTTGATTGGTTTGCCCGATCCTCCAGCATTGTTGTCAGTCTAGCAAGGAAAGATAAGATAGGGGATAAATGTACAAAACATAGTACTAAAAATGTAAGCCTTCACACAAAATGTAGCATCTGTTACAAGAAACTCAAAATCACTTACTGTCTTTGAGCTCAGATTATGTAATATATCTCTTCCCATTGTATAAAAAGCCTAGAGTGAAAGAAAAACAAATCAAAAAGTTTTATAATTATAAATATACATCAATCATGTTACATGGTAGTTTCAGATTTAAAAGCTTTTACTTACCTCTTCTACATTTAAACTAGACTTTGCACTGGTTTCCAAGAACTTAACGCCGTAATCAATAGCCAGCTGAGTGAGATAAAAAATACAATGTTAGAGTCAGTCATTGCATATTGGAAAAATGCTCAGCATTTCCATTTGTTTGAGAGAGCTTTTTAGTAGTGACTCAGCACAGAGACTCACTTTTTCACCTCTGTCTTTGGACACCTGTCTCCTGTCAGTCATGTCACATTTGTTACCCAGGATCATCTTCTCAACATCAGACGAGGCATGCTGGGAGAGGTTAAAAGGCTTGTTAAGTGTTACACAGGACACAAGTGTATACTGACAATATCAAACAGCAATTTCTACCACATAAAAATTCAATTTGTCTGTACATTTCCATTCAAAGCTCACCTCTTCAATATTTCTGATCCAGTTTTTTATGTTTTCAAAGGACTTCTCATTGCAGATGTCGTAGACCAGCATAATTCCCTGAGAGGAAAAACAGTCATTCTCACAAACTATTTCTCAACTCCAGTGATATGTAAGATAAGCCCAAAGAGAGGAAGTGTAGTGATGAAGCGAGGACTTACCATCGCTCCTCTGTAGTAAGCTGTAGTAATGGTGCGGAACCTCTCCTGCCCTGCAGTGTCCCTGAGAACATCAAATCAACGTTAACAGTAAACAGACATATCAATGATTTTTTGAAAAAAAAATTCTCCTATTCAAATTGCACTCACCAGATTTGAAGTTTGACTCTCTTTCCGTCCAGCTCTATTGTTCTGATTTTGAAGTCTATTCCTGCATTTGAATAGACACAGTTAGAGTGGTGCTGGTTGCGCTGATTAGCTACATGATATAAAATATTTTCACATGCCTACGATGCACAGCAAATCAGGCACTTATGCAATAAGTGACTGTCCTTTATAAACTAAAATAACTGTGTTATTGACTCTTAATCCTGTGTCAAGGCTTAAGAGGAAAATATAGTACCAGTCAAAAGTTTGGACACACCTTCCCATTCACTTGAATGAGAAAGTGTGTCTAAACTTTTGACTGGTACTGTAGATGCTGTAAGAACACTATGTAAATTATTATAGAGCTTTTGGGTGGATATAATATTATTGTGAATGCAATCTACAAAGTACAGTAAGATTTACATTACAGTAAGGTTTCCAAAGGTTGAACATCATCAACAGTTTTGATTTCATTTTATATTCAACCTTGCAGGTGCCTGTATGGCATCAAGGACAGCAGATCATTATTATTTGTCTCTCATTCCCATTGTCTTGCTTTTATGTAATTGCTGCCATTTTTAAACATTGTGAGTACGTTTTACTACCCTATATGGCACTACTACATCTATATATAATGACCACCATCAGGGCAGTGCATTAAAGCATTGTATTATGCCAGATTTATCTTGAGGGGCGGCTGCGGGGTACTCACCTATTGTGGATATGAAGGTGGTATTGAAGGAGTCCTCGCTGAATCTGAACAACAGACATGTCTTGCCGACTCCGCTGTCTCCGATGAGCAACAGTTTGAATAGATAATCGTACGTTTTCGCCATTTAAAACACACCAAGCGCTCAAACGATTCGATGATAAGAAAGGCCGTGTACTGAGCCGGGATCCCCCGTCTAGAAATCCTCAGCTGTCTGTTGCAGACCGGTGCTGAAATGAGTGGCGTCACTTTCTGCTTTGCATTATGGTCCATGTAGTTTAAGGGGTTGAGCTCGGACTACATGTATTTTTTTAAAGTCACTTCTTTTATATGTTGATAAAATTAAAAAATATGTGGGTGGCTATGTCCTTTATAGCTTTCCTGGTTTTTGTACAGCTGTATACATTTAATTGTGAGGCGAAACTGACGATTTGATTATGTGTATCACAGACCACTACATACAGAAAGCAATTAATTTATCTAAAAGGATGCCGTTATGTATTAAAAAGTGTTAGCTTGAGCTTGATCCTATGCAAAAACCAAAAAGCACTGCAGAGACCTCAGAGATGGCTGCACAACATTCGTTGTAATTTTAATACTAGAAATACTGCCATTCTTTAAAATCATATTTCGATCTACAACAAACACACTGATAAACATTGGACGCATGTCAGATTTTTTTAAATTAATTAAATTATAAGTACATAGCAAAAATGTTCAAAATGCGCTCCTTTCTGTTGAGAAATCCTTTTAAAATATGCCCCAACCTGAATCCAACCTTAACAAAACTGTCTCTATTTCCTATTGGGCTCTGGTGTACCTTTTTACCAAGTTCAATTGAAAACTTTTCTCAAGTTTTGGACTGTTGTGTCAACAATATACAGTTTCAGCCCCTCAGGTCAGCAACCACAGTCTCTGCTCCCCTCTCTGTTTCTGTCAGCTCACGCATGCGCAGGAAAAGACAAGCATAATGCCTGTAAGTTGCAAAAGTTTTACTTGGACGTTTGTTTTCGCTTCAGTCAATATGCAGTGATGTCAGCTGTTTGTGCTTCTTACACATCGAGTTGTTGTCAGACTGTGTCGTTGTGTTCGCGGTATGAAACCTTTGAAAATTGTGTTGTTGATGATAATGTAGCACATGGTGCGCAACGTTAGCTAACGTTGCTCTCTGCGTGACGCGGGTGGCGACTACTTACTGAAACGCAACAGTTTGTCGCTACAACGTGAGGCGGAGTGATGTCGGTCCAAGAAACAGTCTGTACCTGTAATTTTCGCCAAGCCCTTACGGTTTTCTTTACCAGATGGAGTTCTCAAACATGACATTGAGCTAACACTGCTTTTATAAAAAACCTACAATATAGATACGTATGGTACAGTTAATGTTTTATCGTTTATCATAAGGTTATGCCAGTAAACAAACAGGATTTATTTGCCGTGTTTTCTGTAGCCCACTCTTCAAAAACAGTGTGCATACTTACTGTTTTTATTAAAGGAGAAGGGTTTCAAAATGTGTATGTATGTTAGGGTCTGACGAAAATATATACCAAATATATACCACTACTACTAACCCGTCAAAACCAAACTAAGTGAACGTGTCAGGTCTTAAAAATTGTCTCTGGTTTGTATTTTTTCTGCATTTTAGTTGGCCAAAGATCTCCTCCACCCTGCTATTGACCATGAGAGAAGACAACACAAAAAGAAAAGACTTGTTCAGAGTCCTAACTCCTACTTTATGGACGTAAAGTGCCCAGGTAAATTAACAGATGTTGTACACCTGGCAGTGTGACGCATGCGCCACGTCAAGGAAATATTATATCATTTTAAAAGGTGTACTTGAAAACAGGTACCTGTAACCATAGTTTTGTAAACTTGTACATTAAGTAACGATAAGTATTTTTGCTGCACAGCTCGTGAAAGTGAGCTTGCAAGCCTAAGCCCAAGCAAAACTGAGGTTACAGATACAAAACCCTGTTTGCAAGCACACCTTTTTGAATAATATAATATTCCATACAGATGAATTTTTTGTCACACTAGGACCAATTACTAGGTTTCTGCAGTGTTTCAACCATTTTTTATATCACATTACAAACATAGTATTTGTGACAACCTCTTTTTACAGATGCTTTTGTTTTTAAAAAAATAATTAGTATTTTACTTCTTTCTCAGGTTGCTACAAGATCACCACTGTGTTCAGCCATGCTCAGACAGTGGTGCTGTGTGTGGGATGCTCAACTGTGTTGTGCCAGCCAAAAGGAGGAAAGGCCAGACTGACAGAAGGTAAAACATCCACTAAAGAGTTGAATTTATGCTAGTGCAACTCTTAAAGTATAAACAACATATCACTACCATCAGCTGAACAGCAGACTGCAATCTAATTAATTTCTTATTTTCTTTACAGGTTGCTCTTTCAGGAGAAAGCAACATTAAAAGGGATTACACACTTAATCATGTCTGTAATTAAGCCATGATGTTGATGAATCCCTTATCTTTTCCATTGATTTCAATGTAGTTGTGCATTCACTGACAGGTTCTGTCACTGTACAGGTGTTCAACTTTTATGACAAATTTATAAACTTACTATCAAACTTTTTAATATGCAAAGTATTAGAATTAAAATCTCACTAAGTCAATAAAGAAATCTGTTGGAAAAGTTGAAGCATTCATGGACTTTTATTGAGAAATAAAACGGTTTGTCATGACTGAAATTACCTTCACAGAAAGCATACGAGTAGTCATTTCAGTTTCTGGATGAATACATTTGTGTCTTAGATTTCTTAGGAAACATACATATAAAAGACATGAATCTTAAATAGAGAACATACCAGACAACACCAAAATACAGTTTGGGAGCACAACATCGTGACATGTGAAACGAGTACTCCACTTGCATATTCATGTTCCAAGAAAAGTCACACAAAAATGATACTGGCAACTGTTTCAAACTAAACGCAGTACATTACTTTGTGAAAAGCGGGACTTTAAAGGCATTGGTCAAACCTTGTCCATTGTATCATAGACTACAATCACTGTGTCTGACACTGCACTCCACCCCTGGGACTATCCTCGTCTTCCTCATATGCTTCTCTGCTGTAGTTTTTCTGCTGTTTTCGCATATCCACCTCACAGAGATCCACTTCCTCCATGTCATCGGTAATCATCACATCATCCCTGGGAGGAAGTAGTCTTTCCAGCTGGTACATAAGATGCTCTGGGAGCCAGTCTTTTTCTGGAAATTCCACCTACGGGATAAAGTACAATTAGCTGAGGCGTATGCTTTGTATGAGAACCTGAGAATCTGACACAAGAGATAAAAATCCAAGTGTGTCACACTGGTGAAACATTATGCGACTACTGACTTACCTGGAACTGAATGATAAGTTGTCCCCTATCGTAAGGATCCCTGTAAATTGGCATGCCCTCATTCAGAACACATTTAGTGTCGTCATATTTGATTACTTCACCTGTTAAAAAGGAAAGATGTTAATAACAAGATGAGATACTTTACTACCAAAGTGCCGGTCATGCCAGCAATGAAAACCTGCTGAATTCAGTGAATTACCTGGCTGGGAGGTAATGACGATCGTCCTGTTGTCTAACGTTTGAATGGTCTTCTTGAAACCACACAGGGCCTCAACAAGTTTAATGTTCATCTTCATTATCAAATTGTCATCTTGTCTATGGAAAATGGGGTGCTCTTTCTGATCCAGCACAATGTATACATCCCCAGGCTCCAGTCCAGGTTCCTGATCACCTTCTCCACTGAATGAAATTTTCTGGCCATCTTTCATACCTACACAACACATTTATAATCAGCTTAGTTTGCTTCGCAGTGCAAATTTAATGCTACAACATATAAATGGGGAATGAAAATTACCTTTGTCGATGTGAACTTCAAGAATTTTCTTCTTGCGTTCCACTTTGTGTCCATTGCAGTTCTTGCAGCGGTCCTTTGAACTGAATGACTCGCCCTGTCCCTGGCAGTCTGAACACATGGTTTGGATCTGCTGAATCATGCCTGGCCCAATCTGTTGCACCTTGACCTGTACTCCTCTTCCTTTACAAGTTGAGCACTTCTCCAAGGTACCTTTCTTACCTCCATACCCTGTAATAAACAGGAGAATATAATTTTTCAGAATTATTGCAAAACCCTTATTATAATTGGGATTAAAAAAAAAAAAAAAAGCAGAAGTACAACACTACATACCGTCACACTTTTCACAAATTACATTCTTCTGGAGTGCAAGCTTCCTGGTGGTGCCATTGTACATCTCCTCCAGTGAAACACTAAGCTGGTGGACAACATTCTTCCCTACAAGAAAACCATATATACAAGTTACAGATACATGAATATAAAGACAGTCTGCAGCTAAATTACTTATAAAGCTGTAGTAAAATATATCTTACCTTTTCTCTCCCTCTGCATCCTTCCTCCACCTCCGAAGAACATGTTGAAAATGTCCATTGGGGCTGTTCCTCCGCCCATGCCACCCTCTTTGATCGCTTGTTCCCCACCTTGGTCATACAGGTCTCTCTTCTTTGGGTCTGACAGCACCTCATATGCTTGAGATATAAGCTTGAACTGTGGAAATACAACAAAAAACAGAAAAAACATGAGTCACTTTTGAAAGCAAGATTGCATTTAAAGATTTCATAAATAATTCCTATAACTGCAATAAATAATAGCAGAAAATAATTGCACTATTCCTTCTAGTGACTAATTAATGTTATTGTTAAATGTTTTTCTCCTGAAAGAGTCTATATTAGGATTACTTGTACATTTTAGCATGTTTCTGATGATGACACTGAAACTTTAAAATGTGCAGATGGCTGATCAAACCAATTTTTTTTACAAATTGCTAAGCCCAATGTGCAATAATAGCCTTTAAAAGGTACAGTGTGTAGGATTTAGTGGCATGTAGTTGTAAAGTTGCAGATTGTTACCCCCACCCCCCCTTCCAAGTGTTTAGTAGAGCCTACAGGGGCTGTGAAATTTGAGACAAATGGAGAAAGGCCCTCTTGAGAGCCACTGTTTGATTTGTCCCTTCTGGGCTACTGTAGAAACAAACATGGCGGTGCAACATGGTGGGCTCTGTGGAGGAGGACCCGTTCCATATGTAGATATAAAGGGCTCATTCTAAGCTAATGAAAGCACAATTCTTACTTTTTAATGGCATTACATATTAATTAAGACATACTTATGAATATTATATTCCATTTTTTGCCAGATCCATCCTGCTAGATGCCACCAAGTTCTACACACCTGCACCTTTAAGTGTTAAAATACAGTCTAGAGAGGCAGTGAAGGATCAT
This sequence comes from Thunnus maccoyii, assembly GCF_910596095.1. Lineage (NCBI taxonomy): Eukaryota > Metazoa > Chordata > Actinopteri > Scombriformes > Scombridae > Thunnus > Thunnus maccoyii. The sequence goes on along the minus strand of NC_056537.1, from coordinate 16,439,177 downwards.
GTAATTAATTTTAATCTTCAACATTCATTTCACAACCCCTTGACGTTACATCCTGGGGCATTTCAACACTGTGTCATAGGGTTAATCTGCTTGTACCTAGACAGAGGAACTGCTACTAGATCATTCCAGAAAGTTCCTGGAATTCACTTGTTGTCAATTCAACAAGGTTTAAAATTAGAAAGAGTCCATAAACGGCTGTGGGGGACACCCTAAAGGTCTCTACCGTTATATTTAGTTAACTCACCTTCTCTCCTTCATTGGGGTTCTTGTCGGGGTGAAATTTCAATGCGAGTTTTCTGTAGGCTTTTTTGAGTTCCTCTGCAGAGGCTTTAGGGCTGACACCCAAGAGATCGTAGTAGGCAGTTTCATGAACCATGGTGACAACCTAACAAAAGACATAATAAAGCATAATCACATTAGTACACTATAGAAAAGTGTCGCTTCTTATTTTGTCCAAGACGTTAACGTTGGGACACAATGCTAACTTACCGTTAGCCAAATGACCACATGTCAAACATCGAAAATTAACCGTTAGCTAATATTACCAAACAGCAAAGTTAACATTGGCGTCGACGTTCGCTTAAACGTTAGAAAATAACGTCACTAACGGCTAGGAAACAGTAACGTATGCCTCAAACAGATTAGGACGTCAACAGTTAACAGAGACAGCACATGTGGTTAAATGTCGACTCCTGTCAGCTCCATATAAACGTACATTACGTTTGAAGCTTGAATGAAAGTGTTAGCATTTCTGAGCTGCCGAGTTAAACATTCTTACAAATGATACTATCGTGTACTTACTTGCCAGGTGTTGTTACTACTATCCGGGCTTTCACGCGTGTTTCTCTGAGGGTGGCTGGTTGGGGAAGATGGCTGGTTCTTATATATACGCTTCACGCTGCAGAACTTTCTGGAGAGCTCAGAGGAGAGGGGCCGGATGTTTCGTGGGTTGGGACTGCGTAGTCTAGAAAAGACCACGACGGAAAAAAAAGCAGGCGACAAGGAGGAGGGGGCAGGAGGTTCCCAGATCAGCTGCTTATGTATATCTTCACCTGTTTTACAAAATCAACATTTCCTTGGTTTGGTGTAGTATTGGTCGAAGGGCAGCGACTCAATGGCTCCAAGATTCAGTTTAAACTACAAAAAGAATCTACTTAATTCATACAGGGTCTATTTGGGAATATAGGACTAAAAGTAGTATACGTCTTTATAAAAGAAAATATAAATAGCATTATAAATATCGGAATCAGAACCATTGCCAGGTAGGTTTGCATATACAAGGAGTTTGCCTTGGTGTTGTGGTGCATAGCAGTCAATTAAGTAATCCTAAACAATACAAAAAGAAAGTAATTTACAATGAAAAAATATGTAAAATATATTCCAAGTGAGAAGAGCTGCTACAGGTTTAAAGTTTAAATCAAAGAGAATTAAATTAAATTTACAGAATGTTGATCAAGAATGTGCAAATGTTCGTAGTGTAATGCAGTGTATAATAAATAATAATAATAATAAGAAGAAGAAGTTCTGCACATATAAGATTATTAAATATGCTTATATGTATATGCTATGAATAAGCCAGCTCTTTGTCAAGTTGTATTTTTTCTACTTGAACTACATAATGACCTAATTCATGTTTATGCATACTTGGTGGTCCATTTTGATAAATATTAATATAGTTCAAATCACTGAAAGAAAAAAAAACATAGGTATCATCATGGCTTAATGCTTGTAACTGTGATGGCTTTGTTAGTGGTTAAATTTGTTACAGAACATGCAAATGCAAAACATGCATTTCTGCCCTCAAATGCCGTGTGGAGGCACTATTAGCCAGTATAACAATATCAAGGAGTGTATGTTAAAACATTTAAATTATGAGAAAAAAATGTGTTCAATTCTAAGTAATGTTTCTAGGATACAGTATAGGGAGAATGCTGGAAGATAACACGGTATAAGAAAGTTTGATCAAATTAGCCATTAATGTTTAGTATTCTTTCACACTGAACTAACTTCCAGCTGAAGTGGTGAAAGTGAAATATTCCTGCTCTTGCTGTGGACTTATGCAGTCATAAACATTGCACACCAATGACTGCATTTTCTCTTTATAATTGTGTTATTTACTTGTGTCATGTGTTCAACCGTTTTTGTTAAAGAGAGTGAATTAACAGCTGCACTTGTTGCCCTGACTGGCTATATGGCTGTATACAAAAAACTGAAAAATTATTAAATCATCTACTAAATTTGTGTGCAACTTTTTGAATGAATTCAGATTGTATGGTGTAGCAGCAACCTCATATAAACTCAAATGGTGAAATTGACACTCAGTAAATAGGGTGTTTACAATTTCTGTTGGATATATACTGTATAGAGTCAGCCCAACTCATAGTCAACTCATATAGAGTCAGCTTGGTCAAAGTTGGAGGTGTATTGTTATAATTTGTGTTTTTACCTATCTGTATTTGATTTAAGAGAACATTATAATCAGACTGTTTTACATGTGAAAAGACAGACCTCATTTAAATTCTGGACATGGTCTTGAGCAAGTGGTCCAATGTAGTGCGCACACACAGACTTTCTGACTTGTTTTGCAACCACTGACAACTTCATTGGACTTGTTGAAGTGCACGTCTTTTGGATAAAAACTTTATGTTGACAAAAGTTTAGCAAATATTTAAATGTGCATTGTCCAGAGAGACAAGAAGTGCTTTTGATTTTTTTTGTTGCACACTTACCAGATTCTGAAAAGTGTCTTCTTTGAGCAAATCTGTAAACTCTGTTCTGGATAACTTGTAGCCAAACTACCAGGAGATCCACACATAACAATATGGAAATTCCTAATGAAGAGAAGGGAGATGATCAGGTTGTGACCAGGTAAGCCACTTAAAATGAACTTTTTGTTTCTTTAATCTAGAGGATGATTGGATATTATAGTTTATTACTTTTCAGTTAATGTTGAATGGGAAAGATTTATCAGTTAGCGTGCAATTACACCACAGTACAAAACTAAAAGTGTGGAAATGGTTGGAGAACAGTTTGTCACTGATCACTACAGTTTTGGAAGTCTTCTTTATTTATTATTCCTTTTGTAGAAAAATCACAATAATTGTTGAGTGAATGTTCCTGTTGTTGAATGAATGTTCCTGTCTACTTTGTTTTAATATGGCAATGGTTTTGCAATGTGGCAGGTTTGAAATTGTATGTCTACATTTAGTTAAATCACAGAAAATATGTATAAAAACAATGCTAGAGAAGAGAAAAAGTTTTTAACACGTAGGAGTGAAAAATCTTTTGCCTTTCACTGAATTTCAAACAAAGCAAACAGCTTTAGCTGTGCCAAAAGCCCAACATTGTGTTGGGTAAACAATATGCCACTGCAGATTTGACCCATGTGATGAAATGAAAACAGCGGCCGAAACCACTGCCAGAATGTGAGGGGGAGTGTATCCGAGTTGTTTGAAGCCCATGTTTCCTCTGTGTGTTTTAGTGTGGAGTTGTCAGTTCAGGAGTCTATGGCAGACGTGCAGACAGATAGTGGAGAACATGCCTCTGTAGGTGAGTTATAAGCACATGGGACATCCATTCTGGTGTTGGGATCATGGTGGAAGTTCTTCATAAGTGAACACTAGTAATGGTACTGGATAATCCTGATGGGGAAACAGAAATTGATTTTATACCTCTGTGGGATGGACTGGATTTGTTTGTCAGATTTGCTTTCTCTCTCATCTCAGGGAAGAAACACATAGAAGAGGTGACTGTTGGCGCATCTCTTGCTCCAGCTCATTCTCTTTGGACTGCGGACGCTAAAGGCGCAGTCAGGCTGAGAATAGAAGAAGGTTGTTCGGAGGAGCCTATCACGGTTCATCAAATGTTCAAAGCCTCAGTTGAAAAATATGGAAACATCTACGCACTCGCCAGCAAGAAGAAGAACAAGTGGGAAAAAATTACCTTTTTAGAGTATTATCATTTCTGCCGGAGAGCAGCCAAGAGCTTTCTAAAGGTACTGTATATTATCCAAAAATAGAACTGTGGTTAATCTACTTATTGTAAACAGTGCATACTAAGTGACAACTATTAAAGGTCAGCTTTTAAAAAAAGAAAAGAAAAAATCATTTGTTAATGTGTGCAGCTTGGTTTAGAGCGATTCCATGGAGTGGCAATACTAGGATTCAATTCAGCAGAATGGTTCTTCTCTGCAGTCGGTGCCATCATGGCAGGGTGAGAAAGACACATCCTACAGTAACAACAATACTAAACACTGAACTGAATCAGACGATATCTATATATTCAATAAACTGTTATTATTGTGCTGTTATCATTATTTCATTCTTCACATGACCCTGTTGCAATGACACATTCACTAACTTTAATCTTTTATTTATAATAACCTTTATTCCTCCTCACAGAGGGATAATGACTGGAATTTATGCCACAAACACACCAGAAGCTTGCCAATATGTGGCTAGTGACTCCAAAGCCAACATTATTGTGGTGGAAAACAAAAAGCAATTGGATAAGATATTGGAGGTACTGTTACTTAAATAATGTACAGATTTTGTCTACATATAAAACATTTTGTGGTAAATTTCTCATTTTCAATACCAAAGATACGTGACAGACTGCCCCATTTGAAAGCCATAGTGCAGTACAGTGGACCAATCCAAGAGAAGATTTCCAATCTCTACTCTGTAAGTACACTTCTGACACCACATGAAATGATACAGACCAAAATGACTGCTGAGCTCAGGCCATGATGGTGTGTGTTGCTGTTTTGGGATAGTGGGAGGAGTTCATGGAGCTGGGTCTGGATGTTTCTGAGAAAGAACTGGATGACATCATCAGCAGCCAGAAAGCCAACCAATGCTGCGTCCTGATCTACACGTCTGGCACCACAGGCAAGCCGAAAGGTGTCATGCTCAGTCATGACAATGTAAGATTTCTTGTGATTACTGTTAATCTGTACAGATTTATTATGACTATATGCAGGCAGATGATTGTGATATTAAGCAAAGCAAGTATGGCAACAACAAACAATCTTCTGTTTATATATATATACGATGAATATTCAGATCACATGGACTGCCAATCATGCCAGCAGGGCAGGGGACATGCAGCCGGCCGACACTAAACAGGAGTCACTAGTGAGCTACCTTCCTCTCAGTCACATTGCTGCTCAGATCTATGATCTCTGGACTGGTATCCATTGGGGTGAGCTGGTGTACTTTGCACAACCGGATGCCTTAAAGGTAAACAAAAATGCATAGCTCACACATGTGGGTTCTGACAGTAATAACAGCATATCTCAAAGGTCAAAAGACCAAAGGTGAACATATTTTGTGCAAGAATAAGCACTTTCACATCAAACTTTTACTCAGCTAAGGTAAAAGCAAGGCAGAAAGGCTCTAATAAGACTTGTTACACACTTACTGCCAAGGGTTTGTTTTTTTTTCAAAAGTGTTTTCCCATAATCAGTTTATATATCAATATCTGTTTGTCTCTCAAATGATACAGAAATTCTACATCCTGTGACGAAAAGCTGAATATTGTAATGAACCTTTTGTGTAAAATGAAATTTCACAACTAAAAAAAAAAAAAGTAGGTGTTTCATGTCTGTCTTCTCGTTGTAGGGAAGCCTGATAACAACACTACGAGAAGTTTGTCCTACATCCCACATGGGTGTCCCGCGGGTGTGGGAGAAGATGATGGAGAAGATAAAACAGGCAATTAGCGAGTGTGGTTACGTGAAAAAGAAACTGGTCACCTGGGCAATGTCAGTCAGCCTGGAGGCCAACCAAAAGTGTATGCTAAAGTAAGTGCTGATGGAGATGAATTATTGAGGTTACATTGGTTGATGCTTATTTGGATGCTATATATATATTTGAGGTGCTCTGAACTGTTTTGACGTAGCTGTACATAAAACTCAGACATAATTTAATTTTTCCTTTTTCAGGGATGATGAGAAACCGTTCCTCTTTTCCCTGGCTAACAGCCTTGTGCTGCAGAGGCTTCGGGCTGAGCTGGGCCTCTCTTGTTGTCAGAAGTTCTTCTCTGGAGCAGCACCAATCGGTAGTGAAACAGTGCAGTTTTTCCTCGGCCTGAACATCCACTTGTATGAGGCTTATGGCATGAGTGAGAGCACGGGACCTCACTTCATGTCAGGTCCCAAAGCCTACAAACTACCAAGGTAGAAGTTCAAGATTGTAACAATTGTATGTAAAGTTTGTCATGCCTAAGTTTTGTATTTTAGACTTATGAGTATTAAGTAACTAAAAGAATTGATTTCTCTGACAAAGCTGTGGTAAGGTGGTGCCTGGCTGTCGATACAAAATGGCCGACGTAGACTCTGAGGGGACAGGTGAGATTTGCTTTTGGGGACGTAACATTTTCATGGGTTTCCTCAATATGGAAGACAAAACGAGAGAAGCTTTGGATGAAGATGGATGGCTGCACTCTGGAGACCTGGGGAAGATAGATGAGGAGGGTTTCTTGTACATCACTGGGAGAATAAAAGGTATCGCTATCTGAGCAAATAAGGCTATTGTGAGAAAATTGCTTATCTAAGGTCAACAGCTCACATTCTGTAGATTACACACACTTGAGTGCATGTTGTTCAGGACAGAAGATACTTCTCCTTTATCCTTGTTATGAGTCATAAACAGCTGAAATGTCAGGGTGCCCTCTCTCTATTCAGAGTTGATCATCACAGCCGGAGGGGAGAATGTTCCCCCTGTTCCCATTGAGGATGCAGTGAAGAAGGAGCTACCCATCATCAGCAATGCCATGCTGATAGGGGACAAGAGGAAGTTCTTGTCAATGCTTTTAACCTTAAAGGTAATGTACCATTAGTTTCTTATTGTAGATAATTGGAAAATGTTACACTGTATTGTGACTTGACATCTACCGTATCTTATGTTAAGTCACTTTTATGTGACTGTTTGCAAACACAACTGGGCACAATGAACCATTAATGAACATAAATTAACATTTCCACAGCAGCAGTGTGTATACAGTCCCAGTGCTTAATAATGCTTTAAGACTTTGTTTCCAACACAGTGTTTTCCCTTGAGAGATTTGTAACAAAGCAGAAAACATAGTGGAGTTGAAGCAATTAAAATAACTGGTTGCACAAATTACTGCAATTGTTTGTTTTGACCTATAATCATGATTTAGAAGGAAATACCTAAAATTAATGGGATTTGATTCTGTGTTCTAGTCTAGCAGCAATACAGAGACCATGGAGCCCACAGAGGAGCTGAGTCTGGAGGCTGTGGAGTATTGCCGAAACCTAGGCAGCCAAGCAACCAAGGTGTCTGACATCATGGGAGGGAAAGACAAAGACGTGTGCCGTGCAATTCAGGAGGGAATCGACAGAGTCAACTCTGCAGCCATCTCTAATGCTCAACGCATACAAAAGTGGACTATCCTGAGAAAGGACTTTTCTGTTTCTGGAGGAGAGCTGGGTAAATTTAGCACAACAGTGATCAGTGGACTGTTGAGCCAGACTGGGTAACGCATTATTTTACAAGTCCGTAATTTCCAATTAATTTTCTAGGAAGTTTATGGAGGGAAAGATGTAATTTTATTTGCTACTAATTTTAGGGAAGTTCAATTGGTACACACAGGTGAGCTGAACAAGAAACATACAATTCAACATACAGGGAAGATACATTTTCTATTGATGAATGAATGCTGAATAGATATTTACTTTTAAAAAAATCCCACTTTCCCTGTAATTAGTACCAAATGTTGTTCTGACTTCCCAGGAAATCATGAGGAAATTATGAACATGTAAAAGTGTTACCCTAGACCGTAACACTTGTATGTATGTTGTATATAACAATGTTATACACTTTATAATTATGTCTTTTGTATTATGGGCCTTTCAATCGTGAAACTGCAGTGAACTATTGCTCATTACATTCTTTTGTCCTTCCAGGTCCAACAATGAAGCTTCGTCGTCCTGTTGTCTTGGAGATGTACCACAATGTCATTGACAGTCTGTATCAAGAATAGTGTCACGCTCCTAGAGAGCTTACTCTGTAACTGTTAGTATGAAAATTATTTGTTACTAGCATCATTCTTGTGGACATGCATGGAATTTAATTATATCTGTGTCTTCCTGTGTACATAAATGCAAAAAATAACAGAGAAACCATATTTAAAGTTTTACAACATTTAAGAGCAAAACAAGATTACCTTCTAAGTACTTACAATACCAAGAATTGTGCAAATCTCAATTGCATCTTCTTATACACTGAAATATTTGTCTCTCTTAAAAAATCACACTAGTTACCTGCAGGACAGCTTCTTACAGTGTGTCATGTAAAAATTTGGTACTAGTTAGTATATAGCCTATACTAATTTGTGTAGAAACACTGACTTTACAGCGTTCATGGACACAACTTTTACTGGAAACCTAATTACCATGATATTATCAAAGTCATCATCATAGCAGCTGAGGGGGCTTATGACACCCACATTGGTCATTTAGATAACACCTAATAAAGAGTCTGGCATTTCTGGTATCACTGTAATATTCATCTTCATTTATACATTCATTACACTTGCAGCAAAAACATAACTGACATAAAGACTTAGTGCAAACACCTGCTAATTTAATGTTAAGAATGCTTGATTGTTTTAATTAAAGCCTCAATCTGTATTTTCTGATTGCATGAATGTTAAATATATTCACATTAATAATTAAAGACTTGGCCTTATTGATGAAATAATTTGCAATCTGCATTTTGAGTATCCCTCAGGTGATCATCATGAGGGTTACGGATTGTTTCTTTAATGTCAATATGACAGCGTCAAATAAATAAGACAAGAGGCCAATATCAGCCAATAAATAGACAATATCCACCACACTTTAGGAATAAAATACATATCACATATACAGTAACTGTTGGTCATGAGTTTGAAGAGAATGCTTTGAAGAGTGCAGAGAAAAAAATAATAAAACCGTCAGGATCATAGACTCCTGAGTCTTTTTTTTAAATACATCTTTTGGTTAAAATGTGCAGATACAGCATGACATGATTAAAGAAGGGGACTCAAATGCTGAGTCACTGCCCATTTACCATCCCTTTAATCTGTATCCCGCACTCTTTGACATATTGCCTCTGTGAATTCTGAACACTTTGCCTTCCCTCCGAGGTCTCCCGTCAGAACCTTGAAGACAAAAGTATTATGAATCAGAATGGGGACATATAACCAAAACACTGTGTCAGAGTTTCTTGAGATATTAAACTACCTTCTTGTCTCGAATGGTGTCAAAGCAGGCAGTTTCAATATTCTTGGCGTGGCCATGCAGGCCCATGTGCCGCAGCATCATGACCGCACTGAGCAGCAGGGCGGTGGGGTTGGCCATGTCTTTTCCTGCTATATCCGGGGCAGTTCCATGAACCTGACAGAAGAAATTAATCACAATCAGTCATTATAGTTGATATTTCTATAAAAAGATAAGAAGCAAACTTTGACATGCCTTCACTAGCTCATCCCACACCATGAATTTCTACTGTGCAACTTGTACTTTGATAAATACTTTGACAAATGGGATTAACAACAACATACCGACTCAAATATGGCAACACCATTGGCGCCAATGTTTCCACTAGGGGTCACTCCAAGACCTCCAATCAGTCCAGCACAAAGATCACTGTAATGGTAAACGCATACAGTTACCTTTAGGTTTATTCCTGTGCATGTACATGATAAGATAACTTTGTCTATCACAAAGAAACAGATATTTTCATTTGACAAGGCTCAACAATACACATTTTAAAACACACATAAAGTTAAAACTACAACTGACAAAGACAATATTAAATAGGACAGAGTACAGTGCCTATTTTATTAGTTAGTTTATTCCTAGTTTATTCAGGATGATGATCGCAGAGGGAATAAAAGATTTTTTGTAGATGTTTTTCCGGGCCAGTGGGACTTTGTAGCGTCGACCTGATGGCAGTAACTGGAAGGATTGTTGGAGGGGTTGAGAGGGGTCCTGCTTGATCAGAGTGGCTTGCCTGATCACTGATCGGGTGTAGAGTTCAGATAAGGGGAATTTGGAGTGAACCAATTAATTTGCTGGCCTGATTAGTTATGCAGGAGAGTTTTGTTTTGTTTGGTGGTGAAGGTGAGTATGGATTCAATTCGCGTCCTGTAAACCAGGGTTAAAATGTCCTTGCTGACATTAAAAGTCCTGAGCTTCCTCAGCAGGTGGAGGCGCTGCTGGGTTTTCTTGTACACAGAGTCTGTATGCTGGAAAAAGGACAAGGAGGTGTCTATCTCTGTCACAAGGTGTTTAAATGATTGTACTTGTTCCACCAGCTAGCCTTAATACTGAGGGGTTGGAAAAGAGCTTGACCTTATTAACTAGATTTCATATACATAGGCACATCATTTGCAACTGATGCAGACCATCATCACTACAGATTTTAGTTGCTTTTTCTTTGATTGATGTTAAATTTTTATAGTCCAGGTTAGTTTAAATTACTTTATCTAAATTTGAGTTTTACATTAAATTACATTAAATACTGGCCTGGTTGAAACCACAGTCTGCACTATTTTCTTGATTTAACTGTTTTCTACATGTACAAATGAAACAAAATTTCATGATTTGCAGCAGTGTGTAAATGCACTGTACGTCTACAAATGAATTGCTTTAAAAAAAGTTGCTTTTTTGTGCAATTTAATGAAGAACACATCTTTTTTAAAGCTTATCAATCTAAGAGGTTCTCTGGTGACATTTACTTACCTCAAGATGTCTCCATACAAATTTGGCATCACCAATACATCAAACTGTGTGGGATCCTGTACCATCTGTGAAAACAGGTATAAACAATGGCACTAATAATTAGGCATTTTAAGAACAAAACCCCCTCACAAAATATTGCTTCTTATCCATTAAAAACATTCATTCACACTAAAGTAATACATAACAAAAGCTATTGGGACTTACATTAAGGCACACAGTATCCAAGTACATCTCAGTGAATTTCACATCTTTGTGCTTTTCAGCAGCCTCTCTGCATTTTCGTAGGAAAAGCCCATCTGACATGCGCCTATAATAAAAAAAAGAAGACAATCATTTTATTTTGGCAAATAGCTTGAGAATGACACATTACTTAAAGTAGTTTGTATTGAATACAACTTACATAATATTGGCCTTATGAACAGCAGTAACACTGGCCCTTTGATTATTTCTGGCATATTCAAACGCATACTCTGCAATGCGTTGGCTGGCTTGCTCTGTAATGAGCTTAATACTCTGTACCACTCCATCAACAATCTGAAAATATACAGATTCAAGAAAGATTACATTCAGGAAACATCTGTTAACTATAAATCATGTTTGAATTGTTTTAAAAAAAAATGCTAAAGGTTTTATCCCTAAATATCAAAAGGTGTCTACACTGGGGAAGCAAAAAAACAAAAATGGTTTTGATCTAAAGAAAATTAAACAGGCCTGCATGATGACTCAGTGAAGAAATAATCAAAAGGTCAAAAGAAAACAACTAAACGTAACAACTAGACAAGTAATGTGTTGTTAAAGGTTCTTACCACATGTTCAATTCCACTGTATTCACCCTCAGTGTTCTCCCTGATGGTGACCAGGTTCACATCAGTGTAGGGGGTCTTGTAGCCCTCGATGGACACACAGGGGCGCACATTGGCATAGAGGTCAAACGTTTTCCTCAGCAGCAGGTTCATAGAGGGATGACCAGCAGCTATTGGTGTCTTCAAAGGACCTGTAGATTGTCGAGTAATTCAAAATTATTTACAAGTTCATCTGCCAACACCAAATGAAAACACCCTTTAGAGGGACAAGATCTAAACTAATGTGTCATGTAATTTATCAGTTACGTATTTGTAAGAATCTTTTATTATCTTCATTGGTATTTGTTTAAATGTACTCATCTCTAAAACAATTTCACTTCCTAATTTTTGCTGTGCTTTTAATGCTTTGCTTAGTTACTAGTTACTAGGAAAAAAAACAGAGCATATCATCATCAGCAGCAGCATCATCATCATCAACTCACTGGAAAGCATCAGATTTTATTTTTAGTAATTATGTATTAAGCAGGTTACCTTTTAGGCCAATTTTGTTCCTGTCCATCGATTCTTTGGCATCTGGAGGAATCATCCATTTGCCACCAGGTCCTTGGATGGCTGTAACATTTCTCTCTTCCCACTGAATAGGTGCCTGTATCAAAACAGAAGCACTAGATTAGTTCACAAAATGCTGATTTTTACATTAGAATATAAAAGATTTGTCATCACAACAAATTCCAGACTTTAATTGATTAAAGAATAATCAAGTGTTATCTATTGTATCTATTGTAACCTAAAAATTTTGCTGGGTACTCTTCCTGGTGATCAATAATGTTTCTCCCTGGTCCTGAGGTACTAACCTGAGCTGCTTCAAATATCTTCATGACAGCAGTGGAGATCTCTGGACCAATTCCATCACCAGGGATTAAAGTAACAGTATGCATCTGTGAGGCAGAACAAAAATCACATAAAATTCAGTGACACAAGAATAATTACACACTTCTGAGAAAGTCACTATTTAATACAAGCAATAAGTTACACTAGAAATTCTCAAGAAAAAAAAATTCACTGTAGCTCTAGGGGAAAGATACATACCCCACGGATGAACGTCCTGGGTTGTGGAGTCTCTCTCTGCAGAGCTCCAACCACCCGTGCCACCTGACAATAAATAAGGCAACAAATTTAACATTTTTTCCAATGTACTGTAAGCTGTCTCACTTCTACAGCACAAATACAGCCATATATACAATTATTTGAATAAACAGAGCTATGATGTAAAGTGAATGACCCAAGAATTATGCAGTCTCAGTACAGCATGTTTTATCTGGATAGCTGTAATGTACTGTTTTTGACCAAAAAAATATATAATTACTGTAATGCCAATATTTGAATATGAAAAGTGCAGTGCAATTACATGAAACACACAAGGTGTCTGAACAAGACAGACAGACAGACGGATAGATAGATAGATAGATAGATAGATAGGTAGATAGACAGACAGAGACAGATGGCTTAGGAGCAATCTGCAAAGGACATTCTGGAAGAGGAGACTGCACTTCCCAGCGGGAGTAGTGAGTCCTTGTTAAATAGCACGTTAGCTGTGTTGAAAAGGCACATTTCTTTGTGTGATTATAACCATCACCACCCGCATCCGTGTATGAGTGGAGGCCCAACAGGCCTACAACAGGGGCAAGGACAGCAAGAAAAAGTGAATGTAGTAATGTAGCGTTAATTAACCAATAGAAAAAGCTAAGCAAGAGGTCACCTTTAGCTTAGGAGCACAACAGTTTACTGACTTAGAAAAGAAAGGCCCATTTCAGATTTGGATAGCTATACTACTGCGGGAGATTGCTAGCTAGCTGTTTTCCTCAAGCAGCAAGGATAGTCAACGTTTTAATACTTATGCTTAACTTACTTCCTCTGCCTTGATTTTATCCTTGTCTTTGACCGATAAACCCCACTGTCTTAGTAGATTAAGAATCTGTAGATAAGGGACATTTCATAGACATTTGTTGCCAAGGTGTAGCTCAATCAAGAAACTTTCAACTTGAGCAATTACCCATGACGCCAACGCTAAACTGTTAATAAAATGTAGCTATTAGAAAAGAAAACAAGTAGATTAGCTACATTCGTCAAATGCTAACGCTAGCGGTCAGAGTCAGGTTGCTATAGTAACTAGAAGCAAGTAGCCTAAGCGTTAGCGCCTAGCCAGTTAGCTGGTACTGTCTGCTGTATGACAGCAGTCTTTGACTGTAAACGACTGTCAAAGAGCCAAACGTTAGTTGATGAATTGGAAACGAATGACATGCAATTGGTGCTATTCTTTAAATAATTTACATATTTTCCTCATACATACCGCTGACCTCCACGTATTCCCTGCCATCCTGAGCTAGCCACCAAGGTCGATGCAGCAGCAGTTATCAAGCTAGCTACAGTACAAAGCGGATATCCGTTCTGAACATTTCCCCCCACAATAAACCCCTATTAAATAAAGTCACGGAGTAGATAACGCCATGATTCATGTGAATTTCAATTATTTTGTGGTACTAACGTTCGATCACGCACTCATTTCAACTACTTATTTTTGGTTTCTACAGTAATATTGACCAATATTATACTAATTGTAAGAGTTTTAAGGATGACATTATATTTAATGCCGTGTAATGATACCACATATCCAAAAAACACTAAATATTAGCTTTTCATGAGAAAAAGGGGAATATCTGTCATCATAAATAGGCTAAAGTGACATTGTTGGTCTGAAATGTGGATGGAATCAGGGATTAACGCAAGAAAAGGAATGTGAACCTGAACTGTTGTCCAGAAGGAAATGTGTACAATGTACTGAATTTAGTATTATGTGAATTTAACACTGCTCTATGCCTGAAATTAAGTTGGGTACCCGATAATTTAAAGCGCCGTGAAATATAATGTGGCTAACACAGTTTTGTAGGTGCACCTGCAGGTGGCGCCAGTGGACTGTTTAATCCCAGTCTGGGTAACCTCTACTCGTTGATTCCTCCAATCCTTCAACCACATTAACAATTCGCCTTTTTTGACTCTGGATGTGCAAACACTGTTTACCATGTATGTATCAGTTGTCCAAAAGTAGACTCTACAGATATGAGTAAAAATTTACTTTGTAAATACACCTTTACATCTTTATAAGCATTGTATTTTTACACAAGTTGGTTATACACATCATAAACTTTATGGTATAAAACAAGTAGAAACAGCGGAAACAATCATTCAATCACATTTTGCAAAAGTTCAACTTACAAAGAAAGCATACAGCATGGGAAGCTCCCAAAATGATCCAGCAATGCAAAATGGAAAAGCTCTTAATTACCGTAAACCTATACAAATTTTTAAGCAGCATAGCTCTCAGCATTAATGCAGGCTACAACATGGTACAAAATGCACACTGTGCAAGTAAAGACATCTTTGAACCAAACTGAGGGGTGTCAGTATGGATAAAGGTTTTCAAACCACTTACATGTATCCTCTGATACTCAATGCATAGGATGCAATAAAATTTCAACAAATGCCTCACATTGCAACACAGAACATGTGTCTGACAGTAACAGTTGTCAAGCATTTGGATATAGCTTAGTAATTTGAAAAACCTACAGTACATATAGCCATGGTATTTTTTTAAATCATATATCACAAAGTTGCACACAAATGTGTCCAAAACAGCTCAACTCAGATGGCATACTGCTTTGGCTGCTTCTTCAGGCTCATAGATCTTTCAGTTTGCGAAATCACATGAGTTGCTCTGTTGTTAAGGAGTCTGCATTCATGAAGAACATCTGTAGAAAAATATAGGACAAAGATTACATTTAGACACCACACTAAACACGATGCAGTTGAGTTGGTTAGATCACATGCAATACTTTATTTTTAAAAAATACAGCCCTGCAGAGAAATTCTTACCATTAAACTGTTTGTAGGCTTCTTCAATAATGGCATTGTTTGATCTTTTTATCTCCCAGTAAGTATCCTCCACCCATGGCTTGCAATCAGGATGTTCAATGAGCTGTCCATTCTTGTATAAACCAGCTAAATATTCACAAAAAGAAACACAAACGTATTTCTTTATCACAGCCTTTCAGTTCAATTACATCTTATTTGAGCATGAAAACCACAGACATGCCAGTAAAGTCACTAAAAAATGGTCATATATAAGATGAATATACTACAATCATCAACTTAATCTGATCAATGGAGTAATCAGGCATGATACACTAGCATACTAATTAACAGGGTTACCTTTGATGGTGTCATCAATGTCTTTGCATAACTGGTACAAATCACTCCCACGTCCAACCACTCTCTCACCTACAATTTAAATAGAAAAAAAAATCTGAGCACTCCAAGTCAAGACACAATAACATAGTGTCAGGAGTTAAGGTTATATAAACAGAATCAAAAAAATCTTACCATCAAGCACCTTGAGGGTGGGGAACATCTCAAGAACTATGGTTCTATATGGTGTGTTTCTGCACACTGAAATAGAGGCAATTTTGAGTTTATTTACAAAGATTTTTCAATCCACCGTATTGTTTGTTTTCAAGAAAGTCATTGAACATTACCTGGATTAGTGTAATTGTAAGTGTTGTCTTTAAGACGTATATTTTCTAGCTTTCTCAAAGACTGAAGGTAGTGAAGGCTCTCAATACTGTCAAAAAACAAAACAGAGATGAAATGATTTCACATGACCAGTTCAGAATACTGTTCTTTCAAAATATAATTACTAGTAGCAAAATATGTTTATGCTTAATAACAATGACATATACAATTAACAGCATATTCACATTCTTATCAATCTAGAGTAGACATTTGGTTAATGAATATATAGTGATACCTGGATATGATATTTCCAGCCAGGTTTAAGTTCTGTAAATTGTCACAACTGTGCAGAGGCTCTGGAAATACAAAAGCAATAACATTAAATTAAAAAAAATCAATTCTATTCATAGTGGAGACTATGACAGGTGCTTTTACAGCATGGAAATAAAAACTTGATCAGTCCTTACCTAAATTGGAAATCCTGTTAGCAGACAAATTGAGAACAGAAAGAAGCCGAAGAGATGACAGTGGAGCTAAATTTGTGATGTTATTTGCAGAGAGGTCCAGTCTCTCCAAATTCATACACTCCCCTATGCATCCAAGATCATGTATTCCTGTAAGACATATAATAAATCAACAATAATGCATTTCTGACAACTTAAATGGTGAAATTATAATTCGATCTTACCAAGACCTCTCAATTTGAGAAAAAGTATTGACTCCAAATCAAATTCTCCTGTACGTGACTTGAGCAGCACCGCAGTTATCTTCTCACATTCTGCATCTGAAAGAAAGAGAGCAATAAAGCACATTCATTTTCGAGATATATGCAGCACAACCACATACTCCTTATTTCTGTGAGTCAGCACTGCACAAGGATAATGCTGGGAGCAGTGTGTCTGCTCTGTTTACGGAGGAACAAGCAGATAACTCATGCAATCATCGCTAAATAGTACATTTCAGCCGATCCAAGCAGTCCATGAATATTATATCTGGCAGCACGCTGACTTTCAGGGTCACAAACAGGCAGATTGCTGCTCTGTGCGTCGTTAGTGATGGGAATAGCTCGCCAGCAGGAATAACAACTGAGCGTTATATTTGGTTTATTTTCCTAAGGCGGAATCAGTCACTAACTCAAACTACACAAAAACACTCTTTCGTGAGCCTGCACAAATGAAATGCTGACTTTCCCGAGTGGAATCGCATTATTAAAAAAGAAAAGAGTCATCAGGTTAACCAAATACAATTAATGATGCGGTCGTCTGTCCTATCCTGTTGTGTTTTCAGATTAACATCAACGCTGGATTTATTTATTTAACTTTATAAGTAAATTATATAAGGACTGGCAGATAAAAAATGGTTTTAAAAAAACTTGCGTGGGTGGAAGTTGTGCCACCAAACACAAATTGTGCATATGATAAACACCTGCAGAGACAAAGGTGATGATGCTTAACGTAGCTTGACAGTTAGCTACCGTTAAATGTTGGTGGCTAATGTTAGCTACCTGTTTCATGGCTGTGAGCGTCGTGAGGCAGCGGCTGCGTGACTTCATGAGGATGATTCAGCCGGATGAACGTGGGTGGGTTATTTAATGACAGTGGTAATTGGCCTTTTCCCCCCCTTATGATGATGAGACACGTAAAATGTTGTGTGGCAAAACGATACATTGTTAGCTACCACTTAGCATAAGCCGCTAGTGGCTAGCATAGCAACGTAGCAACAAGCTATCCATCATAACTTACCTTGGTCTTTATCTCGCTTTACGTCCATCGTGGGCAACTTTGCTAGTTAGAAAGCTACCTGTCGTAATGAAAAGCGACGACTTAACAAATGCAGTGAAAAGGCTTGGAAGTGGTAATTTTGGGGGGAAATGTGAAACTGGCATCTGTCCTGGGGTGCGGACAGGACTCGCTCACTGTGCTGCAGCAGCACCCAGGTGGATGAGACGGACTTCAGCCTCCGCAGTCTGGCGAGCACTGAGCTGAAGAGGGAGGCAGCACACACTGTTGGAGGGAGCTGGAGGATGAGGACGTGGATGGGGAAAATGTCCCAGTATTTGCTCCATGTTACTACGGTGCAACAGGTTAAACTGGAGGTCAATTAAAAGTTTTGTTCTGGTTCCAGCAAAAACCAAGTATTTCTCTACGTGGTTTTGTGTTTGATCTATTGATAGTCAACACCCGAATTGACAATTTAAGTAGTAATTGTGCAGAATTAGATTCAAAGGATGGTGAATAAATGAGCATGAAAAGTCTAATCCAATCAGGGCTGAAATAACCCATAAAAATATGCCATTTAAAGTTAATTTCAACGGAGAAGAAAATGTGGACAGCGGATTAAAGTGTCTATTAGGGTGTCAGAATCAAAAATTTCATTTATTTTTATTTTACCTTTATTAGGAAGTCCCATTGGGATCAAAAATCTAGGTCTCTCTTTTACAAGAGAGACCTAGCCAAGGTAGCAGCCGTACAAAATCACAACATATTAAAATGTAACAACACAATATACAAAAACTCATAATAAAACAGAACAGCCATTCAAACACAAGAAAAACAGCTACATGCCTCCATCACCATATTCTTAAATTCATCAATGGATAGCCTATAAATGTTTCTAATTTTAGATCTTTTTGCAGATTATTCCATGCCTAAGGTGCATAGTAGGAAAATGCAGTTTTCCCCAGATCTGTCAAAAGTCAGGGTACATTAAAAATCAACTACTTGATCAACTATTTTCATGAGCCTGCGCAAATGAGGTACTGACTTTCCTGAGAGAAACCGCATTACTAAAAAGAAAAAGAATTTTCAGTATAACCAGATAGAATTAATGATGCAGTTTACTGTCCTATCCTGTTGTGTTTTCAGATTAACATCAACGCAGGCTTTATTTATTTATTTTTCAGATTATATCATGCCTAAGGTGCACAGTAGGAAAATGCAGTTTTTCCCAGATCTGTCAGGGTACATTAAAAATCAACTACTTGGAGGAGTGTAGCTGGTAACTACCAGAGCTGAGACAGAGAAGGGTACAGAGGTAAGCTGGAAGTTTATACATATATATGTGTATATATATAAATATATAAATATATATATATATATATATATATATATATATATATACACCAGTGCTGTTGTCTGCGAATGGTCAATGATGTCCAACCCACCAAATCATAAAGAATGCAATGGTGAGTAAGGAACTTTACATTTGTAATGAAACTGCATGGTACACTGAATCCAGGCTCCATAAGATGTAGGAGGCTGTATGCATATACAATATGTCACCATCACAGACAGGAAAGTAGCATCCACAATTTTTTCTTGGCATTGAAAGTAAGATTTATTAATAAGATTATAGTTAAGATTTGTGTTAGTGCCTTTACACATTGATTGAAAGTAACTTAGTTTATTTACTCAAGTACTTTAATGCATTTTAATTGAATATTTCCTCTTGAAGCTGTTACACTTTATATTTCCACTCCCATACATTTTAAACAGAGATGTTGTATGTTGTATTTCCGAAGGATTACTACATCTAAACAGTTAAGATTAAGAGTTTATACAGAAAACATATTATCAGTTTATAAAATATGGTGTATTATAAATTAAATGACCCCAAAGTACATAAAGTTTGCATCACCATGACCATCTGTAATATTAAAGTGCTGCCTTTTTAAAATAATAGATAAATAATAATAACAAATATAGCCTAATAAAAATGGTATATGAGTCTGAAAGGGAATGTCTGAAAATTTTGCATAATAAGTACTTTTACTTGTGATACTTTAAGTAGTCTATGGTTTCTGATAATATTAATGTACTTTTACATAAGAAGAATGAAGAATGCTCAACTTTTACTTGTACTGGAGTCTTTTTATTATGGAGTATTAATTTACTCCAGTCTTAGTGCTTCCACTGCACTGTTGCAGCCTTTTCGTCATCCAAAATAATGAAGCTGTGTCAGGCCAACCAGCTGTATCATTAAAATCTATAATGTCAAAGTGGGACAGGTGAGTGTGCATATATCAGTTAAGACAGCTCATACCAGCGGGCTCCAGTTCACTATTATTTATTTATTTAGCTGAGGTGCCATTGGTTTGTTTTGACTCCGGTGGACAGCAGAAGAGAAGCAGATCAACTTGCAGTCCTTGGACTTCAAACACGACCTCCGCTGGCACCCACACAACCGGGCTCTGCTCTTTTACTTTTTTTTTTTTTTTTTTTTTTTTACCTTGATATGTTTTTGCATCTTATACGTTTTTGCAGTCATGGCGGACATCTCCTGTACGGACACCAACAACATTTTTTGAGACTTTGCAACGTCGTCGACACCTTCTGTGCGGATACCTAGACTCCGTGGACCCCCTAAATGCCTTTAATTGAGAAAAGGCTTTGGACGTTCAGTGTTGTGAATGTGTACAAGCAACAGATGACTTGATAGAGATGGGTAATAAGCAGACTATATTTACCGACGAGCAGCTGGATGCCTACCAGGTAAGCGTCCATGCCGGTACTTGAGTCATAGACTGTATTTCCTCCAGCATACCCCTCATACATGCAAATCAGCATAGGCAAACATCCTGTCAGTTATTTAGTTTTTCTGACTGTATATGATAATCTATGTTACAAGTCCCAAGTTTATTTAGTTAATTTCCTACTATTCCATGAATATGATGATGTCATTATTATGCAATACTCTTTTATCATTATTTTTTTTCTCATATTAACCTACTCACTACTGACAGTGGAGCCTTAACTGTCTGCCTTAATGTGTAAAGCAAAATACACTGAATATCTTGTGAGATAGAGAAGAAAATAGATATGTTCAGTCTTGAGTTTTACTGATCATTAATAGGCTGACACTTGATGATGTCAGTCTAATGCAAGCACGTGGGCGTTTTGTCAATAATCTATTTCCTGCTAAATTACTGTCTGTTATGACTCCACGGTTCAAATATTGACATGATAGGTGAGAATAGCAGAAGGTTTTGATTTCATTACAAAATGCAGGATCTTGTATTCTTTGTGGCACCATCTGAGGACATCTGACCTTCTGTGGCCTGCAATAGTCCAGGTTCTCCTGTGAGGAAACATATCTTCATCTGCACAGGTTTATCATGTCACTATAGGCATGACTTAATAATTGATGCCAAGCCAGCGTGATATGCAGCGAAACTCTACTCTCAGGAGACAGTTTGGTTCTCAAGAGCCTCTCTGGTTACTCTTTACAAAACCTTGTTAGGAGACTGTTGCTTTCTGTGGACCAGTTTAAGGAATGCGCAAACAACACTTTTACTGACCTTTTCTTTGGGTTGGATGTATGATGGAGACTAGTGGGTTTTGATAACTAGCCGAATATTGCTATAAATATGTTCACACGCAATTATTACCAAGTCAATATCCTTAGTAGGCCTGTTTTGACCTTACACCAGCGAAGAAGGTTATATTTTTTGTTAATTACCTACTCTGTCTCTAGAGCTGGCTGTGCTCTGCTTCTCACACTCAGGAGCACAGCTCAGACAGAATGGATACAATGGGAAATATAAATTGAAGTGCCTCCAGTAGGGCTGTCAGATAATGCGTGTGCCAACACGTGCACGCCTTCGTGTAGACAGCTACAGATCAACACCAGATCATGTTCCCCTGCCTCATCGTTCCCATTGCAAGTGGCAGGTGACAACACTCACGAGCATCATCATCATTTAAGAGAAACCGGAGACCTCAAGTAGCGTTTACAGTAAGGGCTGTTCACATGCCTTCAGAGGATCGGTAATGTTATTTTCTATGACTCACAGATGTGTCATTGTTTTCAGGCCTCTTCATGGAACATGTAAACAATTAATGTACCATGTGTTTGTAATAGTATGTTCAGTTTTGACATGCTGTTTTCCTCTCATTGCAGGATTGCACGTTTTTCACTCGCAAGGAAATCTTGCGGTAAGTGGGGTTTTATCTGCTGTACAGGTGTATCGATTTCCATGCATGACACATAGATGTACAGTAGATGTACATGAGATAAATTGTTACTCATACATTATGCCACCCACTCTGACCATAAGATCATACACATGATAATGTTACAAATGTACCAAGAACCGTTGCCTTGAAAGATTTCACCTGTATGATAAAATGCAGAAAAACTCACATTACTCAGATGCTCACATTGATCTCCTGACTGTTGTTTATTTCCCAATGTCCCTCCTTTTTCTTTGCACTGTAGTTGAGATGTGCTTCAAGTGGACATATAAACCCTACTTTCATTACGAGGCACTATAAAATATATTACTTCTTTAGCCTTTGTATTGTAAAGAATCTGTCTGTATCCTGTAAGAGGAATTAAAAGTGTCCCATTGCACACATTTGTGGGCTGAGTCCTCGCAGGAAACTTCTTCCCACTTGGGAAACTTAATGCTGAGTGTTGGTTTCATTAGCAGTTGCAACTTGTGCTCTTTGGGCAGAGTTCAAAACAGGGAAAATTTGTTGTAGCCTTTATGGTAATTCTGGCACAATATAATTTGACTAACAAGCTAAAGATAACAGTAGATTTTTTTAATTATTCACATATTTTAACTTAATATACAATACAATATCAACAGTAGTTTTTTTTCTTCTCGTTTGCCATAACTGGAGTACACAATTTAATGTGTTAGAAGGAACTGAATAAAGACAACAATGAATTTAAAATAGGAATTAAGTAAAATAGATACACTTGATGAACTGTCAAATAACCCAGAGTAAGGCTGAAGAAGCTATAAATGTAAGCAAATGTCAGGAATACAGTTATTTTTTAATAGAATCAATATACTGCCATATATATCTTTAATGGGTAATAAACTATTATCATTAGAAACAGCTTGAAATTACCACAGAACAAGTGAGTGAACAATCAGAAAGATGACTATGTAGTTACATCTGTGTGTGGAAGAACAAATGCATAATAGTGTTAATCATGTATCGAGAAAGATGTTATCTGTATGAACGCAAATTTCAGGTCTTTGTCAGCAAAGATCTCAAAGTTCTGTCCTGTACCAGTGCCGGATGTTACCTAAACCTCTGAAAGTCACGCTGACCTTTTGATTGCGGTGTTGTTTTCAGTGCCGCCGAATGAACTCTCACATTTCTGCCTCTTTCGACATGTGCAGCTCAGCACATAAAACATGACAAATATCTAAATCTGCACTTGGTGATTGCACAAGGTATCATGTCTCACTGGGTAGCATCCTTTTTCCCTACCCGTCACTCACCATGTCGATGACATGTATAAATTAAACCAATTACTTGCTTTTCTTTCTAATGAAATTGACCAGTGCCACTCGTGTTTCAGTATCTTCTGTCAGTGGATTTAGATATTGGAAGATTAAATGGCTACTTAAATAAATTAAATGTAGATACTCAAGAATGTTATATTAAAGTTATGTGAAGTTATGAATATGAAAGTTGTGTTGTCTGATTTGCTCCTCTGTATGTGCAGTAAAGGTTGTTTTTATATGGTAATCTCTCTAATGATAAGACATTACAGGCATTTGTGTCCTGTGGTGTACTGTTACTATCTTCTAAAATTACCCGAACAATCAAGAATTACTGAAGGATTAAAATTCAATGGATTATATGACAAACACTTGTTTGATTTTACATGTTTTATTTGTTAAGCAGTTTTAGGATGTAACTCAATACCCTACATTAAAACCACAGCATTACCCCCTAATTTTTCTTAGCAGGACTCTCTTCAATGAGACTTCCTGATTTCTATTTTGCTCTTTTTAACATTTCACTACATTGGTCACAGTATTGTCAGAACAAGTGTGTTTTTGTTTAAGAAATTTGTGCATTTTTCCAAATTCTACTGCATTTTCTCTCCAACAAAACAAAGCATTTGTCTTTTTTTTTCTCCCCTTGTGTGCACCTACTTGTTCCTCCTCAGTGATATTGAATTGACTTTGATTCCAAGGCCAGCATTGGACTGGAGATATAGTAATTGACAATCAGCAGAGGGTGTAATAGGGTCGCACACTTTATGACCTTCATAAAACACTCCTCCTTGTCTCTTTGCACAGCTGCAACTGTGACAGCACAGTTATGTAACATCAAAGAAACAGGTTATCACTGATGGTTGTAAGGTCACTGATGTGAGTCCTTTGACCTTATGTCATGTCCCATATTAACACTAGATCATAACATTTCAGCATTTATGTATCATCAAATGTGTGTTAAAGTGTGGGAAACATCACTCACAGTCATAACTGAAAGTTGTCAGTGATTATATTATTAATGTAGCGCAGTAGAGAGAAGTGTAGTAGTAGAACACTGATTGCAATTTGCGAAAATTCTGAAAAACAAGTAATTGTCTTTGAAAGCATTTCCAAGCTGTGCGGTCCAAACACTTTCAAGTCATGGTACATTAAAACTGCAGGTTTAGCCGTTCGCTTTCCTGCAGTTGTATCAATGAAACTCAATCATTTTGACAGGTTTATCTAATTTAATTGTAGTGAGTTTGTCCTCTAAGACCAGTTTCCCTGCTGACAAATGGCTTCCAAGGCGCCACATGTCACGATTATTCAAGGACAGAGTGAAAAGGGAACCATAGATTAGCACTGACTATCCTGACATGTTTATCATACATAAAACATCCTTACAGTTTATTGACATTGGCTATTCTTGATAATAACTGACACAAAATTAAAGAGAGAGCAAGGAGACATGGAGAGAGAAAGAAGTGCAAGAAGCTTACCTTTTTTTTATTATATCCTTAATAATTTCCTCAATAAATCAAATCCAGCCAGCGACAAATATTAAAAATTTTAAATTGCAATGTTTTGAGCCTCTTGAGATTAACCATCATTTTTGATTAATTTGTGGCCATATTTCTATTTATAGCCATTCCATAATTTTATATCTGTGCAATTCATAATTCAGTATCTTTTAACAAATTATTACAGCAGCTGTGCTATAGATTCCTCCAGCTGCAGCTATATGTAGAGTGGAAATTCCCTGCAGGAAGTCATAAACAGAGTCATACTGACCTCTTTTTAATATATTAACACTTACTGACAAGAGATACATTTACTTTTATAGTAGTTGTTATTTTGTGTATTGTTTCTTTTCAAACACACATGAAGCCAATTCCATAAAAAGAAGCACAATTATGTTAAAAAATTGTGTTTTTATTTTTTTATTCTAGGTTGCACGGCAGGTACCATGAGTTGGCTCCACATCTTGTACCAATGGACTACACCAATGATCCTGATTGTAAATTGCCTTTAGCCTTGATAGTCAACATGCCAGAGTTAAAGGTAAAAAAAGGACACTCAAATGTGGCACCCTCCGCTCACGTGGGCCGACACCTAATCAATACGCACTCTCTTCCAGAGGAACAGAATTGATTTTTAGCCGTCACCATCACTGATCTGAATGTATGACACACCACATGCTGTGATCTTATGAAAGTTAATGTGCTATGAAATGCTATATCCTGGCAGCAATGCATTCCCTCCTATTTTTAAGTGCTTGCCATTTGAAAAAGAAAAACAAAAAAACAATCCAGAAATTTAGAAATGGCGTGTTGCATAACATCACAGCCACATTTCTCTCACACACCAGACATGAATACCACACTATAATTTTATACAGAGTCCTAATCCATCAGGAGTTTAGCACAGAGGTGTGTCTGTCCTCTGAGCAGCATTGGCTTGTCTGTAAAACTGTCATTTGATTTCAGGGCCAAAGTCCTCTACAGCTTTATATAAATTAATTCCCATCTTGCTGAAGACTCTGTTTTAAGGAGCTATGTTGAGTTGACCAGAGTGACTCAGGCTGCACTGATGTGTCTCAAGTTATTCACCTGGTTTCAGTTAAAAATTGCTTTAGATGGCCAATGGTGTCTTTAACTGAGCTTGTATTGAACTCAAGCATTTACTAATGTATGTATATAACTGTCTTTTTTGATAGCCTCCTTTCAGTGTGAATTAATTACAAGCTCTGTCAAATCAGCTAATTACCTGAGATATTAAAACCAACCTCTGGTTGAGCAAAGGAAGAGAAATATTGGCTTCACCTTACCATCAAAGACAAACTCAGTGTTTTTTCAGCTGAATTCTGTAGTCAGCAGAATCCTTGCAGCTTGTGTGAAACTGACAGCAGCATGTAAAACCACACGGTCATGACACTAGTTCCTTCAAGATGTTTCTCATGAATTCCTTCCCTCGCACAAACTACAGACTGTACTGTATGTTGTTACATGTATGTGATCCTCAATGCAGTGAAATTACATTTACATTAATGTATGTAAATGTTGCTATCCCCCTTCATCTGAAGGAAAACCCATTCCGCAACAGGATAGTAGAGTCTTTCTCAGAGGATGGGATGGGGAATCTCAGCTTCAATGAATTTGTGGATATGTTCTCAGTCCTCAGTGAAATGGCTCCTAGGGAACTGAAGGCCATATATGCCTTCAAAATATACGGTAACGAGAAATTACTAAAACATTTATTCTTTCATTGTAGTATTTAAGACTTATCATGGATAAAATAAAAAGGTGTAATTATTTGCTGTAATCCTTGTTGTTCACAGATTTCAATGTGGATAATTACCTGTGCAAAGAGGACCTGGAAAAGACTCTGAATAAGCTGACAAAGGAGGAGTTGACTCCTGAGGAGGTGGTGCTGGTGTGTGAGAAAACCATCGAGGAGGCTGATTTGGACGGAGACAACAAACTCTCCTTTGCTGATTTTGAAAATATGATATCTAGGGCTCCCGACTTTTTAAGGTACCTAATACAACTAATGCTTTAAGATTATGTTTCTATAAAATAATTTGTCAGTTAGGGGTGGGTGATGTGGCCCTAAAATAATATCACGATATTTCATGGTATTATTTGGCTCTCCTCATGCTCAGCCGGGTGCTTCTGCTTGAGGTGGTGAAATAAGTTTGTTGTATTGCTCCCTTTTGTTGTTATTCTTCTTGCACTTCTTACATATTGTCATGGTTTGTTGTATATCTTATCTTTTGTAACCAAACCACTTCCACACCACTGAAGTTGCTCCCCTTTTTGGAACTAACTCCTCCGCCGTGGAGCCGATAGTAATGTTACTTTTGCTCTCAGTCATGCTGGTTGTTGCTGTGCGTAAGTCATTACAACCAAGAATATTGCCATTATCAAGATATGAATTTTTTTTCATCATATTAAAAATTATACCGATATAATCGTGAGCAATACAATATGGAACTCCCATACTGTCAATAACTGTGTACATGATATTCTATATGAAAAGTTACGTTCTATAATCAGTCAGTACATGCATTACCCCTTGTGCAGCAGCAAAGTGGGAGGCAAGTGCCCCTGGTTTTCATTCCCCAGATGGCTGGTAATTATTTTCATCATTTTACTATCACTCTGCCATCATCATCTTAACCCTGAGCCTCCACTATACCCGTTCATTACTCGTTCATTAACATGCAAACAGCCTCACAAGTGTCTGTCCCCACTGAAATGATGAACACATCTGCTCTTGATTCCTGTGTGTTTGTACAGCAAGTATGTTTGTATGCACAATGAATATTACTGTTTTACTCATGGTCTTTCATATTGTCTCTTTTGTGACTCAAGTACCTTCCATATACGAATCTGAGAGGGCTCCATGGTCGTCAGCTTGGTGAACCTCAGCACAATGACTGACTCTCCTACTTTCAAAAGAAAAAAGAATCATACGTCAGTCCTCTTCGGCTCTTCTCCAGCTGTCCTCGCCTCAGTGAAGACTGCCTAGTTAGAGAATGAACTACTGGATGAAGCTGAATTCTCAGGATCCTCGATTCCTTTACAGTAGATGAACAAATGTATTTTCCTTTTCATGAAACAGATATTTCAAATTTTTATCACCACCTTTAAAAGGGCTTGACCTGGATTGGTCTCTTGTAGGGAGAAAAGGCTATTCATTCCACAGTTTGAGCCTGAAGTGAACCTGAATATGGATTGCTGCTTTTTGAGCACATACAAGAATGCATAATAAGTTGATCTACCTATATTGCACATGCGATACCAACAGTGATGTCTTCCTGTAATGACACACTAGATATTTAGTATTTATAAGGCAAAGGACAAAGCCTGAAGCGAATGAAAGCACAGCGATGGTGTAAAGGGCATACGGTTATTCTCCTCTATGAGCTATGCAATATTTGTACATGCATGGGACACTTGTGGTTCTTTTGCAGTGTATTGCTTCTTGTTATCTGAGGTTGTGTTTTTGCTCGTGAAACTGCAACATGATGACAATCATATCTTATTGTTCTCCAGTTAAATGAAGGGCTCTGTCATCTGAACTCATTTTGGTAGCTTTCATCTTCTGCCTCAGCCATTATCCTGAGATGTTAGTTACAGCCATTTTTTGAATATACATTTTTCAGTATTTTATGTATTACTTTGAATAAATGTTTTTCTTTTCTGTGTGTTCTGAGTGAATTACTTCGTGTGGATGATTATTGTTGTGACTGAAAAAAAAAAAGCGTAGAAGGAGCTCTCGCTGTTTGTTAAACAAAAGCTCATCATTTCATGTGACTGACGTGACCTGCAACCTTTATGCGTTCATTAATATCCTGTCCATATAACCAGTTCACCTCATGATAACCGAGGAGAGTGCTCAATAAAGATCAGGGAGCCTGCGCTTGTGCATGCCCCATCATATGAGGTGTAATGAATTGTTAAGCAGGATGTGATCATTAGGAGTGAGCTGCCTCAGCATTCACACAAGCATGATTACATCCTGCATACACAGTTAATCTCAACTAGAAAGCTAGGGGAATTACTGGTTGATGAGTAACCGGTCCTGGCTTTATGCTTTAAAGGAATAATTTGCATCAGGTATCTTTGAAGCACAGTAGGCTGTGTTGTTTCAGTAAGATTAGAGTTTTCAGTGCAGGTTGTATGACTTAGTCATTCAGTACATTTGGATGCTGGCTAGTTATATGTGTAGTTCAGGCCCTGCATCTGCTTTGACTTACAAGTGAGTCATCTTCACTTCTTTGTTGTCAAGCGCAATGGCTTCAGAAGAGGTATGACCTGGTAAATTGGTCTCAGGTCTGACAAGTATTGAACAGGGCAGTTAGAAAGTAGGGACAGCAGGATAAGACACAACATAACAGATCCCAGCGAGATTATTTCATCTAAATTATTTTTGTGAGGAAACAGTTAAGGTTTCCCTCCTGCAAGCTATCCATAATAACAAACATTGCAACAGGAATAACGTGTACGCATTTAGAAATTTGACTGTGTGACTGAAACTGGTCTAAAGTGCGGGCAGGACATTTTGTGTCACAGCAGACAAAAAAAAAGTGCATTCTTCAAGCATGCAGAGCTGCTTAGCTTTGTACTTTGCAAAATGAAGTCATAATATTATTTTTGTCATGCTACTTCCAGATATGAGAAATGAAGCACAGTTGATGTTGAGCATTTTATTTCTCTTGAAGGAGGACAATGTTACAGTCTGTTAAACCGTGTGCAGTCACCAGAGCAGCTGGTTAATTCTTCATTCCATTATCTCCAGTTCCTTTTATGAGGACAGAATCAAATATTCAGGGCAATGCAGTGCTGATTGTGTGGCTTCATTAATTACTGGTCTCACTCTGAACATCTGTTAATTATGATTCCAGCAGGGCAGCTTCTGGTGCAATGTGATACTGAGGCTGTAAAGCAGCCATAACTGTAAGCAACTGTTTCTGTGGTTGAGAGGGGCCAAACAATGTGTGAAACTCACACTGGGATCTTGTCTGCTCTAATCTTATCTGATTTAAGATCGTGAGATGGTGCATTAAGTTCTCACAACATGATGAGAATGGAGGTCTGACAAACTGCTCAATGCCAGATGAAGAAATTATTGTGGAAATTAGTTCTGATGTTCCAGACTGACTTTTTCTTAAAACTGATAAATTGACTACAAAAAACACTTTAACACTTTAATTTAACACCCTAGTCCCTATTTATCATTTATTAGTAGTATAAAAACAATAAACAAAAATAAACAAACCATGGTATAATATGGTTGTATGCACAGATAACGGCAGGTGTTTAATTATAATATTTGTCAACAATTATAACTAATCTAATTGTGCAATCTCAGTTTATACTGGTGTATAAACAGATAAATGATTGACAATGTAAGATATACAATAAAACACTTTATATTATCATACATTATTTATATTTTATTGAAATATTAGTTATGAATCATATATTTAGCTATATTTATTGATTATATACAGGGCCAGTCAAACTTTTGGACACACCTTCACCTCTCTCTCTATATATATAAAATTTATGAATCAATTTTATATAATTTATGAATATATTTATGAATAAGAAATACTGTATTAATACTGTATTAATATATGATCTTCAGCCTGTGGAGTTTGTCATGTAGTTTGTCATGGAGAATTGGTGAATTTTGTCTATATATATCTATATATATGTAGTTTGGCATTAATTCTCCCATATCCCATATGGCTGAAGGCCATGAAGGCTGAAGGCAAATTTTATGGCTGAAGGCCATGGGATATGTCTGAAAGCACCAGGAAAAATCTAGTAAGTGGTCTTGGCTTATTTTATTTTGTCAAAGCACTATTCCCAAGATCAGGAAAGCAAAACTTCAAGTGTCAACATGTCTTCATGACTTGTGAATACATTTATTAACATTTAAAAAAAAAAAAAAATGTTATCTATCACTCATTATCACTCATCACATCATCACTCATTAACTCTTAATACACCAACTTTGTTATGGAAATTGAAGATTCTTCATGTGATAAATATATTATACTATAGCTATCGATAAATACATCAATTAACACTTAAAATGTCCATATATCTGCTTACAACTACATAATAGTTGTGTATATTCA
This sequence comes from Thunnus maccoyii, assembly GCF_910596095.1. Lineage (NCBI taxonomy): Eukaryota > Metazoa > Chordata > Actinopteri > Scombriformes > Scombridae > Thunnus > Thunnus maccoyii. Next base: position 16,408,176 of record NC_056537.1, on the reverse strand, counting down.
CAGCTCACAAATGCTAAATATGGGTTCAAGCAAAGTGCTACCAATAAAGAAAGAGGCATTTTTGTTCATACTGTATTCACAATCTCTTGAGTTATTGTAATGCTTGACTGACTAATGCGTAATGTGACTAGTGTGGCCACCCATACCAAAGAACACACAATATTACTATAACATGAGGATATGATTTTTTTCTATCTTCTCTTTTTTCCAATGTTTCTCTTATTTTACATAAACTTAGCACTAGCATTGTTTGTTTACAGAGTTATTTACAGGTGCAGAAACCCACTGATACACAATCAGTTGTGACATCTTGTTAATCTGTTGTGAGAGGTGACACACATTTCCTCCTGTTTTCCAGTGACATTTTATCATCTTTACCTCAGCTGTGACATATCAAATGACAAAAATGTTTGTCAAAATATTGTTGACCTTCCAAGTTGAATTTTTCAATATTGTAGTGAATTAGAATAACCTGGTATGCAGTACATGGTTTGCTGGGGGAAACACCCTTATTACCTTATTTATGTCACTCATATTCTGCATAAAACAGTACTGTGCCTTTATAAAGATAACCATTGTATGATCATAGAAAGCATTCAAATGTACAAACAGGCCTTTGAACTATTGGCTATGCTGTCGTTTTACTGGCTAATCTATAATTAGAAAGTAAAAGAGCACAAGATGAAGAAGATAATGAATGACATTTCAACATCTATGACCCACTTCCCCATGCCGTATACAGGCTTTTGAAATCTTTATGCAAATCAAGTTTCCTTTGAATGAAGTGCATCATTGACGGTAGCTGTCTTTAGTCAAAACATGTAGTCAAACATTGGCCCATTACATATGACACTTTTGTTGAATTTACAGAGCAAGTATGTTTCCCTGCAGCAATGACCTCATCGTGTTTTACTAGAATGTTTTTCAAGGTATGATGGAAGTGCATCACTTAACAAGAACATACACAACAGAGGTTTCGATAATGAAAATTAAAGGAAATGCTTCCTGATAAATCATACATTTAACATCCTGTTTTATAAATTATTTGCATCTTGTGCTCTACTAATGAATAGACAGTAACCTGACCAGCCAGGTTTTCTTTCACCTTGAAGATATTTATTTTGTTTATGTTACCCATCATCTCATTGACTGTTATCTGTCTCCTTTTACATAAAATGGCATAGTTTTTAAGGCTAAGGCAAGACTTGGATTTTGTAGAAAATAAATTATGTCAGTATAGTTTTACCTTTACCATGAAAATAAAAGAAAAGGGGAATGATATTAACTGAACTGAACTGAGGTTATGTACAGTACATCACTGTTAGTGACATAGAAGGAATTCATTCACTCATTCCACATTGAACAGCATTAGAAAATAGCACTAACTAATAGAATTTGGCATTCATTTGATAGATGGCAAAAATAATGTCTGGCAAATTTTATGGTGTAGCTTCTATTTTCTTAAAGTATGTCTGACAATATATTAAATGCACTACTGTTGGTTTGTCACCTTTGGTTTAAGTTTATAAATAATAGATGAAAACACAAAATGTCAAATGAACAGCATATTTTGTGCACCCCACTCCTTCTTAGCAGATAAATGAAGGCAGTTGGCAGTAATCAAACTACAGAAGCTGTTTGGCATCTTCCACAATCTTCATCTCACCACAGGCTTTCAGTTGAACATAAATACCCAAGCTGCATATTTCTGCTTCTATTTATCCCCCAGAAAAGAAATATGAGGTTTCGTTTAAGATTCTGTCATTTAATCTCAATGTACAATTTGTGTTGCACATTGGCTTACATAAAAGAAAATGCAAAGGCATCATTGTTTAATAAATAAATTTAGGAAAAATAATAAAATAAAGGAAAAAATGTAATTCAAATAGCTATGAACATTTGAGCCCATAGTGAATATATTAAATAAGCTGCAACGGTGTGTATATTAGGCAGTGTTAGGTAGTGTTGTAAAATCGGTAAACATTTTCTTCAGTAGTTGGTAAGGTAACCTCTTCACCATTTCTTCTTGGCGTCAGGAAAGAGCCATTTCCATTTGTCATTCTGCAGGAGGTTAATAAGTTCAGTGTTAAATAAATAGAGTGAAAATTAAATACAACTTTTGTAGAATTAAGTATTGAAGTGAAAGCATTGTGACCACATTACTAACCTTTAATCCCCAGCATGAGTGCTGATGTTTGGGTCTGATGTCCTCCAGAGGCTCGTAAGTGTCGGTTGTGTCCTTGTGGCCAGGAATCAGCTCATAAGTGTTGTTATGAGGCAAGCGGCTAACAAGGGCTTCAGCGGTGACCTCAGCGTACACTGAATCACTGTGCATCTCTGGTGTCAAAGATCTGGTCTCAGTGGATGTAGTGTGTGGCCTGCCAGCCAGGTGGTAGACAGCACTCTCACTCACGTAGTCCAGGCTGCGGCTGCACGCGTCTGTCGTCTCTGCTGTTGGGCCATAGCTTTTGGCTTGTCTGTTGGGTTTAGGGGAAAGTCTCGGTGGTGTGCAGGGGGGAGCGCTCAGCCTGTGTGAATGTTCTCCATCAGAGCTGTGGTCCAGGAGGGGCAGAGACCTGCTCTTGTAGTCCAGTAGGCCGAGCTCAGAGTACACAGTGACTGCTGGTCTGGAAGGAGGACTGCACCTGCCGATGATCTGATCCTGGGTTGTGGACCTCACAGCTAAATTGTCCTGAGAGATGTGTTGGGCTCTAGGTATCTCCCTGGGTGGTTGCTTCATGAGCTGAGCATACAAAACATTGTCCTGGTCATTCACCGGGCCGCTCTCAAGGTGCCTGCTTCTCCTTGGCAAAGGTGGTACTTCCTGTTTTACAAAACAAGTTGTTAAAGTCTGCTTTGGAGATGTCAATAAATGAACAATTTCCACATAATTTCCTGTGATTTTAAAATGTCACTTGCCTGTAATGTCCTGTTGGTTTTTGGTGGCCGTGTAGGTTGTTGCTCTGAGGCCGAGCTACTTTGTTGTTTTTGTACGTTCCTCACAGCTCTGACGGTGGCCACGGGCTTTTCTTCATGTCTAACCTGGATGATATCATACAGCTCTTCATTCAGCCCCTGCAAAAACAAAACACAAGTTAGCCCTTTATCCTTGATCAATGCTGCTTAAAGGAAGCAAGTCAACGAGTTTTGTCTCACCTCAAAACACGAAGAGGTCAGATACTCTCCAAAAGGCTCAATGGGCCTTGTCTTGTAGTATTCTATCAGATCAGGGACGGTGTTGTGTCCCTCAGTGTCTCCAGTGACTACAAACTGCCCTGATTCACTTTGGTTTATCACAAAGTGTCGACACCGATCCCTGCCTCTGTAACAGAAAAAAAAAGAAAAAAATTGTCATATGTAAGTTATATGTTATAGCTGGAGTGATATAGTTTTGATATACAAATTAAGGAAATGAATGATCTTTTTTAAAATAAAAAACAAACAAACACGGTTTCCTTAAGCGGAGGAACGTCAAGAGTTTAAAATGGGAGCTTGATTAAAAGGAGTGAAATAAAATCTGTGTTTAAGACAAGCTGAAGATATTAAATGAACCACTGAAATGTCCCATTTATGACTTACTGATAAAATAAGCTGCCAACGAAGGGCTTACGAGAAATATAACTATAGTTGATTTGTCACATAATACTCACATAATTAGCTCTTTACAAAACTGATTACATATATTCTTCAAAACTAATAGAATATATTGATTTGTGAATAATATTTTATGCATCAACACATTCACTCTTTAAGTGTTAAGTACAGGGCTTATTTTTGGCATAAAATCAAAACACATTTCAAGAACTTGCTAAGTTATTAAATTACTGTCATTAATTGTTATTTTACTAAATTATTGTTATATAAATTACAGTGGTGTTTCAACCAATGCACCATAGCAATGGCAATTTCCAGAATTAGTCTATGCTGAAAAAGCTTCATCAGTGGACAACTTTACAACAGCCTGTTTAGCAGTACTCACCTATAAGACAGTATGTACCCGATGGCCTTATCACTGAGACGGATCAGGAAGCAGCCTAGCTCCTTTTCTCTGAGTATTTCTTCAGCATCCCTGTAGACAAACCATGGAAAGCTTTAATACCTTGATCTCAGAAAACATCAGAACACAACTGTATCCCAAAAAGCCCATTTGGCTTGAGATAAGAAGCACAGTGTGAGGCATATACTGTATTTTGAAAAGGCAAATTGTGTAATATGCTTTCGAAATTATATAGTCTCAAAGGAAAAACCATTTTGCTATGTGGCCTTTCCATAAGCCTGTCATATACCATTTCTGAAGTTCTGACGCAACTGTCCCTTGCGCTTATGTAGGCGTCCAATGTATGTATGTATGCCAGAGGAAAGGGCTGTAGGTGAAAATAGGTGGGTTTCAAAGTGGACACTTTCCATCAAAAAAGGTTTGTTGAATCCATAACTCCCTTAGACATATGAGTGGTAGAATTTGGCTCCAAAAAAACCTCCTTTACTTGCCTTCAGCACTGACCAGACTTGTCCTAAATATCTCCTTTAGTAAAATATCACTGCACCTTATGTACACATGGACTTATGTATTTGCTTTACTTTAGATGACAAATATAAATATATAAGTAACATCTTCTATATTTAAAATGCAGACGGTCAGATATTTCCAACTACTTACTTTCTGGAGATGAAGCCCATGAACCAGGCTGGGAAGAAGCCGTTTTGAACAACGAGTGGCAATTGAGTCTCAATGAACCATTTCGAAGCCAGTTCCTTGAGTCTTCCTTCAGCAAGAGAATCCGCAAGTTGTTCCCTTTGCTCCATGCTCGTCCGGTCCTAATCAAACGCACACAGACAGATGATGGAGACAACCGACAGTCAGTTCCCAACATATGCAGCGAGGTTGCACTTTGACCGTCTAATTTGTTTATTTTCCAGGAGGCGTCACCAGATACTAAAAGCAGCTCAGTGTTCTCTCTTTATAGTTTATGCAGATGCTGTAGGAAAATGCATGTGTGTACTTCAGCTTGATTTTTTTAGACATGCACCACACAAAATGTAATCGTTATTTAATCATAATATTTCATTTATTTAATTTCATTATTTAATATTTAGTTTTATTTAACAGAAAACCTATTAAAAACCCATGATTAACTTAAGGTTGTTTTCTCTTTTATTTACTTTGACCTCCCCTGCTGTAATGTGTCACACTGACTTTGTTGCTGGTGGTGGACAGACTGTTTCATGAGCAAACTGTTACTTTTCATGGTGAAATGTGGTTAATGAATCAATTAAGCAGTAAGTGACCAGTTCTGGTGAGATCAGAAAATTGTTCTTACCTTGAAGCGAAACTTCAGACAGTTCCTGAGGCAGGGTGCTTTCGTCTGCTTCTGATTCTTTGTCCTTGACCCTGAAAAGTGGCAGATCTTATCAGATCTGGGTGTCTGTTGTTTGTGTGCTATGCAGAAATTCCTTTCAAGCCCTAGAGATAGAATGAAAAATTGTCAATGAGGCTTTATTTTTGTTTTATTGTAAAGCTCAGCTACTGTTATTAAAAGTTATTTTTCAGCTCAGATGGAGTACATACCTTTCCTGGAGATTGTTTGGTTTGAACCTGGTGTCATTTCAACAAACATTAAAATGCTTCTCTCAACTTCTAATCTGTCTGTATCCTCCTACCGAAGTTGTTCTGAGGGAGTGTGACCCTACATGAGAGATATAGACAGATGACATTTACAATTACATACATTTTTCCACCAGCTTGGAAAGCAGTGCTACACAGCAACGGCTCAGCCTTTCTCATTTGCATGAAAGAGCTGGGCTAAGGGCTGCCGAACAAAGCAAGAGCTTCCTGAAGAGAAACGGAAAGTAAGCTACACAGAAACTGTGGTTTGTGTGCACACGAGTGCATTTGTGTGCAAGAGGAGATGTTTTACCCACAGACTGTTTGGTTACTGTAGTAATGGGGGTTAATTTGCGTCAGCACTTGATCTCTTACAACTATTACAGATGAGGTGGGACCAAACGTCTGAAAGAATGGAAATACTGTATTTGGGAATAACCACTAGATTTGCAGAGATTTTAGTGAGGACAGACAACCCCTGACAAAAGCTATTTCCCGGTCTTGTTTTTAAGCTCGTCATAAATAATAACTAACTCATTCCCCCCATGGCTGAGATGGTTGTCATGAATCACCTCCATCGGTTTCTGCTCTGTGGTGAACAGTAGGAAGTCCCAGTGGGGGAGAGACAATAACCCGAAAAAGTCTGTGTCACTCTGAGCGGGATATGACTGGATTTCTGCTCACTCCCTAATGTTAACACTGCTCCATCTTTGATCTCATGCTGCTAGCACATACTGCTATTGTTCACAATATACAACTGATCAAACAGTCCTGGTAAATGTGATCAGTGTGATGCTGTATGTACTGCTGTATGTATGTACAATGTTTATTTTAGTAGCATGCGAAAGGCTCCTTGTAATCTTGTGTTCCATATGACTAAGTATTGCTACAGTGCCTTGACCTGAAATTTCAACATCATCTCAACAGTCAGTTTAACATGTCTGTGTGAGTCATTATTTGCTCCTCTGGGGGTGTGGAGAGGTTTGGGGTTACATGTTACCACTGATTCTATGTTTGTACTGTATATATCGATATTAGATAGCTAAAGAAAAAAAAAGGCAGAACATTTGAGTTATCAGAGAGTAACCAGGCTCTGTAAGACATACCTACGTGGGGGATGTGGATCTTTAAAAGGTCACAAGTCAGTTGATGCCTGTGAAATGTCTTTACAGCAGAACCGCATTACTGCTTCTCACACTATTCCTCAAACCTCAGGGTACAACAATCATCCTCACCATAACCTCCCAAAAGTAAACCACAGTTCAGCCTGACTAAAAATCTTGTATCAAAACAGTAAAACATTTGCTGTTATTTTTTACTGCAATGCACTTTAATAGAAAATCTCCACATGCAGCATGTTTGGGGTCTGCAAATATCATCCAACATAAAGCATTTTGAACAGTTTGTTCATTTCTACAGTTCAACAATAAGCTCTTGGTTCAGTGAGAAATGTTCCCAACAGATGTAGTTGCAGTGATTAATAAATACTTTATTACATGTAAAAACCACATATTATAGACTGGTAATGAAAAGATGCCTATTGCTCCTCTAACTATAGTAACTAATTACATTTACTTAAGAAATGTACATTTTTAGATGCTGGTCTTTCTGTTTTGGGAAAGTTTCTACTGTCACTCAACGATATTAATGTAAATATTGTTCTTTTTACATTCTTTTAAAAACATGCTATGAGCCTTTATCAACAGTGTAAGTACAGACAGGAAGGTGGGTAGAGAGAGAAATGATGGCATGCAACAAAGGTCCATAGCCAGATCAAACAAAAGGGGTGGTGTAGTTATATGGTATGCGTCTAAACCACTGGGCACACAAGAACGCCCACTATTGTACTTTTTACTACATTTATCAACATGGAAAAAGACTAGAACAGATGTTGTTTGTTAAAGATCTTTTTTCTCCAAAATGTCAACTTTTTGGGAACTCTTGAATACAGCCCTGTTTGAGCTCAATGAGTGTGTTTACATGCGTACCAGTATGTTGGTTATGATGAGATTTATGAAGTATCCTGTTTATGTGCTGCACATTTTAACGTCATATCCTGGTTTTAGAAACCTGGATATACTATCTGGAGTACTCCAACAGAAACCAGCGCCATGTAAACACCTTCTCCAGGTTTCTGAACATTCTGTCGGTAGAGAAATGAGTGGCTGAGATGCTGAGGAATCAAGATAAATTGTAACTGGACACAGATGATGAGAAACCTGTTTGAATCATGTAAACAGGGATGTGAATAACCAGGTCATATCCCGAATAGTATCAAAACCAGGATACTAATGTGCATGTAAACACACTCACTGACACATTATATCGTTTTTGAGAATTTAGTCACTGTGTAGAGAAATTCATCTGATCTGAAAGCATGAAAATTCCCCAAATTAGAGATATGATGGAAGACCATTACCTTTGATTAATTGCAATTAGATCAGCTGAGGTGGGTCCTGCATTGTTATCTTATCTTGCAGTCGTGTCTTATAGAGGGGCTCTGTTAAGTCTAGTTGATAACAATGTTGTTTTTAATCAAATTACCACAAACTAATTGACACGAAGAAAACCCGGGTCAGATTAGTAGTTTTATTAATCCATCATACTACAGTGAGTACTGGTTCGTTTGTGGGTTTCTGGACATAAATGAAAGCTGCTATGTATATGTGTCTGCTGTGGACACTGCACTCAATGGGAACTTGGAGGTGACAGGTTACATACACAATGTGGTGGGTAAGGTGTCAACAGGGGCCAAACCGCTAATTCTTGCCTGGAGCCCTCCTAACATGCTAATCTTAATCCTACCATAGACCCCAGAGGTCTACTTTTTGTCATCTCTCACAGGTGCTTTATTCTATCATTCCAGTTTTTCATGACTGTCAATCCATTTGTTCCAAATGACTTTTATATCATTGTTTTCTGTTTCTATTTTAATTAGTGCTTTTTAAAAAATATGAATGTATTGGGGTCCCCCAGTCAAAAGTGCCCAATTCTGCCTATGCAGTTTTAATAGATGGAACTATTGAGTTCATGTTTTCCATGGGTCCTAATTTAAAGTCACACACTATCTAGCAGTCTGTCATTCATTTTGAAGGTTTTGTATAAAAATTGTACTTGAGATAAAAGCTGCAATTTGTATTAAAGAAAAGTATATATTTTCATTTTACGCAATATGCAAATTAACTGTAAGTTTCCTAAAATCATCTGTTATCTGTATAATCATCTGTTTTTTCAGATGACATTAATTACATAGCTAATCATGTTTTGAGAAGGAATAAGTTAAAATTTTGCTATGATGGTGGTTTCTTACAGTAGTTTAAGAATAGAATGTGAAATATGTTTTTGTATGTTAAATATGTTGGTATGATGAGGGATAATCCAGCCATGTTCACCAGGGACTTTTAGTGTTTTATTAGCTCTTTATCTTTTATAATTATGAGGACTTTAACTTTTTAAAGATAACAATGACGTAATGTCTATAAACTAATTAGGAACTATTCTGCTCTTTGGCTTTGTACTTCTGCTAGTCATGGGTTGTTTTCCAGTGTGTGTTTTTCACCAGTTGCAGCAGCATTGTTGCTTCATTATATTTAATATAGAAGTATCACAAGTTGCTCCTTTTGTCAAACACCACCACCCCGCGGTGCAGCTGCCTCACACACACCGATGAAACAAACTACATTTCCCATGCTCCCCTGTCACAGACACAGGCAGTCATGTGGATGGAAACAGGAGTGGGCATCCGCTGTGCGCTGCACGAAGAAGAAACTTCGAGGAAAGATGCACGAAGAGGAGGATGGCAGCGACACAAACTCCTGCACAGCGTCCCGGATTGTGGCCTCCAGGTCGGTGGACGTGGCTGAGGTCGAGGGCACGAAGGATCAGGCCTCTAAGCTGTGCGGCTACTTGAACAAACTGTCCGGCAAGGGGCCTCTGAGAGGGTACAAACCGCGGTGGTTCGTGTATGACCCGAGGAAATGTTATTTGTATTACTTCAAGACTCCCCAAGATGCCTTGCCACTGGGGCACATCGAAATATGCGATGCGTGCTTTAGCTACGATGTGGAGGGAGAGGAGGGTCAGTTTGAGATCCGTACTGCCGGGAAGGAGTTTCTCCTGAAGGTAAACTTTTCACAGCATGTGTGTCACTGTTTTGCTGTCATTTGTCACTTCCTTTCTCATTGTGGAAAGCCAGACACACCCATCACCCAATAACTTGACAGATTTATTCTGAGTTTTGATTTTTTTTTTTTTTTTTTTTTTTTTTTTGTCAGACATGCAGCTGTTTCTGCTGACAGGATGTGTTTTGACTTTTAAAGATCCCCTCCAGACATGTTTGAAGATGTATATAAAAGACTCTATTTTGAACAATAATGTGTGTCTAACAGGATTTTTCCCACACAGGAAGTTCAATTATAGTGTTAATACCCTTAAAATTACATCTACTCCCTCTCCCTCATTGAAAAATCCAGAATCTGTGAATATGCAAATATTTGTGTCCTACATCACATTTCTTAGGCTTTAAGTTTCCACATCACACTTGTGTAAGTTAAATATTGGACCAGGATTGGCTTCCAAACTGGTCGTGATGTCATAAATCCTGCTCGTAGTCCCACCCATTAAAACTGGATTTTCAATGAGCACAGAGAAACTTTTCACTTTCAGAAGATGAATGTGAAAACAGCCTTTTAGTGTCAAACTCTGCACATACATCACTCTGAACAGTGAAGCTCAAACATTCAACTGTAGCAACAAGAAGAAAAACACATTTTTGAGTGGAGGGAGACTTTAAGTAAAACTGGTTAAAAATCTATAAAGCATGTAGGTTGTGTTTGCTTTACTTAATCAGCACATAATTTAGCTGATTTCCCCCCAAAACACCACTGTCAGCCACACTGTTTATGTTGAGAGATGACTTTAGGCTCTGATTTACATGCACATGAGCTCACACGCCTTCATGACATATCTGTGTTTTGCAGAAGGATCACAGCATCTCATGTGATGGTGTTTTTAGTCTTCTTTGCTTTGTCATATGATTATGACGGGTTCATAGCCAAGAAAGGTGGCCCTGGTTTCACTCAGCCTGGCTGCCTACTGAAGTCTGCATCATCTTCAACAGATGGTGTGAATGGTTAATACCAAACAGCTTGCCTGGCCGGAGGCTGGAACTGAGACTGAAACTAGTGTCTGCGCTCTCTCACATGACTGATCTTAATAGTAACCTGCTATTTAAAGTGCTTTCGGACTGTTTGATATGTTAGGGTTAGCAGGGCAGCTGTTATATCCCTTGTCTAGGTGTCTTTCCATTAGTGTTGGAGTTGTCTTTAATCTTTTATCTCTACAACATGATTGATTTCCATTTAAGACTTGCTTCACCAGTGTTTTTAAAGTCAGGTTGTTTATTATTTTTATCCACCCCAGTGAGTAATCCTCTGTGTGTGTGTGTGTGTGTTGGTGTTTTTAGGCTCCCAGCAGGCAGGTGATGCATTACTGGCTCCAGCAGTTGCAACAGAAACGTTGGGAGTACAGCAATACACGAGGCTCCGGACAGAGAGACAGCTGGAGCTCCCCGACCTTGGCCTACCCTCACGCCGGCCTTGTAGGCAAAGACAATGGTAGGCAGGTACACACACACACACAAATGCGGTGTACAGTGTGAACGCTCGTTTTTATCACATCCGGGCACAGCTGAAAGTAAACATCTATATCTGAAGGATTAATATTTACACAAGAGCTGCATTAGTTCAATGTGTTTTACTTTATATGGGGTGTGTTTTAGTGGAATGTGTCAAAGAGCACAAACAAGCATCCTGCTGCCTCAATAAACATAAGTCAGCAATGTTCACAACATGTGCAAGAGAGGAAAAAACAACAACAAAACATATATATATACATGTATCATTATTATATTATGTCCAGATAAGACAAGGAGTTGTTGAGATTCCTTTATATGGAGAAGTAGCTTAGTTGTGCTTTCATAAGTTTAAATGCTGCTTACAGTTAAATGAGAAAAAATCTATTGCCTTTTGACTGGTGTTGATTGTTGTAGCTGAGTGAAATGAAGTGTGAATGCTTCTTCCTGTTGCTGTGATCATACACACATGACTTCTGTTTTACTGTCTTACTATACTCTTGTGTGTTACTGTCACCTAAAAGCGCATGTAGTCATGTCATCAAAAAAATATCAATACTGGTATCAATATTGGTAATCACACAGGAAAACTCACCAATGCTACAAAAGTAGCTGTTTCTGAAAGGAAGTTGAGAGAATAAAAAAGTGGTTGAAAATACTTGGATATGTTGTTTTTTCTGCTTTGATGTCCTGTGTTATTTCAGTCTCAGAAAAGTCTTTGACCTGTTCGTCAGTGAGCTGTGATAAAATGCGTGGGTGCAGGAAAGACCTGTGTGGTCAACTGAGTTTCCTCTAAAGTCTGCCTAACTGGAATCTTCCCTCTGGCCGCGAGGAGGATGTTAAATGTTTCATGTAACCCTTTTTGGATGGCTAGTGAAAGATTAACATGGCTAAGCCTTTCTTAACAGTGCAGCCAAGGTGCTGGACTATCTTGTAATTGCTACTGACTTATACAGGTTCATGATACTCTATATACAAATGTTCAAACTGTGCTGTAACACGTGCAGCCATCAGTTTGTCATCTCAAATAACTTGTATTCTTAATTAGAGCTGGCAGAGGCTTTAATTCTTCAATTTGGTTGGTTCAACACATTGGTTCAGACTGAAATATCTCAACAACTCTTGGATGGATTGCCATGAAATTGTGTACAGACATTCATGGCCCTCAGAGGATGACTCCTACAGACTTTGGTGATCTCTTGACTTTTTCTATAGCAACACCAGCAGGTCAAAGTTTTCACTTACCAGGTGAAATATCTCAACATCCACTGGATGGATTTATGCAAAATTTGATAGATATCTTGTGGTTTCCAGATGATGTATTCAGCTGATTTTGGTAATCCCCCAACTTTTCATCTGGGTTTTATTGAAATATCTCAGCAACTATTGGAAGGATTGATGTAAAATTTGGTTAATTTGTAATAACTTTGATGCGCCAACCTTTTAGCCTCACAGAGCACAAAGCAGCCGCTCTGTTGGTTCTAAGTCTTATTTAGAGTTATCTGAATATGTCAGTACAAAGAGTTCAAAGCTTTTACCAGTGCTCAAGGAGTCTGATCATTGTAATCTTTGAACTGCAGTCTTACAACACATATTGTGTGTTGGTGGTGGCCATTGGTTTCCCCTTTGGGTGTGACAGCATAATTGCGGAGCTGCTTGGCCCTTCAGTGTTCCCACACTGTTCCCAGCTGATGTGAGACAAAAAGAAATACTATATTTATAATGCTGGGTTCAGTAAGGCTATTTCTGATGGTTACAGAGCTGCTCGAGAACCCACAGACAGACACCCTGCTGTAAATACCATTCTGGGTAACTCAAAATATTGCTTCTCTTGACTCTGGAATCCATTCAGCGTCAATACAATTGCAGTTCCTCAACAAACAATAGTCATAGTTTGGCCTTGAGAAGTGGCAGCGGTGATACATGTAATGCTTTATTGTTAGAATGTTATTCTAATGATCTCTGTTCAATTTTAGATGCCTTCGTCTTTGAAAAACTCAGTGACAGCATGGAGAAAGTCCGCAGTGACTTTGCCATGGAGACAGAGACAGATGGTGGAGGAATGGTGGGGATCCAGTCAGCCAGAGGGCCTTCTGCTGTGTCCACAAACCCCCTCAACTTCTCCCTCAAAAACTTTGGTACAGAACTCAGGTGAGACCATAAATGCAGTGAGATCTTCCTGTATCGTAGAAGGCTGATATTGTTCCCACAGTTTTTAATTAGGAAGTATATATTCTCGTCATTGTTTTCAGCCCCTGCTAAACAGGCAAAACTAGTTTATCCGCTACAGTTATGTGCCCCAGTAGAGCTGCACTGAGGAAAGAAAATACCACCTCGGTTCTTCCTGAGGTTGCCTGCAGCGGAGGAAAAGGTCACATCTATAGTACAATAGTTGTGGCCATACGCAGCCATCGACAGTTCCCCTTCTGGGGTATACAACACATCTATTCAAATGATCCAACACTCTAAAATGCCAAAAATGTGACATGTGGATTGGAATTTGTGCTGTATCAGTGATAGAATGAGAGTTCACTTGTAAAGGTAAAAAGCTGGGATGTTGCCTGCTCCTCATAGCATGTTTCCGAACGAGTCTGTTCCACGTTTTATTATGATTTAGCTTATATTTTTTTTTAAATGCAATGGGTCTTTAATACACGTATATAAAATATACTGAAACTAGTTGTTTGCTGATATTTTTCACTCCAGATGAACCAAACAGGGGCCAGAAGAGTGGCTAATTGTATTCAGTGGTTTTGTTTCTAAATCTATAAGTTTATTAATTCTGCAGTTATAGCTCATGATCAGAGCAGAGGCAGTTAAAGCTCAAGAATGTTACACCAGAACCATCGTGTTAACGGATGCTTCGGGTCGCAGTTACACTCATAAAGGGCGAGTCTGCGTGATTACAGTTAAAGCGTGTCTGCTGCGTTAGATGGACGCAGACCACTGAAGAACTTAGGTGAAACACGTTCGGTGTAGACGAGGTGTGAGGCAGCAGGGGAGCAGTTAAACCAAATAGTCATGTGTTTGCTGTGATCTCACATTCACAGGTGTGAAAAACAAAAGTAGAGTCAAAAAATAGAGTTACAGTCAGTCACAAGTCTTTTAACTTCTATTCAAGAATGCCTCAATATTTATGCAATTTTTGATTGTTATTTGAAATAGATAGTTTATTTGTTGTTCAAGCTCTCCCAGTGAGTAGTCTGGAGTTAGTAGAGATGTACTGTAGTATTGCTTTTTGGTTTTTTTTACAGCTGCAGTTCTGTGGTCCAAGGCCTTTTGAGAAAAGTGTTTAAAGACCTTAACAAAGGCAGTTTGTGCTAATGTTACCACTTACAAAGTAAAAGAGTCCTTGATTGTTCCTTGTGGATTTGAACAGCTTCTACATAGTAGCAGCCACTTTATTCCCAGCATAGCACTGGTCTTACTCGCTCTCCTGTCTGGTTTCTGTTCTTTCAGGAACTCCATGTCTTATCTGCGGCCAGGCCGAGGAGGTGAGAACAGGCGCAGTGTGTTTTATACCAGCAACAGCAGCGCAGAGGAGTGGGAGCTGGTAGATGCCCCGCCCAAGGACTTCCCTGAACCGAAACATCATCCAGACACACATAGACGTACGTTCATTTCCTGCTGCTTTACTCAGCCTCTGGCCAGGGTTTGGCACTCACTCTCAGCTTTTATATATATATATATATACATTTTTTATTTTTCATCTCTCATTTGCTGGATTGATGGATTAACAATGTATTTTCTTACCACTTTCCTGCTTTTTCCTGATGGGTGATGAAACTCTCCTCTCTCTCAGATTCCTTTGGATCATCGTTTACTTTCGACTTTGTGCGCAATTCATCGCGGCCTAAGAGGCCTTTGCTTCGAGACATGATGGGCACTGGGAGGTTTGGGCGCAACGTTGAGACACGCAGCTCTGAGAGCTCCCCAGTGGAGTGCAACGGTAGCAAATCTCTGGAAATGCAGCTTCGCCTCCAGAGCCAGCAGGAAGAACTGAGCCGCATGCAGCAGGAACAGACCAAACTCAGAGAGGAGCTGGCCAGTCAGAAGGTAGGTGGGCTGAACCAACACCAATTATTACAATAATTACAGCAATTATGATATCTCAAAATGAATGTAGCAAAGACTTTCTGGTTTTTACATTGTTGCATTTAACATGTTCAACTAGCACCAAGACTAACTTCATGATGTGTGAATTATCCACATAAGTGGGAATACTGGGCTGACTGGAGTGCTTTTACTGTCATTTCAGTCAATTCAGCAAAAGTCTGAGGTTGTGATGGAGCAGTTTGGAGGAATTCTGATGATCTCACTAATACAGGAAGACAGCAAATGATTTGTCATGCTAGCAAGAAATAAGGAAATAGCAGCTGTGTCATTCCCTCCCATTAGTCTCAAGTTCTTGTTTTGGTGTTTTAAGACTAATTGATGAGTAACAATGGCTGCAGAGCTGGCCAGATAAACATTTAATATATACATCCGCTATGAGATGGTTTACTGATCGTACAAACTTGAACAGTCAAACTGAATCGGGTTACTCGGACAAACTGAGTCAGCTTGCCGTCTCTGAGCAACTTTGTTTGAAATATGGTTTTGTTCCTGGCCAGCTCAAGAGTCCACATGTGGCTTTGTATTGTTAATACTATTGATTTATGTCCTGCAGGTAATGTGGGGCCTAGACTGAATTTATTAGTCACATTATGCCCAAATAAAAGAGCAAGATAACCCAAATACACACTTTGCCTTTGTTAAAAAACAGGTGCTAATGAAAGCTGTATGTTTAATTTTATTACTGTATCTGCAGTTGTATAACCAAGTGCATGTGAGTGTGTTTGAGTGCACGTCAGACACACATCAGTGCAAATTCATGTGCCAAGTATTTTCACATTGGACACAGTTTCCAAATACATACATACCTAATGATCTACACAGCTATGATAAACTTTATTATTGAAGTTCATGTTCTGATATTAGTTACAGGCTTCTCTGCGTGTAGTGCTGGCTGTGATTAGTGTTGCTAGGTTAGCACGACTGTGGCCGTTGTCAAAAACAGTGTGAACTAGCTGGTTTTCTCTCAGGAAGATCCTGATGCAATCTTGTGTCATCATTTCATCATGTAGTTAACAGATGGTCAAAACATCCATTTTTTATGTGAAATAGTCCCTATGATAATGTCGTAATGTCATCATTTTATGAAAGTGTGTTCACTTTTTATTTTGTTAGCTGGGTGATTTTTTTTTGTTTGTTTGTTTGTTTCAGTTGAGGTGGCCCACTTGCAGCAAAGCCTGATTAGTGTACACTGTTAGTGTTTGTGTTTTTTGATATTTAATAAATCAATTATTTTGGTTTTATTTAGTAACAGGCTGCAAAACTGTGGCTTCTTTTCTTACATATTGTAAAATTGCATGTGACTAGTCTAGGTTATTAGTCATAGAAAAAAAACATGAGGCTTCACACACTAGTATGCAAGTTAATAACTTATGGAAGCTCCAAAATTTACATTACTCTAAACTTATTATGCCTCTGTTTGCACCCAGCAGGGTCAATTCTAAGAAATGTTGAAATGTAATTAAAATTCAGTCTATAGATCAGCAGTTAAGAAATTAAAAATTTTGCAAAATGAATATGCAGTTGGAAAAACATTTTAAAATCTTTAAGATAATTTTTGAATTCACCTCACAGGTGAAAAACAAGCAACTTCATTTTAAAGCCTGATCTTTCCCCCGCCAGACATTGTATTGACCGAATAAATCCTCTCTTGTTAACCAGGAGCTGGTGAGACTTCTGCAGCAGACTTTAAGAACCTCTCAGTGTGATAGGCAGCCAGTGCGCCGCCCAGCTCCGGCTCCAGATTCATCTGCAGCCTCAGACCAGAACCAGGCTCCAGTAGTGACCCAGGAAGAGGTCACCCAATTGGAGACCCTGCTTCAGGACAAAGATGAACAGATCCAGTCCCTGTGCGGTCACATGGAGCGGCTCGCATTGGAGAAAGAAAGCCTGCAACAAGAGCTGAAGGGCCTGAAAATAAAGGTGGGGGAGATCAACGACCAGCTGGGCATGTTGATGGAGACCATCCAGGCCAAAGATGAAGTCATCATCAAGCTTTCGCAGCAGGCCCCTGAGCAAAGCGGCAACCCAAATGACTCTGGTACACCACCTCCCAACAAAGATCAGCAGGAAGTGGACATCCTTAAGGTACAGATGAAAACACTTAAACTAAAGCTGCACATTTTGAGAACTGTAAGCACTTTTTCCGAAGTGGGATTTGAGTATAATATTAGAACAAGACTCTTGCTTTGGCTTCAGTTTAACATGAAAAATCCTGTTTTGTTTTTTTTCATTGTTCGTTTATGCTCTGGTTAAATTTTCAATCTGATTAACTGCACACACTGTATGTTTCTTCACTTTCAGGACAGTCTTCAAGGCTACAAATCTCAAAACAAGTTCCTGAACAAAGAGATCCTGGAGCTGACAGTATTACGCAGAAATGCAGAGAGTAGAGAAAAGGCTTTGGAAGCAAAGGTACTATCTTGTGTTTGTTGGTATTACTCTGTTAAAAGAAAACAGGAAGCCTGAATAGCTTTTAAGGGGAAGTCCAGCATTGACCTGATTGACCTAAACCTAAAAATGCCAAGTAGGAAAAACTGTGTTTTGGCGGTGAGTATAACGGATATAATGTTAAACCTTTCTTCTTATCTTTGCTGCAGTATACGGCCCTGGAGGCTAAGTTGTGTCAGGTGGAGAGTAAGTATCTGGTGTTGCTTCAAGAGGTGAAGAGCCCAGTTTGTTCCTCCTCAGAGCAGAGCCATGCCAGTGATGTAATTTCTAGATTATTAGAGGATGCACTGCAGGCAGAGAGCCCTGACCAGCAAGAACACCTCATCTTCAAACCAATCACTGTCAGGTATGCCTTTGTGAATACGCGCCTTTATGTATTGTCCATACTGAAAAGTATTTTAAATTTTTCAACCAAACTGATGTTGGAAAAGAAAAATAGAAAGCGATAGCATGAAAAAATTAGCTCTAACATTTTAGATTTTTCTATTGTAAAGCTGTAAAAGCACCTAGATGTTGTCACTCTGCAATTTTGTTTACACTCTTACAAATGTTGCAAAGATAAATGGCCAAATGTAGATGTCACATCATATCAAATTAGAAATTTCAAGCACTGTCTGGAACATGAGTCAATCGTGTCCATCCCTCAGTATCAAAGGCCAGCTGTCCTTTATAGACATACTATTTTGTACCAAGATTCTATGACAAATATAGAAAAAAAAAATACAGAGACAAAAATATAGAGACACTGGTGTTGCTTCAATAGATTGTTTTGCACTGCAGTCACAAGACTTTTAACAGCTGCAACTCAATTTTTCTTGACTGGAAAAACTAGCTCCGCTGTTTTCTAGTGCTATCACTCTGACTTCTGTGCAAGCTCAGGCAAGCTTTGGGGCTCGTGAAAATGTATCGTTAGAAATTCAGGAAATACCCAACTGACTCAGAACTGAGTGAAGGTTAAGCAAATGTGGATTACCCCCCCAAAATTGAAACAACTCTTGGAATGAATTGAACATCACCGATTGATGATAATTCTTCCACATTTTCTCTCCGATTTCAACGTTAGTGAGTATGACGTGTTTGGCTTCAAGACTGTTCCTGAGGAGGAGGAAGAAGAGGAGAAGCTTGTTGCGAAGGTGAGAGCCTTGGAGCTGAAGTCCCTGTCCATGACAAATCAGGAGGTGTCCGTCGGGGTGAAGTGGGAGAACTATCTGGCCAGCACCATGAACAGAGACCTGGTGCGCTCCCCTGAGCTCAAGGCCCTGATTCGCTGCGGTGTTCCCCACGAGCATCGCTCCCAGGTGTGGCGCTGGTGTGTCTCCATCCATGTCAAGAAGTTCCGGGACCACTTGCCGCCCGACTATTATGAGACCTTACTAAACGTGGCCCGGGATAAGCCCAACCCGGCCTCGAAGCAGATCGAGCTGGACTTGCTGCGTACTTTGCCCAACAACAAGCACTACGCCTCCCCCAGTGCAGACGGCATCCAGAAACTCAGGAACGTCCTCATGGCTTTCTCCTGGAGGAATCCAGACATCGGTTACTGCCAGGGACTTAACAGGTACTGGAAATGTTCCAGATGTTTTACTTCTTCAACTAAGAGTCTTGTCGTGCATTTTAAACATTAATTTTTATTTCATTTCTTCAGGCTGGCAGCGATTGCCTTGCTCTATCTGGAACAAGAGGATGCATTTTGGAGCCTCATAGCCATCGTGGAGGTCTTCATGCCAAGAGACTATTACACCAAGACTCTGCTTGGCTCTCAGGTAAACAAACTCAAAGGTTATATGTGACATTTGAAGATACAGGAACATGTTGCTGCTTCTCTCTGGTATTAGTGATGTCATGGTCATGACTTACCAGAGCAGGAATGCATAGCAGTAATCAGAAATGTACGCTTTCTCTCTCTCTGCTGAATTGGATCCCATGTTTTCTCCCTTCTGTGAAAATAAAAGTCTCATAGAAAGTCATGTCACGGTTGTGTCTGTGCAGGTTGACCAGCGCGTGTTCAAGGACCTGATGATCGAGAAGCTACCACGGCTCCATGCCCACTTTGAGCAGCACAAGGTAGACTTCTCCCTCATCACCTTCAACTGGTTCCTGGTGGTGTTTGTGGACAGCGTTGTGAGCGAGATCCTCTTTAAGATCTGGGATGCCTTTCTGTATGAGGGTCCAAAGGTAAGAGGCCAAGCAGAGAGTAGAACTGTTATCCTCTAATCTCACATAGCCAGATGTTTCCGGACAAGCTTAGAGAGTTCCGAAAAAAGCTCATAATAAAATTAGATAAGGAGGCCTTTGAATAATAATGACAAAGATTTGGCTGCAAGTTTAAATTTGCCCACAGCAGAAGATGGTATCTGTAATAAGTTTTCTGTTACACAAGAGTCAGTTTATCAGTTGGCCATATCAACCCATTGTTTTTCCAACCTTATTTAACCAACATTTGTGTTTGAAGCCTGATAAACCAGAGCTATGGGAAGGTTAAATCTCCACTATTCAGTACTTTTATGGATCCAATAATTATGTATAATGTGAAAATGGTCACTCATTGTGTCAAACCCTCATACTCTGCAGTGTCCCTCAGCTCTACAAAGCTTTTCAGCTTCTTTTAGCTCAATGTTTTGGTTTTATGGCCCACGAATTCTGTTCTTATGAACCTCATTCCCAGCAGCAGGCAGCTGTTTTCAGCAAAAAACCCACTGTACACGACCTGCCCAGCACCAAACAGCAGATAGACAAAGTTAGCAACTGGCTCTTGAACCAACACTTTTCAATCTAAAGATATAGATGAGTTAATGGAGACTAAAACAGAGCCAAAAGAAGTGTCAAAATTGGATCCACATTCACCAGGTGGCCAAAGCCACAACTGTAAATGAATGCTAATGTTGCTCCATGTTTGCTGGATGTGTAAATGAGCAATTTTTTGCTAACATGTTTGCCAAAACATTTTTAGCTGATAATATGGCAGAAGTACATGGTTTTTGGCTTTTAGAGGAGTTCCCAAGTAGCCAAAAATAATTGTGTATGTATTTTTATGTTAGGAAACTATACTATGCTGTTAGTTCAGAAGAAATATTCTGGGCAGACATTCCTCTATCTGTAATAAATACTGCCTTAAGTCTTCTGAAGGGTCTTTGCGTGTCAGAGGCATGATGTGTTATGATCTATGGTCACACAAGGAAAGTCATGAGGCAGATTTCACGGCTTTGATATTTTTTTTTCTCCACAGATCATATTTCGCTTCGCTCTCGCTCTCTTCAAGTACAAAGAGGAAGAGTTTTTGAAGTTGCAGGATTCCACAGCCATCTTCAAATATCTTCGATGCTTCACGCGCACAATCCTTGATTCAAGGTAAAGCAACTGCAATTTGTTTTGGTATTTGCAGTGATGCATATAAGCACTGAGGACGACAGTACAGTCTAGTAAGAAGGAGCGAGATAATGAACTTAAAACAGTTGATCAGATCTCTTTGCTGTGTGGCTGACATATACAAGCAAAAAGGTGATTTCCAGTCTGTTAGTTTTGCATCTGTGGTCATTGCAAAAGCATTAAAAAGTGATGGAAACTACACAAAAATGACTCTTGAGATATTGGTTGGCAGTTGGAAATGGGTAAAACATGAGTCCCATCTTAACATCTCGTTAGGTGACGTTTGTGCACTGTGGAACAATATAAAATAGTTTTTTTCATACAGATCACTTAAACAGACAGATGAAGCCAGCAAAGTTACGCATTCAATGTCTGAAAAGGAATTAATTCAATAATCTCACATATCACACAGCACAGAGAATGAATAGAAAAGTATTCCACACTGACAGGACTGTTTCTTGACCCTTTTTTCCCAGGAAGCTGATGAACATCGCTTTTGTGGACATGAACCCGTTCCCCCTGAGGCAAATCCAGAACCGCCGCTCCTTCCACCTGGAGAAAGTCCGTCTTGAGCTGACCGAGCTGGAGGCGATCAGACAGACTTTCCTCAGGGAGAGGGAGACGTCTCAGGATGGACGGACCTTCGTCAGCGACGATGAGGAGGACAATTGAGCTTAAGCCTGTCGCATTTTCAGGCCGCGTCACTTAAGTATGAAGACAAAGAGGTCGACTCCGCAGACCAGTGATGCATCGCAGTTGTTAAAGGGAGTTCTTCTTAAAGAATTGTTGGAGTTGGTCTCCGCATCAGAGCTGGACCAATCAACTTTCTACAAATTCTGAGCTTAATCGCATCAAAGGACCAAAACATTACCGGCCAAATGGGCTTTCTATCAGTATTCCTGCCTTTTTATTTTTTGTAAATGCCTTATTTGCTGTATGCTTGTGTTTTATGTGATGGCCAAAACAGTACACTCGCCCTACGGCTCTTCAACTTCCAATGCCGAGTTTAACACTTACAGTCCGAATCAGTATTTTTCAAAACATGGCTGTGATCTTTTGATAATTGGCAATTTTATGCCTGTTGAAGGAATGATTGTATTTTTTTTTTATACTTGTCTCCATTAGGATTCGGAGTTTTCACTTTCCTTGCCTCAAGCTGTGGCTCCTTTCATCTACATCTTACAAGAAAAATAGTTTACTTTTTAAAAATATTTTCCACATCGCCACTCAACAACACATCTCTTGTGTTTGATCCCTGTGTCTGTTGATGCACTTGAATCACTTATGCTGAAATTTGACTTTTGCTGAAACTTTTAGTTTGCTGAGAATTTGAGCCCGCTGATCGTTTTAGTAATTCTAAAATGTACATATCATTCCAGTTTGTCTGCGGTTACATAGAATAGACACAAAGATTTACCATCAAAGGTAGGATCAAAACAAAAAAAGCAAGTGGAACATTTTGACTAACCTCATATTTTTTATTTCAGCCATCAAACGAACAACATCGGTCAGTTCAGTTTACTTTATCTGCCCATATTAGGCAGATTTTCAGACCATTAATAATGTAATATTATTTTACACGGATGTACCACTTAATAATACATATTTTCCAAGGGCATGTTTATAAAGCTCAAACTGTTTTGCACCTATATTTGTACTGGATTTGGATAGGAGAAAATTCTGCCATTGGCATCAAAACACCATATCAGTGCATCCGATTATCAGATTATTTCATTTAAACTGTCGTAAACTGTGTTTTTTAACCTGCCGTAAAAAAAACCCCACCCTGCCCGAGAGTACTGCTCTTAAATGTTAATGTTTTATTTCCTTTTAATGTTCTTGTTTCCCAAAAATGTGGGTTTTGTTAACTGTTTAAAGGATTCACTTCCCGCTGACTACAACGTACTTTGCAACATATTCAGTATATGTTCAGTATAATGCTGGGACTGTTTATCTGAGCCCTGTATGAAAATGCTGATGTATTTGCATTCATTGCCCTCAGGGTGGCAGTATAACATTTGTCTCCCCAGTGTTTACACTAGTTCACCGGTACCCTCCACACAGTACGGACTTAAAGTTTCAGTGGAATGGACAATAGAAATGTGATTTATAATCAATGAGGGAAACATTTTAGGAGATTGTTGTGACACGTTAAGCAGCATCTTTCTCTCACATCCAGGTACTTTCAGATGACAGTAGCATCACCACCATGTTCTTGCTTACACCAGTCAAACAATTCCTACTATTTAACAGACCAATGTGTTAAAGTTATGTTCCACATATCAACATTTGTTCAGAAAGAAAACATTTTTAGATTTGGTTAATCAACATGTTAAAACTGTGCTGTTTGAATGGGAATCTACAAGAGGGAACAAGTACGTTTTTCTCACTCTTATGTGCTGATATATTGTTTACAGCTTGTTATAACTTTTAATTTCCTTTATTTTTATTTTACTTTAAGCTGTTTACAGATATTTAGTTGCTGTTACTTACAAAATCAATCACATTTTCTCTATTACAATATTGTCCGCCAAAGCATTTTGCTGAACTTTTTCATTGGAGCACCTGAGCGTCTGGACCAATGCCAGAATTGTAGTTGTTTTGATGATACAAATGTAAATGGAGAGAAAAAAAGGCCTTTTTAGAGACGTTGAAATTGAATTTATTTTTTCTTTTGAGAGCAGGTCTCTCTAAAGATCAGAATTTTCAAGCTTGACTCTGTCAAACATAAAAAGTTAATGTTTTCTTAGGTCCACTCAAGTTATCAGACAGCTCACACTGTTGAAGGTTTTCAATTTTTACTCCTATTTCAATACACAACTACGGTTCCAAGGAAAGTCTGCATGCATTTTTCATGTTTTCTTTTAGTTTCCTTTTCACATTGAATAAGCTACATTTAAACATATCACCTTTTTCCTTTTTTTTCTGTTGCTTTTCCCTGCAGTGTATTGCACAAGTGTAGTGACAAGACGACTTCAGAACATTATAAGGCACTTCACTTTTTTGTATGTAAATCTGTTTGATAACTTGTTAATCAATATCATTGGACAACAGAAATTGCAAAACATATATGTTACAAAATTAAGTGTAAGCCACTGTATTTTTTTGTAATAGTCTACCAGTTAAAAGACAAATTCAATAAACCATGGCTGACTGAGTGTGTTGTGGCTCTTGCGAAGGTGTTGGTGAGAAGCAGGAAAGGCAGCTTGCTTTAGTAAATATCACTTCCTTAAATGCTCGTTGAGTAGTAAACACCAGATGTGTCAGTCATTTTTATTGATAGCCTGCCTCTCTCATGGTGCAGTTTCATAATAGAGCCATCAGGGGGAGGGACTTGTGCAGACACAAAAGCCTGATGGTGCTGCCACAAGTGACAGAAAACAACAGAGACGCTGAAGGAGACGTTTTTTTGACTGAGCTGCGACCATGAGGAGACCAGACCAACAGTAGAAGACGTGGGAACAGATGCAAGTGTATCTTCAGCTCTGCATCTGACTGAAGGTGAGAAATAAGTTACAGCTGCAGTCAGTTTGTGCCATTTTAAGTGTGACATGAAACTTACCAGATAGGAAGTTTGTGGTATCTGTTTGTACTGTTTTATCTTCACTTTTTTGTGTGTAGATATGTGTTTACTGCTATATTGCACAGTGGATTACTAATTCAGACAAAATGTTTCACAACATATACCCTGCCCTAATTACCCAAATGCTCTTTTCCTCTCATTTGTAATCCTGTTATAATCACAGTAACTAAACTCTGTTACACTGACCAGCTTGGCACAGTTTTATGAGTTGTACTTATTAAGTAATGAAGCCCCAATCAGCATTTAGACAGATTAGGGGCTATTTTTTATTTCCTTAACTGGTCAAGTTAAAGTGTTTAAACTTTCTCAATACCACGGTGAAAGTACATACATCTCTGAGATGGAATGCCATACGGCAAGCTGGGGCATGTAGTAAACATTTTCATCACTCTGGTTAGAAATCTACAGGAACTCCTCTTTGCATCAGCAGGATTGGACTTGCGGAGAAAAAAAAGATAGCCGGATAGACAGACAAGAGGACGGACTGGCTTTAGTGGTGCATATCAAGGAGATCACCATCAATGAAGACACCCGGCATGGCGGTATTCAAGCAACAAAATGTGGATGATTTCTATGAAATTGGAATGGAACTAGGAAGGTAAGTAATTTTCTAAACTGTTTAATGAAGCAGTAGAAGGAGTGTACAGAAAATGATCCTCCTCACTTTGAGTGTGATTCAGCTCGCCCCTGTATGCCTGAGTGGTCCTCATGTGTGTGTGTGTGCGGGGGTATGCAAACAGCTGGCCTGTTGAAGCTTGAAATTGGGAGTGTCGGTGTGTTTAAGTTGGCTGAGGTTTACAGCAAGAGATAAAGTTTCAGGTAAACGCACTCTAAGAAAACAAGTTCTGTATGGGTACAATATGTTAAATGCAGTAGAGAGAATAGACTCACATTTACTGTCTATTCAAGACTACAACTCTCATTCAGGGTGGAGGATACATGTGTTGGCTGGTGAGCGGGAGTACTAACCAAGCCCATACAGAGCAGACATAAAGGAAACTGTGTCCCATGGGGAAATAAATTATAGGAAGTTGGCAGAGTGCAATATGGACTGAGGAAGCTACAAATCCATTCAGCACAGAAGGACAGCTTGGGCATGTGCACCACTTGCTAACAGAAAGATAGGGTGTGAAGGGAAAGCATCTGACATCTCACCTTTCACTGCTAATCAAAAATATACACTATGTCCCAATGTTTGCTGGCCATTTAACTTCTTTGACACACCCTATGCTGTTGAAATGGGTTCTCCAGCTGCGTATATATGCTTTTGTGTCCAGTACTTACGGTATTCCTCATATATTTTCCTTTATGAAATATTCAAGTGCATCTGTGAAGATTTCAAGGGGGAAAACACAAGTAGGCCGATGTAAAGAGGGATGTGACTGTCTGCACTCTCCCACTGTTTCAGCAGATATGTTTGTATTTGGCAGTAGCCATCTCTTATGTTATAGTCATCATACTGTTTAATGTAATGTCAGACCTTTAATAAGAACAACAGTTGTATCATCTTAGGTTTGGCATGTATAGTTTCAAGGGCAAGGCCTACATTGTCATCATCTTTTCAAATTAGCTGAACATCTTTTGGAAATAATTTCAAATTCACAAGCACTCCTATTTGTTGTTTGAGTCAAACTTTTAATTGTGGCGGTGTAAACAATGTAAACCATAAAGCCTAAATGCAGCAGTAGTGGTAGCTACATCACTTTGAGGTTATGGAGCCTAATTAAAATTGTGTCCCTTGAAATGTTTAGGCAGATGAAAGAGAAGTTGGCAAACACAGGCATAAACAACCAACTCTTGGTATTGGCCAATATAGGTCTATATTATTTTTTAAATATATGCGCCTTTAGGCTAAACAATCGGTTTCTGTATTGGCCAAGAATTTTCATATCAGACAGCAGTGCATCACTAATTGACTCATGAAACACAACAGCATTTTATACTGTATTATAGTTTAACTTTTTTTTTTACTGTGGAAATGGTATTATTTTTTCCTTGTATAGGTATTAAAAAGGTCTTAAAAGTCAATAAATTTGAAGTTGAGAATTGAGCAGAAACGCTGTATTAATAAGAACAACTTTTATGTTACCGGGTACATTGGATTTGCTTTCTGAAGAGCGTCAAAGTATCTGAACCAACAATAATTTATTAACAACTTATTAACATTCACACACTTGATGGATTATTGTAAGAACCATTTAGTAATGGTGTATCAGCAGATGATTAGAGGGGTCTTCACAGTTAAGTAAAAAGCTAAAAAGACAAGCCAGAAGTTGTTTTAATCAACAGCTTTTAACTGATAACTATTAAACATTGGTGAAATATTTATTAAAGGCTCCCTCCACTAAAAAATTAGTTATTCTTACTCTCACCTGACTGCATTTGAGCTTCACTGTGCAGAGTTTGACATTAGAAGACTGTTTTCACATTCAAAGGGGGAAAGTTTCTCCATGCTCACCTTAAATCTGAGTTAAAGGCTTGTAGCTACAAGCATGACTGGTGACATCACAACTAGTTTGGAAGCTAATCATGGTCCCGTATGAACTTACACAAGTGTGAAACTTGAAGCCTCCAGTGCACAAACATTGCACAAAGTAGGAGATGGCATTTAGTCAGTTGTAAAGCCAATGGTTGAAAATGTATAACCTTTATAAAAAAGATTATGAAAACATGATAAAGGTTTTAGAAAACTCTTTCTAAAGAGTTTCTAAATGGTTTATGAACTCTTTTTAAACCCATTCTAAAAGTTGCTTCATTGTAAAGTGCTTCTGGTAACAGGACTGTCTGACGATAAGGAAACGCACCATCTAAAGACTGACAATATCATTGTGTTGTGGTGATGCTGAAAGGGTGTTACTTGAAAAGAGCCCAGCATTACTGTCAAGAGATATAGAAACTTGTGGTTAAAAAGGCACAGATGTCTGAAACTGAAAACGTATCTGAGAATTTTATCACCAATCTGGCAGCTAAATGTTTTCCTTGCAGTTATTTTGTCTTGCTGTGATGGGTTGGTAGTGAGTTTTGGAGGGTTCAGCCCACTCCACCCACAGTTTGTGACAGCCTCTTGGGTTCAGACCTCTCCATACGCCACAAAGGAAAGTTACTCAATTGTCCTCACAAGAGGGTGGGGAAAATTTGATGAAGGGGGCCAAAAACTGATTTGTATTTAAGTATTTAAGATGTTCTCTCCTCTGTGGAACTGTTGAGCCATTCATATGAAAGTCAGTTCATCATAACGTCCCCCTTGTTGACAGATTTTAATGTCATAGGGCCCCACGCAGTTGTACTCAATGTTTCTTTCCATACTGACGGAGACTTTTTAGTAAACCTATCTGTAAAACAACCCTTTACTTGAAATGTGAGGCATTTACTGACCTGTCTTCCCGTCTGATTGATGACTACTGATGATGACATACAGTAGGAAGTGTCACAGTGTCAGCCCACAGCTGCCACTAGCCTTCACACGAGACTGTTGAGACTGGTGAGCTGTTACCATAGATGTATCATAAGAACTCTCTCTTGGCTGTTACACAAGTGTCTGCGTCAAGGCAAGACTGGGAAAAAGGACTCTACCTGTCAACAACAGATTCCTTCCCCAAGAAGCTTTTATACATTTACTGCTTTCTTTACTAGATGCCAATACCGTGGTGACCATCAGACACTGCGTGTGCCTGTAATGAATGAAACAACGTCATCTTTGTTAGTTATCATCAAGCAACGACAAGAATTAACAGGATGCTCCGTTGGATAGGAAGTGCCATTGTTTTTGCGTGCCTGAACAAAAATAAAGGCTTGTCAACTTCCTCCAAATTTTAAACTCTGCCTATGGTAGCATGCACTTGCATCATAGTGGGTATGAGTCCTTCACCTTTGTGGTGTTTTTTGTTTTTGCCATGCCAGTGGTGTGGCTGGTGATGTCGGTCCACCATTTTGTTCCTCGAGTCTTGAGCCCAAGACAAATTTCCCTTCGGGGACAATAAATGATATCTTAACAACTGTTACAGTTGTTAACAACTGTACAGGCATTCATGTACCCATTCATTCTGGTGATCCAACTTTTCATCTAGCACCATCAGGACAGAATCTTACTTAAAACCAGTGGTTTTCCCATCACCTTTAGCTGTACTTTGTGTTAAGTATCAAGTTAACATGCTAAACTAAGGATGTGAACATGGTAAACACCTGCTAAACATCACCATGTCAGCATGCTAAAGTTAGCTAAATTTGAGCTGAAAGCATCACTGTACCAAAGTACAGCCTGGCAGAGCTGCTCACATGGCTTTAGACTCCTGTTATTAAATTACTCAAATCTCTAGTTCCAACTGAACACAGGAACACGGAAAAGGTCACACCACATGTTATGCAAAGTGTTTCCCAGTTACTGCAATATGTGTAATTTGTAGAAATAGTCAGTACATTCACACAGAAGGAAATTAATTACGAGTTTTCAGTTTGCAGAAGTTTGTCGTCTTTGTAGAGGACGCAGGGAGTGCAGCAATGTACATTTAAGGCCACCGTGTTCACACACTGGATGTGTTGAAGTGAAAAGAACTGACAGTCGCGAGGTGGACAGGTGCTGCTGATCGTCCCAGTAAAGTGCTAGAATTTCTCCAAAGGGATTTACATGATGTATCTATAGCAGCCACAGTAGGCGTGCGTGTACAAGGAGCAGAGGATAAGAGTGTGTGTAGTCAGACATTCCTGCTGTCGAATAAGTGAAAAATGTGTTTATACAGTGCAGCCCGATACAGGGAACTCCGTGTTGGCCTCTTGTCTTGGACATTCCCAGAGTTCCCGTTTGACAGAGGTCAACCCGTTACTGTCAGCACACTCATACAGCCCTGCCTCTCCATAGATGCTTTGTTGAGACTGGACCACTTCAAAACCAGTGAGAATCTACAGTGTCCTGAACACTTCATGATGCAAATGTTGAGATATTTCATACTAATAGCAGATAAAGCGGTTGTCAAATTGTGTATTTGGGTTATTAAGCATTTGTTACTCTAGATAATACAGCTTTTCATCCTCTGACATGACAAAAATGATATTTTTCTGCAATGATGAATGTGATCAGCTTTTCCTTTCTTCCTCCACTTTCACTTCACAGATGGTTGGGGTGGTTAGGGACAGGGCTTGGTCAATTATGAATCTGGCCGTCTTTGTCACGCTGCCCCAGAGGTTGTTCAGTTGAGAAATGTGTTTAAATATTGGGCCGGCGCCACTTGTCCGAGCATTCCTCCAACCTTGGCTATGGATAATGACCTTCAGCTGTTGGGAGTGGAAACTCTGTGGAGAGATGGTACTTTCAGCCCCAGTGGCCAGCTTAGAGCTAATGCAGCCGGCACGCCTGGCCCGTTGTGGAATACCACTCCCAGCATCACTGCTCTCTCCGCTGTTACTTTACACTCCACAGCAACGCTAAAGTAAAGCCCCTGCAATGACATTTGTGTTGTGCACTGTCTCGGGTTTGGGCTACAACCATCAACACGAGGGGTTATTCCGTTCAGTCTTGCTTAACAGGCGAATCAAGGACACTGTTGCTGCTGCCATGTGACGATTCCTCCCCTCGGGGTACTTGCCTGTTTTTGCAAGTGGAATTCATTGAGTGACTTACCCTCCTCCTCAGTTCACACATTATCGTAGTCATCTCTAACAGGGTCAACCTTTCAGATGTGTCTCAGGGGTGGAAACGTCCTGTGAATAGAACAGATAGAGGGAGCATTTCAGATTCCATGCTGCTCTGCTTCAGCCCCATGCAGCATGTGTGTGTGTGACTCTTTGAAGACCATTGTTCAAAGAGTCTGTCCCGCATCCTCTGTTGAGACATATTCTCAACGTAATCTGACCTTGACAGTGTTTTTGTTGCTGTGATAAGAAGTAAATTGTCTCAATAATAACCACCTGGGGCTCTGTGATTTTAAGCAGGTGAAATGGATACTTCTCTAGAACCTGGAAGCGTAAAAATTGTTCAAGAACATTCTTCATTAGTAGACACAAAGGGTGGCACAACACCAGGAACACCTGTGCAACCTAAAGCAGTGCAATTAATACTACTGTACTTTTGTGAAGCGTATAATCTTGTTTCTTTTTTTCAGATTGTGTCTTCGACTGCCTACAAATGTTGATTTAAATGCTTTAAGGCCATAATTTGCAGTGTTGCTTGCTTATATTGTAAGATGTACCAACTATTCTGCCCCCTTAGTAGAAAATCTGGGCTTACATAGTAACAGTAAACCTCAGAAACTGATGTTTTTGTGTACTTGAGCAAGGCAAATCTATTGGAAGGCTTAGTTAAACGCCTCAGTGGAGCTGCTCCCAGATGTGATTGTAGAACTGAGTAAGCACAGCACAGGGTGTGCCTCATAAAGAGCAAACTGGCTCAATCGTCCCACACTGAGGCGGTAAGGGAAAGGTTATTGAGTCAGAAGGGTTACCTAAAACTACAAAGATGATTATGGCGGTATAAACATTCGCATATAATCCGCTGTTTGTTTTGTGATGAGCTGGAGCTATGAGTGTGTCAGCACACTTTGAAAGTACAAGTGTAACCTGCCGTATGAAATGAGCTTGGCAGGAGCTCAGTGGGTATTTGTATGTTTCTGGACTGTTGAACAAACTGTGTTTGTTTGAGGCAGCCGTTATCAGCAGCTCCTCTCAGCGTTCCTCCTTTCTACTCTTCCTCCAACTCAGCAGGCCCTCTTCTTCTCCCCAGCAGCACAAGCAGCAACAGCAGCAGAGAGGTGGCAGGTGGCGAATGAGCCTGCGAGCAGAGCTATTCTTAGCCCACTAGACACCATGATAATAGTGGACACAGACTGGACAACCTCTCTCAGCCACCCTGGAATCTCTGTGTGGACAGTTATGTCCAAAACATACAAAAGGCCAGCCAGTTATTATCTGTTTCCCTTCTTTGTGAGGTCTTTCACATTGTCTAAAAATACATGTCCAAGCTACACTGTGGAATAAACAAATAATCATAATTAGCTTTAATATATTTCAGCCAAACATTGTAGTCTGTATGCATACTTTACTGAGTATTCCTCTTGTCAAAGATAACGTTCATCTTCCCCACTCAGAAACTCTCTTGCAGCTCTGCCACCACCCTCACCCTCATCTCTTCCTGTGGGATGACACTGAAGGGTCAGTGACTGAGAGGGTTGTTTTCACAGTCTGAATGTATAGAGTGGGCAGGTCAGCCCACAGCAGCAGGAAACGTGTAAAGTAGCAGGAGTGGCAGCAGGCTTTGTCAGGTCTGAGATTACAAGTGCTGCTCTGATAATAAAGCCATGGAGACTCACAACATATATTTAACTGGGCGACAGCGCTGGAAAATGTTTTCACACTTCTCATTCAGTCTGTCAGTGGGTCAGTTATGAGTGAAATGACTCTGTAGTTATGTTAGGGGAGAGTGACAACAAAGGAAAATGTTACACCGAGTTTATTGATGGAGCCGTGCCAGCGTTCTTAAAGTCATTTGAAGTCATTAACCCATGTCATAAATACATATCCACAGGCTGTAACATGCATAACAAGAACTCAGTAAAAACTGAAACAATGATCCACTGAGAGATGAACTGTAAGCCACACCTCTGTTGTGAAATATTCAGCGTTTTTGGGATTGTTTCAATGGACTGATCTCATGAGGATGGCTAGAAATTTGGCAGGAAGGTTGCTGGAGGGGGAGGACAGCAACTCTGTCCACACTGCCGGCCTATCTGATTGTTCTCTTGTCTGTCTGGGAAACAGGAAGTGATGGGTTATACCGCAATATTTCAGTAATTTTTGACACTCAACTTCCTCCCATACGTTATAGCTATATCCTGTTGTTAGTTGATGAGAAGTTCATTTAAAAAAAAGATACCTAAAGAAACAAAATTTAACACAAACAATATTTTTCAACAGCAATAATAGCATTAAGTGATGCCAGTCTTTTTTTTCTGTTTTGTGTCTGTAGTGGGCAGTTTGCAATTGTCAAGCGCTGCATAGAGAAGAGCACAGGTGTTGAATATGCAGCCAAGTTCATCAAGAAGCGCCAGAGTCGAGTCAGCAGACGTGGTGTAAGAAGAGAGGAGATCGAGAGGGAAGTGGACATCCTGCAGCAGCTCCAGCATCCCAACATTGTAGCGCTGCACGACGTGTATGAGAACCGCACGGATGTGGTGCTTATCCTCGAATTGTGAGTCACTGCATCATCCAACAACACATCACCATATCCTTACATTTAAAAGAACAGAATCCCCTCATGCTTGCCAGTTTACACCGGTGTTTAACCTTAAAACATCCAAACATCTCCACACAATCATTCGTTTTTTGCATTTCTCCTGCAAAAGAAGTCAAAGGATACTTAACATAACGCACAGCATCTTGTTTTAATATAAAACATCAGTGGAACTTTTTGAATGTTTCAGACCAACAATGGTTAAGTTTTGTCTGTGCATAGTAACAGTTCACTGTGAGTTTGTATCTGTGTACACAGATTGTTTGTTGAACCTGTGTTTGCTGAAAACCTCTGCCAAGATCATGTGTGCCAGAAAGAACCGAGTGTCTCTCACAGAGTCGATAACGCTTGTGTTGAAAAGAGGCCTCAGATGACCTCATCTGTGTCCAGCAATTGCCTGGGAACATGGAGGCACCAATTAGGACTAATTGAAATATCAGTCCAATTAAAACTGGGATGAATTGACTGACATTTTTCTGTTCAGCTGCAGGATCATGATTCATTCAGTCAGTTATGTTTTCTTTGTATGAATGTAAAAGAACATTGTGCTTATGGGCTGCCAACTGATCAAAGGACACTTTAAACCAATTGCAGCTTTTCAGAAATTTTAGTATGAAAAGAAAGAGAGCTAGATTGCTTCATAAGTAGGGCAAAATGACACAAAACAGACCTGAATTGTTGCCACAAACAAATGTATTTAAGGCATCCTGAACCAGCACATCCAAATCCTGAGAACACACTTTAGATAACCTTCAAGAGAGCCCTCGCTCCAGATTATCTGAGCCCACAGGATGAGTCCTTAAGTGTCTGTGTGTATGTTACAGGGTTTCTGGAGGAGAGCTGTTCGATTTCTTGGCTCAGAAGGAGTCTCTCAGTGAAGAGGAGGCCACTCAGTTTATCAAACAGATCCTCGATGGAGTCCAGTACCTCCACGCCAAGAGGATCTCACATTTTGATCTAAAGGTACAAAAGATCCATAAGTGACATTTGTGCATCACATGTAAAACTGTATTTTGCTCATATCGTACTGTACGTACATGCAAGGTTGAGCATGTGAAACTGTGAAATATATATAGCAGGTGTCTAATGTACATGCCGGTAGAGTTTTGCTATTCTGAATCACTCATCCTTCCTGTTTTCTGTGGCTGAGGTCCAAACTCTCAGATACAGACACCTCAAGGTTATCTCATCACTTTCAGAGCGCAGTGTCGCCCACGCTGCTCGCTGAAAGTCACAGCCCTGTTTTTTTCTACAGCTGCGGCTCCTCACTCTCTACGCTTTTCATTTGGCAATTAAGGAAAAAGAATGCACAGTGAAGGGCTTGATTCAGACCTTCCCGAGGCTTTGACCTTCAGTGCACGATGACAGATTTGTGCACTAATTAGTGCTTAACATTTACTGCGAAATCAGAAGGTTAATAGTCAGTCAAGGAAAATGTTGAAACTGTTGTCCAGTTAGCATAGATATTACAGCTGTTGACCTTTACATTGATTTATAGGAATCCAGAGTAACTCTAGAGGGTTTGTAAATCCCCCCAAAAATATGCTTAATTGCTTTCATATTACACCATAACAATTGTTGCAATGTTTTTCTTCAACGCTTACGCAAAAGGCGCCTTTCACCAGGTAACATCTATTATTCAGTGTTGTTTATGTATTTCCCAATCTTGGTATTAGCTGAAATCTGCTGACAAATGTGCCTCCCTGTGTTGTTCTTTTTGTACTTCAGCCTGAAAATATAATGCTACTGGACAGGAATGTTCCTCTACCCCGCATCAAACTCATAGACTTTGGACTGGCACACAAAATAGAAGCTGGGGCAGATTTTAAAAACATTTTTGGAACCCCTGAATTTGTTGGTAAGTGCTTTTCGAACAAGTTTTCAGTAGTGAGAAAAGTGTTTGCACTGTAGGACATTTTAAGAAGAAGGCTTGGTGTTTTGCCTGGCGCTGTTTGTGATGCAGGAGTGTGTGCTGTCTATTTTCAGCTCCAGAGATAGTCAACTATGAGCCACTGGGATTGGAGGCAGACATGTGGTAAGAGCCTTTAATTACCTCTGACTCTGCTCCCTTCCATACAGCAGGCTGCAGTACATAACTTTGGATTAACCTTGTGCTGTTTTTTCACAGGAGCATTGGAGTCATCACATACATACTGTAAGTTGGGATGATTCATGACTATGAAGGGGGATCTTAATGTACCTAAAGGGATTTTCGAGGAAGGTCTTAGTCAGCGTATGAATGTTTTTGCTGCCGTTTCAGCTTGAGCGGCGCGTCACCTTTCCTCGGTGACACAAAGCAGGAGACGCTGGGAAACATCTCGGCGATGAACTACGATTTTGACGAGGACCTCTTCAGCAATACAAGCGAGCTGGCCAAGAGCTTCATCAAGCAGCTCCTGGAGAAGGACACGAGGTAAAAGTAACGGGTCTCTGACAAACAGCAGAACAGCTGAAGGTCAAAGGTCATGTCTGACAATTCCAACACAAAGCCCAGTAAGGTTTCACAGCAATAAATCCTAAGCACATTAAATATGCGGTCCTGATCCAAATGAGAATGAAAGGGCAGCCAGTCCACAGAAATCTAGAGCAAAGGATTTGGGCACATTTCTTTTTGCTCAAATTCACTGACACCATGTGATTCACTAAATGAAATAAGCTAAATAAACATTATTTATACTTTAAACTAATTACCGGAAGCAAAGCATTTGTATATACTTATCTGTCTGTGTAAATGTGATCTTGTTGTTGCTTAACACATGTTTCCATTTAAATGCACCCCCAGGAAACTAAATATTCTTGCGAAAGTTGTGGTGACCTGAAAGTATTCCTGAGAGTTTCATATCCTAAAGCATGATCGCTCACCCTGCCCTGGGTGTATTTACTCAGCTGCGGTTTCTTCTCCTTTCTCTCATCACTTTAGAAAACGGATGACTATACAGGACGCCCTCAGCCATCCTTGGATAAAGGTATGCACTTGGTTTATTCTATATTATAGCATGTTTCTGTATTCTCTGTAACTGCTGTCAGAACTCCACCCAAAAATGTTTAACAATATGTAACTGTAGTTAGTGTCAAAGGTCACATTAGGGTAACAGGGTCATTTCTCCTAGGAGAGACAAATCCATCTTTAAATGTGTGAAGAAATTTGAATATAGGCTCAAAATCCCAGAGTACACACCCGTTATCTGCCTATATGTTCCTTCTATTGCACCACAGAAACAGTATATCGTATCCATCACTGCACCACAACCCCCACTCTGGGAATATTTATTTCACCCTTCACCTATCAACAAGCTCCACACATCTGAGCTGTCTTTTACCGTCTGAAAGTTCAATAGCTCTTTTTTCGAGAAATGTCAGCGAACTGAAGCAAGATCTCACTAATTGTGTTTTTAATGGCATGGACATTTAACACCCTGTAACATAGAAGAAGTCTACTCCAACACTGGCTGCTGAAATGCATGTGAATGGTGTTTTTGCTGTGGAGTCATCATCCTGTTTGGATACAAGCATGAAGGCAGGAAACATAACACACTCAACAGGAATGTCTGTTGTCTGTTGGCGCTCATACCTGCCATGGCTTTCGCTATAGGGTCACACACTAATCCTTCATCTGCTGGGACATTCACCGCTACGTGTGTTTTCAAGATGCAACAATGAGACAGCCTCTCACTCAGTGTTCCTCCACCCTTCTGTCTGAAGTCCTGTGGCCACATGGAGGACAGCGCTGCCCCTGAGGCCGAGAAGAAAGTGGAGCAGCTGAAGACGAAGCGTCTAAAGGAGTACACCATCCAGTCCCACTCCAGCATGCCCCAGAACAACACATATGCCAACTTTGAGCGTTTCGTCCATATGGTGGAGGACATCAACCTGATGCAGACGGGGCTGTCAGAGGTGGCAGGGGCCCGCCACACCCTGCAAGGTGACATAGAGGCACTGCTCGCCATCTACAACGACAAGGAAGCCTGGTACAAGGAGGAGAGTGAGACTGCGAGGAAGCAGCTCTCCCAGGTCTGCTATGAGTTTCGTAAAGTGGAGGCCAACAGGAGGCTGCTGCAGGAGGACATGAAGGCCGTAGACGCCAGTCTGGAGAGCATCAGCGGGAAATACCAGCAGAGACAGAGCCAGCTGGACACTCTGAGGCAGGAGCTAAACTGTGAGCTGCAGTGGCTGCAGGAAGTGATGAGCTCTCTGCATCCAGAAGGAGCCAACGGCAGCATTCACAGCAGCAGTCTGAATACGGACATGAAGCAGGCGCTGAAGGAGCTGCTGCATCAGTCCTGTGGAGGGGAACTGTGCCCCGAGGCTAAACAGCCACTCACAGAGTCTGGCTAACCTGAGTGAAGACACACTTTTATTGAGCTTTGATGAATCTTAACATGTTTATGGAAATGAGACTCTTTGAATTCAACACACTGATGTTTTTTCAGCAACACAAACTTTTGAATGTATAGCTGCGTAGTCTTGACATTTTGCTTAGTCCTAAGATTTTTTCCTTGAATATGCTCTGTAGTACGATAGAGTTGGTTAAAGGAATTCTTCGACACTTCGCATTTTGGGAAAAAACACTTATTTGCATCCTTGCTGAGAGTTCAGTAAGAAAATCGATACACTGTCATGTCTTAATAGTAAATATGAAGCTACAGCCAGGAGGTGGTTAGCTTAGCTTAGCTCAAAGACTGGAAGCAAGGGGAAACAACTAGCCTGGCTCTGTCCAAAGTTTTTTTTTTTTTAAATCCTTCTATGTTGTATCTCTTTTGTTATGTGCTGGACTATTTTTGGGCACATAACCTCCCATAAAACCACAACTTCAGTTTTTGTACGGATTAAAGAGATCTAAAGTGTCATTTATTGAGCTTTAGAGGTATTGCTAGTACTGCTAGGCATATTTTGTTTGAACATAGCCAGGCCAGCTGTTTCCCCTTGTTTCCGGTCTTTATGTTAAGCTAAACTAAGCTAAGCTAACCATTCTCTGGCTCCAGCTTCATATTTACCATACAGACATGACAATATTATCAACCTTATTCACTAATTTTCAGCAAGGAAGTGTATTTCCCCAAAATGTCACCTATTTCTTTAAGTGGCAAAAATGATGGCACATAGTTACCTTGAGGTGATATTAAGCAAACAATGAAACAAGATTAATTTATAGATGCCACTGGTCTTTTGACAATGAAGATAAATGTTGAATGCGTCCGTTTTTTCTGTGTCATGACTATAAGACAGCAATTCTTTTCAATGGAATGTATCAGAAGTTCACATTTTTGATTGATTTATTTTTTCATTCCATTTTAATTTTTAGCCTGTATATTGATGTAAATTGGTTATCCATTTGTAAAGTTACATGTGTAGACACAAATTATTTTTGTCAGAATATTTTTTTTATTAATTCAAATGTGCACTTTTACTGAAGATTGACTATTTATTTATTTTAGATGCCTTTTTTTTATTTCTTTCTTGGAGATGTTCTTGTAAAAACAAGAAAATTAACATCTATCCAGATCTTATGTGTTTAAAGACTTGTCACACCCTTATCTGTGTCATTTTAGCATCTCTACAAATGTACACGCCTCACACTTTTTGGCTTCAGTTTTGATGTGCACACTGACATTTCTCACTGTTGTCAAAAACACTGAAATAAATGCTTATCATTTATTATGTATCCAATGTCCACATTTTTGAAAATGATCAGTTTATTTCCTGTTGTATTTCAGTTTCCACTGTCAAAATCAGACAAATATCTTAGCAATCTGTTATTTTACTTTAATATGAGATAGTTAAGATAGTTCCTCTGCCATTTCATCCCCCTTATGTCTCTACAGCCTTCTAATCCCAGACAGGCCATGGTGAAGAGGTTGTCAGTGGTCAACTTGGAGAACTTCAAAAGACAGTACGCCAGACGCAGATGGAAGGTAAAGTATTTGAAGAACAATTAGATCGTTTTTCTTACAGCAATCCAAAAATGTTACTCTTGATTTGATTGTGTCTGTTATTTTGTCTGTTTTCTATAGTTGTCATTCAGAATTGTGGCTCTGTGCAATCATTTAACGCGGATCATGAAGAAGGGCCAGAAGCTGCCTGAGCAGGATGGGGTAGGTGTAAATCAAACATTAAACTGGTTCAGTTTGGACTTCAGAGCAACTGTATTTGCTTAGATTAGTAATTCAGTAGCTACTATCTGAGCTGACTTGCATTGAACTCATCACATAACATGTTTAAAACGGCTACTGTAGACATTCTGCTTATTTAAATGAAATTTTTAAAAATCTTCATTTTTGTGGGTCTTCTCCAACTGTGATAGAATTGTCATCACCTTTCACCAAACCAACAATGGCACAGCTGTTTCTTTAACTCAATCATTTGTTCATTTTCAGAGGGATTGTGAAAGTGACCAAGAAGAAGAAATCCTCAAGAGAAGACCAAGGACCAGAAAGAGAAGCAGCACTTCCTGAGAGCAAAAACCAGTGTCAAGTGTGTCAGTCGACGATGTTCCTGTTGCAACAGTGACTCTGCACTCTTTGACACACACATTGCAGCTGTCACTTGTCATAAAGAATCAGCCTCAGTATTTGAATGACTGCTGAAGATGCAGCGTTTTCAGTGGTCAAAGCAACTTTGTTTGTCTTGGTGACCGACAAAACCAGCAGATCATCTGCTGTGTGTTAGATAGCCATTTCTGAATTAGAGCTACTGTTTTCTGGCATAAGAAGATATAACTGGATTATTGTTGACAGGAACTGAGAAGCCGATGTTAGCACATGCACAAGAATGGAGGCAGCTTCCTCTAATAACTGCAGTCTTAAAAATGCTTCAGCTGTTGTTAGACAGCCAAGTGTTGACAGAGAGTTAGACTCTGTTCTTTTTATTGTGCAGGCTGCGTGTGGGGATTTACAAGAGGTGTTTTGTCCAAAGTATTGTCAGATAAAGGGTGTTAGCACGGCAGGGTGGCGAGACAGTAGCAGATTTTCATAACCAAATGTTTACACATTGTTCTGCTTAACGTACAGTAATGTCATACAACACAGTTTACTCTTCATTTGCCACATCAAGAATAATTACCTGAAGCCTGTATGCTATACAAAGCCATCTGTGTACTGTAACTCAGCATATTTTTAATTACTGTAAATTACTCATGTCTAATGAGACAATCATTACATTTCGTCCTGAGCATACATAATGGCAGTATATAAATAACTATCTATACATATGTGAAAGACATTTCACCGTTGTATTTCTTAATGCAGTTGTTTGTTCTTGATATATTTTGATGTATTTATGGTGTAAATATATATGTCAGTCAAATGTTTTATCTCAGTTTCACTTGTATCTTACATCCGCTGTTTTAAAAACAAATACATAATTTTCTGTTCACTTGTATGTATTGTAAATTGAAATGTTTAATAAATTAATGACTATGATTGTTTTTTTTTTTTAGTTTTAATAGGGTTGGTCAAAAATGAGAGACTCCATGACAATGTAAAAATCAGAACATGCCATCATGATATTAGTAATTGCCATTAAACCTGTTACATGTGCTTTTTGGGCACTCAAATAAAAAATATAGTTTTGTTTTTTTTAACTTTGAGCCCCATGACAATCCATGATTATGACGATATGTTTTTCTAGGAGTTTGGAGAGTGAAAATCCACTGGAGACATGACACATCATTTTTACAATGTGATGTCCTAAACCGGTTTTCCACCTTAAAACCAAATGAGAATGTGAAAAGGACAGACATACCAGTGTCCCTTGACAATAAATACATTATTTATTCTCTGAACATCAATATGCACTAATTGTTATAGTTAACTTCCCTTGTTGCCGACTCACATTTAAGATTGATTTTTCATCCGGCCATTGGTCAATTATTTAGTCTCACAACAGTGATGTTGTTTAGGCGCAGTTAGGCTGAAAGAGATTGGAGGGATAATTTGACCTGAACTGAATACATTTTTGGCAGTGATGCAATCTAGGCCAGCTCCACAATGATGGCAAGAAAGCAGTCATAATCAACAAGTGGGTCAGTCTGTAATCCGTAAGCCTGTTTGTGCTTCAGTATTATGTAATTACTTAACGTTCAGTTTAAGAACACAAACCATTTTAGACACACAATTGCATATTAAAATGTGGTCTAAATGTAAATGTTTTCGTCTAAACAAGAAACAATGTAAAAAAAATCGTTGGTGGGATCAGGAAAAGCTGATCTAAATTAAAATAAAATTTAATTTTGGCATTAACTCTCTACATTTTGAGTAAAAATGTACACACAGACAGCAAGATACATATCATGTAATACATGTTTTCCACAGCACTACTGTATACTAGACTGGGAAAAGTCCGTTGTGCTACAGTCCCCTTCTTTTATAATCATAACAAAAAGGTAAGATTTGGCAGTTGCAAGTGTTTCTTTTAAATAAAGTTTACTTTAATAAGATGACAATTTAGAAATGTGTTTTTGATATAAATCCTGGATTTTACAGTGTAATTTCAGCCTGTGTTACTGGAAAACAAGTAAAATTTTCTGATGTTTAAAGAGAAATGATTTGCAGCTATCAGACTTGTGACTTTGCACATCTTAAATCTTCTCTGTAATGACAGCACTGCAGTAGAGTGCTTGTGTGTTAGCAGTTCCCAATACTGTTTAATGCCAACCTGTAAGTTACTGGCATAAGATGAGATAGGAGAAAACATCTAGAGCATGCTCGGGTCGCTCATCTGTATTCTGACTGATGGAGTCTATCAAAAGGCTGGTGACTGTAAATATTTCAGTCATGTCTCACTGAAACATGAGCTGAGTCCTTTGTAGCTTTGTCATTGCTTGAGAGTGAAATGACATGCCTTCCAGTCATCCATTACAGTTCGGTCTGATGCATCTCATGTAACAGAGTCACAGCTGGTATGCTAGGATCAATTCTGTGGTCTACCAGTAACAGGGTTCTGGGATCACGGGATTCCAGCAGACTTATGGTGGGATGATCTGATGGATGGATCGTTCACACAGACAAATAAGGCGTGCTGTTAGAAATCCTATGCTGCATATGAAACACAAAACCGTGTCTGTCATTGAAAGAGACACGGATGTCTTTGTGGCAGTGTCTGACTCCCTGACGTGTCAAGAAGCCAAAAATGCCATATGAAATGTAGCTTGCATGAGGAAGGCAGACTGACCTCAGCATAAATGTTACTGTAAGTTACCTGCAGGTAAATCTGAAATGTGAGATACCATGGTAACCTCTACAATCATATCACAGAGATTTGACACTAAAAGGCTGCCTGATGCAAGCACACTTATACATACAATCTGTATGTTGATTTTTTCTAAATTCAAACGTCACTGCTATTATGGCAGTGTTGGTCTTCTACTGAAAGTGAAATATATTACCATTCCCTCCCTGTTGAGATAATTGCATCGGGTGGTTACATGCAACCTTATGGTTATAAGTATTAGGGAAATACTCTTCCAGTGATATTTTGTTTCTTTCACAATAGCTCCATCTAGTGGGCATAAGAGGGACATCTGCACCAAGATCAAAAGTAGATGTAACTCATAAACAATAATTTATTACATGACAACACTGTAAATAACAAGGAAAATAAACAAAAATATACAAAATAGAAGTAAAGGCATATGCAAAAAAACAAATATGATCATTCATCTTGCTTGGAGACCAAGAATGATTTATATCATTATGTGCAAATTAACAAGAGAAAAAAAAGTGGATTAAAATAGAAACAAACAGAAATCAAACTGATTTACAGAGTAAATGTGGGGAATATCTTATTAACCCATGTGAAAAACACAATATGAGATGTGTATGAATGAATTTCTCTCCAGAGCACAGCTTAAACCTGCAACTGTAAGTGCAAAATGGCTGAGGTGTAGCTCTCTTCTGGTACATTTCATACTGAGTGGATTTGTAATATATTTAAAACAATCAATCATATGCCACATGAATATTGTATGAATTATCTACTAGGTATTGTATCCAGTAGCAAGTATCATATATCTGGTGTTACAGCGTGCTGTGTACAAATGCCAACAATTCATCCTTTGACTACATTTCGACTGTGCATCTTATTTTCTGTGAGCGTCTGATGCTGTGTGCTCAGTGGACAGAGCCGTCAGGAGATCTGACAACGGTGGCTGTGTAGCTCTGGAGACAGACCTGAGGGCATTAATCATGAATGCCAGCCTCTCACTTTATCTGTGTGATCATTAGGCCATACTTTAGCATGATGATCACTCTCTGGAAATGAGCTCCTGGAGGCTGCTTGCATTATTCATACCTACAAGAGCACAGTCTGCTTCCTATTCTTGGAAATGAGACTTAATGAAGGGTGGCCATATTTAGGTTCTGTACTCTTGATGTGTCACTGAGTGGTGTGTCTATGTTTTATCCTTTAGCAATCTGGTTCCCCTGCACCTGCGTGA
This sequence comes from Thunnus maccoyii, assembly GCF_910596095.1. NCBI lineage: Eukaryota > Metazoa > Chordata > Actinopteri > Scombriformes > Scombridae > Thunnus > Thunnus maccoyii. Next base: position 16,364,779 of record NC_056537.1, on the reverse strand, counting down.
TTAGACCAAAGGGAGGTGACAGGTGTTGATGAGCCCACATTACTGATGACTAATATGCCCCTTTAAGGCAAAGCTGGCCATCTGATTGGTTGACCTCTCAGTTAAAGTTGTGTTTCGCAGCTATAAGAGCAACTGTGGATCTGACAAAGCTTCAAAATGGGCCACTGACTTATCTGGTGGACAGTTATTGCCTCAGGCCTATATTTTTGAAAGTGGTGTTATTATTCTTAATTAATATTACTGGAGTGAAGTGGATGTTCAATTTTCACACATACATAGCTATTGTTCTAAACTCAGAACATCTGTCAATTTTTACAGACCTTTTCAAGGTTCTTGACAAGTAAGAGATGGCTGGTTGTGTGAAGGGCTTGTTGAAGGTATTTATATTTTCTATACATCCAAATATCCCCACTTGTACAACACTATAATGTCCTTTTTCCCTCTTGTCAGATACATGTTTTGGTTAGGTCCGTGTAGAATATAGACACCCCCAAAGGGTTTTGAACATTCCCAAATGCATTGGGCTAAAATGGTTCTTGTTTGTTCTTTTAAAACATTGTGTCTTGCAAGGAGATCAAAAGCCCACGAGAATCAGTTCTGCTCCTCTGCTACAAGAGTAAGTACAGGTAATTAGCTGGCAATATGTGGATGGTTGTGGTGTGAGGGCTTGATGATGCCTCGCTCACATAATTGGTCTATGAGGCACCGACAGTCCACATGTGAAAAACTGCATACAAATGAACCCATGAAAAACAAAGCCTGCGTAAGATACTATGTGGTGATGTTAAATCGGTTGACCACGCTATGAGAATGTACTTTAAATAAAGTGTGCATTTATGGATTTAATGAACATACTGTTGAAAATCTATCATTCATTTGATTCAATTTAATTATCTTATTTATAAAAATCATAATTTCTGCTCTGAACATGTCTCCTTGACAACTACTTAGGTACAATCTAGCTTTTACATCATATTCATACTTTTCACAAGTTAGTTTCCTCCTCTTATACTATATATCCTTGATTCACTGCCATTTTAATTGTTTGACTGATCAAAAACTTTGCATCTGAAGAAATATTCACTGTCAATACAGCTGGTTAAACACACACAGAATGGCAACAGTGCTCTTTGAACATTGTTCTTTCTCCTAAGAGGGTTGAGGATAACCAACTGGAGATGGCAAAAAAAATCAATTCCACTATACTGACTTGCAGAAGCCACTTTTGTCTGTATCGGTGAAGACTAGCGCTGGAGACCATAATATTCCCACTGCAATATCAGGAAGGAACAACAGCATTGATTTATCCACATCGATATGCTGCAGAATTAAACAATAAATAATAAGCTATGGAAATGGATTTGTTTTGTCTTTCTGTGATTGACTATGGCTTAGACAATAACTGACTAGACTTCCCCAGTTGCAAACCATTAGGAGTTTTGATTGACAAACTGAGGAACTCCCCCAGTGAAAAGCAGCAATGAATTGCAGGGGCTGTTTCATCATTTGTATAACCTGCTCTACTAATAATTGAGCAGGGGACAGATATTTTGGGTTCACAGGTCTCTTAATTAAAGGTGCTCAGTCCTCTGGCGAGTGAGACCATTATCTCTATAGAGTGCGAATGAATTAGCTGTACAGTTCATAATAACATAATGAGTCCATTCCTCGAGATCAGATCAAAATGTGTGACAGTCTCATCATGCGGGAGGCTGTGAAGTGGCAGGATGTAGTGAATCATCATCCTTGCAACTCCTGCTCGTCAAACTACCTGTAAATTATTGAGGAATCTGGTGTTTTCTCTTTTTTGTTTTGATCAACTCCTTGTCAAATGGCCTTGATTTTTTCCAAATTTGGACGTTAATCCCCGTTCAAGTGTCTGACATTTGAGAGCGTTTAATAACAGAGTAGCTAATCCCTGTCTGGCTCTGAAGTGCTAGCAGGTTACAATCTGCTGATAGCAAATCAGTTTTACTCACAACGTATAATTATGTATTACATGTGATGACTGTGTGGTTGTGACTACCTTTTAAAATTGCAGTATTAAAGACTACAGCCAGGGTGAGCATTAACACAAACTGCATCTGTTGCTCTACAGAAGACTTTAGTTGGTTATTTAAATCTTACAGCTTAAGGAAGGAGGACTTTTAAAGGTCTTGCAGAGGAGATGCTGCAATTATCTTCCCTTTATTCACTACCTGTACTGAGGTAATGATGCCTTTTTATAGCATGAGGACAATATACTTTTAAATTAGATATTTCTTACAGTATACTGTATATATAATCTGATTGGGTAGTCAGCTGCTGGGAGGTGACTTTCCGCCTTTGTCTTTCTGTCTATGTCTTGAAAAATTAATTACATAGATACAGTACATATAAATAACTGCAGCCGCCACCTTGGCCCTGATTCAACAGCACACCGCCTTGTCATTTCACACTCAGCTGGAGCTCAAATCAAGGGCAATTTACAATGAAAAGGGAGCTGGAGAGAATGAAGCTCTATTTATTATTCCTTCCGGCTTTTTGCAACTGGAACCATGGACCTGTCCTCCTCCCTCCTTCCTTTTTTTTCTCTCCCACTTGCCTTTATATGCTTTCAACAAAAGGCCTCCGTCTCTGCTCCTCCAGTAATGATCAAGCTTTGTAGTTTTGCCCACACAGAGCCTGGACGAAAAAACAAAACAAAACAAAACAAAAAAAAATCTGACATCAATCAATATGGAAAAGGTTCTGTGAACCTTTAAAATGGAAAGCAGTATGATTTCTTTTATATCGGCCTGGATAATATTGGTCTATAACGTTACCAGTTAATTCTGGTGCCACTTTAGGCTATAATTGAACACATAATTGAACAAATGAACATCTAATTCTTTATCACTTATGAGATATTCTTGCGCTTGCTGCTTTTTCTGTTCACTTGTGAATTGCGTTTTTAAGGTTTCAATTCACCAGTAATGCAGAACATTTTTTGTTCTTCTTTACCTTTCACAATTAAGTATTTAATACAAATACATAAAATATGAGAAGTTCCCTCCAATAATCATATTAATTTTAGAATGTGTCCTTCATGGCCTCACATTTTTATTTTGTAATGTGCCCCAATGAAGTATCTTAATCTGCTACTCCTGTCTTCTTTTTTTGATTACATTTATGCTCCTTGCCCTTTGTCCTCCATTCAGTTCCCGGCACATCACATGTTCACGTTGGCAGCCATATCACTACATGGTCCAACTCCCTTAGAGAGTCCTATGAGAAAGGTACTTTTTTGTTGATGCGGCTCTTCCTATCATTCATAACAACTTCCCCTTTTCAGGGCGAGTGAGAGGCAGATCTGTGCCAGCTGTCTTTGGACATGAATGCTGTCGGGTCGTCTGTGCACGTGAGTGCAGCCTTGCCCTGGGAGATGGAATCTGGGGCGGCAACGCTGAAACAATGCAGTCTGGGTAATCGACCCCCTCTACCTCCTGCCAATCACTTCTTGTAATCTGGAAAACGAGAACATATGACTAAACGGTGTAATTGATTCAGAGAAAGACAAATCCAAAAAGTGGTAGACCGCTACCATTTTTAATCTCCTCGATTTCCTGGCAGATTGTTTTCCAGGCCACGCTACACCCACAAACTGTTTTCACCCTCTGTGAATACACCATGTTCTTACTGAAACAAGGCGGAGAGGAATATAATGGCTTTGGCATAGGCTGACTGAAACTGAATCCCACAGTTGGATCATAGTGGTTTCACAAAAAATGTTCAAATTCAAAAGGTCTGGCAATACCAAATAAAATCAGCTCCAAAACAAAACAGCATTACTTTGGAGTATTTTGCAGAAGTGTGAATGAGGAGGAGAAGGAGACTGCTTTCATTATGTGCCTTGATGCCCTTCATGGTAACCCATAAGGTCATTTTGTCGATAATGAATGCACATTTCACTTTTGATTCTTCGTACAGAGCATCAAAGGATGAACCCATGATGTTTACCTTTACACCTATAGATGGCAGTATTCAGTTTTAGATTTGGTGACACCAGCCATTTCGTTTTGAATTCTAGTTGGCAGAAACACTGTTTGTTGTGTAAGTATATTATCTTAGAAGCCAAGCTCAAAGTACAGCTCCAGGCTGTAGACATGGAAAATTGTGTCTTGATTCACACAGAACCTTAGAAAATGCTGATATAAAGATAACACATTACAGTCGAAATTTTCTGCAGCGGCGTGCCTATTGCTTTTCTCAAAGGCATTCTTGTGAGATTTGGATTCAGTGACAATGAAGTTCATATATCTATCATTACCTCTGTTATTATCATTCCACAAGGTGTCATTGTCTGTATTGTGCAGGCAGGTCACATATTTTTAACTCGGCTGTGTACACGTGAAAGCAAATCAGTGTATGTGTGGAAAAACACAACTATTCTCTTCACACAACAGCGACACTTTCTGAGAAATGTGAAGTGATACTGAACTGGCACATTTAAATTTCACTTTGTCTGTACAGCAGATCTGAAGTACTGAAAATTACATCCTCCCTTACAAAACAATAAATCTTATTGTGCTTCCTGTCAACGTACCCTATAATTGGTATAACTGCGATATAAATCAGATAAAACCCTTTCTTTGGTGTTCTTTGATGCTTAATTGATCTCAGATCTTGGTTGACTCTTACAGTGGGCTATTACATAGATTCCTTTTGCTGGGAACTTTGTTTTTTTCCGATCTTTTTGTTTTTTGTGTTACAGCAAAGTGGTATTGAGTATCTCCCTAAACATAAAGGTAAAAAGCCGTAATATTAATGTGACATGTTCTATCTTCTTTAGGAAATATATGAGCAAAAAAGCTCAGAAAAATCAACCTTTGAGTGATAATATACATGTAGCATATTTATCATTCTCTGCATGTATGATCAGTAAATTCAAATAAAACAATCTGCAGCCATTTTGCATCAAACAAATATAACCACGTTTATTTTCAAAGTATAAAATTTCACACTATAAAGGCCACTTTTCAGGGTGAATCGACAACCTTTCCGTTTTTAAGATTTACACAGAGAAATACCTTGTCCCTCTCTGCTGGTCTAACATACTGTCCAGTTCTGTGGCAAAATAAAAGAATTGTTCTACTCCACCACAGAAAGTAGTTGGCAAGATCTGAATAATTTACTCGATACAGGAGAATGGCAGGAGAGTGAGAATTCCTGATTTTGTACATCCCACAGAGGAGCAGGTATTCTGAGCGGCTCTCTCGCTTTATTAAACCGGCTTACAGGCACAGCTTGACGTTACAGGCACTGTTCGCCTTCTACTGGGAGACTCGAAAAAGAAATCTGCAGTTGACATTCTTTACAATGGCACCAGTCAGGCCACGAGAGCATCCTCTGTTTGTACAAGCGGAACGACTCGTACTGCGGACCTCGCTGTCAGAGGCCGGTTGGCTCACTGCAGATCTGGTGAGGTGTCCAGACTTTGAGCGTAGCGTTCACATTCCTACTTACTAACCGTGACGTGGTGCCCGCTGAGGTAGAACAGTTGTACCAAAAGACTTATTTATAAAGTATACAAATGAGTAACAGTCACATCAATAAACTTAAGAGTGGAGTCATGAGGGGGAATAGAAAATAACGTCACATTTCACCCACATTTTCAGCACAACAATATGTAGACCACTGACATGTCTGGATATCTGAAATACTCCCTTCCAGCACAAACTACTTCTGCAATTCTTTCCCTTTCAGGCATAAATGGCATTTTCACAGATACTCAAACTGTATTATTGCATCTACAAGCCAGTGGGAACAATTGAGTTGTGAAATCACTAGCTCTGGTGACCTCAGCATGTGAAATCTATCCTTCCCACACTCACACACGCTATTCAAGAGTGCAAACGAAAAAACAAAATTAAGTCAACAAAAGGGAAATAAAGCAGACACTTGTCATGTCAGAGAGGGGACATTCCCATACAGAGTACAACATGTTCGTCGACACTCCTTCCACATTAAAAAGTAAGTCTGTCATGTCCCTTTTGAAGGCTCCCGTCTCCCCTGAAGGCTGGAATGGGCTAAGCGAGCTGACTGGCTCCTGGCGGGGTAGGAAAGGCTAGGCTGGGGTCTGCAGTGCTTACAGCTGGACACCCAGCCCTCTATATGGACTAGGACCAGCTGCTGTCCATCAAACCCCCCGTCCCCTTGCGGGTGATGATGCTCTCTGTCGACTTAAGCAGCCTCTCTAGACAGGGCGCGTTGATTTTGCCCGGCGGAGGCCCTCTGGGCACCGAGTCTGTTTTAGTGTGGCTGTCTGTGCTGGAGGACACAGCGTTGTCCTGCGTAAGGTCTCTGTCTCTGGGGGGCAGCAGGTGCCTGGGGCCAGCCTGGGTCTGCTCTGCTGTGGGGGAGCAGATGGGTGACGTGTGGAGCCACTTCAGGTTACTGGCGGAGTAGGCTCCCGGAGGAGTGAGGTCAGTGACTCTCAGGGCTTTGGCGCCCACTGGGGGATCACTGACGGTTACGGGGCTCACTGCTGCAGGTGCGATGACTGGAGATGGAGATAGCTGTTGGGAAAAAAGGACCAGAGTTTAACCCTTCATTTCATTTAGCAGGTTATTTGTCAGGGACGAATCAACAGAAAAGTGTAACTGAGCCTCTAATAGCCTAGAATGCTAATGTTCATCTGTTATTGCTGCCAGATATTAAAACGTGCACTAAAAATAAAAATATGATGTCACGAAGTGTAGAATTAGAAAATGTCAAATTTGGCGCCCGCTCAGTGGTCATACCTGAACTGGGCAGACTGAGATTTAATAGGCTGAAAGCAAAATGTAAACTGCACCAATTTTCTTTGGAATTGCTTTAGTTTTCTTCAAACAAATCATATAAAATAAGAATAATATGAAATATGTTATAATTACATAAAACATCAATACACTGAGGCTTTAGACCTGCAATGACTGATTTTTTGGCCACTTGGGGGCAGTGCAACAAGCTTTAAACACAACACTGACATATTATCACCTAATACAGTTGTTATGGGGAACATGAACAGTGACCTTTTTAAACATCCAGTAGAAGCAGAGCTATATTATCATTCATTCAAGGTCGTTGAAGCCTAATATCGACTCCCTTTTAGCCCTATTTTGGTCTTCTAGCTCCTGAGAGAAATATCTGCCCCTTTGCTAGCTGCTAAATACTCCACTATCTTCACCAGACAGTCGTTAACTTGTGGGTTTAGCAGAGCTTTTTCACTGATAACAGCTGCCTACTGCATCTAGAAATAACACTGATAAGAGTGATGAGACTGAACCAAAACAGTAAAGCTACGGGCTATAAGACTAAAACAATAAGCTGAACGGTGCTAAATTGTTTTATAGAACCGAGGGGAACTGCAGTTGAGCGCTGATTCTCTCTGGGTTGGACCTTTTCACATAATAGTCATTTCATCTATTGTTACAAATATTGATTATAGCAGCTTTAAAGTTATTGTGTTTCAGTATGACCACGTATGATGTTGCAAAACAGCTTCTTTGTGGTGACTGAAAAAAATTGTACATGAAATTCTTGTTTATGGGTGGGTTAGCCGCAGAAATAAATCCTTGCCAATTGAACGCACAGGAATGTTCCAGAGGACTCTGACCATTCTTATTTCCTAAGGGAACACTCCTCCAAAATTACCTTTTCTCCTCTGCCATTGTTCTTAGTGAACCTGAGACTGCAGTAATACCTCAGTAAAAATAGCTTTTAATCCTCCCTTCCCTGTCCCAGACCTGTGATTAAATAATAATAGATATTTTTGTCCCTCTTTCACTGCGTCATCACCATATGTTCTTGGCAGCGGGCCTTGTCTAACCCAAGAGCTCTTACACAACAGTTCTACTCTTTTACAACTTTACCTTCGGTTTCTTGGTGGGAACGGCTTCTTCTGTCTGAGTGACAGCGAGTTGGTCTTGGAGTTTTACGTTAGGGAACCAGCTCTTCAGCATGTCCTCCATTTTAAGAATGATATTAATATATTTCTCCCTGAAAAAGGAAGTGAGGAGAAGACAGAAAAGTAGAAACAGAGAGAAATAGAGAGATATTTACTCAAGCTGTCATGCATAAATCTGTGTAATCTACCAACAATCTTGCCAACCTCCTCTGTGAAATCTTATCTCTGCATCAAGCTCACACAGGAAATATGCAATCTTGAACAGCTAGTGCACACTTACACTCACTCAGCAAAGCCTGTACTCCATGTGTGGGGGGGAAATTGTCTTAAGTACATTTCTCACATGTTTCGCGCTCACACGTGGCCTGGTGTGTAATAGTTCTGCTCGCCTCTAAATATAAACACCAAAGCCACAATGGTCTCCAACAGCGTCACTGTGAAAATAAACTAGTCGTGGTGACGCAGTTCTCATTGGAGGTGGGCAGAGAGCAGCGTCCCATTAACTCCCACCCGTCAAAACCAGATGGTGGGTACGGATTAGCTTGTGTCATATGATCAGGACCTTCCTGCTATACTCCATTCAGAGCATGTTAATTTTATGTGAAAGATTATCCGCAACAGTGACTGCTAAAAAAGTCACTTTGATCCTATCTACCATTGTGTTGCTGCAGGGGCTGCCAGCTGGCAACACAGAGCAGGCACAGGGGACAATGGTGGGAGGGAAGGAGGGAGGGGATTTATTCCACCTTCCAGCCTCTGCCCCGACGGTCTGCAGGGAGGCTGCCACACCCACCCTTTGTTTCCCATATGAAGGCAGCAGCTGGTGGGTGAGGACTCCAATTAGTCTGTGCCAAACTCAGCAGCACTTCATCTTATATCAGTATACCTTGATGCAAACCCTCGCAGTGACTGGCTGCCCAACAGGCCCCACTTTGCTTCCCATACAGGTATCAGAAATGCTGCTTTAAATACAGAACTCCATTAAGCTCCTATTGAATTCATTAACTTTCGGTGTAATTGGATTGTGTTGATCGGATCGTAATATGTTATATTTCTATAAATTATTGTTTAATTTAGTGCAGAAATAAAGCTCTAAATCAATAGAAAATTACTTTCATTATTCTATGTTATTTTGCTTACATTTCATTTTCCATGTTGTTATATACATTAGAATTCCACAGTGTTTAAATATAAAAAATTAGATGCTAAAGAGGTTGAAAATGAGAGCAATTTTACGACGTGAAGAAAAAGAAATCTACACATTTAAAAAATATATCACTAGCTGTAGACTTTCTCCTTTAAAGGGATGATATCATACTCCATTATACCGTCTGGCAAGTGGAGAGCTAATCAAGCAGAGACAAGCGTGCTGCTCCCACAGTGGCGCCTGATACATTTTTAACAAGATGCCCAGCTATAGTGAGACTCAGCGATCCCTGCAGTAAATTTATCCTGAAAGCGTGCAGGGGTAAAAGCTCCTCGCAGGGCAACCTGCTGTGAGCCATGTGTCACGGACATGTTGGAGACCACTTTGACCCACAAATAGCGAGCACAATTTCTAGTAGTTGTAATGGTACATATGTGGGTTAAATGTTTTGTAGTTGTGATTCTGATTCATGCTATTATCTAAAACACTTCTTGCTATTAGTCAATAGCAAGAAGTGTTTTCTGTTTCGGTAAAAGTAAGATACTTGCAGGACATGCACACTAGATAAAATATACATTTGTAGCTTCAAAAACATACACATATAAAGGGAAATACTGAATATTATAAGACAATATGGATAATTGTAGCATGTCAAACAGTATGTGGGTCAAGCTGAGGACACTTACCCCATGCAGGGGTTCCGCAGGACACCCATGATCCTTTGGATCCTATCCATGGCCACACTCTCCTGGAAACTGCTGAGTCCTGGAAAAGAAGAAAGTTGTACCATGAGCTACACGGACTGTGTTGACAGTAGGGCTGAGTCTGTGGAGCAGATGGGTTGTGTGAAACGTGTGTGGGAGGGAACAGACTCCTTGCCTCTGTGTGGCCAGGAAGTGTTGGGTCACACAAAGTTTGGGTTTGACAACGATCCCAAACTGAGCAGCTTCAGAGCCGGTCTGAACATGATGCTATCTTCCAGAGAGTCCCTTATAATGCCTATCAAACGACTCAGCAGCTGCTTTACTGGAGACTGTGGCACAGTATGTTCTCACTTGCTTCTGCCAAGCATCTAATTTACAAGAAAGCCTGAAGTGTGACATTGCTCATTCTCAAGTGGTAAAAAAATAACATTCAAATGTTTTTTTTCTCTCTCCTTGCAGGGCCATTTTGAAAGAGTTCAGTTATGGGTCTGGGCTATGTACACCTTTACCAAGAATGGCCTCCATTATAAAAGATAGACACACACACACACACACACACACACACACACACACACAGAGGAAATACATGTGGTTACTTGATAGCCCCACAACCATACATGTTTCAGACATCTTGATCTCAAATCTCAAGGAAACATATTTCATTAAGAGTGGCATGCTGTCTATCTAGTCTATTGTTTTTCAAAGAAAGACAGAGCGAGATGTAGACTGGCCTGAGAAATGGTTGTGTTAAACAGTATGTAATGTAGTGAAAGTGTTCTGAAGACAAAAACAAAAAAAAAGATCTGAAACGAGTGACTTACGTTCTCTGTATCTCCCTGAACGAAGACCATTCAAGATTGATGACAGTGGATGAATGTAGCATTGTAGCTCCATGCACTGAAAATAGATCAAATTTGTAGTTAATGATTTAAAATCTATTCAAAAACCTTCTGCAAAACTGGCTTTCGCAAACTGCTGTTCATTTTAATACGAAAGTTGCTCAACATTATTTAGATAACCCCTGAACACCCCCTACTGTTCTATTGACTGACTCATGACAGACGAACTCTAGTTCCTCATAAAAGCATGACTAACTCTGCTCATACAGTTAGTGGTGAGGGTCATCTTTACTGGAAGTGTCATGCATGAGGCACTCTGTGTTAAACCAGCAGGGGAGTCGATGTAGGTGATAGGGCGTGCCCTAGTTTTGCTGACACTGTCAACCACCTCCTGTGGGTGACAATGTCATGAGTCATATAAGTGCCTACCTTTCTGGTAAAAATTCGGTCTTTCTCTGACATGTTGGAAATGAGCTGCCGTTCCTTGTGCTCCCCCTCTGTGAAACTGTGAGGTCTCTTCAGTGCTTGCTGAGTGTCTTTGCCATTCATTTTTTCTCCCTGTCGTGTTTTACACAGTCCGATGCTGTCCCTGCCCCATGTCTCAGTGCAGCCGGAGGGAGATCCCCGGCTGGAGGCCTCCCTGACCTCGCTCCAGTTACTGTCGCCCTCCTTCACCTCGCCGCTCCGGCGGCAGCTGCTGTCAGACGGGCCCAGGTGTGACGGGGAGTTGGGGGATGAAGGAGCCTCTGTCTGGCTGTGCTTTCTGGTACAGTCAAGCTCCTGTTCGCTATCGTTGTCCTCATTGTCACTAGCCAGCCAGTCAATGGAGTTGTCCGAATCTGTAGCAGACATCCTTGGCTGCAGGCTCTAATTAGCTCTGACCATCACTGACCTGGAAGAGAGAAAGTCATGGTTACTATAATGCAACAATACAATAAAGGAGTGATGAAGATGTGAAACTGGAGCCTAAAAGTAACAGATTCAAGTCCTTCAACAGTATAAATGGTGCAGCAGCGGCCAAAACCCTACTGGAGTGTCCTTGAGCTTACATTACACGTTAGTCTGGATTTTTTTAAAAACTCCCCAAACCCTGCACCTCCAACCAAGCAGACATGAATAGAGGCAGAGAGACAGACTCTGAGCAGATGGTGGCAGTGGGACCGCAGTTGTTGAGACCACAATGACCTGTTTGTTTTGCAGATGCAACACCTGAGCCAGCAAACACGGACTAGCCACCATCAAAAGCAAACACCAAACATACCAGTGCCCGCAACAATCCTGTGCAGCCCTCAAACACTCGCCGCTTCCAGTCAGAGCCTTAAATCTCTCCAAATTATCGTCATCGTGATTCTCCACATCCTGACATCACATAAGAACAAACCTCTACATTCTGCATTTTACTGGTTTGAGTGTTATTCCCCATTCGGGCTCCATCAGCTGGCCCACCAGCTGCTACCACCACACTCATTCATAAACATTGTTAGCTTGTTTATTCAAAGGGGGCAGGGGTCTGCCACCATGACAACCAGTCAAGCTAAGACTGCAAACCTCCTGTCAACACTTTGGTGTCGACACTTTGGTGTGGGGGGGGGGAAAGGATTTTTACAAAATGGGAGACTGGCATTGTTGGTTCACAAACTGAAGAATACCTGAATAAAAACTCCTCCAACCAAATGCTCTTCACGGATGCTTAATTGTTTATATCTCTCCAACATGTTTCCTCAGTGATTATTATATCGCTCCTCACATAAAGGAAGTGAGAACAGCGTTTTCAGCACAGAGATTATTTTTGGTGTTTGAATGGTTAACGCCTGGCATGTCACAGATTTCCTGTGAAATTTGAGGGTAGGAGAGTTAATTGCTCCCCAGTTCTTTGTCTCAGGATAACCACCTTCTGATCTTACTGTTACATATGAGGGTGGAGCAGAGATTTATTACAAGCTCTAATATAACAAAAACCCCCAAAGAAAAATAAGAAGAATTGATGCTTCCGATTGCAGGTAATAAATAACATGGCTCCGAGATGACAGAAAGCACAGCTGAAAATAAAATGAGTGGCCAGGTTGCCACACAACAGGCTGAACAGCTGTAATAAAACGCTCAGTGTAAATTATATTTGAATACCAGGAGACTGGACTTATAAAATATCACGATTCAAGACATTCAGCATCAAAGATCTGATTAAACTTATATGCAATTTCTACATTTTTTCAAATTCCAGCTGGTTATTTTAAAAATATACTAACGCCGCATTAATTCAGGTAAACCCGAACAAGCCTTTTTTTCTTAATTCATGTCTGTGTAAAGTGTCCATCAGCAAACTTTTTCAGAATATCATAATGTATTACATGTTAAATATATTTTACTATATCCTGTGATACATATAATAAGATTATTTTTTCTATAAGAAGACGTATCAGAGAACTACCACCCACTAGCCATTTCTCAGCAAATAATAAAGACATTACACATGTAAATGCTTTAAGATAGTCAACACCACTTATGAGACATGTTATAAAGTGAGTGCTTTTACCATTGGTTTGATTTGATTGTGTAATAAAACAACACACATATATAACACACACTGTCCAAATATTCACTTGTCCTGGGCCTTTTGAATACACCACCTATAGGCCTACAGTCTTTCAGATAGACATTCAAATTGCTACGCTAGTACTGATAACACGTTTTTATAGCACATACATTTGTTTTATAAAACACACCCATACTTGGTTGCCTTTATAGTCTCCATTTCTATATCTACCTGTGTAGGTGGGGCACACGAATTGAGATGCCCACCACTTTAACACAAACACACACACACACACACACACTTCAATTTCTTTTTAAAAAAGGGCGATAAACATGAATTTTGACAAAAAATCCCCTAATCGAAAGGTCAAAATTTATCATCTATCCCCTAAAAGAAACGAGGAAAAACACAAAGTCCAATCACCGGATCTCTTTGCCTTAATGCAGGTTTCAAAGCAGTTCAACAGACACAATAGACTTCCTCATCTCTCGTAGTAAATTTGGCAGCATGCACAGGTAAATTATATAAACCCAAGAGTGTAGTCAGGAATAGTTATCAATGTAACACCTAAACTGTCATGTCATATCATTAATCCTCCATCACAAATATCTGCTTCTTTACGACTATCATATGACTGAGTCAAATTCCTCTGGATGATTTTTCTTCTTTGAATAACATCATCTAATGTTTTCACTCACACATAGAGTTTATCAGGATTATCTGATCATTAGGATGAGATGCGGATCGGGGCAGGTACGTACCTTCCCAGGATGGAGCGGACGGTGTTACTCTTCCTTTGTTCAGCGGTAAATCCAGCAAGACTGTTGGGCAGAGAGCAGCTGATGTGCTGGACGTGCGATGTGTGAGTAAGGAGGCAGTACAGCCAGTGATCGGCCCGTGTTGCTTCTCCCAAGGCAACGTGTCTGGGAGGGCGGGATTAGAGAGGACCGGCTCTCCCATTTGTTCCTCCAACGCCCCCGACTGACAAATCGGCTTCTTCGCTCAGGGCAGCCGCGGAGCGATAGGCGAGACCGGTTTACATATGCAAATGACATGCAAATGACACAAACACGTGGACACGCGGATCGGTTTCATTTCAGCAGCTGGGCGCAAAGTCAATCCAGGGCTAGTTTTGGTCATTCTAGAGGCATTCTTCCTCATTATATCATCCGGATGATGATGCCTGTAGTTGTGGCATGTCAGTAAGCTGAGCAGCCTGTGTAAAGGCACAGTCAGCAGTTTCAGGAACAACTGATAGAGTTTGCTCAAGGACACTTCAGCAGACTATTTGAACACAAATAGTCTGGCCATCTGTCTAAGCCATCATTTTCCTATGGTTAGAATACATTAACCTATTAATGTACATTGAGATATGAGCCATGGGAGTCTCTAAGATGAATTTTAATCAAATAATTAGCAATTATTTCATGTTGCTTTCCTTTAAAAAACATAAAATCCGAACAGGAAAGTGCTTTTTCAAGCAAATCTGGCTGTTACTGAAGATGCAATTGGCATGCAGATTGTGTTCAGTCTGCATCTTGGGTTTTTTTTTTTTTCTTTTGGTTGTTGTTTTTTTTTTTGTTTTTTTTTTTTGGACACAGTGACGGTAAAGGCATGACTCACAGGACCCCGGTTTGACTGCCTGAGAGGGTGGGATTAGGAGCATTCTGTCAGAGGCCAGACGAGGATCCTGAGCCTGGAGCCAGTGAGTCATGAACTCTCTCGCAGCAAACGTGATCACGTGCGTCTAAGAGACACCCACAGAAAAAGCAAAGCCAGCCTCCTTTCCTCGTCTCTCCCTCAGTTGACAATGAGGACTAGTGGAGTCAAACACAACTACAAAAAAACAAAAAAAAAAACACAACGCACATTTCTTTCCCTTCTATCTGCAGCGTGGTTGGGTCACATGTGAAAATGCACTGGGAGATGTTTACAGAGTCAAAGATCAGATGCATGCCCAGACAGCTTTAACAACTGGGTGCAAATCTGTCAAGCATAAAATCCAGAAAGACTTCTTGGAGTGTCTTCTGTGCTTTCTATAATGAGCCTGTAGTCTACCATGGTAATTAGATTCTGAGAGCATTTTGTGGTCAAGAGATCATAGAGGAGTGTATGTGGCTACTTTTCCTTTATGTGCCTCTGTTAAAGTGAGTAGCAGGCAGGATGAGGGCACCAGCAGCCCAGTGTCCTCTTCGCCCAGAGACTTGTGCATTTATTCTCTGCTTTTGTGCTTTTAATCACATCCTGCTGTCAAGAAAGTGCACCACAGACACTAGAGCACCCATAAAGCTGGTTGAGGTGACACGCCTGCTGGCAAAGTGAGCCTCTCGTTTTTAATTGTCCTGTAAGCCATTGCAATCTTTTAAACATCCCATAAACTGTCTCCTGTCGCTCTGTTCCCCAGGCCCAGATCCTCCGCTGACCCCAGACTTTGTGACGACTGAGAACTTCCTACAGCTTCCCAGCAAACTCTCATTTCCCTTTTTTGTCTTCAAGGCTTCCATGTCAGAGTGAAGTGCATCACATCCACTTCAAAGCACAGGAAACAGACATCTACATTTTTGTTTAGATCAAAGAGATATTTCAAGCACATGCATGGAGCACTTTAGCTTGTACAGACAAAGTATAAAATGTAGAGAAAAGAGCGGCTGTATTTATATTGATAACAGATCTGCACGGCAACTCAAATATCTTTTGTTGAAAGCGTTTTTCTGCGTTAAAGGGCAGATTGTTCAGAACGTTTCAGTAAATCTTCTGTGTGATCTCCTGTAACGTTTATGTATTAACAATCATCCGGCTCCATTCGGTTCCTCTGCAATTTGTCATCCACATAAAGAGCAATTTCCTCACAAAGGGAACTCTTTTATCTGTGCATTCTCCTGTCAGGATACGAGATGAGTCACACTACACAAACTGGCACTGTGATTTTCAATTTGTCAGAGAGGCTGGCTGATTCTGTATCCCACTGAGACTGCATGTCTCCCGCTCTCATTCATAAAAAATAAACGCCAAATCAGACGCTCACATCCATTTCATTATAGGGCATAGACTGAGCATCTGTCCTAACCCTGCCTTTTAGAGGAAACGCAGCACGTGTGCGTGGGTGAATGTCAGTGACGCACCTCACCCTATGGAATGAGAATTTTTGGATGACTCGTGGTCTTTTGAGGGTTTCATATGTGTATCCAATTTACAGTATGAGACACTGCACAATCTGTTTCTCATTTTCAGGCACAGGCAGGGTGACATGTTTAATGCAATAGCTTGCCATTGAAAACATTCACTGGAGTGTGGAGCACTTGCTGATAGCCCCAGTTGACCCTCGTTTCACATATGCTCTGTGCAGTGAGAGAACGTGTCTTTACCTGTAAGTATGCTGCAAGTGGATACGGGTGTATATGTGAGAGTGTTTGGGTGCCGCTGGCAGGGAAACATGTTTGTATGTGTCTTATCTTACTAGCAGCTGTCCCCTACGATGAGCTGTGCATATGACTCAGCTCCGTGTACCCTGGCTTTGGGCCATTGGCTGTCCTGTACCCAAATCTGGACCTATGGTGACGTGTGTGTCTTATCTTTGGGTGTATGTGTGTGTGCAGGCTGTGCACCGTGCAGTGTGTCTCTAAATTGGGACACCAATCAGCAGGCTTTCCACAGCATTGTTCACATTAAGACCGCTCACCACTAATAGCTCGAGTGTTACCCAGGCACAGGTTTTGGTTTGAGCTTGGTGCGAGGAGAGCGAATGGAATGTTTATAACTGTGTTAATGACAGCTAAAGTGCTGCAGTGAACACAAACGTAAAGACAAACATGTGAGCCATGACAATGTGGCTCAGACCTTAAAGACACTGGTTACTGCTGGCTGTACAACAAATTATCCCTCGGGGATAATAAAGATATCCTCGATCTTTGACACATGCAGCAGCTGGACACTGTGGCAGGATATTTGCACAGAATATTCAATCCTTGCAGCATTTCAGGTTTGTAATAACACGATTACATAATCGTTTCCCAATAAAAACTGCTGGTTCTTGGATCTCTTAGCAGCTGTTTCAAGTCACTTCTCATCATTTGAAATAAATGATGAGAATGTATTCCTGTATAAAGGATTAAAACCACATCAACCTAGTCTAAATGGAACTTTGTAACTTGGAACTCAGACTCAAACCTTTTACCGTAAAAAACACTCCAAATGCTCTTTCATAATGATCTCCACAGATGTTCTACATGACATTAACAGAAAACCTGAAATCGCAGATGGACTGAAGCTTACAGTCTAAACAAATGTGTTTCTTGCATAATTTGGTCAAAGCTTCAGTGAGTCTGAACTCTGTAACGCTTGTTAATCTTGGTTGAAAAACGTGTTTCCCACTTCTCACTTGTGCAGCTTACTCCTCCAGATATGTCATCCTGTTACAGTAAATGCTATAGTTCCGCCGTGTTAACCCCACCCACACACCAGAAATGTGACTGCACGTAAGTGTGGGCATGCTGCAGCAGTGTGGGGAGGAAGGAAAAAAAAAGAAGCGCCAGCTGTGTGTGGCATGCTTCAGCCAATAGCATTTAGAGTTGGTGTTAGAGGTTATATAGTCAGAGGAGAAGTGATACTGGGCGCATTTTTGTAACTTTAAAGGGTTGGACTTCCGGCACCCCGTCATGTACCTCCCTCTCCCTTTGTGACTTCCTCCCGGTCTAACTCCACTCAGTCACATGCACTTCATCCAGAGAGAAAGCTCCCTGACCATTTTCCACACAGACAGTTCACATGCAGGGAGTTGAGAATGTCTGGCAGCGAATCACTGTCAAATCTTTTATGGCTCTGTGTGTGTGTGTGTGTGTTTGTGTGTGTGTATGTGTGTATACTCTCTCTAATGTCTGAACGGCTGCCAGAGCAGCTCAAGCGACAGTGGGATATCTATCTGCAGGGCTGAACGTTACATGTGACTGGGGTATATTTTAACTGGGTTATGTAAGTGCTCCAGCCTGCGCTCTCCACGCACAGATGAGGAGGGCTACGCATGATGCAGAGGACTGTGAGCTCACCACGAGTGTTGCCTTCGCAGCACATTGAATAATTCCTCCACTAGGCTGAAACTTGGGCCAAAACGCACATCACAGAAACTGGCTTTTCAGTGCTGGTTTCTACTTCAAAAACTTCTTTTAAGAGAGACTCTATTCTCTTATGAGTCATAGCTGTTACAAGTTATCTTTGCCATCAGCAAATATGTCCCTACTGATTTCAGATGATGTAACATTTCGAGTTAGTAGCAGTATAATATAATCTTAATGTTAAGGTTACATAAATGGATATCTATTGGAATTTTTTGAGAGATAAATTGAACAGAAATGAATCTCACAAAAGCACTGATTGCTCCAATCATTGTTCGGTAGAGATTCTTCTGTGGGTTGTCATCATGTGGCAAAAATAGGCAGATAATTGGGTAGTAATTAGATGTAGACATGGAACAGACACATCTTGATAGGTTTGCCTCTTTACTTGAGGCTCCCTGCTGAGAGCTGATGAGATGGCTGACAACAGGCTAGCCGCCAAATCTATGTCCAATGTAGAGTTACCCACGCTCCCTCTGCTAGCACTTTTATGGGATCACTGTGTGGGCGTTTTAGTGTGAGCTTCCTATCTAGAAGTGATGTGATATGGGCTGATAATTTCTTAGTAGGCAGCCACCCAACCTCACATGAAGAGGAACTGATGATCGTAAGTCTTACATAGCAATGAGTTTTGACCCAAAACTAGGCCTGGTCTGACAGCAGCACGGATACTGTGCATGTCCTCTGAGATTCAAGGAATTTTTAAAATGATAACAGCTCTTATTTTAGGGCTGTTGTAGATCTCAAGTATATATGGTAACCTACGATATTGTTTGTTTCTTTATCAAGAAATCCATTATTCATTCTGTCTATGTTATAAATGCCACTCCACTTGAGTAGTTTCGGGAACAAGGTCAAATAAATATGGGTTTGATAAATGTGTTTGCCCTCAGTTACAATACTTGTTCTTGTGCCAAGTTGTGTAATGTGACACCAAATTACAGTTTCAGCTTGTTTATTTTTGTTTAAAAATAAGTAAAAAACTGAAACAGAAATCTGAAATTTAACTTCAAAAGATTCACAAATCATCACATAATCACTGCAACTGACAATTATTTTCATGTTGACTCAATAGATTAATCTGTCAATTATTTTCTTGCTTGATCAATTAATTATTAAGTCTATAAAGCAGCCATCACAGTCTCTTAGGTGATGTCAGTTCAAAGCAGTTCAAAATGCAAAGATCTTAAATTTACTATATTATTAAGACAAGGAAAAGAAGCAAATTCTCACATATGAGAAGTAAATGTTTGGCATTTTTGCTTAAAAAGGACTTAAACATGCTAATTAATTTTATTGACTAATCAATTAATTGTTGCAGCTCTACTTGCTATATTACAACTAGAACCGCTGGATAAAACATACTTTTGAAAAAGAGCAAACTGGAGAATGGATTAAAATCAACCTGTTGTGTGTTGAAAAGCCAAAACGAAGATTTTGCAACGTCGCCTTGTCTTATTAAACATGTGCACGTGTATTCCACAGTTGTTGTATTTTGGATTAAACTGGTCGTTCTGCATGATGCTTACTTTGTAAAGCATCAGATCATGTTAATCAGATTACATTGTTCACCTTGACATTATATTCTTTAACACCAGTGAAGCTAGTCATACTCAGAGTTATGTTGAACGTCACTAATAATGTTTGACATAGCTGTGTGAGCTGACACACAGCTACGTGCCCTTTCCCAGGAGGCAGAATGTCAGAGTGCAGCTTCACCTTGAGATGCCTCATAGTCTCACCTCCCTGTTGTAACAGAGTAGCAGACAGGCATTAGTCACCCATTCAGAGTTAGTTTACAGAATGGTTACAGAGACAGACCTCAGAAATTTCCATGCAGAAAAGATATTTAATAGCCGGGGTTGTTTGTGGCTAACACGTGTCCTTGGCCCTGCCCCAGGTGTGAGGTTTCTGCTTTCCTCACCAATAGGAACAGAAAAGCTTCAACGTGGGCTTTATGTATTTTTTTTTTTATCATGCTGCTACAGTCATACACTTGCATAACAACTGTATTGGGAGGCCCACATTGGGACTACAGCTCTTTTGTTTGGATGTCATCCCAACCTTTAAAAATGAAAAAAAAAAAAAAAAAAGTACCGGGCATCACTCCAGCCTTCTTCTGAGAAGCAGTGCTGAGATTCAGCGAGGGCTACAGAGAAAAAAGCCTCTCTCCCATCACGTCCTCAGAAACGGAAACATCAAGACGGTTCTTTAAATGATGACTGTACCCTATACTCAGTCATAGGACACCTACTGCACCTTACACATGGGCTGAAATAAGGAAGTACATGGCTTTCAAATGTCAACAACATTCAGTAGATTTACAGTAAAGCTATTCTGAGATTATGTATGCTGAGATGGGGTCATTCAAAATTCTCTACCTTCATGGGAAAATGTTTGGCAGTGGGGTGGGAATGAGACTGAATTAATGCAAGAAAATGATTCTGAATCATGTTGGCAGTTTGCATGAAGAGGGTGATTCTCAAGAGAGAGCGAGAGAGAGGAAGCCTGGGGGGGGGTGAGGTTAGATAAGGCGAGGGGGAGGACAGGTGTCAAAGTGTGGTTGCCACAGAAAGTACATGTGGAAGGAGCATGAGGGACCTGAGGGACTGAGGGTCTGACTTGCCGCTGCTGCCGCTGCTGCTGTGTCCAGAGATCGTCCTGGTGCAGCTCTGTGCTTATTCTGGCATACACGTGACACTCACTCCCCTACCCCCAACTTTCTCTCTCTCTCTCTCTCCTCTCTCTCTCTCTCTCTCATATACCTCCTATCACTCTCTATACAGTACACTAATCCTGTCCCTGCCCCCTCACTGCCATTTCTCATATTTTTACACTGCCTTTTCCTAATTCTTTCTGTGATCTTTCAGTCAGTCACCTCAGCCATCTCATGCTTTTCGTCCCCCCCCCCCTCCTTCCCCCATCTATCTCGTGTCATCCCATCTCACCCACAAGTATACACATGTGCAAACACCAGCATCCTTCCTCCATGTGATTTTTTAGCATGACGACTTCATTGAATAAAGCCTCTGCTCTTAGCATTTCATAAATACTTGAAAACCCAATATGCAAAGGAATGCATGATTCACACACAGTCTTGCACCACTT
The DNA here is from genome assembly GCF_910596095.1 of Thunnus maccoyii. Lineage (NCBI taxonomy): Eukaryota > Metazoa > Chordata > Actinopteri > Scombriformes > Scombridae > Thunnus > Thunnus maccoyii. The sequence continues at coordinate 16,343,434 of NC_056537.1, read as the reverse complement.
AACTTCAAAAGTGAAGTGTGAATCTTCTGTTTTTAAATAAAGACATCAGAGGTGGATGAAGAGATGTGAAAAGTTTTTTTTTCCGTCAATAGATCATGTGCTTCAAGAAACAGTCATAGAAAAAGAGAGGGGCAGATGACTCACACAGCAATCTCCGCTGCCACTGGCATCATAGCTAATATGATAATAAGATGACATTTTTGTGTCATGTTTATTAGACAACGTTTTCAGGCATGTGATATTTAGGTCATAAAGTTCTCACAGTCTGACAAATTATGTATTTTCTCATAATACATGCATGTGTATGCACCAGGGCTGTCTCTGAAATTATTCATTATACTGTAGTCTATAGTGTATTTGCCATCGTCTAGTCAGGATTATCATACTCTGCAGAATAGATTTACTCCACAATGCAACATAAAAGTAGTGTGCGATTAATGGTTCCTAACACTGCAGGCAACAAAAAGAATGAGCTTTTTTTTATCCGACACATTATTTTGTTCTCTACATAGAATCACATAGTGTCACGTAGTTTTTCATTTTATTTCATATGCTACGTATTGTGAGTTGTGAATAAGTGACTCTTTTTTACACAGACATTTCGACTTGTCATAGCAGGAACAGCACAGGTGTAATTGATAACTGATGATGGCTCCGTTTCATTGACGTGTCTCTGTAAGCCCTACCAGTAATTCAAAATGACTCCATATTTTCTGTCTGACATTTTATTTAACTGTCCTGAGAGTGAAATGTTTGCTCCCTTGAAACTTCTCACTATGGAACGAAATGCAATGCGTCACATTTTATTGACAGGGAAATTACAGTCGAACAACGAAACACTACACCTGTCAGTGATGACGCACAGTGATCATGATTCACAGGTTCTGAAACTTCAAAGTACTGCTCATTATGTTATAGCAAAGTATTATATTCTATAAGGAGTAGTGAATGAGTGAATGAGAGAGTGACAAAGGTTTTCTTTTGCATCTCTTTTTGAATCCTTTTTTTTTCAAGAGCATGAAGACAGTTCTAAACATATTACATCAAAATAATGATGAGTCACACATCTGCATATTAAAGGGAAGAATGGATAGACTGATGGAACAGCTAATCATGTCTTTGTCGTTGTTTTTAATTACAATGCAAATATTTAAGCAGATGTTGGATAAAATCCTCATAATATACATCCTACATTCACACACATACAAAGTACTTGGAAATATGGATAATGGAAAGTATTAAAACAAAAGTACATGATTTAAGAACATTTGAAGTACATGGAGATTAAGACGATACTAATGGTTACTTCATGGAATTAGTGTTGTTGAAGTTTTGCACCCATCTCAGGCCTGTAGGCCACTGCTACGTGAAAAGTAATTTGCCAGTGTTAACCATGTCTGGATGCATTTTATCTGAGCTCAGTGCTCTACTTTGACTGGCCTACCTATCTCTCTCGGTTGTATAGTACATGTTCTCATGTGTAGTAGATGAAGGACTAAAGGGAGACACTATTATTTGTTGTCTCTGAAGAGTAATCTTAAACTTAGTTTACTTAGTCTACAGTAGATTCATATGGAGGCCCCTAAATACTGCACAGCAAATATAAACCTGACATTTAGCTAAATACTGTCTTTAAATGTCACTGTAACAGAATATTTTGAAGCTGTGACATTTGGTCTACCCTAGTCAATGAGTTATTAAACTTTAAAGATTGTGGATTTTCCCCCATAGTAGATTACCTGCCAAAAAATGTTCCTCTCATTCTCCTTTTTGTGGACACTAGTCTGGCCTGTGAACTGGGTGTGCAAAGTATGGAAAATTCCAGGTTTACTAAAGAGGAGCAGTTGCCTGTGTTTACTCCTCCATCTCTCCAGAGACATTAACTAGGTCAAGCGCAAACGAATCTGCCAACAGCCTAAAGAGTAGTAGTGACGGGGAAGGGGGAGGGGAATTCTGTGGACTTTGGGCACAAATCTCATAGTCAGGATGAAACTCTGCCGCCTAATTTTAGCTCAAGCCTCCCCCATGGCCCATTAACTTTCCAAGGAGGTCTGAATTCACGCAGCATCCGTTGGAGCTCAGCTCAGCGGGATCCTGGTTAAACAGTTTAATGGTCACACAGCTAATTATGTCTAGCCACAAACTAAGCCAGTCAAGGACGCTCAACATTATAGCCATTTATCCTGCACTAAATCTTCCTTTGCAGTAATCCTTGGGACTTCTGAATGATATGTTTTCTGTTGCCATAAGCACTAAATTTTCCTTACATGTCTTTGTGCGTGTGGATTTACTTCCACTTGTGATTTCATACTGTGTTGGCTGCAATACGTTGGGGATAAGCCCATCCTCTCTGTGGTATTTTCATTTAGTCAATAAAACGTGACCATGTAGTGAGATTGTGGGTTATTTTTCCAGATACAGTCTCTCAGCTTCCTCTAAGATAAATATCTACATCTGCGATCATTATTGTATTTCTCCTTTTTCTAAATGACAAGGCCATGAATGACTGCATGAAACTCCACGGAACACATTTTAATACAATACCGAAAAACAACCTGACTTTTAAGCTGTATGTTGCATATTTGAATAATGCCCCAACATATCAGGAGCAGCGGAAGAAACCATATAATTATGTAAGGAGGATATACGATATAATGGAAACTAACATAGATTTTGGTTTTTATGCAATGGAATGAACATCTCAGACACACGTGCGCAGTGGTAAAGGGGTGTGAACGGAGGGGAAATAACCTCAAAACACAGCAAAGCACATTGAGCCTGACAACTGATCCTCAGGAGGACAGGTTTCAGCCAAATGTTTTAGGCTAATTTACGGGTCTGCTTTTCCACAAGGTCAGTAGGTTCAGAGTGTCACAGATGGCTGAGCCCAGGAGCTGAGGAGCTGGTATTTCTTAGCAAAGAGAAACAAAGAGCGGGGGATGGGCTTTAAGCAGGTCAATGGGTTTGTGTACATTTGTGTGTGTAGTGTACATGCTTTAAATGTATGTGTAAAGCCACGTGCATTAGTGTCCAACCAATTAGTGGATTAGTGTGCATTTCTGAATGGAAATTTGTGTTCAAAACCTTCTGTTTCCATTTTACAAAGGCTAATGAAACAGACTGAATCTGAAATGACTAGGGCTGGATATCATTAAAAAAATTGCATTACCAGTACTAATACCAGTACCTTTAAAGTGATACTAATACCAATAGAGTACTTCATTTGATATGTTTTCATTCAGCTGTGTAAAATGCCACCAATCCTTCCCATCCAAATGATTTTTAAAGGTATTGAGTACTGATACTAAGTCCAAGAAATGATGCATTTTAAAGGCATCTAAATTACAGATTTATGTCAAAGTGGAGACTTAGGAGCAAATGAGCTTCACCACCTCAAAGAAGAATGTGAAAAGCACTGCCAGGAATCACCAGCTGTACCCAAAATGACAAAGTGTGTTGTTATCTTAACAAGTTCTCTCTTGCACCTGATACGGAAACACTTATGAAGTAAGAGTGACTGTGCACTTGCCGGTGCTTAACACACAGTGACCTCTTATTGTCCTTGGCTTCAGTAAAGCTTTTCTGTTCTCCTATGAAAACATGGGCCCTGGTCTGACTGGAACGACTGACATTTCCTCCTCCTGCCGTGACTAAACTCATAATGAAACTTTTACAAGTACGTGGAGTGACTCCACGTACTTGTAAAAGTTTGATTATGAGATGATTGAAGATCTAAAATAGCATCTGCTAGAATCATCATATTGAATTTTACTGACAGACAGCTTTATTAACAGGCTTCCAGGTTGTCTTTGAAGGAATAGTTTTGGATGCTTTTTCATTGTCTTAGAGTTACAGTACCAGTCAAAAGTTTGGACACTCATTCAAGGGAGTGAGTCCAAACTTTTGACTGGTACTGCAGTTGAGAAGATTGAATGAGAAGCTATAGCCAGCAGCTAGTTAGCCTAGCTTAGCATAAAGACTGAAAGCAGGGGGACACAGCTAGCTTGACTCTGTCAAAAGGTAAAATCCTCCTACCAGCAAAGGTTACTAATTAACACATATCTTGTTTGTTTAGTCCATACAAAAAACCAAGTGTAAAAATGAATGAATCAAGTTGTGTTTTACAGGGGTTATTGTACTGGACTTCACTCAGGTGCAGAAACGTCCTAAAATCTTGTCCAGTCTTTATGCTAAGCTAAGCTAAGCTAAGCTAAGCTAAGCTAACAGGGTGCCAGCAGTAGCTTCAAATTTACCTTACAGATGTGAGGGTGGTATAAATCTTCAACATGACTGGACATTTATTTATTGAACTTGATGTCTTTAGTTTACTCATTTGAGTAATACTATGCTAGAAAATACTCTTCAATGGTTGTCTGTGGGTACAATTTCATTCACCACAAGAAAAGTTGAAGTGCCTTAAATTTTGTGAGATCTATTACTTCTTTTTCCATTCTGTCACAGGTATTGCAGAATTTGGGGCAAAGGTAAGTCCACAGTCATTCCATTGAGTTTCTGCAGGAAAGATATTGATAAGATCTCATAGCTATTCTTACCGCACCTGACCTAACCTTTGGCATCACCTTTTGAGTAGAACGTAACAAGACACAATGTGTAATGTGAGGTCTAGCTGACCTGTCAGAGAATTCATTTTCTAAAACATTCACAGAGAGCCAGCTAAAATGTCACAGCTGAGCCACATATCATCCAGGAAATCATGTGAATGAGGTCAGAGGTCTGAGGGTTCACTATGAAACACATCCAGCTGCTGTTTTGTACAGTGAGGACGATTTGAAGAATGATAATGGCTGTCCAATGACGTGATCTGGCTGAGCGGGGCCGAACCAAAGCTTGTAGCAGTTATCAAAGCTTGCAGGCACCATTCACATAGTTTGGGATACATCACATTACAAAAACACAGACTTATAGACAGTCTCACAGCTAATTCTAGTTTTAAAAACCTGCTTTATTACAGTCAAAAAAGTGTGGTTGCATCTGGAAGTTTCTTCAGTTTTTTGTATTAAAGCAAGTGGAGGTAAGTGACCTTTAACACTTAACAATGTGCACACATGTTCAGCATTGACCTCCTATAGAACATAGTAGAGACAGTGAGCTTAAGTGGCAGATTATCCTGCTGGTGCTGCTGCTGCTGCTGCTGCTGTTTTTCTCTCGGTCACCAAGGTTAGAAACCTATTAAAACTCTCTGTATTTCTAATCCTTTCCATCCACGTCCCCCCTTGCAATTTGAATGCTGACAACAAAAGAGGGAATGCATTATGAACTCAAGTTGAAAGCCTGTCATTATAAGTAGCGCGCTCATGTGCACATGCTGTGACTCACGAGCGTGCTTCATTCAGCCTCCCACTCCTATTTGCACATGTCATCTGCTGCTCTGTCCTCCATCCATGCTAACGTCAGAGGAGGCTGGCTGTCCTCCTACATCTCCTGCAGAGTACGACCAGTTGGATAGGCAGTCTGGTCCAAGTGTGCAACCTCTCTGTAGAGGCTGTGATCGACAGCAGACACAAAGGGCCCTCATACTGCCTGTCTAATTACCAGGCCACATGGGGGACAAGCAAACAGCACATGGTGTACGATATCGGCTCAGTGTGCTCCTTCACATCCTGCACTGCATTTGATTCTGTCCTTGCCTGAAGCTGTGCCAGGGAGCATCATCAGTGTCTTCACTGTCTTCCCCTTTAGTGCTCCACTTACTCCCTCACATGCGCTCTGGCCAAAGCTCGGCAGCCTTTGTGAATGCTCTGACAGACGGAAACAGAAATAGCTCCACAAATAGACCCATCCTCTGGCTCACAGGGGAGCAGTAGCCCCACTTCTGTGTGCTCTTGCCTCTTATTTCGTGTGTGCCTCAGGCCAAAACAAGTTAGCTAAGAACCACAGGGAAATCAAATTTGGAATTATTAGATCATACTGAAAGTATCTAGGGAGCAAGAAATGTGTGCATAAATACATATTGTTATGAAATAGGTTGATTTCTGGAGCTTTCTGCTGTCTGTCAATAACAGAGCACAAACTGGAGCATCTTAGTATGAAATGACAATATAAGAGCCAAAGTAGGTGGCTGCGTTTACTTCACATCATGCTTTGTAACCGATTTGCAGCAACTTGCAGGTCTGTTTTAATGTGCAGTGTTTTAAACCGATGAGACTCACTAGCTCTGAATATAGACAATGACAAAATGAAAGTGGAGATGCCATTAGATGCTATTAGTGTGGCGATTGGATTACTCAAGACCTCCATTTTCAGTCAGACATGTTACATGATGCTTTATGGGTGATGGGAAGGAAGCGGCACTCAGACTAAAAGAATATGTGGAAACTGAGTCTGCACAATGCCAGCATAATGTGGAGGAAAAACAAAATCTGCGTTGAATTTTGATGCAGTATCCTCATTTCACTTTTCACCCAAATGTTTCGAATCAGGACAAAGTGTACATCCAGTAAAGCTCACACTGAGGGAGGATTAATGTTGAGTTCTCGCAGCTAAGTCTGCACAAAGAAGTGGGATAAAATCTTGATGTGGTTTCACAGTGTATGAAAGTGGGAGGTGAGAGACTGCAAACAACTGAGTCAAACCTCCGTCTGTGTTGCGACTCATGTGCCTTTTTCTTTTTTTGGCTGTCGTATTGTGACAGACACAAACATTGTCTCTTCCCAGGACTCCATGTGTCCTTGAGCCGGCCTTCTACATCCCCCTCCTGCATCAGTCCTCTTCCCTCTTTATCTCCTTCTCTGCTGCATGATCAATCTCATTTCACCACCAGTATGGTTGTGCAAGGACAACTAACCTTAGCCCTGAAAAGTAATTTTAATTTCAGTTTTGATATAAATATAATTCACTGTGTATATATACACACCTTTGTATATGTCTCCACATAGCTACAAAAGACTACAGCTCTCTAAATAATTCACAACTGTGGCCTCAGCTGCAAGGCAGACTCTAGAGAGCTACCTAAGGACCTAAGGCCTCAGGCAAGGAGCCTTTGAGTTACTCCAGCAGGAAATATGGAGAATAAAGTATCCTAGGACAAGAGAAGGGCTTCAAAGCTCTGCTACATTATTAAAATGGTCTCTCCATCTGCAGACCCCGAGGACAGACTCACACCTACCAAAGCAGGTGCAAGACAGAACATACAAGCGTTGAAGTACACAGATGTACCAAGTGCTGAAATGCCATTAACAGTGAGACTTAAAATATTTCTAATTAAACTCTGATAGGGAGTTATTCGTCACTTCATGCATCTGTTTCTCAGATAAGATTTGTCTGCATTTCATGTTCGTGTAGGTTCATCAACACGTCTTCCTTTGCCAGATATAAATCAAACTGCATCAACACCATCCTGTCCTGGAAAAGTTATGTTTTTAGCCATGCAAGCATCTGTCGAGTGGTCAGTCGACCACTTTGCTCTATAGTAGACTGAAATATATCGACAATTATTAGTTTGATTGCCATGACATACATGGTTCCAGAGGATGAATCTAATACACTTTGGTGATCCTCTGACTTTTCCTCTAGTGCCACTGTGAGGTTGACTTTTGTGGTTCAGAGTGAAATATCTAGACAACTATTAACAGTGTCATTATGAGCATGTTAGCATGTGAGCATCTCTTTACTTTTATTTCACTAGATAAACCTCACCGATAACACAAAATATGTCTCAAAGTACCTCACAATATCAGAATGAAAAGTGTTCAGAATGAACATTTAGCTCAAGGACAGACTCACTGAGCAGCTAGCATGGCTATATACTCTTAGCCTTGTTCAATTGTAGCTGGTTGGAGAAATAACATGAAAAAGGGGCAAACTCTGAAACAACCTGAATGATTAAAAAGAAAAGAGAGAATAAAAGAGAAATAACTGTGAAAACTGTTGCTAGTGTCTCATTCATTCAGACAGACTAACAGGGACACTGTATATTCAGGTGGAGGCAATGAATCAACCAAATGAGAAAACTGCTAGAGATATATGATGTTGCATTAGTCAAATAAGCAAAACTGTGTAACATGATAAGTGTTTTTTTCAAAATCTGATAGTCCCAACATGTCTTAGATGTATTCACACCTGCAAACACTTGACCAGACTTATCTGATCAGCTCAGGACGCCCAAGTGTAAATGTGCCCAAACTGCCCATAATTTACATGAATATTTACATGTGATAATAGAGGCGGACACTGAGGAATTTATAACCTTACATCCTGACTCAAAGGAAGATAACATGCTTGTCTAGACTGCATTTCTCATCCTGTATTGTGGAGCGTACAATCTGGAAACGAGTTTTAGGTTACAGCCAGCTACCCCAGACTCATAAAGCTTTGGGTTGTAAAAAGTAGCACAGTAACTGATTAGCTGCGGAAGCCAAATTATTCTGCATCTAATATCACTCTGAGGCTCAGATGTCGTCTGTAGTGATGGAGATCAAGAGAGTCCCTCCCTGAGTTGGGCCCTGGGCGAGCACTTGGTCACGGACTCACAAACATACAAAGTACTCAGAAACACAAAAAAACACAAACCCTCCCCCTTTCCTTTTTCCTTCCTCCGTTCTGCTGAAGCCTCCACTCACCCTCTTCCCCATCCACGGGTGAGTAATCAGTGGGTGGATACTTGAATTGCCTCCCATGGCTGACCTTATAAGGCTGTCAGGGAACTGCTGATTTCAGGTTTCAGGGCTCAGATGGCTACTCCTTCCCTTTTACCTCCATTGCTTCAATCCTCCCTTCCTCTATTACTGCCAGCATCCTGTCTTTATCAGCTCATATTTCACACAGGGGAAAGGTCTGCACTACTAGCTCCACAAAGGCCTTTACATATGAGCCCTTAAGATAACACGCTGGATTTATTTACCTGCTGTCACTCTGAGAGCATCCACATATTATATGGGGGATCTGCTCTGCTAATGAGAAGATGCAGACTGTATGTTGTACTTATTTTCTCCCCCAAAATGTTCTGCACAGTGTGTATCACATGTATTTATATTTAATAATTTAAATCACAGTAACATGAACTCTCTGTTGTCATTTTTATGAGAAGATATGTTCTGTTTACCATAATTTAAAATTGTGCAATGTGTGTTAATATACATAGAACAACCTCACTGTTAATAATCACTCTGGTGCAGTTTCTCAATGGGCTTGAAAACAAACTGTTTGCAATACATTTTCTAAACGGTTTTGTTTACTTTTTTGGCTTCATCCACACCAGAAGCAGGAGGAGGTACAAAATAAAACGAAAAAAACCTGATAGACTGCATGGTTTGTGCATATTTTCTGCAGGAGGACATACAAGGTGTCGAGCTGTAGTGTGAATTTCCTGTTTTTAAAAAAGCAGATTTGTCCTAGCTTTTGAAGGTTGTAACGGCTGACTTGTGTTTGAACCTATTAAGAAACTGCAGAAGAATGTTTCTCAAAGTTAAATTGTGATGCACAATCCTAAATTATGGGAAGCAACTTTTTCACAAAGTGTAGGTTTAAAAAACAGTAAAATTCTCCCACAAGGAGACACAGTTGTTATGAAGCTGTTGAAAACCGCAGTGACTCCACAGCATCATTTCCACCAGTTAAATATTCCTTTCAGGTCTAAACGATGGCTTTTAGAAGTCATGTGATGAAAGCTGAGGGAAATAAACAGTATCATTTGGTGGAGAGGAGTTAAGAGAGCAAACTTTATTTTTTTCAGTTGCTTTTGAAATGCTGCCTCACCTGTGAGGAACCTGTATTAGCACAGTCCATTAAAAATACTTATTATGATAACAAATTCCACATGTAAATGATTAAAATATAAATTTATGTTTTGTCTTTTGTGATTCACATTAAAATGTATCTCCCTAACCAAATGTATAAAATGCTACATCATTAACATCATAGTCTCTCATCTCTCCATGAGACGCCACTTGTCGAGAGCAGAGCAGCTAATTAAAATTATTAGAGTTAACAGTTTCCCTCGGCTGAATTTTTTTTAATGAAATTTGTTATTCTAATGAAGCAAGCGTAACAAATTTAATCAATCCCTTGGAATCAGCCTTTGACATGATTTTCTGTCAAAATTTAAATTTTGCTGTTCATTTAGTTGTGTCCAGCAGAGATCCTTCTCTGTTCTTGAAGGCATTTGAATAGAAGATAAACCTGCAAAATCTGAACCTGAGTGTTTATTTTACCACAATTTTGCACCTCTTCCAGAGTATTGAACTTGTTAGGTGCATTATTTGTATGAAGCTTTATTGAAAACATTTAGGGCAAACAGCTACAGTAGATGCAGCGTTTAAACAATTGTGTGCTTTCAGCGGAAAAGCAACATAATGAAGATCAGTTCAAAAAACTTTTTTCATCAAGCAAGATCATTTAAAAGTATATCAAGCAAAGCACACACAAACACACAGATCTCAACCACACACACAGGATAAAATAACTCAATAAATAGTTAGACTGCTAAAAAAAAAAGCATATTATAATACAAGTGCTACAACTAATGTGCATATTTAAAAGTACATATTACCAGAAAGACTGGCAATGTGACAACACTCCTCAAGCAGTTCAAATAAATCATCATAGTTTTTTTTCAAATATTGTATGTTCTCTGAAGCAGTGTCGTAAAAATCAACTGTTTCATCTTGAGTAAAGCTTCAACTAGCAATCTGTTGACACAATATTCCACTTAAGCACTTTTTTTTGAAGATGAACCTTCTGCCAGACTGTTCTCATAAAGGAGGGATATACTGTAATTGCAAAGTGTGGTCTGTTTGAAGACATAGTTATTCCCGACCCCCCAAAGTCAGTCTGTCCTTCCTCAGGCAAGGTTGCTTAAACAAGTTCGAGCTCCTTCACACTCCACAGTGGAGACAGGCGCATGTGGGGGTCCATTTGATCATGAGGGCTTTAAATTACACCAGATCTAGTATAAGTGCATTTGCATTTCCTGAAATGTGTGAGATCTGAGCAGCAAATACTGTGAATTTCCTAATTATGTGTTTATGGTTCTGCATAATTATGTAAATATCAAATCTCTCTCTCTCACACACACACACACACAGAAACACACACAAAAAAACATTGTTCAGCACTGAGTGTGACTTTCACTGTTTAATGAAATGATATTCAACAGAGTAGCCACTCTTTTCAGGCACAAACTGACCTTTTGTTCATTGAAACAAATTATTACTTTTCACTGGATTCCATAAGAGCGAAGGCTGGGCTTGAATGCATTATTCACAATTTAGATAGACTAAAGAAGCTACATGAATGAGGAGTCATACGATGTAACACATACTATATATGAAACCTACTAGTGAGGTGACAAAAAAAAAGCAGCGCTTTTAAGCACAGACATCTGGGCAACAGGTCTTTCAAGATTGTCTCCTTTTGAAATGATACAGCCATAAAAAAAAAAATTAAAAAAAATCTGCCTCTAGCGGAAACAGACGCTTTGATACAGTCATGTTGTGTCTAACGCTCAGGCCTGTTATTGTGTTGGAGTGCTGTAGGCAGCCGGATGTGCCTCAGGAGTCTCCCCACCTGGAACTCATAACTCTTAAAGCTCTATCCTGGCAAGGTGTATTTATGATAGTAAATAATATAGCATTTGTTGTCTGGCCTCTAAACAGTGAGTCTCTGTCTCGGTGCAGTAAAGCAGCAGAGTTTTATTTATCCACTTGGTTTGGGACTTTCTTTGAAAACAGCACATTACTGTATATTAAAAGAGAACATGCTACAGTATGTATGCTATCCTTATTCATCCTCGGGCGCTTTTTGTTTGAAGTAAGCCTGATACATGCTGTACTGTGTAGATATATTATAGGGATGCCATGTGTGTATAGGGCAGAAAAATGGAGAAAATCCTGTAAATACTGTGATTCTATCTCATTTAAATGTGTTCTGACTCTTGCAGTATCAACTCAATATGCAAAATTTTGGTATCACTCGGATGAAAAATTACAATCGATGGACTCTTGATGCTTTTTTAATGACAGTTACTGTAATTGCCAACTGGAGTTTTTGAAATGTACGCTGCTGCCTAAACCACTCGAACCACATTCCTCAGCTCATTCCGTTTCATGTAACCAAGCCCAAACATGTTTAAACAGAGTTCAAATACAAATTCATTTTTGTTTAATCACCAATCAGATCAATCAACTAGTGATAGGATACAATTTCCTCAGATATACTGTACTGTGCAAAAGTTTGAGACACTAAAAGTAAAGTTAGGATGCTTTCAGAAATAATGCTATAAATAGTTTTTATTTATCAATTATCTTCATTCAAAATGTAGTAGAAGACACTGAAATGAAATCTAAATATAAAAAACAGCAGCAGTTCTCCTCGGTACACCTGCACACAGTGTTTAAAATTATTTGGCAGGTCGGTTGTTCCTGGAGAACTTGACACAGTTCCTCTGTGGATTTAGGCGTCTCAGTTGCTTCTGTCTCTTCATGTAGGGCTCTGTGGGTGGTGAGTGGGGAGGATGGGGGCGGCATATCATAATATCATGTGGCTGAACATTGTTCTTTATGACTCTGGCTGTATGTTTGGGGTCATTGTCTTGCTGCAGAATAAATTTGGCCCTGATTAGATGCCTCGCTGATGGTATTGCACGATAGATAAGAATCTAAACTTCTTAGCCTAAAACATTTGCACAGTACTGTATATTGTTACAAAATGCAATTTAGAGTCGATGTCAACAGCCCCAACATTTTGCATGTATATTAATATGATTCCACAGAGATGGAATCATATTAAATATACAGTGTGTGGAATTGTTTTTAATTACAATGACAAATAAAACCTTATTTAAGATTTCTTTTCTTCAGAAACGTTAAACACCATCACAGAATGGGAGTCATTTAAAATAAAAAATACAAATCTAAAAACTGTCATCATTATAAAAATTCCGATTTATATTCTAAAAAACTTTATTGTCCATGACAAAGCGATGGAAAATTTTCTTTAACAAAGTCAATAAGTTAAAAAAAAACACAGAGTCAGTATAAAAACACACAGTCAATAGAAAAACACACAGTATTCTGACCTTTCTTAAATATCAAAAGAAAACAGAAAATTTGCTTCATACAGTATTTTCCTCTGAACAATATCTGAAAAACACACGCTCTCGTGGGATAGAAAAAAAAAAGCTTCCTCTTATTATTATTACATTAACCTTCTGTTTGAATACATGGTGATTCTTCAGATATGCACTCACAGGACAGGGAGCGCCCTGCAGCAGCAGCCTGCAATAAATTTGTCACATGGCATTTACAGACACACTTGCCTAATCAACCTACTTTTGAATGTCTCACAGTCTTATATAACACGATTCCAATCACAGCTCAGGCACAGGGCCACTTTGCCCTTGGAGAACCCTTCCCATCGCTGACATGCTTTTACCATGACAGAGGTGGATCTCACAGTGCAACCTTTATGTCTTTTGTTCTTTTCTATTGTGTAGGTGTGTGTAAACCCTCTGAGATAGGCGTGTGTGATATTTTAATCAAACTATCTAATGGTATTAACAATGAAATTGTGTAATGGCCTTATCAGTGACGTGTATTGATTTGACATTACTGATAAGGCCACATGTGTAGTTAAGACTTTATTGTGTGTGTGTAATTCTCTCTGGAATAAAGACAGCTGAGGAAGTGCATGTCTTTGTAAGTAAGACTCATAGTTAATGTGTGTTATGTAAAAAGATGTTAAAGTCCAAATGAAACTTCTGTATCCTGATGTATTTGAATGTGGAAAAGTGGGCGTGTCGTAGTGAATCTTCACTCTTTGCCGCCAAAAGTTGAAGACCGATTAATGGGTGGATGTCATGATATAATTGGTTGAAATTGATTGGTTTAAGCCTATGTAAGCACATGTCATATTTTGTTTTACAGGAAGCACAATATGACTGGTGATGTGATCTAAAAGGGTTAAAAAGGCATTTTTCATTCCATCTCGACCTTAAGGGTACAAAAACACAAAATATAGATACAAATCAGCATAAAAGCATCACAGCCATGTCTATGTATGATAAGTCCATGTGTAAAGGTTTAGAAGCATTTCTATCAGGAGAACTGCAGGAGTTTTTGCAGAGTGCTCTTGAGCGTCACATCCTCCTCGGGCCTGCTGTCGGGGATCATGCCTGCGCTTCTCTCCGCACCCAGCCAAATGCTCGGCCTCTTCTCTCTGACGGCCTGCAGCCCCGCCTGGGTGATGTTCCTGCAGAAGTCCACCCTCACTTCCACCAAACTGACGCCATGAGCCACCACTCCATCAAATATGCTGTCAGTGATGCGGACGCAATTCTCCAGGTAGAGGTGGTGCAGCCTCCTGCAGTTCTGCAGCACAGAGATCACATCCTGGTCAGTGATGTGTGCGCAGCCAGACAGGGTTAGGGAGAGCAGGTTGGGACACCTGTGACACAGACAGCAGTCAACATCATCACCCAGTGACAGGTTTGCACACACGTGATGGAGTACAGACCTGCCTGTGGTTATTTTTGCACGTCATGCCTCAGGACATATCATATAGTAGGGAGGGATTAGTTTGTTTAAAGAAGGACTAGTCCTAAGTAAGCAATGCTATTTGGCGTGTGCGTTTATTTTCAAATAAATACTCTTTGGGTCTCTTGAATACAATCAGATTTCAGAGGAGAACATATAGATCAGGGACTAATCTTTGCCATATGTGAATGCAAACAGACAGGCAGAAACATGATCTGTTTAATGATAAAGCAGTTTAATACCCTGACCAAACTGTCTATTCTTTACACACTGTCCCTCTGGGCATATGTGTTTCCGTCCTCTAAAAAGCTTTTGTGAATAAATGGACTATGGTGCTATTGAACAGAACAATAACAGGATATTTGATGAAATATAACATGGCAAAAATGCATTTTTTTCATGCTTCATTTTTCAGGAATGACCTCTACAAATTAAAGTGAATTTTTGCTGTGAAAAACATGTTTACAGCATGTTTTCACCCACTATCAGGGGTGCACTGCAGCCTACTGGCAGGCCTGTGGTATAGAGCTGGCACACAGACACTCTGATGGCAAAAGATCGAGGATGTCATTCACGTTTGCTGATGCAGATTACATAAAGACTTACATAATCTTACCACTTTACCACATGTGAGCCAAACATATTCCAGTTGCCTGCAAGTGTTGAGGGTACTGCCCCAGTAATCTCTGTACATGGGATAGCAGTCAATCCACGTGCCCCACTGCATTGTTGCATGGGGCCAATGTGGGGCTTTATCAGAGGATGTGATTGCACCGTATTGACATTACCAAAAACAGAAAAAGAAAAAGGGGAGGTGGAGCGGTGGTATGAAAAGAGCTCAAAGCTGGTGGCATTTAGAGGTTCAGTCGCTCTCTAGTGACTACAGTTAGTGTGTCTCGACAGAGAAGGTACATAGAGGTAAACATGAAAGGAATAAAAACGTCATCAACTCTTGTTACATAATCCACCCTGTTGTGGCACCTCCCCTTACTTTGTGCACATAGTGTTTTTTTTTTTCTTATATTTTTTTAAACAAAGGCCTGTAACTACTGTATGTGCACCTCATCTTAACATGTCCACATCAGATTCTACTCTCTTATTTTCCTACACACACACATTAAGTAATGTTTAACATCAGGCAACTGGCTAATAGCACCTCTTGTGGTGGCAAACTCACTTACTTAGTCCTGTTTCTAGACACATTTACACTTGTCTTCTATTAACATGTCCCAACTACAAGACTGCACCCTCTGATTGAAAAAAATACTCCAGTTTTTTTTCTTCTGAAATCTAAAATTGGAATTTGAATAAATAAATTGTAAGTGCAGTAATAATCCAGCTACAGTATGTAGAAGAATTTTCTCACCAGCCATTTTTGGTTTGTGTATTCCCTTGTTTGTCATTTGTCTATCTTTATTTATTTATCCATCTATCTGTCTATGCTGTATGCCATAAAAATGTCTGTGGTATGTCCTTCTTTCCATTTAGGTTTAAGACATTATGTAGTTCAAATTAAAACAAACTGTGGGGGGGCAGTCTGGTTTGAGCTGGGGACAAATCTCTGCTGCTGAGGCCACAGCAGAACACTAACTACACTGCTTAACCTGTAATCATCTCTCTAATGACCTGTTTGGTTTCCTAACAGTTTTTTCGTCTGGTCAAATTATCCAGTGAACTCTAAAAGGAGCTACGACATAGATTTCACATTCAGCTCCTTGGGTGAAATGGGAGTAGAAGGGTTTGTTTCAAACATCTTTCAATTTAAATTCAGAAGTGAATATTTTAAAAATAAAGTTGCAAGCAAGTTGTGAGCATAGGTCATAACTTGAAATTTAAATAGTAACCCAAGATGTGTTTTTTTTTTATGCTGGCACTTGTTTTGCAGGAGAAAACATCGATTTATTCAAATGGTGTACATTTCAATTTGCAATGAAAATGTTTAACTATGCCAAAGCTTCTTGTGCCACCCACTGTACAACCCACACTACATGGCATGTTGAGCATGTTAATTCATGTTGTATAATTTTAGTACTGTGCCTTCAAGATAATAAAAATTGAAGTTCCTTAGTTCCTGATTTAGTCACCTGACATTAGAGAAGCATCACACTGGAAACAACACTATAAAGAGGCCCAAAGACATGCTATGTTTTATAGTTTTTTTCCATGAAGAAGAGAAAAAAAAAAGGACAGCCGTGAGCTTGGCGTCAGAGTTTACGCAGAGTCTTATCCAGGAAGAGGCAGGCAGAGACAGACGCACATGTTCATTCCTCTGACAGCAACAAAGAGCCAATTGTAGGCTCCACCTGCCTGCGTAAATCTCCAGTCTCCAGCTGACTGGGAGGGTCCGCGGCCAAATCACTCTTTATCACCCCCACAGCTTCACTGTGTCCCCTCCCACTCTGTCACGTGCACTTGCTTTCTTCTCCTTCAGACAGTTTGGGGAGGGTTTATCAGTATGCCATGAGTGTGGCTTAAGGGTGTTGAGATACAGGGCCCAGACAAAGTAGGTGGTTCTAGTTTGGACTGGTCTCACAGCTCTCATGTCTCAAATTTCACAATACAGGAAATCCTCACAGGGTCATACACTGAGCGAATGAGCCTGCCTCTCTTCCCTCCTCTTGTCCCGGCCAGCTGCGGTGGCCAGGCTCCCTCACATCAACGGTTATTACTGGCTGCCTTGAAGAAATTGTCCAGAGACCTCATTACGCCTCTCCAGGCTGATTCCTGCATGCAGCCAGCCACGCACAGGGCTGAAAGCCAATAGAGCTGGCATGTCCTACAGTGACCTATCAAATCCAACTATCACATCATTCAATAAATATAATTTGATATCTGACCACAGTTATGTTAGTTAATAGAATCAGTCTTAAAAGTCCCACAGATGTGTCATTTTTCTGTTTCTGTAGCCAACTCCGGATACACCATCTGTTTCTAATGATTTTGTTCCTTGCTGCCTACAGCTAAACATGGCAGCTTCAGTAAGCCATGTGCCGCTAAATGAAAACAGTTTTGTTGCCTGTGGTGGGTGTGAACGACCCTGAAAAACCCAGGAATTGTGTGATCCATTTTCAGGAGACATCTGAGCAAACGTTAAATTATTGAAGACAAACTTTTGAATGTTTGTGTGAAACCTCAGGCTCCTGTAAAGCATTTTAACATTATCTTGTGAAAAACAACTGCAACAGCAACGGACAATAGAACAGGGACAATTACACAATCTCGAACATCCAAAATACCTTTGTAAAGCTTCTCATGTTTATGTAATTGTGACTGTTTTAGAGTGGTGTTCTTTCTGCTTTGTGGTCGTATTCGCTGTGGCTTGTACTGTTGTTGCTTTCTATCAGCAGTTCTCAAGTGGTCACGAGGTAAATATGAGCGTTCGTGAGAGGAAAGTAAAGCAGAAAAAAGCATATTTCTGTTACTTTGTTTTCACACTTTTTAAAAAAAATAATCTTTGCCTTTTTTTGTGAATTACAGGATAATTACAATTCTTGAGGACTCAAAAGTACTGGAGGTTCAATCAATCTTTGGTTGAACTGGTCACAGCTCCTGGATATATCCAAACTATGAGAGCTATGAGAAGTCACAAGCAGACACGAGTTTGTTTACAAGCCAAGAAAGTGTTTACAAGCCACTGCTTCAGATTACATTACAGATTATATTTTGAGGTGCTAGTGTTGTTCTGTCTGTCTTCTGTTGGTCTATTTCATCACTGACAAAAAATAAATCATTCCAAAATACATAATCACACACAAACACTCACATGTGGCAGACATGAGCCAGGAAATTGCTGACCAGGCTTTCATGTTTACTGCAGATGACCTTCTGAAACGAGGTCTTCAACCAGTCTTCAATGTTGCAAACTTTCAGGACCCTGCTGGAGTACCAGCAAATAGTCAAGTAACGCAGAGAAGGTCCCAGCACAAAGTTGTCCCACCTCAGCTGACAAGGGGAGCTGAAGTGGAGCAGGTTCCAAAGACGGGGGTCCAGGAAGACATCACGCATCTGGTGACAGGTAAGAGACAAACTCTTCCGACTGTCCTTGTCCAAGAAGGAGAAAAGGTGGAGGAGACATTCACGGTTGAGCTGTGTGAGATGCATGGTGAGCCTTCCCAAGACAGCAAGAGAGGCCTTGTCCCTGCGGCGGTGATAGACCTGCTGGTAGGCAGCAACAATGAGCCCACAGCCCGTATTGTGTGGCCTAGATACATGATGCCTCCTCAGGCACACGCTGGAGGCCTGCACATATAAGGCCGTGGAGTGAAGGCTATTTTGGGAAGACAACTGCTGGTTCAGTCAAAGATGGAAGTGTTTAAGCCATACGCTCCCTTTTCCATCTGTCATGGCTCTCAACAGGCGGTAAGCAGCCCACTGGACTGAGCCAGATGTTTACACTGCCCTGGCCTAGTTCTCAGATACACATACACACTGAGTGTCACAATAAAGAGAAACACCTCAATACTATACTGCTATACAATAACCCTGAAATTAATGCCTCCCTGGTTAAAGTTCTCAGTTGTCCAGACTCTGAAAATGTGTTTTGTATTACAGTAATTTCAACTTCACAGTGTGTATGTGAGTTTGACAGTTTAAAGCCATTTTCAAATTCAATATTTTTCAATGAGGGAGGAGTAGTGATTGTAATTTTAACACGTTTTTTAAATAATTAACTAGTAATCAAACTTTTTTTGTGATAAAACCATATCAGATTTATTCAAAGCATGTGTGCCTTTTCAATTCTGATATTTGTTTTTAAAGATATGCTGCTGTTTGGTGCAAAAAAATTAAACATGCTAAATGTCCACTTCATATAGAGAGGAGCAAAAATGTTAGAAACACCTTACAGCATAATGCAGTCCACTACAGCACCACCACAAACACAAATGACTGAGTTGAATTGGCCTCTTCGCAGCATCAACAGCTGACAAGTTTTACAATCATAGGAGTAGACACTTGTTGTGCTGGACTGAATAGAGGCCGTACAGTACGACTTGACCCATTTTTGGGACCTAAGAACTTCCCTCTCTTATTCTGGATAATTACAGAGCCTTATCGTTTTATAAGTTACACCTGGCAAGCCTTGCGTGTGAGTGAAAGTCACGGGCACACAGTGTTACATAGCACCTTGCCTAAAAGAACATAGAGAACTATGACTCAGTATGTGTGTTTGAAATTGCTCAATTGGAGCACAGAGGACACATTGAGATGGTAAGAGGCAGAATACCATTATATCTCGGTCGTTACGCCCTGTTACTTTACCAGTTATGTCCTGTTCCACTTGTTATCACCAATCTCCAAAAAACAAAAGACATTGGGAAATGCCACTGTTGAGTGACTGATTAGTCTGTACGGTGACTCAGTGTGTCATGATGTCCCCAACCAGACTTCTGATCTACCAAACATGACGCAATGTGAGCTTTATTATTAGCAGCTGTGATCTAGCCTCTAAAAGAAAAAAAAAAGGAGGTAAAAAAGGCCACTTGTGTCATTAATGGGGACAGTAGTGAGCCCACAGCCACCTGTGAGCAGGCGAGGACGAGCAGCTGTTCCTCTGCATACAGGAGTGCTTGTTTCTGCTTGAGCGAGAAGACTGACTAGCTGGCACGTGTCTCGAGGGGAGCTCTTATGTGTGTGTGTGTGGGCTGAGATGTTTGTGAGAGGGAAGAGAAAAACAACCAAAAAAAAAAAAGGCTTGCTAAAACTTTGTTCTCTCTTTCTAAGGTTGTACTTGAACATATCAAAGGATGTTTTCCATTACAAGCCATAATGAGGTTGTTTGATAGCTTACAAAATCTAATGACGCAACAGGTGAAGAGGACAGTTCCTGATATGAACACCGTACCTTACACCCAGTCTGTCTATTTTACACTTTACAATTAAACTTTAAAATAAAAAAATAATAAAAATAAAACTGTATAAAGAAAGAACACCCAGCTACAGTATAGGCTGAAAGAATTATAGGTGAGATTAGGAAGTTATTCTTTTGATGGTCATTCATTTACAGCTGCAAATAATTTTCAGTATCAGATAATCTACTGATTAATCAATCCATTTATAAAATATCAACAAATAGTGAAAAATGCCCATCACAACTTCCTAGAGCCCAAGATGACATCTTCATGTCGCCTCTTTGTTTGAACAATAAGCAAGACAAGAAAAAGCAGGAAAACCTCACATTTGAGAAGCAGAAACCATCAAACATTTGATACCTTTGCTTGAAAAAATTAAACAATTAGATTATTAAAATAGTTGCAGATGAATTTTCTGTCAAGTGACTAATCCAATTATAGTTTCAGCTCAACTTCAATCGTCCTTAACTTTGTCCTTTTTTAGGTTTAATTTTTCTTGTTGCTTTCACAGCAAACTAACATACAGGATCAATTAATTTATACTGTAATTACTATAATTCATAACTTTGTATTGTGCAGTTGAATTCAAATATACTGTGTCACAAACTTCACCTGGATCTAATATTTAAGGTGATTTGTCCTTATGAGGCAGTGTGGCAGCATGATTCTGAGGTGTGAAGAAGTAATTCAAAAATTGGAGCTTCTGCCATTTAAAAGATTGATAAAACTAGATATAAGCACCATCAGAATAAAAAGATTTTGAATGGCATAAAAGAGTAATGGTAGAAATAAACAACCCTGTCTTCGTGTCTAGTTGCATCCTCTACATGTTGTTTGGTTGTGCTAATGGATTTGTTATGGTTGGGGGAAGGCTACAAAAGGAGTGGGTTTCAGAAATGAGTGAAATTTAAGGTCATTTTTCTCCACAGATAAAAAAAGGAACAAACATTTGAAAAAAAAGGATTCTCCATTGTATTTTTTCATTTTCACTTTTTCTGATACATGTTTTAAAAGAGCATTTCATCAGCGCCTGTTTCAGATCAACATAAAATGTTAAATGACACTCTGGCACCAATACAGACAAACAAAATTTGAGAATGATTCTTTCACATTGGTTCTGGTCAAGAGGTTAAAAACAACTTTTTACAGCCCTAATGAGCACTTGTCAGTCAATAAATGCATTGCATTCTAAAGCCTAAAATCTCCCCTAACTGGAAAACAGAACTACGAGGTTCTTAAGAGGTGGAAAATATAAAATTGGAAACTTTAAAAACAATAGAAACACCAAATATTGTTACAATGACACAGTGTCTTGACACAATGGATATTGTCAGTCTAGGCTAAACATTGGACCAACAGAGGTTTTCCAAGGCTAAAGCTTTTACTTCATTCTTTTAAACGATCACCTTTGGAATCTATTACATACGGAGAGAAGTCTACCTCAACCGAGGAATACAACATCAAAAAAAAATGTAAAATGTCATACTAAACAAACAAAATCGAGCAGCAAATTATACATGATGCTGTCATGCAGGTCATAAAAACAAAATACTTGCACATACATTAAAGCTGGGGTAGGCTGTTTTCTGGAAAAGGCAAAAAAAAAAACAAAAAAAAACAAACAAAAAAAAACACCAGAATTTAAAATACAGCCCTCCCCCTGCAGCTCTCCCCCCTCTCCTCTCTGTCCAAAGCTCCTCCCACCAGAAGAGCACGCGCATATGCACGCGCTTCGTACGCGCACACAACACAACAGTTTACTACAGCACTCACTCACACAGCGGAAAGTTTGGAGGTCAGACGAGCAGCGGGATACCAACGAATAGGAAGTAATGGGACTGCATGAATTGCAGGAGAGGAAAAAAAAAAAAAAAGATGGGAATATCAACAGAAAGCAGAATGAAAAGCGATGTGCGATCATCAGACTACTTCCTGTAGGCGGGGGAAACTGAACGGCACATAATCTTATCAACAATGCTGGAGCGAGAGACTTTCATGGAAGTAAACTTGGCTCTCTGACGGACTGGTGAGTGAGGAGGTTTTGGAGGCGGACAATGAAAGAGATGGGCAGAGTGTACGCAGGTAGGTAGGTAAACAGGCAGGTAGGCCATCCAATCATTTCATGCGGACCGAATGAAATGACTGGATGGACTTATTACAGGCTTGCAGCCTGGATTTTCTTCTTTTTTTGTTAGAGCATTTGATTTATTGATTGCTCTCAAAAAGTAAAGAGAATTTCAACAAATACAAAAAAATGCTTCTAAAATAAATTGCCTACCCTAGCTTTAAACGTGAAAATGAACTATTTAAATCAAGCACTGTGAGAAATGTGACTGAGGTGAAGCCAGAGTGGAGTGAGGATCTGCTCTGAGGCAGTCTGACAAAATCATTGTGCCGCGGCTTGTATAGCTTGGCTAGCATCCTCTGTTGCAGCCGTGTCTGAGGTATCCCTATCTGTTGCAGCATTTACTGAACCAATTCTCTCTGTGCCAGCTTCATCCAGTGCAGCCATGGCTTTGCCCACATTTTCCAATGCAGCATTATCTGGGGCCGCCACGTCCATCAAAACACTGTCTGTGGCCATCGGGTCTGATGCAACCTTGTCCTGAGCAACTACTTCTGAAGAAACAGTGTCCGCGGCTGCTGCGTCCACAGCGGGTTTGACTGTGACTGCAGCTGTGCTGTTCGTGGCAGTCTTGTCTGAGGCCACCTGGTCAGTCCTCTCCACGTAGAAGAGGATGTAGGCCTTGGCCTTCCTCACTGTGTCTTCATTGGTCAGAGTCACTGTGCTGTCATTGAAGTGGTACCAGCGGCCTTCGTGGCTGCCGTATGCTGTGTAATGCCCCGATCCAACCCTGTGAGCACAGATACATACAGTATATCACATTCTGCTGTCTGGCTTCAAACAAGACATTTACTGCAGCTGCTGGAGTCAGAGGAACATGTTCAGCTTCACCACACTATCAGCAACACAACATCGCCACTTAGAGGTCAAAGGTAAAACAGCAGCACACCAATTAACAGCTCTTGGCATATTAAAACACATTTCAGGAACTCGTAGTTTAGTGGCTACATGATTTTTTTAAACTGCAGCTCTCCACGAGGCTTTTCAACAAAACCGCAGCGATTGGGTAACACACCTCAAATAGCAACTGCCAACTGCGGTGGGCAGAACTGACAGGCAAGATGCTAATGTATGGATTTATTATTGGGTGTTCATTTTTTTTCTGTGTAGGGAACAGCTGTTAATTTTGCTACCATGGTGACGAGAGTGCCTCACTGCACATGATCACCTGTGAGCTATAGTGTGAAAAAAAAAATCTCTTGACCTAAAAACAAGTCTAATGTAAGCAAGATGCTGCTGTAAGTGCAGTAAATTATAAATATACAAATGAAACTTAAATTCAGAAGTCATAAATATATATTACAGTATGACTTTCCAAAACTAGAAGACTCCCTATGAGAGCAAATTTAACAATTAACATGACTTTTAGCATTTTCTTGTCATTTTCAGTATTGAAAATAATCTGAAAGATGCTAAAACATCTACTCACCCAGAGCCATGATGCACTACAACAGCAACAAGGTCATACAGGCAGCTTTCTGGTAACGAGTTCTCTGGCTGCAAACAGAAAAAAGCAAGATGGGAATTTCACTTCTGTACACTCGATTCCACCCACACAATCTTACCCCAAATATTTAAAACTTAGTATCCGGATGTGTACACAGGACAAAGGTATCAGTTTCATAATGGTGCACACATAAAAGTTAGTAAGTAATTATGGTACTTTCAAATTCCCAAAAAACCTGGGTGGCTTCTGAGTCAGCATTTTAGAGGACCTACAAGGTTTCACCAAATCAAAAAATGATATGACTTAAAGGATCATAACCAAAAAAAAGAATAATTTGAAGGGAAATTCCAGTTCTCACTACTGCCTCGCTCAGGATTGTCAGACGACAAAATTGTTGCAGAGGAGCACCCCCTAGAGCCAGCAGCCATTTAGACATTTAACTGATCATTGACACAGAATAATGTCAGTGCATTGCAAATGAATCAATGCTGATTACACAGACAAGAGACAATCAAGGGCTGCATAAGTAGTGACTTCTGGAAATGAATGACACCTTTACTGCAACACAGGCCTGCCATTTACATTGCATTTTTAATTTAACATCTGTATTTATTTCTCTATAAATGTGCGCAGTGCAATTTTATGACGATCATGATGTAGTAATGCTCTAGTCGACAGCAGAGGCTGACGGTGATCTCTCTGAGAGCTAGCAAAACATGTTTTTCCTCTGTGTGGATAAAAATCCATCATCAGCTGACTGTGTATGGGGAAAATTTAGTTTGACTAAATCACCAGTTTGGCAAAGTTACTGCAATTTTGCATATAAAAAGACCTCCTATAATATCTACATTTCAAACAGACTATTCCTCATGCTGTCTGTGGCTCCTCTGTTTGAGCCCAGCGTCAATGTAGTCATTATCGTTCACAATCATTTTTCACGTGCTGACAACTCAGTTGTCTGGGATTTTGCTTAAGATCTTTCCTTTTTTAAAATTACCAACGCATACCCCTTCATTACAAAGGCTTAAATTTGGCACAAGTACACTGGTATTGTGTTGTTCCCTGCAAGTACGACTGAAGTGATGGCAATAAAATTTCCACTATGACCACTTCAGAAAAAAAAACCAACAACTTGCTTTTCCTCTCTGAATCTTCCATACAAGTGGACACAGAAAATGGCTTATTATTACAAGTATTAGGATATTTTTTACTTTGCATACTTTGTTATGGGTTCACAGTTGGCCTCTGACCTATTACGCTTCCAACTATGTTCTGTGAGGACTATCACTCATTTCCATACATTTATTATTCCTTGTTTTTTCATCATTTTAAATGTACTTGTAAATCACTGAGTTACGACAGATGTATACTATGTCCTTATATTCCTTGTCTACAATTAAAACTATATTGTGAAATTCCATTATTAGCATTTCTTATAATGCTTTGAGCTTACCTCGAGCAGGTAGCCCTTCATATCCAGACCTTTCAGTGGAAATTCCACATAGGTGTCCACTTTATTTCTTAAAAAGGCTGTCCAATGGAACCTTTTGAGGTGCAGACACAAAACCTACATTTGGGAACAAAACCTCCAATTACAACAAAATTCAATGCATTTTCCACACTAGTTTACTTTCACAGAATAAACAGTTGTATTAAATATGTTGCTAATTTAGTAAACTGTCACTAAAATATTGAGAATGGTTCATCTCCTACCTTTGGCAGCTTCTGGATCCAGAACTTCTTGGTGGATTTCTGTCGTTTTCTACACTTATGGCAATAGTACAGCTCTGTTTCATCAAGCTCTTCCAGGTCAGTGAAGCTTCGTAAGCAGTCTACAACACCAAACAAACACAAAATGCTCTCATGAATCTTATGAAGCTTAACACTCAAGATGCTTACACTGACAAAAAATCTGACATCTACCAAGTCTGACAGTGGGAAACAGAACTTACCACGTAAGGTGCATGTCGGCCCTGGCTCCTGGTCCTTACTTCTCTTTTGTCTGAACTGGCTGGGAATGTCCAAAGACAGATCTGAATGAAAAAGAAGGGAGGTGAATTCTCCACACTGGTACAACATCAACCAGTGGGAATTATCAATGCATCCTCTCTTAAGGAATCCTACTTTGAATCTGTTTGTGTTTATTTTACAAGCTGTATACATGCATAAATACACCAGATCATTTTCCTTTTTTTATCACAAATGAAAATTCATCAAGATCGATTATTTATTCATTTTAGGGCTGTTAACAAATATTCTAAATTTGATTATATAATTGAATTGTAAAAAAAACCAAAACATTCAATTGTGAAAATTAATATTCAATTGTGGAAAAAAAAAAGCAGCATAATCGCGTCTGTCTGCCTCGCGAGTTCTCGTGTGGGCCTGGGCCGCTGCACTAAATGCACTGCATGACGGACAGGAGTCACACAACGTCACTTTCATTGACTGAAAATGAAACGTTGGTCAATCTGAAATGAGCGAATAAGAGAGAGATCTATAATTGAAGTTTTACTGTACCGGACATTATTATTTTATTTATTTATTTAATGCCATTTTTAGCCAACTTTGACAGCCCCAATTAATTTATTACTACATTTGTTGTAGCTGTTGTCATCATCTTACCAAGAAATGGGTCAAACTTTCGAGATTCTGTCCCACATATCAAGCAGTTCACTTCGTTCTGAAGTATACCACCAAAATTAGAAGTGACAACACTGGCAGTCCCGTTTCTGTAAAGAATCAACATGCAAACAGGTGGCAGTGTTCATCAATAAATGTGCATACCACAAAATGTTTGTGGTTTTTATGTAAAGAACGCATCTTACTCTGCATTTGGACCAGCAAATGTTAACAGAGTACTAAATAGAACACACAAACTTTTTAGGAAAATATACTCAAGTAAAAAGTACCTCAATGCTGGATGTAATAATTAAAACTTCTAAAGGCAACGAGTAAAAAGTTAAAACTATGCTGTTTTCAATAAAGAAATAAGTGGAGAAATTGAACACAGTATACCAAAATGCATCAGAAAACTGGGATATTGGAACAAAAAAAAAGGAAACATCCACTTTCATGAGCCTTGTCACAGGCAGCTGACAGCATGACTACTACAATGCTAAATATGTCTAGTTTTTTTATATGAAATCATTTCAAAACTGCAAAAACATAAAACAAATACACAAACTGGCAAAAAACTAAATAATTGTAAGGTTGGGCCAACTTACATGCAGCATTTGCCCTCTGCGGTGGAGAGTCTGACCCCATCCTGAGGTGAGACTGGGTGAGCTGCCCCGTTCCGGCTGTACTGGAGCTCCCTGTGGAGGTGGTCTAGCAGGTAACGCATGAACTCATGGGCGTCCTGCTGCTGGTAACCCCTGGACACAAAAACACAGCTATCAATGTCATTACTTGTAACTGAACATTGGATTGTTGCAGTCTGTGCTGCATGTTGCATCTTTAACAATATCTTGACCATAAGCACATGGGGAAACTACAAAATTGAAAAAAAACAGTTTAATGTTCAGTATCAGGAACTTAATCATTTCTCCACACAGTGTTGGTTTACCTGAAGCTTGGCATGATTTTCCATATAGCATAAAATAAGGAGTCCGGACTGAATGCGGTCTGGCTCCCTTGCCACAGGGAACAAAGGGTTTTCCTGAACTCCTCCACCAAAGACCTGTTCAATATAAAGCATAATCAATATCTAAAGCTTATCTAATACTCTTCTACTGACAAACCATGATAATTTTCCAGAGTTAATATGCTTTTCACAGACTGGACCTTTAAATTTAAACTATAATAAACGTTTTGTCTCTTTGGTGTTGCTTCATATTGGGCTGCCAGTCAGGTGTGGATTAAAAACCTTTGCTGTAACATCAGGAAAATACTAAAATACCTGCATGATGTAATGTCGTGTAGTACAAAAGCGCTAATTAAAATTTAAAGATTTTGTTTACCTTTTGTCCATCTCACAATAATACCAGAAATTATAGGACTGTTGGGTTACATGACAATGTATAGGAGGGTTTGTTCTTGTAGTCACCTCCAGGATAAACTGCAATTTCTGTACTACTCAATCTACAGTACGATTATGATAATTAATGCTGTAAGGAGCATCCTAAGTAACTTTTTTACTTTTACTTTATAGTTGCCACAATTAATTTCGGATCAATGCACTGAGCCCATAACTCCCTCCTTCAGAAGAGGACCTTACACACTGTTGTCCCCTTGGCTGCGGGTGTGGTACATCCTTCTTCCTGCCGTCTTACCACTGCGCAGAGCCACTGCAGGCAACTCCTTGAAGTAACAGCTGAACTGCTCTATGTTACTGTGGAAAGAAACACATGTTTTGTGATATGATGTTTAACCCCAGAAGTTGGCAAAAAATAGAACAACAGTTTGGAAGAAAAGCCGTAATTTACTATGCGAGTGGTATAAGTATCCTTTGTTAGACGGAGGACAGAGTATATATATACATAAAAAAATCTATATATATATACATTTAATAATGTAAGATGACATATTAGGTATACAATCCTTCCTTCATTCTCTTTAACAATATCATAGATGTCTTTACATTTATATAACAGATAAATCTAGCCAACGTTACATCACTGTTGACCCTCTTCCAAATTATGGCAGTTTTTTTCGGTTTTTAATGTTTTCCAGCCTTCTCAGCAGGCATCATTTCCTCTTCACTTAAGTTATCTCTATGTAATAATGCAGATGAAGGTGTATATTAATTTGACTAACAACACCCTTTTAATAAATGCAAAAAGCTAGCCAAATTACAACATTCTTGTTATGATTATTTGACTTGCTGACAGAGCCATTCTTTTTAGCAGCTTATTCAAATCTTGGACATTGTGGCTTCCCACCAACACATAAACAAGGTATCTGAAAGCATTTTTAAATGACGGCACTAAAGCCACACTGGCTGTAAATGACTGAGGATTTGAGAAATCTAGATTGAATCTGATTCAGCTGTTCAGGTCGTCATTCAATTATTTGTGTTCTTTTTAAATCAATATTATTTGATACCTTTTTATTTGTACATTGCACCTCAAATTAAGAGAAATACTATCTTATTCATGGCCTCTTCACAATCATCCAATAGTCAAGCACACAGTAATAGACCAGCTGCCCCACACTGTATGTGAAAAGCTTGACCAGCTGTCCTACTAAAATCTTCTCGAGATGTCTGGCAATATATTCTGGATCGTTCTCAGTACGGTTTTTCTCTGCATTTAAAAGTCAGTTAATCAGGACAGATCGAAATAATGACAAAATATGAGAGATTAAGCCTGCCATTCGTCTTTAGTGTTTCAATACTGACATAGAAGCGGCTCATGTCTTGGATTACGTTTATCAATTGTATCTTATAATAAATATATCAGTGTGTTTCCTTTATGTGTCTACCCAATAGCAGAATTAAATTTTCATATCAAGTGGTTTGCCATCTTAGTTGTTGTCACATGAGATGCAAATTTTTGTTTCGTATCACTTTTCTAGGGTTGTTAAGATGCTCAAAATGAATCCAAACTTATTGAGCTTCACAGGCACAGATAATAATAATTGTACTATATATTCACTGGAATGCATTGGTGGAATGAAGCGCATTTCAAGTTTTTACAAATTGATTTTAACACCATACTGAAATGAATGGAAACCAATGGGTACCCGGAAAGTAGGAAAATCAGAAAACAAATATCAATAGCATGCTTTGGTAAATGGTCAGCAGTAATGTGAAATGTACATTATATAATAAAGAATCAAGAAAAATTTGTGTTAGCTGGGAAATCTGGCCTTTGACTGTGTCTTGTTTCCAAGCAGCCTGCGTAATCCCCCTGACTGTGCCCCAGACTGTATTAATAAAGGATGACTGATCGTGGGGCCCTGGGTGTACAGGGGCAAAGCTACTGAGGCATGCTGTATATTGCCACCCACATACTTCATCCTCAGTGCAGAGCCTTACCTGAGGGACTGCAGAATGGCATTCATGAAGCATGTATTGCCCAAGTTCCGCAGGCCTGTAGCACCTAAAGCCACCCCATCCTGACAGAGACAAGTGACATGCATAAATATGTATGCATACAGTACCAGTCAAAAGTTTGAACACACTTTCCCATTCCCTTGAATGAGAAAGTGTGTCCAAACTTTTGCCTGGTACTGTATATATTTAAATACATTCTAAAAATGTCTTAAGAAGAAGCCAGACTAAAAAGCATGTTTTAAGGGAACATTTAAAGATACTGTGATAGTCTATAAAAGGCTACTGTGACTCATACTTAATTGGAGCCACTGCATTCCACAGTGTGAATGAAGACTTATGTATAAGGAAAATTTGAGCCAAAGTTTGGCCAGCAATACAAGCTCTTTTATGATAGGACACAGCTGTAGTGGCAGCAATTTGCTTCTGAGGCCAAAAGAGAAGAATCATAATTTAGGGCACTTACATTGTCTTTTAACATTTTGTTGTCTGGAGCTGGGCTTTCCTGAAGTTTTCTTTTCCTTTGTCTGTCACCCATCAGCGCTGAGCTGTAAGAGGAAAAAAAACCAACATGTTATCTGGACACATTTACTTGTATCTTCCAGAGCAGGCAGATATATCTTAGCTTTGCATTTTAGGGCAAAAACTGTCCAACACCATCAAAAATATTGGTACATTTGAATTGTTATTTTTATCCTTTGTTATGTGTAATAATTATACTGAAGCAATAAGGAAAAAAAAACTACACTGTTAAAGATTTAAACCTATTAGTACTTACTTTTCTAAACTCTGGAGATGTTCCCTCACCTTCTGCACCTGCCCGAGTTTGGTGTCATTTACAACAAAGTCATCACATCTGTAACTATAAAATCCATATTAGTACCTTCAAAACACATACATATTTGAAAATGCAATAAACTTATTGAGATTTTGACCTTGCACGAGGAATCCAGCATTTAAACACAATTATAAATGTGGCGTGAATACAACATCAACATTTACAGCATGTAACCAGAAGAATGTTGGATCACTTGCAAAGTAACTGATTAATCTTCAATAAATAAACGACGATGAAAAATGAAACATTTGGCTCCTGTTATGTTACGGTGAGTCACAGATTGTAAACATAGATAGGTTAGTTATGAAGGAAGCTCACCAAAATACGCTGTAGTTGCTGCAGTCCATGCAGACAGAATGATGAGATTTCTCTTTGTCCTGTTTCTCACCCTTCCTTTGGCTAATGCCAAAGACATGACTCTCTTCAAAGTGTTTCTTTGCATGGCCATTAACATACCTAGATAAAAGGAGGTTATTACAGAACACACTACATCTTGAATTCCCATAAAATTATTCACAAATGAAAACACTTATAGGCCTAAGTTAACAAAGGTTATCAAAGAGTATGGCAGAGGCTGCCCCCCAAAACCAATTATTGCCGTTCTTATCTCCAGAACAGCTACAATACTCTGCAACTACCAGTCTTATCCTAATACAACACAAATGGTAAAAGGTAAGTAGACTGCACTTATGTAGTGTTTTTTTAACCTGAGCAGGAGAAAGCACTTTATTATTCCTTTCATTACCACCCATGCACACACGGTGGTGGTAGAGCAAGAGCTGTTATACAATTTGGGGATCGATTTCTTACTCAGTGAGACTTCAACATGACTACATGAGGAGCCTGGGATCGAACAACAAACCCTGAGATTAACAGACAACCACTACTGCCCCAGAACACAATCCCCCTTCTATCAAAGTACTTTAGACAAATACCCAAAATATAAGATTGTCTTCCTCAGGTTTGAACAATAAAATAAGTGGACCATGCCTTAAAGTTATTTTGTCAAACCTAAACTTATGTATTGTGGCATAATCGATTTGCCAGTCCCAAAGTCAAAATGGTCAAAAGAATAAAATTTATTGGGACACAGTTACTAAAGGGTTGTGTATGCAACTCTCAATACAGTTTACAAATGAAACATCAGACAACAACTTACCGTCCACAGTGGACCATCAGGCAGGTAAGGCAAATCCATGGACTTTTATTAGATCTGCAAACTGGAGAAAAAGGGAGAAGTTGTCTTACTTGTTAAAGTGTGCAGTTTCATAAGGCAACTTAATGCTGCGATGTGCTTTCATGTGCGACAGGGACATAATGTTGCTTTATATCTTATGAATTGTCATCTGCCCTTATGATATGTTATGATGGTTTTCACTTTTAGTTAGCTACAACATCTTAGCCGACACAAATGTGGCAGAATCTGAGTCAGTAACCTGACTCGAGGCTGGGATCCAAAACACTGCGCAGGCACCAACATTTTTTTTTCTTTAAGATTACCGTTATTTTTTGTAAATAAAGAGGGACAAACACTTCACTTACCGTTGCAGCACCAGGAGGAAGGAGTACCATTAGGGAACCTGGAGGAATCGATCGTAAAGCTCACGTTTGAGTTCAGATGAGGGCACTCCATCAGTTTGCAATTGTGAGTAAGTCAGCTAACGTTAGCCAACACTACAACACCAAGGGTAACCAGGAATAAGGAAGCGAACAATAGTTAGCCAATTAACCCCAAACTAGCTAGCTACCGTTAGCCGACCAACTACTTGTGTTTGCGAACGCACGTTTTCCTGTCTTTGCTAACGCTAACACGTTTGGTAGCTATTGTATTTCTCGCATAATTTCAGGTTACGTCGATTTATGGTAAATATAGACAAGACAAGTTCCTCCCTGACATGTTGTAAGATAAAACTGTAACGTTATCTTTGGTGTGTAATGTACTAGATAACTGAGAGCGTTTGCCACAAACAAATGGAAATAACTTGAGGAAGTGACGTAGCAGGGTCTGCCGGCTCGGGCCGTTTGCCAACTACAAAACAAAGATGAAAAATCTTCTGGGAGTAATTTTGAACTACTTCCTTCTTCGCTTACACCCCCCAGGTCGCTTAGAAAAACTACTGTAGGTGTCATATTAATGTTGGCGTTTTTTGCATACTATTAACATTTGTAATCTGTAATGTTGAACCTAATGAAGACATGTTGTGAGACGTAACTGTGAGACGTAACGTATCAACTAGAAGTTGCTCCGTGGCACGCATGCGTAGTAATGTATCGCTTCCCGACAACATGTAGGCTACAGGCAGTGAACTGTCTTTAAGCCTAGAGCTGAGTTGATAGTTATATCAAAGTTGAGCGCTTACGCACATTTTCTCAATACTGAAACAACCGCCAGTGACTGTGAGTCACAACACTTTATTCACTTTTATTCAACTTGCAAAAGCTACAAGTAAATGTTAAACTCATGTCTCAGAAATAAATTAATCAACTGCTGTAGGCCTGCTGTCACCAAATTGACACTTTCCATTCATTCATCAGTTAAGTAATTCATTCATTTAACTTGATTAAGATTGACAGAATTTCCTCTTCAGCCAACTGAATAGTGGCCTAAATATGTTACAAATAAGTGGAACAAGTCTTTTGTCAGACTTTGTGACTCCCATGTATCAGCCTACCATTATGAAATTATAATACACAAAAGGCACAAACTTGGGCTAGGTAGTGCAACCATACCCAACATCTTATCCGTTGGCCTCCCTCTTTACTCTCAAATCTAGTCCTGTCTGATGGAGTTATCTGGGGTATAAATGTGCTTGAAAAGTGAAATGACAACATGTGGTTGCTCAAATCATCAAGAAACATGTTACTGTTTGAATCTCAAGAATGGCCTTTTTTCAATTCTTCTGGCATTATTACAATACCAGATTAGTGACATTTCTGAATTTTATTTGTGTTTACAACATAATGATGGTTGGATTCAATATTTTACATATGGATTTACACAATAAATATGTTGATAAATAGTCTGAGAGAAATTTGATAACTTATCACCCAGCAGAGATGCTGAAACTAAAAATTGTCACCTTAGGCTTAATTGTGTCAAAGCGACTGAGGAAAAACTGTGAAGCAGTCTGTGGTGTGTAGGCTACTGCTACTATACACTGTATGTGTGTTTAATATCACTGTGGAATCATTTTCGTGTAAGTATTAACAATGTGTCACACATGCAACAACACAACAAATAGAAACATCCCTTTAATCAACAAATCAATTCACTGCAACTGCAATAATGACAACTGAATATTGTTGTACAAAGTTATCCATGTTCAGACAAAAAAAGTCTTCACACATCACGTGTCTACTACTTGATTAATTAAAGTTAAACTTTTCTTTTATTTCACAACAAGACCATCCACACGAAAGGAATTTAATGTTGCGTTAATAATGATGAGAAACTTAACATCAAGACAAATGCCAACTGCATCCTTTATTGAACTAATCAAATAACCTAACTTTGAAAAACCCCTGCCACAACACGGCAGCACAACCGGTGCAAAACCACCTTGAAAAGAAGAACCTGTAATGTGTTTTGTTAAATAACACTGTTCCACAATTACAGTGAATAATAAAAAATCTGCAACTCCACAAGCATATTTCCCATAAGATGTTAGTGATTATTCTCCAACTCTATTGGGAATAATCATTTAATATCCCAAATACCAAATATGAGCATTTAAAGATAGTACAGCCATTTTTAGATAAATGTGGGAAAATGTGAAAAGTTGGTTTAGGCACTTTTACGCTGGGATCTTTACAGACTAAAACAAAAGATTCACAAATGCTAAGCAGGAAAACATATTAACAGACAATGCATAGTGAGTATTACTGTACAAAAACAGCTCTGAATATAGTATGTGTTGAGTTTTGAATTGGCACGTACATTCAAAAGATTTCAGCCTGTTTTTAGTAAATCACTGAGCCAGAAGATGACGCAGTTATATATCGGAAACATTGGAATGATTATAATATCACATAGTTAAAAGCATTTCAGGTAATTTTGCATGAGCAAATGAGTTTCTAAATGTGGAATGATGTATTTCTACTCCTGACTGTGCTTCAATGTTTGTCTAAAATACTGATTGATAATGATAGCAAAGACAATAAAGTGTAAACTATGTTATCAATTATTTGTTTGGTCTATAGAATGTCCAAAATTGGTGAGAAATGTCTCTTTCAATTTCCTAAATTTCTTGTTGTGACTGAACAGTCTGAAATACTGAAACTGAAATAATGGGAATATTTGGCTTGTTTCCTTGAAAAATGTCTTCAACGATCAATCCATTGTCAAAATGGTTGCTAATTAATTTCCTGTTGAATGACTAATCAATCAATTGACTTATCATGTAAGCTATTGAGATTAATGTTGAATAAAAAATATTTGACCGAGCTCTCAGGAAAATAATGCAATTAAGAAACATCCCTTTGCCCAAAAAGTAGAGGTGAAAGAAAATAGAAAATTTAACAAAATTATAGTGCTATTACATATGTCAAAAAAGTCAAAGAACTTAGAAATGTTATAATGACTCATAATATTGGTATCAATATTAGTAGAGTTATATCAAAGTACCAGGCTGGTGGAAACTCCACACATTACTATCGAGGTGTCTCTTCAATGACATGATCCTCTATGCCATTTCAATGGTGTCCCGAAGAGGTGCGTCAGTCTGGGCATCTCTACTTTTCCCTGTTGACTTCTTGGTTTCTTTGTTCCTAAAGAAGTACAATAAATATTAACATAATTACAGGAGAGTAGTAAATTAATGAATTAATGCTGTTTTCACAAACAAAAATTATCTTACTTTGACTTAACGGTCAAGACGATCACCGTTACGAAGATAGAAACAACGATCACAGCAAGCAAAACTCCACAGATGATTGCTGTTAAAGAGGACAAAAGACAAGTAGGATTTATTTAAATAGATTAAATAATAAATAATAAAGAAGGTATGTATATTAAATTAAGTATGTGTAGCTTGTCATGACTTTCAACTAAATATATCACTGAACTCATTGCCACATGTGTGTCTACTTACCAATAGGAGTGTCTGGCTCGTCTTCCTCCGGGTCCTCCCCATCAACTTCAGACCAAAACAATGAATATCAACAGTCTTAGAAAACATACCTTTTGCCATATTTTTCATAGTATCATCACTGACTTAGTCTTAAAACATGTATTGACATATTGACGCATCATTATAACAGTGTACATTTGTGCTCACCGTGGATGCCAGTACAGGTTTTGTTGCAGACGTCTTGGTCAGTAAATCTGTTTCCGTTCCCCATGCATCCAGTCCAAATGAATTTTTTGCATTTGTCACGAGCAGAATCATAGTAGTATCTCAAAAGATTAGCATTACATTCACCGACTTCCTTTTTAAATCTGCAAGCCGCGGTTGCTATGAAGAGAAAAGATCATCCTCATCCTCATCATCATCATCATCATCATCATCATCTTCATCATCATTATTAAAAGCAGTTATAGTTGCAGTTCATTCATTATACTAACAAAAAAAAAAACACATATGAGACTGATTATTTCTAAACTGTGCAATTAGTATCATCAAGTATGATGATGATTAAAACTTTATTAAGCAGGTTGTAAAAAAAGCCTCAGGTGTATTCATTCATAGTCTGTCATGAGTAATTCTGCTCTTTCACCACTTGGTGGCGTACTGTTAATGCTCAATGCTTTCACGTGTCTTTCCCACAGCCTCTGAAGACATACAGTAATTAGATGAAAGGAATTTATGAAAGGTGAAACGGTGTTATTTGGGTCTATTAAACTGACACACAAAATAGCAAAGGCATATAATTAAAAAGTAATTATCAATCTGGCTGATCTCAAGAAGGCCTTTCTTTCTCTTGGTTGTGATTGGTTGGTCGAGGAGGCATGCAGTATTTCCTTTCATGGTCCTTTAGGGCCATAAAACTCTACATCATTAGTCAGTTCATGTTTCAAAGTCCTCAGAAAACAGCCAGGAAGAAGGATTTTTTTTTTGTCTGGGTGCATCTACTGTTAGACAGTCTTTGAAGTTAACATTTAGCATTTTGGAGTTGGTGGTCACAGAGTTGGTGGTTAAATAAAATATGAAATGAAAATTTTTTTTCACTATAAGTTCATAAAATCATCTCACCATCCATGGGGTAGATAGCTTCTGCATTGGCGGAACAGTTTCTAATGCACTCTCTTTCATTTTTGAAACGATTGGCATTTCCTCCTTGGCCTCTGTATAGGAAAGGGTTGCACTTATCGGTGGTGGCATCATAATACACACAAAAGTCAAAGCTTGTGCCATGACCTTCATCCTTAGGCAACGTACATTCTGTTGGATGATAAAAATAAACCACATGTTAGTTTTTTTGCATGTGCAAAAAGTACAAGGTGTTGTTCTGGTTTTCAAGAAATACCTTTTTGGTATTTTCATCAGAAGTCAAAGTGCATATTCACTGTCAGTTACTATTGGCTGATTACAGTAAGATTGCACAAATACTGTATGACAAATGTTTTAGCACAAATCCTCAGCAGATACCTGTGATCACATTGCTAATGTTTAACTGACCTCCACTCCCTCTTTTTATGACAGCAATAAAAAGTGTCATTTATGGTGCATTTTCAGTCTTCCTGCCCTCATAGATTTCACAGGAGGGAAGCAGTTTCAAATGGTTCCTTTATTATCACACCTTTTAACTGAAATGTACTTGATTTTGGAGGGAAATCAACTAACTAACTGGATAGACTTGGATGCTCAAAATCTGGGCCTCCCCAGTCATTTACAGAGTAAGTGAGCTGAGAGGAAGATGCAGGTTGAAATGCTCTTAACAGTCAGGCTCAGACAGAAATGATCTCAGTGTTTGAAAGTTTGGAATTATAGAGGAAGGAATTTTCTACTCAGCTTAACACAATCGTTAGCAACATGTAAATAACATTTCCAGGAGAGTAAACGTACAGTAAATACTGTCTTTTCGTTTTTGGTTACATCTAAAGACAATCATTGTTGGCTTCAGTTGCGAGTTACAACATGAACATCAAGTCAGTTGAAAAGGTAAAAATACAATTATATCCTGCTGAGAGATGCAGTCTAGACTTGTATGATAAATGGAAACATTTTCCATCAAGTATGCTGATTTCAGATTGAACTGAATTCATTTTAGTCCTTACTACACACAAATATACGGCCATCACTCTCATGTATGTGATTCAGAATACAGGTTATTTAGTCCCCTTAAAAACTGAAAGATCAAACTGCCAATATAACCGCCATGTTGCTCGGAAAGGACTGAAGGTGAAGCTTTATCTTCCTGATTTAGTCTCAGCAAAAAAGGATAATTAATACTTTGACAACCACACAGAAAATACGTAAAACACCATATTTTGTACTTGTTTAAAACTGCAGCAACACACAAGGCTAGACATTCCTCATTTTCAGTAAAGGTCATGTGCTGAAAGCCTGGCCTATTCTTAAAACTTAACTTCAGGTCTATAAACTGGTCTTTGGTTATAGTTTTAAATTAACTATAATTTTAAAAGAAAGTAGTTTAATATACTTGCTAAATGAAAATGTAATTTACCTGGTTTCTCGGA
This sequence comes from Thunnus maccoyii, assembly GCF_910596095.1. Taxonomy (NCBI): domain Eukaryota; kingdom Metazoa; phylum Chordata; class Actinopteri; order Scombriformes; family Scombridae; genus Thunnus; species Thunnus maccoyii. Next base: position 16,305,052 of record NC_056537.1, on the reverse strand, counting down.
TTTGCAGATGTGGAATGCAGCAAAAGCAATCCCAAAAATTAGCAGGTGCTTCATTTTGCTGGTTGTCTTTGTGCAGTCTTTCCTGGAGTGAGTGAAGGTTGTAAACTACAGTGGGAGTGGGTTATCATCACTGACCTTTGGACCAATATTTCCCCAATGATTCACCTTCAATCGAAACAAAAGTTTACAGCAGGTATAGACATCTTCCCCTTTTTATTACCTTTATCACAGGTATAAGTAGGTTAGTGTTTTTTGTATTAGGGTGTGACCAGAAAAAACAACTCTATATACAGAACTCAATATGTAATAGTGTGTGTTTCATTTGAAACAACTCCTTATTTTTGTATTAGTGGGAGCAGCATGATACATGGGTAGACTGAGGGCACAGATCAGCATATTTAAGAACAGTTAGACAGGTTGTTTTGTCATTTCATGATGCATGTTGAGACCTTAAACATCGGAACTGAGATTACCCGGAGAAATTTGCAAATGCAACCCCTCCTTTTTCAGAGGGCTTGATTAAAAGAAAACTTGTAAAGGACAAGTTCAACACCCTCCCTCATCATAGATTTACCTCAGGGAGAACTATCCTCTTATTTAGTCATTTCAGCTGACATACTCACATCACCTTTCCATTTTTGCAGCATAAAACCCTCATCTTTAATGTGTGAGTATGCTCATCAAGAGGCAAGAAAGAGAAAAAATGATTTCATACATTTTTAAAAAAAATTATATTATAGATAGATAGATAGATAGATAGCTCTTAGTATGCCTCACTTTGACAGAGTCTTGATTTTAGGTGACTTACATATATGCTACCCCCTGGATCCTCTTTTACTATGGATTTTATAAACATTGTGCATTCTTTTAATCTCACTCAGTCAGTTGAGGGTGCCACTCACTTAAAGGGCCACACCCTGGACATTTACTGTCCCCTGGTTTTATTCTTGATAGTGTTGATCTCTGTGAGGCTAGCTCATGTGTGTCTGACCACAAAGCTATTACTTTTAAATCCCTCTTTCGACCCGCTGCTCCCACAGTGGCTACTTATGTTTCTTCAATACAAACTATGCTGAAAGATTTCACAAGGCCTTCACCACTGCATCTACACATAGCAATAGCCACAAATCAAATTTGTCTACAGAAGAATTACTAAACAACTTCAACAATACATGTTAAGATGTACTTGACTCCATAGCACCTGTAAAAATCCAGAATGTCCAATCAACTCGCAGCACACGTTGGCTAAATAACTATACCAAAGAAATAAAGAGAAAATGCAGACAAGCTGAACAAAAATGGAAAAAGGACAGCCTGGTAGTGTCATATCAAATTATGAAAGAACTAATGTCTGCCTATCAAAAATAATAGTAGAAATAATAGTAAAAGAAGCCAGGTCCTCCTATTTCTCCAACATCATTACAACAAACCATCATAACCCCAGAATTCTTTTCAAAACCATCAAATCTGTAATTAACTCTCCTAGCCAATAATCATAATCAGTATCAGCCAATAAACTGAAGCCACAAACATGATCTGTGAGCAAATTTTATCCTTCTTCACAAACAAATAAATTAAATAAAACTCCAGATTGGTCATGTAATCAGTGACCCTTCTCCTTCTCCACATTGCAACCCCTCTGCTCAATAACTTTGAGGCCCTTTCAATGTGCACTTTTTTTCCCCTTCAGATCTTATGCCTGCCAGATTTCTCAAAGAGGTTTTTAACAGTGTTGGTCCCGCTATTTTATCTATTGTAAATAGCTTTCTGTCCACTGGCTGTGTTCCCTCATGCCTTAAACACAGTAGTTCACCCACTGCTCAAGAAACCTAACCTTGACCCTACAGATTTTAAAGATTTTACACCCATTTCTAAGTTACTGTTTTTATCAAAAGTTTGATAAAAAAAAGACGATTGTCCACTTAGAGTTGATTTCCTTTATAAATGATATTTTTTGTCAAATTTCAATCAGGTTTCTGTGCTGTCATAGCACCATGTTTCCTCTTCTGTGGCCACTCTGACTTGCGGTGTTCCCCAAGGCTCCATCCTTGGCCCCTTGTTGTTCTGTATATATATGCTCCCTCTAGGACATATATGTAAACACAAAAATCCAGAACCATTGTTATGCAGATGACACAAAAATTTATGTTCATTAAAAAACAGTGAAGAGGGCAACAAATCAGAAATAACTCTCTTTGGTCCCCCAAAGTCCATCCAGCATCTCAAAAATCAGGTCTTTTCCCTCTCAGTCTGATCTCGAGAAGGTCATCCATGCGTTTATTTCATCTCAGTTATATTACTGTAATTCATTGTGTTCAGGATTAAGCCAGAAAACGATCTCACACCTTCAGCTGGTACAAAACTGCTTGGCTTTTAATAAATACTAGAGGAGGAGATCAGCCCTGTTTTAGCCTCTCTTCACTGGTTACCAGTAAGTTTTATAATTGATTTAACGATTTTACTGATCACATTTAAAGCACTTCTTGGTTCAGCTCCCAGGTACATTGCTGAATTGCTGCTCCGCTATGAGCCAGAGCGTGGCCTCAGATCCTCAGGCAGGGCTCTGCTGTGTCTTTCTAAGCCCCAGCTCAAGACTAAAGGTGTTTGCAGTAAGGGCTCCTCAGCTCTGGACTCCTTGCCCAAGAATCTGAGGCTTGCAGGATCAGCAACATCTTTTAAATCACTTCTCAAAACATATCTTTTTTAAAAAAGCCTTTTATTAATTCTAGCACACTAAAACAGGAAGGATACATGTCTTACCTGTTTACTGTTGTTTGTTTTTTTATCTTTATTGTTGGGGATTTTATTCCATTTTTTGTATTATTTTAATTGCCTGATCTTACTTGCCTCAGTCCTGAAATGTTTTAATCCTGGTTCAACCATGTAAAGCACTTTGTAACTTTGTTTTTGAAAAGTGTTGTATAAATAATGTTTATTTTATTATATTATTATGATGACTAGTTGTGATGTCACAAAACCATGCTGATACAAACATGTCTTAAAGGATAAGTTCACAATTTTTTCAAGTCTGTCCTAAAACAATAGCTAGATGCCCAAATGAACATTGGCATGTGTTGTTTTTACTGTTCATACTGACCATTAAGAGATCCCTTCATAATGTACTTTCAATGTAAGTGATGGGAGCCAAAATCCACAGCCCTACTTCTGTGCAAAAGTGTATTTGAAAGTTTATTTGAAGCTAATATGAAGGTTCACCCATCCAAATGAGTCAAATCACATCAACATCTTTCAAAGTTCCTGTCTTTTTAGTGCCAAATTCCCTCTTTTTGTTATGATCCTTCCACTGCAGCTGAACAGGATAACACTGTAGGCTATGTTAATTGTCAACTTTGAAGATATTATCTGACTAACTCAGATGGCTGAAGGCTCATGTTATCTTCAGATAAACTTTTAAATAAATTTTTTCTCAAATCAAGGACTGTGGATTTTGTCCCACATCACTTACATTGTAAATGCATTTGGAGGACATCTTCTCATGGCCAGTGTGAGCAGGAGAGATGATTACAGTGAGCAAAACCTGTTTCACTGCACCAAACTATTGTTTTAAGAGAGACTTGAAAAAAACATATCCTTTAAACTGAGATTTAAAGTGAGCACAGAGAAACTTCCCCCCTTCAGCAGATGAATATGAAAACAGCCATCCAGTGTCTCTGCACATACATCATTCTGCACAGTGAAGGTCAAACATTCAGTCAAGAAACAATAAGAAAAACACATTTTTGGGTGGTGGGGTACTTAGGTACATAGGTCTGTAAACTTATCATGAGGCTACAAAGTTAAAGGTAAATGCAATTATTTATTTATTTTTTATTATTTTATGTATGTATGTATATGGTGTACATTGTTGTGGTAGGCATCATTTTTTAAGTATTCTTTTTATATTCTGCCCCAACTTAATGTTAATTGTATTTCAGTGTATTGTAAGACAGTGGGCTTCAAACAAACCTCAACTTCAACTTGCAGAAAGGTGGGGTGAAGGGAAAAAACATCTCAAATCTATTTCACAGTGTTTTCTCCAGCCTCTTGATGCACCTTACTAACAAGGTCATATTGTATTTTAATAGCTTGGCATTTATCAAAAATGGTGACCCTGTATTTCAAAAGGGTCAAAAATGTTGGAGCAGGGGTCTGCCTTTGGAGCCCTCAGGACAGTAACACTTCCTTATGCCATGCCCCAAATCCATATTTAACGATAACTGAGAAAAAAACCGAAAACATTATTGCTTCAACTTTGCAAATTATCAACATGTCATGCTGTTGTGAAAATGTCATTAATAGCCTACAATAACCTAAATAAACTTTGGGAGCACCTCGTTAACGGCTCAGACTTAAACAGCTTAACACACAGCACTGAAACAGTTTTATTAGTTGCAATGCATTTGATTTGTGTGACAATGTCGTCTTTGGTTGGATTACAATGTAAATATTCTTCCCATTTCATCTTTGCCAGCTTTATTTTATCTAATGTCTAAGAGTGGACGGGAATGATTGAAACGTCTTTTTACTGTAATTGTTGCAGTAGAGGGGCATTTGTGGGGATGCAGTGATTCGCGACTTTTTGGGAGGAGGGTAAAGTGGGGGCCAGTGGCCCCTTAGAAACCATTGTCTCTTCACCTTTGTCTCTTCACCCTTCAGCGTCACAGAACATGGTGGGTCACAGTTTGTTGTTGTTGTTGTTTTATATCTGATTTATTTATGAAATTTTGAATGAACAAAACCACACACATACTTAAATAAACGTAAACCCTCGTATATATGACGAAGTAAAAAGAGAAAAAAAACATTCTGTAAGGTGGGGTAAACATCAACAGTAGTAATGATACTGAGACACGGGAGGGTAATATTAACAATAATAATGAACAACAATGATTAAAAAACAAAAACAAAAAAACATCCAAACTACAAGACATTTTGGAGACAGTAACATACTAAACGTACTGCGTGTTAACAGCGTGGGGAAAGCAGAACTCGGCCAGGAGGTGCAAGAAATTGGATCAGTATGCGGGGGGTCGCTCGATCAATAGGAATATCCAGCTGGAGGTACTTGACATGCCCTAGAAAGGTTGCCAAATTTTTGCAAAAATTAGAGCCACGAAGGGAATGTTAAATTTTCTCTCATTTCACATAGGATAGGGCATCCTTTATCCACTGGGTGCGAGAGAGGGGGGCGAGGATTATTCCAGTGCATCAGAATAACACGCCTCGCAAGTAATGTGAGAAAAGCTTCAGTGAAGTACGACGGCAGTGGACGGTCAGTCTGTAGAGCACCGAGAGGGCCAACTAAGGTTGAGGGGTGGATATTAACAGATGTGATGGCTGACAAGATTTCCAGAATAGAGAAAGGGCGGGTCAAGTCCAAAACATGTGGGTGAGATTAGGTGGTCCTAGGTGACATTTATCATAATTTGGGTCAGTGCCAGAATAAACGCGGGCCAGTTTGCTTTTAGACCAGCGGACTCAATGAACTACTTTACATTGTAAGACTCCGTGACGGGCACAAATAGATGACGTGTGGACGCGTTTCAAAAATGACTGCCAAACCTCATTCTCTCTATATTAAGATTCGCGGGTCACGTAATGCGCAAAATTATCAGAGACTGAAGATTGGTGCAGTGTTATACAGCTTTGAAATAGTACCGTTGAGGTGATTAATAGGAATGTTAAAAGTGGTGTCAACCAAGGTTTACAGATTTTTCTGTAACACCGGTGTTATACCGTATTTGGTGACCCACCAGATTCTGTGACCTGCAGCGTTGAGGAAAAGTACTCAGATCCTTTACTTAAGTAAAAATATCAATACCACAATGTAAAAATAGTTAATTACAAGTAATGGTCCTGCATTTAAAATCATACTTAAGTAAAAATATAGAAGTATTACCAGCTAAATTGATAAGTAGAAAGTAAAAGTACTAATTTTGCAATCGGGCTGTGCCGACTTTAGTAATTTCAGTAGGATTTTAATGCAGGATTTTTACTTGTAATGGTGTATTTTTCATTGTGGCATTGATACTTTTACTCAAGTAAAGGATCTGAGCACTTCTTCCAACACTGCAGGTGACAGAATCTGATGGGTCACCAAATACGGTGTAACACCGGCACATCTGGATACCGCATCCTTCGTCCTGCCGGCAGGTTTGAGGTCGCTTTGCGCCCTAAATGAGTGACTTGGCGTGGATGCGGTCGCCGCTGTTGAGTTGTCACTCTTCGGTGACCATATGACTCTGGAGGCTGGTTTTGTTGTTGCTCTGACGTCAGTGCAAGCTACAATGAAGCTGACAACATGAGTATAAAAGCCGGTTTAAAAGGCTGGCGCTCTGGTGCTCCAAGTGGCTGCTCTGCACCGAGTGAACATCAAGCTATCTCACACGAGGGAGGGCTGAGAGAATCAAGATGCTGTTTCTGAGCTCCATATCCATCGTTTTGCTGCAACTGACTTTGTTCAACGTGCTGCATGGTAAGACCCTTGCTGAGTGCAAGATGTAGAAACTTTAGATGTACTTGTAGATTTGTAATAAGTAGAAAGAGGAGGAAAATATTGTTTGACAGCAGGGTATTTGGGCCATTTAGCACTTGAAGAAAGGATGCTTCATGGCAAGTGTCTGATCCCTCTTCTGTAGAGTAAGGATGACATGATTGAAATGTGACCACTTAGCTCTGAGATTAGTACTCTAGATATCTCTTCCAGTTAAATTGCTTTCACTTTGTTATGGTTTATTAATAAGAGAAATTGTCCTGTATCTTTTTAAATGTGTGAAACTGTGATATTGTGATTACATTTTTAATCTACAGTAATATTTTCTCCTGTCTGTTTCAGGTGCCAAGTGGACATACACTGGTAAGTCTGATCCTATTTTCCCAACAATGCGTTAGTTGTAGATAATAAACTCATCCGGTTTTCATCCTTTGTACATGTGAAATCCCAGCTGATATGCATTTTATGTCCTGATCATTCCCTGCTCCACCCCCAAAACCAGCATTACCTAATGGCGTGTTAAGAATCAGTTTGATGTTATACACAGATGAGGCAATAACTGAGTCAGAGAAGATGTTATCGTTGTTTCACCCCCCCACAGCAAGGCTTTGAATTAGCATTGTCAAATAGTAAGACGGAAGTGATGACAGTATCAAATGTGTGTGCCTTGTAACCCTTCTTTGACCTCCAAAGACAACTACTGACATCCCCCTGTCACCTCACGTAATTGTAGAGGTCATTACATACTCTGAAATTACAACATAAGTGATTTACTGCTTGTGTCTCTTGCCTTAAGGTCCATGGGAAGGGACTTCTTGAACCATGACTATATCTTATATAAACCACGCTCAGAGCGTGACCTCTTATCACTGTGTCACTGCTTCTCAACAGTCTGTTGGGAACTGAATGTTAAAACAATAAAAAAAAGCAGGTGTAGAAATTCAATGCATTATCATTTTTGGACAATAATTCAACTCAGTTTTCACCACAATCATTAATCAAACTTGCTATCCTCTTTTAACGATAACTTTCAAGTGTTCAAATTCTTTTACACACGCACATCGGGGATGAATAAGAAAAGAGCTACTTCTATGCACAGTTATTTAGAGTCAAACGATTATAGTTAGTGGAAATTTTCCTCGCTTAATTTGGACCTCTGAGGAAGGCTGATCCACTCAGTTTTTATTATAGCAGGGGTTTGGCATTAATGGGAACAAATGAGCCTTTGAGGATGCAGTTTACACAGCTGTTCATTATCTACATGCAGAAATTTAGAAAATAGAAACAACCAATCAATGGGGAAAAAATAGCAAAATTTCAAATTTATGCACCAGTACAGGGAATACTTTAACAATGAGCCAATGTAAACATGATCAATTGTAAACACCTGGATCCTTAACATTATATGTACTAAATGCAACAGTCAAACTATCAGAAACTTTTACTATTATCTTTGATAACAAATTAACTAGTAACCAAATTGGAAAGGTTTGTGATGACTATTGTAGAAAAGAGCTGATGTAAAAAAAAAAAAAAAAAAAAAAAAGAAGAAGAAAAAACCTCAGGCTCCTCCTAAGTGCAGCGTGGTGGATTTCATCCTCAGTTACAATCAAACCCTCGAGAGGCCTTGTCACAGTAGTCAGTAGTCCAGAGGGCTGGTAGCACTTGACGGGGGCACAGCTGAGTCATCTGAATTATCTTCACCTCAACACTCCACCCTCTGGAAGAGGACAAAACAGTGAAGCTTAACATGGGAGTAAAATAAATGATGTTGATGATGACTGTTGTAGTTTCCTCGCCCTGCTCTACTATTGTGTTTTTGTCATCCTGACTGTTGATGTTATCCAGTTGAAGGATTTACTATACCCTTACATAAATCTCATGATTTAACATTCCTTTTACACACAAAATACCCCATATTTTAAAAAAAGTAATCACAGTCATGTATGTTCTACCAAGAACTGCCAAGGAGTGCTTAAAGGCCACTCAAGGCCATTATTAAAGGGCAGGCTGGGTCTAATTAAAACAGCAAATGAACTGGAGTAATTATAGCCATAAGAGTAACTTTCTTTCTTATTATAGGGAGGGTTTGCCTAGATTGAACTTGAGTTTTGCTCCAAACAAGTATTCAGTGATTTCACAGCTTCACTTGATGCCTTTTGACATGTCTTGTACAGTCAATCCACATTCATCTGGGAAGTGACAGTCGGGACTTCATGCTGCATCATTCATATTTAACCACGGTCAGCTGGCATATGGTGAATGGTGAATTTTGGATGAATTCTGGACAGATAATTACTTGGTGGCGAATATGCAGAAGTGATGAGAGTGCTGGTATATTGTGGGCCTTTCATGATTTTTTTATGCAGCTACAATCATGTGTTTTTTCAGATTTGATAGGATCCATTCATCTGTAACTAATAGCTTCACTTAACACTAAGCATCATGGATGAAAAGCTCAGTGTGGATCCTGACATTTCAGTGGACACACTCAAGAGTTTCCTGATTTTCTTTCATTCTGCGTAAATTTCTCATTAACATTTTTGTCTTATTCTCTTCTATTATTTCTGAAGCCAATGTGCCTCATTGCCCCCTGAGAAGCGCTATTGAGAGACACCCTCATGCAGCTGAGGTCACTTTGTAAACTGCATGACTTGATCTGCGAATGTGGCCATTTTCAGTGTCCTTTGCTTTATAGAAACCTCTCATTTGGAGAGAGACAGCGTTCTCACTGGCTCTCCCCACAAACAACAGCCTGGTTCTCACTCTTGCTGCTTTAGAGAGGGCCAAGAGTGGAGCCACGGGCCTCTCCCATGCTCCCTTGTACATAGATAATAATACTTCACTTTGATTACAGATATAATATTCAGTAGGCCAGGACAAGCCCTGGCCCTCTTCTGAGCTATCCTCTGTTCAGGTTTACAGCCCTTTTAACATTTGAAAATATAACAATTCACTGTTCAGATTGCTTAGAATATATGTAGTTTCCCTGTATATCAAAATAATTTACTTCAAGTTATAGTGAAAATGACATTTGGACTACATCAAGCCACAGTCAAGTCCTAAAACCAATTTATTGAAAATAACTTATACTGATCCTGTTGCAGGGCCACTGGGAGAGCACCAATGGTCCAAAAATTATCCATATTGTGGTGGAGCTTTCCAGTCTCCAATAGACATCAAGTCAGAGCTCATGAGGTTTGACCCAACTTTACGTCCAATTGAGGTTCACGGCTACAATTTGTCACGCAACGAGCAGCTCACTCTTGGAAATAACGGACATTCTGGTGAGTATGTCATCAGCGTTATTCATAAAACACGTTATGATGTTTGGTAACTGAAATGTAATGGGTATTTTAAACCTGGTTAATAATAGGTAACAAAACTGTGCATCAACAAATCAAATATTTTATAACAGATAAAGTGCGCACCACATTTTGTTTGGCTTGGGATTTAGAAATTCTTCGAATTAAAGTGACACACATAACCATTAGAAATGGTCCATATACTGTAAACAAGGAGTCTGTCCTTGCTGTAGAGACCTAATTCCTGGGTCCTACAGAAATTTCTGGGTCCAACCTACAGAAAATGATGGGAGGATCTTCTTTCTACGTCTACAACAGCAATTTTCCATAATCACTCTCTTATTATCTCAGCTGTCCTTTCACCCAAAGAAAGAGCTTCATATTTAGTCTGGGAAAATATGAGCAGAGATTAGTCTTCTTTTCTGCCTACACTGGGTCTGATGTATCTTAACAACAGATACCAGCATCAGTTTATCTGCAAGAATGTTCAATATCTATTTATAACCCAGTATTAAATTTTAATGCTAAATATAGCAATCGTAACATAAACAACCATGCCCATGTGCCACAGAAAAAATAATATTTGGATGACTAACATAGATCATTGTGATTATTCCACACAATTACAGGTTGTTGAAGGATCGTACTTTGTTTGAAGATTTAAAAAAAAGAGTTTCAGTCAGAGAAAAGTGACGTTTACTGTGGCACTGAACAGCGTGCTGCAGGAAAGGTTAGGTTAGTTTCTCATAGATTTCTTGAAACATGATGGAGAAATTGCAATATATAAGGAACTTCAGTGAAAGCGTCTGTATTGCCAAACACGCGTGTAATGTCTGCCCTGTGTTGTTGATAGTGCAGTTGCTGTTATATTGGCACAAGTAAAACTAACAGGTTGCAAAGACCAGACAAATGCTTATGTGTGCATGCCTGACGGGCCTTAAAGCCACAAGCTTCACAAGGCATCATCAGTGTGACGTGTGTCTGAAATACGCTGACAGAGGTTTTTTTACTTATAAACATTCATCATACACTGACGAACATGTGGACAGTGCATCTCACTCCACCATGAAGTAACTTAAACGTAACTACATAGCTTTTGCAAAAGGACAGCAGAGAGTATGCCACACTGACCTCCTCGGGTTATCTTATGTTAAATGTAATGTTTCATTTGATCCACAGTGCAAATATCACTGCCCTCCAAGATGCACATCTCTAGCTTCCCTCATCGTTACACTGCAGCTCAACTCCATTTCCATTGGGGCTCCTTTAACAGGCCTGCAGGCTCTGAACACATGGTGAACAGTAAGCAGTATGCAGCAGAGGTAAACAAAGCAAACACCACTTCTTACTACTCGCAACTGATGTTCAAAGTAAATGCATTTAAATATCCATTCATTTTATCTGCAGCATCAGGCGACTGCATCTTTGTGTCCAAATGATTTAATACTTTATGACTTAAACATGTAACATTTGACTGGTAGAGAGGACACAGAGTCACGGACACCCTTCAAGGCTTTACAAAAGGTCTGCATCTGCACATTACTGCTCCAGTTTCTTAACAGTGGTGCAGACATTCAGTTTACATCTACTTGATCTACAGTTTCAGACAGTGCTTATTGTGGATTAAGCACAATTGAATGCTTGTTTAAAACACATTCTAATTAAAGTTTATAACAATAAACACATTGTGAATTTATATGCAAGCTGTAGAAAGACATGATTCACTACATGTCTTTAAGAGAGGACAGTTTAAGCTCAGTTTTTTTCTAATAAATCATTCCATTTGCCGATCAAATTATCATATTTTATCACATGCTAAAAGGCAAAGACATATTTTCAGTCAGCCTCAGTATGTACAGTATGGCGGCATGTCTCATTTCTGCAGGGTTTAAGGGGATTAGAGTACCAGCCTATTATATGCTTTGGTTTACAACCACCTCTGTAAAGGAGTGGCTGTCTCTGCTATTGAATGTGTCAAGCCCTGTAAGCAGTTTTCACACTCCATTTTTCTCTATTTATTTTGGTATGTTAAGTAAGGCAGAAGATGTGACCGTAAACTTTAAAAGTAAGATTCTCTTTTATGGCATGAAAAAATAAGAATCTTTTTTGTATAATTTGGTATAATAGGAATTACAGTGGGTAGACACTGAAATGGTTACAACCTGTGTGCTTTTATGTTGCCATGCCCCAGCTGCAGCACAGCCACATATAAGGTGCTGTGGTTTGACCTGAGTTTCTCAGTGGACACATCGAGATCATGCATCTTTTTCAAGTCTCTCCAGGCACCAGAACCACAGTTTTGTTGATGACATGTTTCAGAGGGACGGAATGATGGGACATTGAACATTTCCCAGAAATTGTGCAAATGTCAATCTTAATTTAAATTAAAAGATGGAACATGATCCGTAAATAAAGTGTTGGTCATATGTGGCTTGAATGACTAACATGACTTGCGCTAAATACACAATACTGTCACCAAAACAAATGACAATCTGGTAGTCTAGTGTCCACTTTTTTACTGTAATAGACCAACAACTAGTTAAAAAGACTACAACAGCTGCTGCTTTCTTATGCATTGGGTCATGAATTACTTCTCTTTTTCTTTACAGATGCATGTGGTACACTTCAATTCAGACAAGTACCCCAATATGTCCATGGCTGTAGACAAATCGGATGGCCTGGCTGTGCTGGGTGTCCTGATTGAGGTGAGGCGCTATGAACTCTGTGGTGTAAGGGACAGTGAACTGTGAACCTCTGTGGAGCAGAACCATCTAACTACCTTTTCATATAGGTTGGGCAGTTCAATCCGGCCTTTGAACAGTTTCTAAAGTTCATCAACGGCATCAAATACAGAGGTGAGTCTAACATGATGCTCTCCTTTAGCAGGGTTTGTTTTGCAATTAAACCACACTGAATGTTAGAGTAGTTAACAATACAGCTAGCCTGGTTGATTGGCCAGTATTTTTGTGATACCTCATCCACCTACAGACATTGAAAATATACTTGAAAGGCTACTCAAGACTTTTAACACATAAACAAACTACGGCTGTGGTCAGAATCTCCAAACTCTTCATCAGCTTATTCATGTGGCCATTATATATGACATAAATAGTTGTTAAACCGGTACAAATTACATCTGTTTTTCATTTCTACTTACAGATCAGAAAGTACAGGTGCCTGGTTTCAACATCAGATCTCTCCTGCCTGCACGTTTGGATGAGTATTATCGCTATGATGGGTCACTGACGACTCCTCCGTGCTATCCAAGTGTACTGTGGACAGTGTTCAGGAATCACGTGACAATTTCTCGCAAACAGGTGCTTTATCAATTAAAGTCACAGTCTTATGCAGATTTGGAAGTATGAAAAATAGCCTGATGTTAAACTAATTTTTAATTGATGTTTCAGAAACTTTAATATGTCTGCCACTTATGTTTAACCTTAAAGGGGACTTTTTATGCTGTTCCTTATTTTCTGTCATAAAAAAAAAGTTACAGTGTCGGATGTTCATATTAAACGTGGCAAAAGTTTAAAATAATGGGTAAACATATGTAGAAGTAATGCCTATCAGCAGAAAGTTCAGGCTTCAGACTGCTTTGAACACTCGGTTCCGATGGTTTTTTCTACTTTGAAACTGAGCTGATGTCAGCTCATGTTGGATTTCTTTAATATGTCATCTGCTGCAGCATGTGTCAGCTGCTCTCGCCGGCGTTCACTGCTCCGCTCTGCTAACATGATGGCGTTTCTTTGGCTATTTCCAAAGGTACTGAGAGCTGAACACAGATAGGATAAAGAAGTCAGACAATAAGCAGGTAATAAGCCTTACCAAACAGAGACGTCCTGCTGTAATCATTGTCGCTGCGGATGTTCGTGCTGTCCATTCGCATATTTCGGATCGGATTTCGGCTCCAACAAGTATGGATGTATTTGAGAAGTTTATATTTTGAGTAGAGAGCGAGAACAAGAAGCGAAATCCACCGTCTATAGTTTATTTACGCTGCCTCAGGATCCTTTTCCCAGAGTTGAGGGAAGCTTCTTGAAGCTAGCCAATCAGAACAGAGTGGGCTTTTAGGGCGGGGGGCAGAGAGGAGGAGAATCCAAAATGGCCTATTTCAGAGAAAGGCTGAACTGAGGGGCTGCATAAAGGGGCAGTATAAGATAAATAGGGAGTTTTTTGAACTGAGATTCATGCAAAGCTACTCTAGTGGAGTCCAAAGATAAAAATATAGAGCTGGAAATGAGCATAATAGGTCCCCTTTAAATGGTGTGGAAAAATGTCAGTGTGTAACAGTCGTTTGTTTTGTTTTTGTCTTCCCAGTTTCTGTCCCTGGCAACAGCCCTCTACTCCTCCCATGCCCAGGACTCAGCCCCTGTGCCTCTGAGTGGCAACTATAGAAAACCACAGCTCGCCGACACCCGGGTCGTCCTGGTGTCTTTTAAGGAGGGTAAGTATGGTCTTTAAAATGGTGTCGCTTTACTGAATGCATGAATGCAAAGGTCACATAGTCTACATAGCCACTGCACTGCTTTTAAAATGGCAAAAGAACAAGCTTCAATGATGTTTCTTCATTTGTCTTCTGCAAAGCACCGGGCTGTCACACTGGCTTTGGCTTGTATGGTATCACCTGCTTGTGGTTGCACTTTCATGTTGATGTCATTCTTAATCGTCTGTAGAGTTGATTGACTTTGATGAGCTGCTTGGAAAGTAGGCCATCTTTTAAGACACAACCAATTAACCATTCCACTGACATACTGAGAACATCTGCAGCCCTTAAATTTGTCTCTAAAGGCTCACTTTTATGTGGTCGACTGGTTTTCTGGATTGTATGGTATTTACGTCCATATGGCGCGGTATGAATCTGCATGTTTTCCTCATTTTCAAAGCTTCACCCTCAGAGCTATGCTTTTCTAATGGCATACGTGTTTTGACATGGCATGGTGGAATCCTCAGCTATTAGCTTTCATGAGTGGCATTTAGAAGGCAATGTTCTTCTAGTTTATCACCAAAGGCAGAGCTGTTGCATGCTGGGCATGAAGATCTAAAGACGTTCCAAGGAATATCCCACAGGCTGGGATGTTTAACAAGTTGTGATTGGCTCTGTGTCTGATGCAGGCAGAGGACTGCATGGTTCTCTTACATACACTTCTTCATTCAAGCGGAAGAGAATCATTCAGCAGCTGCTGGTAGGTGACCTCGCAGACCTAGCTGATGAAGGCCTCTACAAGCTCCTACCAAGTGGCTCAGAGAAGCTCTATGCTGGCAGGAAGAAATACCCCAAGAACCAAAAGAGTGGGACTCTGGCCAAATCCAAGCAACAAACGCTGCATCCATCACTGAGAAAGAAGAGCCAACCAACCAACCGCTCTGTGGGAAAGTTAGGGCTGGGTGAAAATGAACTGTGCTACGTCTCGCTGGAACAGAGAGTTTTCCATCAACTCAGACAATCCCACCGTGAGAACCAGCTGGTTCAGGCTCTCAGAGATGCCGTTTTCCCTGAGCTCAACCTCAGGAGTTACCTGAACTGTAAGTCAGACCTGGCCCTCCCCACTATCAGACATATTCTGCGTGGACGGCCAACAGATGAGGCTTTTGAGTTAGATCGCTCTCTGACAAAAGCTTTGATGAATCCGAAGAAGACCACAGCAATCAAACAAAGTGTGCCAAAGACAAACTACGGCAGTCTGTCCCCTGCTACTGTTCCCAGGAAACCACACAGCCATGGTTATCCACATCCTTGGCTTTTGCCAATGGAATGGGAAGACTAGAGAGATTCCGGACTTAGTTGAGACTCACATTATGTCACTTTCTGTAGCAGACATCAGTCGTGGGTCCCACAATGAAAGACTTTTTAAGCCATGCCCTGCATTCATCTGACCAATCTGTCATCTTCTGATGATTTTTTCTTACAAACGTATTTAATATTAAATTATTCTTTTCTGTATGTGCACACAATCACAATATCCTTTTAATCAGAAATAACACTGTATGCATGTATGACTTACAGTAGTTTTCACGAACCCGCTCTGCATAACCAGTCATCACCCGTATTTTGCTCAGTACTGTAAAATATGAATGTTTGTTTTAAATTTATGTCTTGACAATCTGCAAAAATGAGAAATGTATACCTTTTCACATATGAGCTTTACATCTGTTGGCATAATATTGCCTTGCTGGATAATGCTTTAAAATAAACTACAATAAAGCACAAATCTCATGTTTGTAAATCTATATACATCAAACCACATGTACAGTAAATATCCACAAACTGCCTGGCAAAGAATATTCATAGTATTATACTGTATGCCAAGTTCAGTTCTATAGTATGGTAATTGTAGAGCTATACACGTAATTATTGTCTTGCACAATATAGAGATGCAGCTAAACCAAAAGAATTTGCACAAGCTTCACCATTTTCTCTTAAAATTTGTGCTTCTGGTCAAAATGCTATTTACAATTAGTAAGAAAAACATACTAAAAATACAGAACTATTTTCAATTAAAGCAGTGCACATGAAGCATACATGTCAGATTTCTTTCCCACTGAATTGAACTCTCACTCTTAACTATTTTTTAAAATTTAAAATGTATTTGACCCCTCTCCTTAGTCCTTTTCTGCAGCAAGACGAAAGAAAAACTTTTATATCTTTATAGTCAAAAGTTTTGAGCTGCACATTTGTAAACAGAGGCTGAGGTCAGTGTAGAAAAAAGTGTCTTCCTATGCTTTGTCAGGTTTGAGATTACTGTGTTCATCTGAGTTTCGTTCTTTTGTATCAAGTGGGAAAGAGAAGTGTATTGTGCTGTTTCTTACACTTGTGTCAATGTCCAGAACCCCTGAACTCCAGGAATTTGAGAAGTAAAGCAAGGTTCAGGAAACCAATGATGCTAAACTGACAATATCCACAGTGATTTCAATCATATAGAAAATATTTTTTAAGTTTTGGTTGGTATATTTCATTTCATATTGGTATATTTCATGTAAAGGCTCCATCATCACATGCAGTAACTTCGTGTTATATCACATGATTTGTAGAGCTGCACAATTAATCAATCAGTCGATCAAAAGTAAATTAGTCTATTATTTTGATAATTGATTGTTTTAACATTTTCTGGTTCTATATTCTGAAATATGAGGATTTCCTTATGTTTTTTTTATCATATATGATAGTAAATTAAACATTTTTTGGTTTATTTTATCCGACTGTTGGTCAGGGACACCACTTTGGGCTCTGGGAAGTTGTGATGGTTTTGTGATGATCGTTTTTCACTTCTTTTGGACTCTTTTTATAGACTAAACAATTAATCGATTAATGAAAAATAATCATTAGTTGCAGCCCTAAGGATTTGTGTAATGATTTTATTCATTAAGACTTATGTCAGCCTCTCTGGGTAAGTACAGTAATTCTTCAAGTTAAAAGGTTGGTGTAAAACTGGTTAAGAGACAGCTCTCTCTCTCTCTCTCTCTCTCTCTCTCTCTCTCTCTCTGTGTGTGTGTGTGTGTGTGTGTGTGTGTGTGTGTGTGTGTGTGCGCACATCTATGTTTGTGGCTGAGATGTTCTTACTGACATCAAGTTCAAGCAAACAGGATAGACTGAACAAGAGCAGAATGTTGAGATTAAATGAAATTCAAACTTTTCAGCATTTTTTTTAAAATCTTTGTTTCATCTGTCATGTGTTCCCTTAACACTTTAACTATTCTTTCTTGGATGGTACAATACCTAAGAGGTTTTTTTCTCTATATAGTTCATTCATTTTCTCTCTTTTTTCTGTGTTACTCAGCTGATCTATCTTGGATGAACACTGGTATGTTGTTTTTATATATTTGCATTTTCCTTTTTGACATATGTCATCTTCTTTTACATCACAATTATCCAGGATTGATTCTCCCTTTGTAAGCCACTAACATCTTGTTTTCCCTCGTGTGGTTTTAATGGTTTTAAATGAGCAACACAAGAGTTAAAATGACATTTTCTCTATCTGAATTGGACCCAGAAGAAGCAGACAATTAGTTTACACGTGTAAAAGAAAATAATACATAACATCTGAAGCCATGGCTTCAATTTTAGAGCCACTCATTACTAAAATAAACCTTTCATAAAATAAACCACACGCACATTTACACACATACAAGCACACATACCAAAATGAGCACATGCAGAATGTGAGTGCAAGATGCTGATTAATCCCTTCTGCTTCTGTTGCTCCATTGCTCTGCAGGTTTACTGGTTCCCATATTGGTGGGCTCTGCACTGGGACTTGTTCTCATTGTCTCTTTAATGTACTACCTATTAAGGCAAAAACGGTAAGTAAAGGGCAAAAAATACAAGACAAAACCATGATTATGCTTGCTGAAATCATGCTCTGCTGTATAAAAAAGTGCTGTTTGTTGAACTAGACAAGCTGGTCAGTCTGATGATGTGCATCATTAAGACTTGAGATAAAAGCGTGAGATTTGTTTGCCAGAGGGCTCAAACCAGGTGTATCGTACCCAGTTTGAAGCTGTCGGTGTGCTTGAATCTTCCTAAAATTACATTTTAATAACTGAACTGATAGTAATATCTTTCAGTGAACTAATTCAAAGCATTCCATGATTCCTTTTAAGGGGGTGATAAATATATATAAAGAGGACAATTGCAGAGGGTATTTCAAGAGAATGGTTAACCTTAATTGAACCATACATCTGGGTTTGTGGGTGTTAACAGTTAAAAAAACATGGAATTTATAGGGGTTGTGTCCTCATTAAATTGGATTTTTGCGAATGTACACTCACTTGTGCTGCTCTCAGTCACCCCTGACAGTGTGACGTTGCATAAATTATAATCCCATTTTGTATAATTGTGGTTTTCTATAAAAAAGACTCATTCCCTGGAGTCTTTTTATGGGGTTTGCATTACTGTATAACAAGCAGAGATTTTATGTGGTATAGTTAAGAACACATATGAAAATTAACTTAAGCACTTAACAAAACTAGCTTTGAAGAGAGTGTAATAATAACTCAGCACTTTTACAGCACGCAGTCACTGTGTAAAGGAAGGGATTTTTATTAAAAAGCAATGCATCACAGCAGGCATGAGATGACTGGAAATGTTTGCTTCTTTCAGGACTGAAGATGATACCCCTACTAAACTTTCAGGGTTTAGTATGAGAGGAACTGAATCTATAGAGGAACCCTCAGTGTTATTGCTATAACAATTTATTACTTCTACATTCAGGATGAAACAACTATGAGGGGGATGGGAAACAAATGTTTATGTACAATGTTCATATTATATAAAACTTCAGTTGATTGAAACCGAAATGAAAGTTAAAACAAAATTCCAAAACTTTAAGGGTAGACATGGCTGATATAAAGAGGGCCCTTTCAAAACATTTATCATGGCCAAATTTCATACATAAAGATACTGTTCATCTTTAGACACTAATCATAATTAACCTATTTCAACAAGTAAACACCACCAAATGTCTTCTGCTTTCATAAATCTAGCCTATCTGAGAAACAGAAAAAAGTCCATGAGAAAAAATTTAAAGAGGAAGTGTCAGTACCCAGAGATAAAGCGTGCTATGAAGCTGTCTCCTCACTTCTCCTCTTTCATTTTCTGATGCTAATGAGGCACAATCCGCTTTTGGAGGTAAGAAGCTAAGTGACAGTCTCATTGCAGATGGGTTAGCTGCAGGCTTTCTGCATTAAACAGTCTTCAGTGTTCTTCCTCTCTTCAAATGTTCTTCTTATATGTTTCACTAAAGTAATTATGTTTTCTTACAGCAAAATATCAACAATATCATTTCTCTTTGTAGAACGAGAGTCAACTGTTTCAGTAAAGGGGAACTATTGACTGAGGTGGAAACAGGTGTTAATGTGGACACATTGAAAGTTCATAAAACAAATGGGAAAGTCCTCATTTTCACTCATCTAAAGTACTTTAACATCTTGCTCATGCATCATGGAACTAGATGACAAGCATTATGTTGATAGCAAAATAAACCTCACACACCAAGATATGATGCTAATTTCTTCCAGAAATAATAATAAATCAAATATAAAGCTTAAAGGGAACACTGCATTTAAGACCGCAAATAA
Organism: Thunnus maccoyii; assembly: GCF_910596095.1. Taxonomy (NCBI): domain Eukaryota; kingdom Metazoa; phylum Chordata; class Actinopteri; order Scombriformes; family Scombridae; genus Thunnus; species Thunnus maccoyii. The sequence goes on along the minus strand of NC_056537.1, from coordinate 16,285,180 downwards.
CATAAATTCAGATAAATGATTAAATTCTGAATGAATTATGATTTCATTTATTCCTTAGATCTGGTGCTGAACAGGACAAAAGCAAAGATGTTGGATACAACACTGGAGAGAGAGACGAGTATGGCTCAAGGGTATAGCTCATCATCCTCAATGAAACTTCACTTCAAAGACCATGAGACCATTGTCCTTTTGCATCTCTCTCACTGTATTTGTGAAATTGTCATATGGGTCAGTTTGGACGTTTGTGGAAGCACGCAAGGTTTAAGTAGATCACATGATAATGTTTGCATGCAGCTCTGGGGTTTTGGGAAGCTGTCCTTTTTTCTTAAAGCCACAGCCTGGCTAGACTTCCTTTGCTGCGTTGTGGCAGGCAGAACATGGTAGACCTTCATGCTGGATCTTTAAAAGGGTGTTTTATGCTGTATGACTATTTCCTTAGAGCAAGAGGAACAGCTGTCCTCTTTAATCCCCCTTTCATATCCACCATGATGTGGTGAGCTCCTCAAGGAGAGATCCGCACAGATGCTTCCAGGCAAACACAGTTATGCCAGAGCTGAAGTGAAGTGATGAGAATCTCGGGTCAAGTCTGACCATGGCATCCATTCCTTTGGGCTGTCCTGGCATGGTGGAAGGCCCAACCGCAGTCCAAACAATAGGGGGTATAGGAGACGACAGACATCCCTGATGGTAGGGTGGCCGGAGAGGGATGGGCTATACCACATTTGTACCAACCCTGTACTTAGAGCTGCTCTATGGATTTTATAATAAAAGGGCGCTTAGCTCCGTACAAAGACAAGAACACACAGCTCCTTCCCTGTGAATAATACTGAGAAAAAAGGCTTTTGTGTTCCTGGCTGCACGTGGGCTGACCCCAACCCCTGTCCGCCAGTCAGATCACAAGACTAATTCCTCAGCACTCCTCTCAGTTCATCTGAGGCCTGTACAGTTGACAACAGGACTGCCGGAGTGTTATTGCATCATCATGTCATCTTCACACGGTTTATCTTGACTGTGTTATAATCTCTTCTGCCTGCTCCTGAGTTCATGTTCAGTGTAGAGTATTTGCATGCTTATGGCATAAGATGACACTTTAACTGTAAGACAAACTTATAGATACTGTAGAGTGATTACAGGCTATCTGGTAAAGAGGAAATTAAACAGTAAAGAGAAGCACACTGTGACTGTTTGTCCACAATAAGGTATTATAGTCCCCCATAACAGTCCTCCAACAGAAGATTAGTTTTCCTGCTCATTGCTGCTTGGGGCCTCAGTCTTACTGTTGATGTCCTGATACCTTTTTTTTAAAAAAAAAAAAAACTTCCATAACATGTGTCAAACAGTATTGTAAATTCTGATATTTGTGTAAGTGTTTTTCAGTTATTTTATGTAAAATCTGTGTAAATAACTGCTGTCATGTGGAATAAAAAAAAACAATTAATGTGTTGTTTTGTTGGTTTTTTTTTCTTCAAATTTATATTTTCATAGCATATTGTCTGGTGAGCTTTCAGTCAAACCCAATATCAGTCACTGGCAAAGTCATATTTTGACTGGGTCATTGGTCACAAAACCCTAATTAAACATAATCAACCTAATTAAACTAATTTTAAAGTGTAATAAATTCCAATTTGCCTCTGCTTTTAGAAGTTATACAAAACTCATTGGCATCACTTAGAGTTTATCTGCCCTTCCTGACCTTCTGTAAAGATAGAAGAATAAAATAAACCCATATTTTGTTTGGTTGCTAGTCCCTGCACAGTGCTGCCATCTAGCGGCTGGTAACTTAAAGTACAACAATATTAAGTTCTACTTCCGGGTCTTTTGAAGAGGATATCTTCCGTGGTTTGAGTGTAGCTCACTGATGTTCAAACCTGCAGCTGTTCATATGGTAGTTTTGTGATGTATCACCAGCCTGTGTTGAAGAACAGGCGCACTCTCCTCGAGAGAGCAGAGAAATTCATTTCTGATATTTATTTCACAGACTGCAATCTGAGAGGACGGTAAGACTTATTTTATACAGCTGATTGAACTGAGTTCAAAGCAAACGTGTGTCCTTTTATTTCTTTGCAAGTTTCTGCAGAGGATTGTTTAATATCACACTCATTCATATCGTATACGTAAATTACAGTATTGCACACTATACGCTGCACGCAGTGTTTCTTTAAAAACACTGACAGATGGACACCAGTCTGCACGATGTGATTGGAAAAGAAATCTGTAACTCACTGTAATATCTACAGGAAGTTAGGTCGTCTTTATGATGCTCAATTGCAAGTTAATACTGATCATACTCAATCTTACTTATCATACTTAATGGCTGGGTTTTTTGGGTTTGGCTTTTGCCTTCTAAATTAAGGGTCTATGATATAGGGTTTCATATTGTAAAAGTAACTTGACTTTTTGACTGATTCTCTGCAGCCTCTATGGAGAATCTTGCCCCCTGGAATCCCTCTCCTCGTTCCTTTCCCCCAAAAGGATCACATTCACTGAAGCCTCCCAGCAGAACTTTGCACCTTATAAAGTTGGTGATACCTTTGGACCGACGTGAGTAATATTGTCAGAGTTTATCACCCTCCCTTTGAAAAATAATTCCCTCACACCTTGGCACCAACCCAGGTCAAGGGCATCTGGACTTGCTTTAGATGCTTCAGTTCTGGAAGAAACTGAAAGAGCTCAGTCCAGTTGCTCGTGACTTAGTTCCTCCAGATATACTATGACCTAAATAACTTGAGAATCTTCATAAGTGCAATAACCTTAGCTTGATGCTTGTTCAAGGTGGTGGACTTGCTGGTTTAAAGTGACCCTGAAAATCCCTGAGTCCTGGAGAGGAAAAGAGGTCCATCTTCTGTGGGAAAGTGATGGAGAAGCGATGGTTTGGAGAGATGAACAGCCAGTTCAGGTAATGTAGCAGGTGATTCATTTCCATCAGACTAGATTAAAATGCCCAAATTGTATTCTAAACCCATGTCTAGATTTCATTGCGATGTGTGATGTGTGTATTTTTAGGGCTTGACTAAAGAGGGCGAAAAGACGAGTTACATCCTATCTGACTGCCTCAAAGATGAAGAGCCACACAGGTCGGTCAACAAACATTTTCTGCTTCTGTACACAGTTTAGCTTACTAAATGTTTGGTTGCTGATTACACCTGTAATTTTCACATTTTTCCTTGTTCTTTAGTGTCATCCTTTATGTAGAAATGGCCTGTAATGGGCTTTTTGGAGCTGGTCAAGGGTCAATGATTGCAGCCCCAGACCCGAGCAGGAAGTTTTCTGTACAAAAGGCTGAGCTGGTGGTATTCAACCGGGACGTAAGGGAGCTGGTGACTGATTTTGAGATGCTGGTTGACATTGTAAAGGTACAGTCACACAAAACAATACTTGATGACGTCTTACTTTCCAGGAAAATGAAAATTTAATAAAGGCACTGGACTATTTCCTCTTACTTCACAGGAACTCGGAGAGGGAGAGCAGCGAGGCTACCAGGCACTCTTTATTGTTAATGAGATGGTGAACCTCTGTGACCCCTCTGATCCCAGCTCTTTCTCCAAAGCACACAGTCTGGCTCGCAACTTCTTCAACCAGCGGAATGGACAAAGCCAGCACATTGTGCATGCAATGGGCCACTGCCACATAGACTCAGGTCTCAATTTAGTCTCTTATTATTATATAGAACTGAGTATATAAATATGTGTCCCTGAGTATCAAAAGCTGTCAAGTACATAAAGCTGACATTGAAAATCTGGTCAGATTTTTTAGTCTTGTTGCTTGTTCTTTGATTAGATTTGCATTGATTTAAATAATAATCTTGCCAATTTTATTCTATTTTATTTAGTTAATATATTATATTAGTTTTGGTACAGAAACTATCTAATTAGCACTAATATTGAAAATTTTCAAATGATACCCAGCCTTATTACTGGAGTAGAATATGTCAAATGAGTTGATAAGTTTGACTCTGTATCCATAGCCTGGCTGTGGCCCTACGAAGAAACCATTCGCAAATGTGGCCGAAGCTGGGTGACAGTGATCCGATTGATGGAGAAGAACCCAGATTTTGTGTTTACTTGCTCTCAGGTAATTCCTCAATTTACACAGTGTTATCTGATCAGTAAAGGTTTATAGTTCTGAGGAATTCTCTTCAGCTTTAACCCATTTGCTTTTTGTCCAGGCTCAGCAGTTCCAGTGGGTAAAGAGCTGGTACCCGGGACTCTTCTCCCAGATCCAGCATTACGTCAAGAAAGGCCAGTTCATTCCAGTTGGAGGAGCGTGGGTGGAAATGGTAAAAACCTTCCACTTAGCCCTTTCTATAAATGTAACATCCTAAGTTAAGATGTGCTTATTGAATGTTTTCCTGTCAGGATGGCAATCTGCCTTCAGGTGAGTCCATGGTCAGGCAGTTCCTGGAGGGCCAGCGCTTCTTTGAAAAAGAGTTTGGGATCTTGTGCAAAGAGGTAGGGATTCAAAAACATATCTGTATAACCTGAGTTAGTCTCCGTAAGATAATGTCTGCTACAGTTGTGACTCTTTTTTCTTTACAAATCCATAACATACTGATCGTTTCTCTGTACTCTTTAGTTCTGGCTTCCAGATACATTTGGCTACTCTGCCCAACTTCCTCAAATAATGCAAGGCTCTGGAATTTCTAATTTCTTGACACAGAAGCTCAGCTGGAACCTAGTCAACACCTTCCCAGTGAGTTCATTACTGGGCAGTTTCTGAAAAACAAAGTTTTAACTTGAAAGGATTGTTTTTCAGCTTTGATTATTTTCTCCCAAAGCACAACACATTTTTCTGGGAAGGTCTTGATGGCTCCAAGGTCCTAACTCACTTCCCACCAGGAAATTCCTATGAAATGAAGGGCAAGGTTGAAGACGTGAGTTTTGCTTCCAGTCAATATAACAAGGTCTGTGAAAAAAATATTTACAGCTTTATCAAAAGCTTACATTCCTCTGTTTTTCTCTGCCCCCAGCTGGTGAAAACTGTGAAACACAACAAAGACAAAGGCAGAGCCAATCACAGTGCAGTGCTGTTTGGTTTTGGTGATGGTGGTGGTGGTCCCACTCAGCTGATGCTAGACAGACTCAGGCGGGTCCAGAACACAGATGGACTTCCCAAGTCAGTTCCTTTCCCGCACATAAATGTAGCACTTGCCTTCCTGTCCCAATGTTTAACTTGACAGTCGTCACCAACAATGACTGAGCCCAAACCGACATGGGAAACACTTCCTACCAATAAATTAGTCATGAGTTTTATATTGGTTTTCCCCTCACTGTGAGGTTTCTGTCGCAATTTCCAAAGGAGTGTGGCACTTGGCAATAAACCACAAATGTGAAAGGATGTGAGTGATATGTACTGATGTCATTGTGGTAGTATTTTACAATAGCAGTCAATACCATCATGTTTTAGTCAGAATGAGGAACAAAGGTGTAACCAGTGGGTTCACTGCTCATTTCCATCTCCAAATCTGGTGTGTTTTTCAGGGTTCAGATGTCCAGCCCTGATGATCTTTTCTCTCAGCTTCAGGCTGACTCAGCTCTGCTTTGTACGTGGACTGGAGAGCTCTTCCTAGAGCTGCACAATGGCACCTACACCACACAGGCACAGGTAGTCTAGAGATCTCCGAGTAAAAGTTCTCAGAAAAGAAGAACCCACAGGACTATTATTACTCTAAAAATAAACCATAAAATATATATTAAAAATATGTACTTTTAACAGAGTAAATCTGCCCTTATGTGAAAGAGTATATGTCACTTATATGCTAGATTTACTTGCTTTGATTGCCTTGATTTCCATATACTCAGAGAATGGCCTAATTACCAGAACCACCACCATACAAAATAATACAGTCCCACACAACACCACAAAATACCCATGAACGAGAGGCGGGTCATATTTTGTCAAGAGAAAATGTGCAGGAAATGGATATAAAATGTGTTATGTCAAGTATCCATGGAAAACAGCAGAAAAGGACTTTCCAAAGGGGTCAATGAAAACAGTCAGACAAAAGGAAGGGAGCTGTCAAAACAAAACAAATGAGAAGTTAATATGCTCAATACATGCACAGATACAGGCACAAAAAGGAATGAAAAACCAAGAAAAGGCTTGGATCAGAAGCTACTCTGGAGTGCAATACATTTCAAGCTTGGCACTCTTCCTCAGGCAGCATCCACACCTTTTCTTACACCGATCCTTTTCTGTGTTCTTCATGCCATTTAGTGCTTCTATTCTTGCACATATTGAGCATATTAAATTCTCTCACTTTTTTTGCATTTGACAGCTCCCTTCTTTTTTTCTTAGTATATAACCAGTACATCTGTATGAAAGGAAAAAATGCTACATTTAACTAATTTGTCAAAATGATTTACAATGTTTGTACTATTTTCCAGATTAAGCAAGGGAACCGCCAATGTGAGACGCTCCTTCATGACATTGAGATAGCCAGCAGCCTGGCGCTGTGTCGGGACAGGACTTTTCAGTACCCTGTGGAGAAGCTGCGGGAGCTCTGGAGGTCCAGATGCACCTATTAATAATTGATGATGAATATTAATAAACAGATGGTCTCTGTTGTTACAGTGCAGAAATTGTTTTTGTATGATTTTCGCTTATAGGCTGCTTCTTCTAAACCAGTTCCATGATGTGATCCCTGGCAGTTGTATAGAGATGGTTGTGGAGGATGCACTCAGGTATTATGAAGGTACAGTTTTTATTACAGTAGCTGTCCATTAAAATCTGCACCATATTGATGTTTTCTCAAAATAACAAATACTTCACACTGTGTCTCAGATATCCGTAGTGATGGTGCCACGCTGCTGCACGATTCCTGTGGCGCCCTGGCCTCAAAGGGCAACTCCACTGGTGTGTTCAACTCTCTGCCATGGGAGCGCCAGGAAGTCATCCAGATTCAAGATGGTGCTGGTAAACCTGGTCTGGGTATGTTAGATATTTACAATATTTAGGTTGCATTTCAAACTACAGTTCCATGTTTGATGGTTTGTGGTGATGATCTGTCGTACTGCAGCTCTCGTGAATGTTCCCAGCATCGGTGTGACTCCTGTTAAAGCCATGCAGCCTGTGACTCCAGTCAGTGTCACTGCTCAGGTATGTTCAGGTAGATGCATAAAATTTGTTAAATTTGCTATGTTGTAATTCAATTTGGGTAACAGAGTGATTGTGTAACATTACAGGCTGATGGCACTGTCGTCATGGAAAATGGGATCTTACAGACTGTCGTAAATAAAGATGGAACTTTGGCCTCACTGTATTTGATCAATGCAAACAGGTACTCTAGGACAACATGTGAAAGGCCTGTTTATTGTCTACCACAGCGTCAGCATTAATGATCTTTCTCTCCACCCTGTTGCTTTCAGAGAAGCCATCTCTGATAGCTGTCATGGCAACCAGTTTGTCATGTTTGATGATGTCCCCCTGTACTGGGATGCCTGGGATGTAATGGACTACCACCTTCAGACAAGGTTTCAGTCTCTCCTGTTGCATCCATCATCTTCATAATCTTTAATGCATTAAAATATATCACAGTACTGTTAACAAGCACTCCAGATATGACTGTTATAAAACTAACAACAGAATTGACCCCATAGGAAGCCGGTGGTGGAGGTGGTGCAACCGGTTCATGTGGTATCCTCAGACGGGCTCCGAGGCAGAGTCAGCTTCACTCTGAGGATCAGTGACAAGAGCACTGTTACGCAGGAGATTGTCATGGATGCCATGTGTCCTTACATCAAGTTTAACACACAGGTACACTGTAATGTTGTACATTCAACTTACCTGCACAGATCCAAATAATCATCACAGTTGAAATTCTGTGTTGAGGCAAATTCTATTCAATGCTTTCAACAAAGCAATTTTTTAACCAAATACAAAATATAGCTGCAGATAAAAACAAGAAATACTAAATGTTGCATCTTCCAATCTCAGGTGAAGTGGGCTGAGTCACACAAGTTTCTCAAGGTGGAATTCCCTGTGCGAGTACGCAGTCCCAATGCTACTTATGAGATCCAGTTTGGCCATCTGCAGAGACCCACACACAGGAATACTTCATGGGACTGGGCCAGATTTGAGGTACGACGCTGTGCAGTCAGCTGTACGACTAGGGCTAGGTTAATGTTTATTTTAATGTGAACTGACTTTGACTTGGACAGAAACAGAGTTTTTCTGTTTCAGGTCAGCACACATGAATGTCACAACCAAACCACTTTGACAAAACAGCAAAATGAATGCTCTTGAAATATACTGTATTTTATGCTGACACGTTTTGTCTTCTTTACTGTTTTTGATCATGTTTTCATGATTCTCAGGTTTGGGGTCACAAATGGGCCGATCTGTCGGAGCACAATTTTGGAGTCGCACTGTTGAATGACTGCAAATACGGCTATTCAGTCCACAAGAACACTATGACGCTATCCCTGTGAGGCTTCCCACAGTTCATATATAACAATATTATAAATAGTGCACTTCAATCACATAAAATTTAAATGATCCTCACATCTAACAGTAGACATCTTTGTCTCAGGCTGAGAGCACCGAAGGCCCCAGATGCCAATGCTGATATGGGGACTCATAATTTCACCTATGCAGTCATGCCTCATACAAGTAGGTTTTAATTATCTTTCTTCCTTTTCAAACTCAAACTGCTGAACCTTAATATAATATTTTGTGTGTCTGTTACACTAAAGGATCCTTCCAAGATGCCTCTGTCATCCAGTGTGCATACAACCTGAACTTCCCTTTGAGGTTGATCCAGTGCTCCCCTGACACTGTGCCATGGAGCGCCTTTTCCATCAGCACCACAGCAGTCATCCTTGAGACCGTTAAACAGGTATCCCATTAAGTTCTGAGCTTGACCTGGCTTGATTAAATCCACTCAGCCCGTTTGCCCAATTTGCCCAATTTACTCCATTTGCCATAACAGGCTGAGGACAGGAAGAGAGCGCTTGTAGTCAGACTGTATGAGTCCCATGGGAGCAGCGTGACCACAACTCTCTGCACTGCCCTTCCAGTCAAGGAAGCCTGGCAGTGAGTATATTTATTTTTATCACGTTAACTGCTGTCTGGCATCTTTTATTGTATTGTCTACCAAGAATGAAACTTTTTTTCTTCCCCTTTCAGTTGCGATCTTTTGGAGAGACAAGACGTCACTCGGCCAGTACGTGTAACATCAGATGGAATCACTCTGAACTTCGGCCCCTTCCAAATTGTGTCACTTCTCCTCATTTTGTAATTCATATCTTTTTTTACCTAATCTCAAGTGGATCACATTTAGAATACTACTTAAATGTAAGGTGGAGAAAATTAAACTGATAACAACTCACAAATTTACACATTATGATGTCCAATCCAAAAAAAATACATCTTGATACTGAAGGTTGAACCTAGTTAAACACTAAATGTATCATCTGATGTTGATGAGACTGATAATTGGGAATCAAATTGCATTGTTGGCATCTATTTTAGCCACTCATATTTGATAATGTGAAAGAAATAATGGGATTATTTGCATTACACTAATAAACTGCTGCAGAACTTTTGTAGAAAAATGTTTTATTAAAAATATTTAAAAAGTATAAAAACAATATGATCCCATACAGTGGTTCTTCCCCCTTGTTTTCATTTGGCACTCTGTGTGGTCGTTCTTCTACTCCGCCTCTGTGGACCCGCACCTACAGCTTGCTCTGCACTGCTGCTCTTCCTCCTTCGTGCAGCTGATTTCTTTTCATGCTGAGGTGTGTTTACTTCCCGCAGGGCCTTTTCATTCTTTCTTCTCCTGAATCCGGCTTCCTTTTGACAGGCATCCTTTTCTTTCTTTGGAGTTTTCTTTGGAGTTTCCTGTTTTACCGCTTTTTTCTTTGTTGTGCTTACTGAGCGACTCCTGGCCACCTTTATGAAATCAGACCGGTGTTAGAGATACATCCGCAGAATTCATTATTGCTCAAACAATAAGTGACAATTTATACCTTTTTCTTGTCAGTGTAGTCATGGTCATCTTCCTTCTTTGCTCTCTTTTTTGCCTTGGGTGACTTTGAATCTATGGTGGGAGAAAAGACAGGATGCTGGTTCAGTCAGAAGCACTGAGTTTTCTCAGATACATTTCAGCTGAAGATCTTCATTTCATTTCTTCAAAGTATTACATACCTTTAGGCGCCATGGGACCTGGATCTCCCTGTAATTAGAATAGGAGGTATCAGTATTATCAAATCCTGTGCCAGAGAATTAAACATATGATTTTCCCATAACTCACTTTGAACCACATAGTTCTGCCATTGTGGTCGCGCAGAGACTTCATTCCATCTACATAGTAACACTGCAGCCATGCCTCAAAGTCAGAGTAGTCTGCCTTCTCAGGATCGTAGCCTTTTCCACCTTAAGGTCAAAATAGTCACAAAATGTAAATGTGTCACAAAACAGGAGCATTGTTGTTTAACAGGAAGATGAAATTGTGTAATCTCTGGGTAAGAGTGAAATTAAGTTGTGGGATTTCTTGAGTGGACCAGACAGTAAACATATGATGACCCACCTAGCTTCACAACCTCCAGAGGTACTGAGTGACACAACCTTAGCAGGTCTGCAGTCTCCCCTTTCACCTTTTTCTTTTTAGTCTTTTGTAGAGAATACAGAAAAGCAGTGTTAGAAAATACAGAAAATACAAAGCGTCTGATGATCTGAAAAATGCATCTCTGTCTGTTCATTCACCTTTGTGTCCGTGATCTCATTTTTCACAGGCTTCTCATTGTCACATAAATCTTCTGACTCAAGGCCTTCCAGTGCGGTCCTCGCAGGCACAAAGGGTGGGATGTTTAACCTAAAATACATAGACTACTTCAGAACCATTCTTGTGTAAAACAAAAAGGCTCTTTTGTTTTCAAAGTACAATCTGAATCATAACGCCCCCCCATGGGAAGAAAAATAACCAAGAAATGAAAGCAAGCTATTCATTTCGTTTCATGTATAAGGGAACTGTCCTTGAAACTCATGAGAGCTGTTACTGTTTCGTTATTATCTCAACAATACAAAACGTGTCTTCGGCCTTGTTCTTCGAAACAGTCTCACAGGAAAATACCTCTCAGCGCTATCAAAAAAGTTTGTATTGGCTTACTAGTCTGACCTTCATTCATGAATCATAAACAAGCACTACAGCAAGGCCACTCCCTGTTGTTTCGTACTGTGTAGCCCTGCTGTTACTTATGGTCTATTTGTTGCGTGCCAGGCCTTTTGCCCTGTCTATGTGTGTGCCTGCTTTCTCTTTAACATTTTCATAGCCTCTAATTACATCTGGCAAGGTAATTCAGCTGCACAACAGCTATATGAGCACATCTACCAGAATATCTGTTTGTGTGTACTCCCCCTGTAAATGTGGCAATATCATTTAGGGATGCAAAACTTCTCTTCTCCCAATACTGATGCCGATACCTCAATTCACAACATACCAATCCATTACCAGTGGTTTACATTAACTAAATTTGGTATCTACTGCATATATACAGTACCAGTCAAAAGTTGACACACTTTGTCATTCAAGTGACTGGGAAGGTGTGTCCAAACTTTGGACTGGTATTGTATCTCACAACGTGAAACTTATTTAGGTAATTTTTATGACTCAGAATCGGGTGGACTGTCTAGTAGGTTTGAAGATACAAGGAATTTGCCTTGGTGTTGTGGTGCATAACAAGCAAAATATACAAGTTAAGAAAGAATACAAGTAACACAAGTAATCATTAATAATATAAAATCGAAATTTACAATAAAAATATGTAAAAAAAACATTCTTAAAAGAAAAGAGCTATTAGACTTTAAAATGAAGAAAATGGAATGTACATGCAGACTGGTGACAAATTAAAGGAAAAACTGGTACAGGCCTGAATGCCTGACCCCTACAGTGAGGGGATCTGGTGGCTCTGTTATGCTTTGGGGGGCATTTTGCTGGCATGGTTTGGGTCCACTTGTCCCCTTAGAGAAAAGGGTTACTGCATTGCAAAATGCCCCCCACAGCATAACAGAGCCACCAGATCCCCTCACTATGGGGGTCAAGCATTCTGACCTTTTCCTTTAATTTGTCACCTGTCTGTATATTGAACAGGAATGTGCAAATAATCATAAATACTGAATTGCACTAATGTAATGCTCCATGCTAGATGTGGCAGGTTCACAGATGTGTAAATAAAAGGTAACATGAGGCCAAGGATTGCCATGGCTCTAACAGCTAAGTAAGAAGCCTCCTGAGTCTTAATTAACTGCTAGAGGAAACACAGAGCTTTATAATGACATTAATGAAGAAACTATATTCAAGGCCACGAGGGTGGTGCTGTTTCTCACCTGAAAAGAATTTCAGCCCTCAGGTAGTTCCCGATACCATTGAAGTACTTCTGATTGAGCAGGACTTCACAGATAGGCCTGTCAAAAGCACGGTCAGCCAGGTGCGAAATAACATTCTCCCTGCAAAATGATAAACCAGTCAGTATGACAATATTTTGTTTGAGCAGGTGACACAAGCGACATGCTGAATATTACAGTATTCCTCACCTGAAGCTTTTGTACTCAAACATGATGCAGGGCCCTCTGTCAGGCTGCCAAGTCCCATTGGGCTCCCAGCTGCCAAACCTGCGAGCATCGACATAGCTCAGCACTCTGCACGGCTTCTCATTGGAGTAGAAACGCAGATGGGCATGTTTGGGCAGTTCATCCTCTGTGGTGAAGCGGAAATATCCCGACATCCCAAAGCGAAAGACAACATCCATAGGCTGATCTGCATGCCCTGATTTGACTCTCTGCTTTGGAACATCACTCTTTATGGGCGTCAGTGTGAGCTTCACTTCCTTCCCTCTGGAAGTGGCTGTGATGCGGTAGGCCTCGCAGGTGAAGGGCACATCAGGGCTTTTGCTGACATCAGATTTTCGCACTGGTCCAGTGAACACCACCCCATCACACATTTTGTTTACATAAAGGCTGGCAAGGTGGAGTTCTGGTCCCTCGGGCATTTTAAACAAATTGAGCTGTTCTGCAACTGCTGAGCAAAGATTATATCACAAATTATAACATTCAGGACAATAGGTACCATTCATGTTCTCTGATTTTAGCAACCAGGTGGAGTTAAAAGTCTAATGTGCCGTATCCACTATTATTTGAACTCATGTTTGAATTTTTTTCACCACTTACACTTATGAAAAAGTGTTTAACAGCGTAGAAAAACCCTTAATGCTGCCACTTCAGATTTGTGAAACTTTAATTTCGCTTATGAAAACTGAAAAAAATGGAAATTTCACTGCGTTTTTTCCTGCTTTCAGACAACATTGGACCAGGTCCAGATTAACAACCACTACATTTAGACTTGTCAAATCTGGACTAGATAACCAAGGAGACTACAGACACTCATTAAAACACAGTTTCAGATTTGTGAAACCTTTATTCTACTTGTGAAAACTGGAAAAAAGGGCGATTTCACTGATCTTGTGGCTAGAAATTCACAGCATGTACACATGAACGAAAATAACTCCAGCAGACTGTACCTTTATCACTACATTAACCTAATTGCGAGAAGGAAAAAAAGTTTTCTACCTTTAAGTGAAAAACAGGAGCTCAACATGGCCATAACCAATGAAATGGAGCAACAATCGTGCTATGAATTTCTAGCCGCAATATCAGTGAAGTTGCCCCTTTTTTCATATTTCACTAATAGAATAAAGGTTTCACAAATCTGAAACTGTGTTTTAATGAGTCTCTAGAATCTCCTTGGTAATCTAGTCCAGATTTGACAAATGTAAGTATAGTGGTTTTTGATCTGGATCTGGTCTAATGTGATTTGGATGGGGGAAAAGCAGTGAAATTGCCCTTTTTTCAGTTTCCATAAGCAAAAAAAAGGTTTAGCAAATCTGAAAGTGGGTTTAAACTGTGTCAAAACTTTTGCTATGAAGTCTAACACGGTTTCATAAGTGTAAGTGGAGAAAAAAAACGGAGAATCAGCCGCTAAATTTCACTTTTTATGTTTCCCTTGACTTTCCCTTTAACTCCGAATCAGAAACTGACTTCAGCGTCGTCAACACAGCATGCACACATCCTATAGTAAACATCCAGCCTCAGACTTTAAACATTACTCATCCTTGACTACGTGACACATATCAATATTTGGACTTTACTACGTGACATGCGTGCAGCCACAGACTACAAAATATGACACATTCAACCTCTGACCTACATCACATATTATGATAACTCGTGTAACCTTATCTGTATGAATTTAGTTGCAAGGGGCACTGATTGAAACAACTTACCCAAACCAGGAAATGGACTTCACGGTTGGTGAACTAACGTTATCTGAATTTAGGTGCAATAAGCACAACTTAATTTCTCAGGTTTATGTCTCTCTCTGCAAGGCTGCTGCAACGTGCAGGTGAGGTTTAAGGCTTTCACAACATGCTTGTTACCAAACACCTTGTATAACATCACGGTGCGGCGATTATGTCATTCGAAAATCTCGCGAGATCTCCAGGCTTCCCACGCTCTTCACTTGTAATCAGATGTTTTTCTGAATGTTCTGATCGGAGTCGGTGTTTTCATTGTTCATTGTTCTCTAATAAGTCACTGAAAACATTGAAATATTTAAAAGAGAGCTTGTCCAGAAAACGCAAACACACAACATGGGCAAACAATAGACTGTATGGAGCAAACAGTCCATCCCAATGCATGATGGGATATGTAGGCAATGTGGAAAATGGGCAAGGATGCAAATTTCTGTTACTTTTTTTTATTATTATTCATGAACATATGAAGGTAAATCACATATTATTATTATAATTCAAATTAAAATATGTGAAATAATATACAATATTTTACAAAAATGGTCCATTCAGTATTTTGCTTCAGTGTGAAATCAGCCAGTCTGGAAACTTCTAATTTCTGACAATTATTACTATGGTGGTAGAAAAATACAGCTAAATATCAGTCAGTCCAAATAAATATGGAGCTATTCACTTAAACTTTGAGACTACTAAATTCATACAAAAAAATAATACTGTACACGATGTAAGTATGGCAATTTTGGCAGTCTATCAGCATCATTTGTGTCCGGCTCTTGATCAGATATCGAGGTCTGAGTTGGACTCTCTGCAGCTGAAGTCCATTCTTCATTGTAGTGCATTCATCATAGCCTGGGCTTGTTTGAGCTCTGTAGAAATGTAGAGAGAAAACAGAATTAGCACAACATAATTTTGGTTTATTGACGTGAAAAGGAATTGTGATGTGACAAGATGCAGAACTCACCCGCAAGCAAGACTCTGAACTTGTCGGAAGAAACCGAAACAACGGTTGTCTCCGTGGAGCCCGACTCTGCTCCTTGTGCCTGCAGTTTCAGCTGAATCACTGGTTCATTGACTTCCCTCAGCTCACTGGAGCTCAAAGTGTAGTCAATACGCCAAGAAATAGCCTCCAAATGTCCCACTTTAATTTGTGACAGAGCAGAATTGACAACACCATTAGTCAGCACCACAGCCCCATAGAAGACGGCACTTATCATGGCTATTTTTGTCTTCCTCCTCGAAAAGGGGAAGATGAACAGAAATACTTACATCTCAAGCTTGTCTCTCTTAATTTGTCTTGCAGTGCAGAGTGCTTGTCTTCATATGATTTGCACAGCCCTGTTGTGTGTTCTATAAGAATGTTTAATTAAATGTCAAGTCAAAATGTATTAACAGTATATAATCACATTTAAGTGTCTCAACGCACTAAAAACAATAGTGGAAATATAGAATATATAGAATTTAGAAAGTAACACCACACAATAAATCAGCATTAAAATGTCGATACCAGAGTAAGGTTACAGCTATGCAGTACTTGAAAATTATAATGTCCAATAAATTAAGTG
Organism: Thunnus maccoyii; assembly: GCF_910596095.1. NCBI lineage: Eukaryota > Metazoa > Chordata > Actinopteri > Scombriformes > Scombridae > Thunnus > Thunnus maccoyii. The sequence continues at coordinate 16,269,315 of NC_056537.1, read as the reverse complement.
TATCTCTTCACAATATCCTAAAAAGCTCATCTAAGGGATATTTGCTTTGACTGTTTTATATAGTGCACCATTTTTATGGTGCATTGTGGCACAGTGAACTACTCAACCCCGCCACCCCCACCCCACCTAACAGCATTGTCCACTCTGCACATTGTGCACATACCCTCTAACATTCAAGTACAGTATGTGCTGAGTGCAATGTCAGATCAGTAACACGATAGACAATTATACAATTCAGTAAGATCCAATAATAACACAATAGGCTGTGATTTGGGACTTGTTTGTTTCTTGTAATGGGGCAGTTGTTAAAACATTTCCTCCTTGGGCACATATTCTGTCTTCACAACCATTGTGTCTTTATTCTTGGTGCACAATTAATTATGGAAAGACATCTGTACATGTGTGACTACAGAATATTCAACCAAAAAGCCACATTTTCATACCAACCTTTAGGCAGACCGAGCTGCTGCAGCTCACTGGACAAAGATTCACTGTCAACGTCATGTTTTGCTGCGCTGGAGAAAATGAAGCTTAGCACTGCAACACTGGCTTTGATGTCTCCACTCTCTGCAAAATGGAGTGATGCATGTTATTTCACAAAAATGCATTGTGTAACAGTGTTATTTGTGTATTGAGCAAATGAGCCAGAATGAGAGTAAATAAATGCAATATCAGCAAGTACATTTACTTCAAGGGGTTTGTATGGAGCAATTTTGAGGTATTTGTTATTTACTTGAGTTTTTATGCTTATTTTTACTTCTACATCACTGCTTTTCAGATAAATATATTGTCCAGCACATTGTATTCCTCTACATTTATTTGACAGCTGTAGTTTCTAGTGCAGATTACGATTTCACATGTAAAATGTAAAAAATCTGCTGCATTGTTTTAGATGAAACAACAGCAAGTAGTTAAAATCAGCTTCACCTTGACAAACTACAACAGTAAAATGTTGCTTGCACATTAAAGCATCAGGATTTAAATGCAGAGCTGTTACTTGTAATGGTGCATGTTTACAATCTAGTTTTATTTCAGTAAAAGATATGAATACTTATTTTTAATCCCTCAGTGACAGCAGGAGGGAGACTTACCAAATTTTGCATCTGCAGTGAGCTTTGCAACCTTGTCATACTAAAACAAAAAAGAGAAGAAAGCACAGATTAGTGTGAGTGAAATGTGTAGGGAAAAAATGATTATGTGGTGGTATAAACACTTACATCAATACCCTCTCCGAGCAAATCTTTCAGTACTTGAGCACACAGGAGTTTCATCTTGACACTTGACTGTTATGAGGCAGAAGACACGTGTATTAATTATCAAATAAACTATAATCTGACGTAGAAAACATAAGCTAATGTGAAGACCTTTATAATTACTCACAATTTTCGCTAAAGTGCTAATTTCGGCCAGCACCCAGTCAGGGCAGTCCAGATCTCCACAGAAACGGAACCGCTACAATACACAAGACATCACATAAGTGTTTTTATACTGCAGTAAAACTAAAAGTAGAGTCTTAGTGTAACGTTAGCATTGACATTAGCTATCAACTAATACAAGCTAGTAGCTCAGCCTGCGAGCTACCCAAAAGCAGGACGAAACATCGATAGAGTTCAAAGGAAATGAACACTTCATACATACAAGGTAATACAATGTCTACGAAATTAACTCGATTATAAATAAGCAAGCTAGGGTAAAATAATACGATTTTTAGACATGTTTACCATGGTTGTCAGTCAGCTGAGCTGCAGCAGAGAAGAAGTAACCAGGAAGAAGTCTGTGTTCTGGCATCTGATTGGACGATGGGAAGCGGGGCGGGGCCCTAATGTGCGGTGCGTGTTTTTGGCAACATGGAGCAGATTGTTTTATTTAATCGTTATCTCTTGTATGCCCATCTGCCCCTTTATTATGCATTAAGACACACCTGCAGCAAGGCGATACTAGCCTTTGTGTGATGTTTGATTTAAGAGCATGATTGTAGATTATAGAATCATGAAAATGTTGTGCTTAGGCTATATTAAATGTAATATTTGGTACTTTTATATTCCTTATGTTTGGTAAGGGACTAAAGCTTGGTGTTATTATTTGGACACATCAGCCAAGAAACAAGGTATACACAACTGTGATGTTTTTAAATAGTTTTTTTGGTATGTTAGGGAAGAAGAGTTTAGGAATTCCTAATAGTGGTTACATGAAGTGATCCCAGGGATCCACTTTTGCAGATTTCAAGTCTCTGTTCAGTTATCATCCTAAGGTTTTAATGTGACAAAACATGATATATGAAACAATTTACTCATACAGTCCTTTATAAATATATATTCCAGTCACCTGTATGTCTCTGACTGAGGGGGAACATATTCTTCTTGTAATGTTTCTTATTGTATTTGAATGTGTTTCTTTTTCATTTAGTGTTCAAACTAAAACAAACTGCTAGACAAATATTTTGTATGTGTTTTATTTGGGGCTCTTTTTGTTGGGTTAAGGGGGGGCTGAGTAGTAGAGTAGCCATATTAAATGCGTGTTTTATTGTGTGGTTGAGTCACCGCAGACTGCTGTGTGTAGGTAATTTTGAAGTGATGTAGAACAGTTTTGTTTCAAGTTAGATTGTGTGTAGTGATGGTGTATTCATTGATTTGCCTGTTTTGTGACAATTGCCTCTTTTAGGCATAATACTACACTGACTTGTTACTATTTATTGCATCCCCCCCATTTGGCTGCTATTTGAGCCTTTTTGCTGTTTTTTTAGTTAAAGGAGGGAAGACTATTTTTAATGCACTGTAAATGAAATCTTTATTTTTGGTATAGAGGTCTCTGGCTCCAGTTTATTCTGGGTCTTTTCTGGGTGTTGAGTATTAATCTTTTTGTATTTTGTTTAGCTGACAGAAGACAGTTTAAATTAATCATTCTACCTGCAGCCTTGTGTAGGAATAGGGACATTGACAAGGTAGAGAGACAGAGGGGAAGCCTAAAGAGGGGGAAAAAGTCAGAAAAACTTAATCAGCTTTGTCAGTGGATAGATTAGCCACCAGGACATGACCGGATTAAATGCAGAGGGGCCACAGGGCAAAAATTTGTTGTTGGGCCTCCATTGATCCCCACAATACATGGCAGCTTCCTTATTTCCCTGGATACCCGAATGATGCTGGATTAATACTAACTCAACTCAGGTTTTCTGTGTGTAAAGTATTTTGAAGCAATTCGATACAACACAACTTTATTTAGGAATATCCAACATATGAGCACAGCGTAGACTAACTAAACTATGTGGTGGAGACAGATGTCCCCAAAAATCAGTTATGCTAGCAACTGTGCAACAGGTTAGTAGCTGTGCAAAGATAACATTTACGTTAATAAGAGACAGTTCCCAGGGGAATTGGGAAGGGGATGATCAGTAATGTCACATTTTGATTCTCTGTGTGCAATGATTGAAGGTCGCGAGGCCATTTGTATTGTGAGAAGTGTGGAAAATGCTGAGACAGTATTACTTCTAGGCCAGGTGCAATTGATACATATTAGAGAAGTTTGAGACACCTTTTTTTTTTTTTTTAGATGAATCATGTCTGGAATATTATCAAAGTGTCAAGGTCAAGCGAGGTGGAATTTAGAAAATAAGCTCCACATCAGGAGGAGTTATGAGAGGTATATAATTTAATGTTTTATGATTTTGCATTAGGTTTTTCATGAAGGCCTCAGTTTGCTTTGTATTGCTTTTTATGCAGAGTAAACCTATTCACATTGAACTCTACCAGCTTCAAGTGTATTTTTTGAGTCTTTCTCTTATAAGTTTTGAGTTTAATGCTAAGTTGTGGGTGACCTGAAGATTTATTGGCCCATTTGAAGATTTTACCACAGCAACTAACATAGCCTAATTAAGGTCCTAAAATTAGATTTTGACGTAGGGTCCCTTTACAGCACCACAAGAGTAATGTACTATAGTGATGCAAATTCCCAAATAATTTTTCAATTAATCAAATCACATAGGACCAACTGATTGGCTTTTGGGGTCATGTGGCGTCTGTGGCTCTGGACCATGTTCCAGCTTTGTCTGTCAGGTAATCCAGCCTTGCCCCAGACTGTCAAGCCGCTCAAGCAGTTAGTTAAGGTAGTTAACAGAATTGATGGATGAAAGATTTGTATAGAGGATTCATTTTGTAACCTCCATGTGGGTCTACATGTGAAAACACTGGTATACTCTAATACCACATGATGTAAAATGGAGAAGAGGACACTCATTATGATTTAAGGATTGGCAATATCAGATATATTCTTGATCGCACCTGCATGGTTCATCTCCCAGTCCCATCCCAAAAAAATATGTTGGCTAATCTAAGGTTTTAAGGATTTGTTGTAAGACAAACCTATGAAAAACAAGGACAAGTGAGATTTATAGGGCGCTCTCCAACATGCAAAGAGATCCAGGAGTTTGTTTGTAAGGCCTGACATGAAAACTGCTCTTGATATTTATATATACTTATCGGAAAAATCTCAAAGGGGAAGTAATGTTAGTAAAGGAAATACATTAGTGTGGAAATGTTTCAGTCTCTACAGATCCTGTAAACAGAGTCTGGTTCTCATGTCCAGCAGCCCATTTGTTCTATAGATCTTGTAAACGAATACTTAAGGTAATGGCACTGAGGGCTTTTTAGGATCGAACAAGTGGAACCAACATAAATCACTCAGTCTGCAATTGTACCTTTGTCTCCTGTTTAAGTGTTATGACCTGGGTCAAGTGGACACAACAAAAGGGAAACATGCCATGTCAACGTTTAACAAAAGATTTATTAACCCAAATTAAGCCAAATTAAAGAAGTAACTAAATATGATTAAAGCGTGGGGTGTGGATATCAGTAGTGTCAGTGGTGTAAGATGTGTGTCTGAGTGTTGTAAGGTGACAGAAAGTAAAACAACAAAACTACAGCATCATAACTAAACCAATACCAAAACCAGTAATTGGAGGGGAGAGCAGAGAGCTGCCTCAGGTGTCACCAGTTGCCTTAATGAGCACCTGCAGACACAGAGCAGACAGGTAAATCTCAAGGGGTTGCACAGGGGTACAATCAGAACTGATTTCATCCATAAATAAGTCTCATCAAGATGTTTTATGTTGTTTCCATGGTTCTTGTTTGTTTGTTTTTTTGACAGTGCTGCTACAATTCTCATGAACAATTAGCAATTTGAAATCAAGCACTACCATCTAACATCATATAGTCCATGCAGGAACTGTAAACATATTTATATGGAGGTGCTTTTTATCATCTATTGACTGTTATATTTTATATGAAGTGATTGAATATAAAATGAAGTGAAAATTATATAACTATATCAAGCCTCTTTTTTGTATCCCATTTTTGTTTGCATTGGGACCGTTGAGCACTTCATTTCAAATTTTGCAGAGGCAACGTTGTTCGTCCTCCGGTGCCGTCAAGTTGCTGAACACTACGGTTGATCTCATTTTGTCTCTGCTAATCACTATTTTCCTGACAGCAATGCAAAATGGCTGGGGACTGGCTACTCGAAACAGCAGTGACCGGCGGAATATCCTAAATGTACAAGAGGAATAGATGAGTGAGCGATATATCTACTCCCGTAAACGCCCCTGGATGCATGCATCAACGACAGATCGTGATATTGCAAATTAACCTCCCTTGAAGGTGGGTGGAGCCTGACTGCATCTCCTCAAAGCGCAGAGAGTGTCTGCAAACAGAACATGATCACCAGCAAAGGGGCAAAATGAGGCTTGTGTTCACTTTTATCTGGCTTGCTGGGAATTTTCAATTAGTTCTTAGTGTTGGATTAAACGACACGCCGACTCTTGGATCTTCAAATTCTCCCAGACTTCTGACTAAAGGTAACGTTACCTCTTCTTTATCAATATGACTCCCTGAAAATGATTATGCCATGTATCAAACCGGTGTAAATGTTGGCAAATTTAGCAAAAATTGTGAGAGTTAATCTGCTCAAATCCTTTTGTGTCCGCTAAAATCCAATTCATTTTAGATGACCCAGGTTAGGACAACTTTACTCTCCAAAGAACATGATCAGATCATATTGATCTACAACATTTTCTATTAGTGCACAATGCAGTTATTGACATAGTTCAGTCTGATCCTCACTAACATCCTTGCAGGTCTATGTACTGGTTTTGTGCCAGGCACTGAAGTTGAACTGACCCCCTTTTTCCCCCTCAGATATAATCAGTGGTGGATTGGAATACCAAGTCTATCAGAATCACAGTGTTTTCTTCTATCATGAGGACTCTGGTGAGATGTATGTTGGAGGGACTGATTTTGTGTTAAAAATTGATGTGGATGGTCACACAAACAACCATATCATAGAGGTGAGTGACCATTGTTTTGTTTATTTTATCACCTTAAGTGTCATGTACTTGATATCCCTGTCTCTAGGCTATGTTCTTTAGCAAGTTGTCTCAGTGTTTATTGATGTGCTCTCAAATCTGTTTTGTTTTTTTTTGTGGTTTAAGAGGTTTCATAATTAGATGCTGTACTGTAACAGATGGCTGTCACACTATTGTGTAAGACACAATGGGTTGTGTCTAGTATCGCCCACTGCCACAGACAGCTAGCTTCAAGTCAGGAGCAGCTGATTAACTGCTGGTCGTGAGCACACACTAACACAAACAGACCTGATAGCATATAAAATACTAAAGTTTCTATAAAAAAAAAAATTAAAAATTCAGAAATTTAAGATAATGCTGCCATCTGTAGTCAGACCACTTTTGTAAATCGTTCCTTGGGAATTAATGAGGAAAAGGTTAATGATGTTTGTTTCCAAAAAAATAAAGCAAATGAGCCTAGCCCTTAATTTCACTAACGTATCTTTGGCTGGAGCAGCTGAAACTATTTAGGTAGAAGACGTCATCTGGAGTAAGCGATAAGTGCAAAGAGCAACATTCCTTACAGGTTAGGTCAGTGATAAGAGCTGTATAAAATGTTGTAATTATGTTTAATCTGTCTACCGATTGATGTCCAATTGCAGAAATTTCACCTGCATACCACAGGGCAACAGCAGTGCCAAGAGGTTAGTGACTGAGGTTGATGATTTATGTGATCAGAAATGACTGCTCATCAAGTCTGAGAAATAATGGATTTTTAATATGAATTCAAATACATGTGTGATGACTTTGTAAAAACTGTCCCTCTGTGTTGTACAGGGCCCCTGCAAAAATGTCATTACTGTCATTGAGAAGTTTCAGGACAGCCTGTTTGTCTGTGGGACAAATGGACAGAACCCACAGTGCTGGAAGCTTGTGAGTTTTTGCGTACATCACATCTTTCTAACTGCATCTTTCATTCTGCAGTTTTAGTAGCTAGTTCATTTTACTGACAACAGCAGGGGCAAAGCTGATTAAAGATTAAAGAGAGATGCTTGATCAAGTAACAGACGTGCCCTGTCTGTAATTCAAGTTGGGTGTTAAGTGGCTGGTGTTGGGTTTCTTGTTTTTGTGACTGTATGTTTCCAACGTTTTCTACAAATAATTAATCGCAATATTATGCTGATATATTGTTTTCTGTGTTTCTACAGTTCTCTTCAGTGAACAATCAGTCTAATCAAATAGTGGACAGCTATGAGGGGACGGGCATTTCTCCGTTCATTTACACACAGAACTCACTGTCCCTCACTATAGGTAAATACAGCTTCTTGCATGATCATAAACCGTGTTTCCAAAGGTTTAAAAATGTGACTCATGTGAGTTGCAGACTTATGTAACCATATGAGGTCACATGTGATTGCGGAGTTGGCAAGACATTGCATTTTCACAGAGATGTAACCCACCCAATAGTGGAACATCTTTGCTATGTGTCTTTTCATGTGATGTGTCTCTGCTATTTTTAGAGGAGGACCTATATGCAGCAGCACCGTTGGATACTGATGGGAGTGCATTACAATTCAGAAGGAAAGCTGGAAGTAGAACTAATGTCTGGATGTATGACAATTGGGTCTCAGGTGAGAGAATCCTACTGAATTTGTCAATGAAGAGTGAATATTATCCTGTAATTCGATTTGTATAGTGATCTGACAGCACATCACATCCAAGATAGGGGTGCTTGGGCAGGAAAATTTAAATGCAAAAAAAAGAAATATGTTGTTGTTAATTACAGTTGCAATTTAAGTGCTTGTTTGTCTCATTTAATCTGAATCAAGGAAATGAGTCCAGAGACTGTTCCACCCTTACTATGACTCATGTTGTTATGTCTATGCCTTATTGTAGTAATATTTTAGTCTGGCTTCTCCATGCCAAGCCTTGTGGTCACATATGGCCAGAAGGAAACCCATACAAGGAGTGGAACAATCTGTGAAGTGGTTTGGTAATTATATCCCCCTCCTACAGAGCCCACGTTCATCTCTGCATCGTGGGTGAGGCGGAAGGAAGACGCCGACAATGAAAAAATATACATCTTTTTCCGTGAAAAGAACTCAGACCACAATCCAGAGGCTGACCCTTGGATTTCCAGAGTGGCCAGAGTTTGTAAGGTACGCTGGACAAGTTGACTCAGCGAAGCTCTCATTTTACTAGACTGCTAAATTCCCTAAACCTCTTCAATAGTCAAGCTAACAGCAATCCGAATGTAGATTCCACTCATATGGAGTCCAGTTGGTCAATTATATGAAAAATTAATTCATATTCATGCTAAATGTCAAAAGGAGCTCATAACTGAGTAGTTGTCATATTGCTTCATATTACTCAGTGTAGCCAGTAAGAGGGCGTGGCGGTTAGGATGTAAGTATGAGTCAGGCGATCACTTTGACTATCATCCGTTTAAAATATATCACCAATATTAAATGTGGCTATTGTATTAAAATATCAGGAAGGGCGTGAATCACGATTTGTGACGTGAGTGCATTCTTAATTCTTCTGAATACATTTTCATTAGTACAAAGAAATTTCCCAAACTTTTATCTTCACGAATCTCTATTACTTACTTAATCCCATACATGTGAGACCGCTTGGTCTCATTTGGTCAGACAGAACAGTTTTTCGGTGTTGGACCAATTGGCACTTGTATTGATACTCAAAACATGATGTAGAATCAGTAGTATCACAGAAATAATTCTGAAAAACAACAGTTTGTCAGTTAAAGAGGATAACATGCACATTTCTAGGTCTATATTTTTATTCTGGGGCTTTATTGGAATTTCTACTGGAATATCTTTTCATGATTTACAGTTCAAAAATTCCTTATTTATCATATACTGGCACTCAGTTCAGCCTCTGTCTGAAAAAGGCAGTCTTAGCCTGTCTTTCTAACCAATCAGAGCAGTCCTCCCTCACGATGATTGGTTAGCTCATGTAAGCTGCCCATCAGCAGATTTCCGCCACCTCCAGATGCTGCGTAAACAAGCAATAGTAGTTGGATTTTCCTGTTCTTTACTTGAAATACAAGCTTCTGAAATACATCCATGCATGTCCGAGCCTGAATCTGATCCGAAATATGCTAGTGGACAATGTGAACAACCCATGTTTAAGATAGACATCTAACATTATAACAGTATATAAATGACAGAAAATCACAAAGAGCATGTTATGTCCCCTTTAAAAACAATCCCACCTCAAGGTCCATTCAGTGGCTGTCCTGGAGCTTTCAATCATATCCCATGATTTTCATTAATAGATGAAGTTTGCCCAGATGTCCTAGAAAATGTAGATATTCAAATTTCCATCTGCTGTTGAAGATCATGTACCACCGAAGCACTACTAAATGGACCAGGAGGTGAGCTGTTGTTTCCAAGGTCAATGACACAATGATGCCTTTACGAATGGAAGCAGAAAAACCTAACAGAGCATTAGATTTATAAACATTTGAGTTTATTGCATGATATTCTCTCACACCATTGCCTTCTATTAGAATAAACAGTAATTGAATTGTGGCATCAAAATATGACTTTCAGCATATGATGCTCTTTGAGAGTGTATCCGCTTTGTATTAGTCACCTACCATGACACTTCCTTGATTTGCGAGATAAAAAAAGATGAAACACCACCATCTGCCAAACCTGTGTTCATTGATGTTGATGTTAATCTCTGCATCTTCCTGGAACAACTGTTAAGTATAGCTACTATTTACAGTTTTGCCAGTGTAGTTTGTGACACATTGGACTGGCGGTCGTCATGGATAATATGATAATCTCTTCGGAAATTAATTATTTGCTTTTACACTGCTGAAGGAAAAAAGACAGACAAGCAACCTGGATTATATCCTGTGTGAATACAATGCTAGGCTTTGACAAAAGTTTATTTATGGTTCAAGTATGAACCATCTGGTACAGGGAGGTCTCATTCCTCCCACGTAGACCAACAGAACAAGCCTCCTATTCCTTGATAAACTAATCTGACGTTGTGATTATTCTGGTGAAATACAGTCTTTTTGACACCCTTGTTATTTAACATCTGTGCAAACATGACTTGCCATAAGCGGTGAAGCAATTTGTTTCAGATATCACAGCCTATGTAATGACAGTCCTATCAAATAACCCTTAGTTTGCGAATGTCAGTTTGAATGAAAATTAAACTAGGTGTAATTCGATCGTATCATTTTGCAGGTTGATGAAGGTGGATCAAAGAGATTCTTCCAGAACACGTGGACATCTTTTCTAAAGGCCCGTCTCGTCTGTGGGTATCCAGAGGAGTCGCTGTATTTCAACCGTCTGCAAGATATTTATGTGATGCACGCCGAGGACTGGCATGACACAAGAGTCTATGCCCTCTTTACAAGCAGCTGGTTAGACACTTTCCCTTCTGTTATTATCTGCAACTAAGCAACATTGTGAGCGACACATTGACACAGAATGAAAGCTCAGCATTTCGAAATGGGCTTGCACGTATAGACAAAACTAACCCTGGAAGTAGTAGAAGTAGACTTCGTTTTCATGAATAACAAACACCGAGGACAGTGGGTTATCTTGTTTGATGAGGAAAATATAAATAAATAACAGAATAAATCTAAATCAGCTTCTGATATCATCTGTTAATTTATGATTTAACCCTGTCTCCTATGAATTGCGTGAATGTACTTCTAAACTGCAAAAGAACAAAACATAATCCCACCCAAATTACGTATTCTGTCAACATAATCAAAAAATGCTGGCAAAACAATTTACTTAATCCATAGGAGGACGTGCTGGAGCAGACACACATTCTGAGAAGTAATTATATCCTTGCATGGCCCATGATGAAACCTCCCGAAAGGGTTTAACCCTTTCGGGAGGTTTCATCATGGTTCCACCCATTACCCTCATAATAATATATTGATAACAGACAGAGGGAGTGAGTCAAAAACATAACTTAGCCACTCCCATGGTTGAAGCGATAACTAATATACAGATAAAAACCAAAGTTGTCATGGCATCTATGCTAACTTCAGTCATCTTATTTCTCTTACAGGAACTCCACAGCAGTTTGCATCTATTCTGTAAAAATGATTGAGGAAGTATTTGAGAATTCATCCTTCAAAGGCTATGACAAAGAAATTCCCAAACCAAGGCCAGGAACGGTAAGGATTTGTTGCTATGTTGTTTTGCAGAGACAGAAAACTTCCTCTTAAGGTTCTGTTCTTGTTTCTATAAGTTCCTATTTGAGTTCACTCGCACGTGGCTGAGTTGGATTGTAGGTTTAAAAAAACAAAATGATGTTATATAAAGGGGTGGAGATGTGGAAAATGTGTGTCTGCATCACTTATCCCCATCAAGAGTGCTTCAATGTTTCCATTTGTATATTCAGAGATATTGTTTTTTTTACATGAAGTCTATTAGAGGTCAAAGCTGTAGTTGTAGAACTAAATTCTCCACAGATGGAGAATTTTCTAAATATCATCTCACTGTGGTAAATAGTTCAATAATCTATTAAGTGAGGTGAGTGACTTATTTTCCTTAAATGAGATGGACTTGTTTTTATACAACTTTGGATACTTTCAGTTTTGTATACCCAAGGATGTTAGTATAGTTTAACCTGAGTTTCCTTTTGAAGATCCTGTAAGCAGGGCTAGGTTAAAGGTTTCAGTTCTGGTGTACAATTGGTTACTTCTGTGAACTTGATATTACCTCCACCCTATCCTTCCTGCACTCAATATCACACATCAATCAATTCTTCAACTTATCTCCATTTCCTATGGTATGAAGACTACTTTCAAATGAAAATGAATGTGTCCTTGTATCTTTCAGTGTGTAAAAAACAGCAGGAGCCTGCCACTGGCCACTGTCAATATGGTGAAGGATTATCCAGAAATGAGTGAATGGGTCCACTCGGTGCACTATAAAGCTCCGTTTTATGTAAGCAGCAACAACTACACCAAGATAGCTGTGGACAGAGTCCGGGCTGCAGACCAGCACTTGTATAACATTCTGCTTCTAGCCACTGGTATGTCCTGTTTACACTGTTAACATATAGATCATCCTCTGTGCTTTCTTTTGCAATTTGTGCTCAAATTTGGCACAAATGTTCACTTTGACTCAAGGATGAACTGATTAGATTTTTGTGGTCAAAGGTCAAGTTCATTGTGATCTCACAAAACACGTTTTTGGCCATAACTCAAGAATTCATATGTTAATTATGACAAAGTTTCACACAAATGTCTAATAGCATAAAATGATGAACTGATGACATTTTATATCCAAAAGGTTAATAGTCCACTTCATTGTGACTCATAATGTTCTGCAAAAACACTTTTCTGGCCATTATTCACCGCCAGAAACAGAAGGGGAGATTACGACCATATTTCACATTTGGTCGGATACTGAATTGGTGACATTCATCTTGGGTGTCCACCTTGAAACTGTGGTGATTGTATAGATCTTGTGTGCTGCCAGGTGGAAGATCTGTGTGAAGCATCCACAAATTTGCAGCTTCTTTGCAGCAACATCCATATCTGAAGCTTTGTCTACTGTCATGACTACAACTTTGTGTTCTATCAGAAAATTGCATGTGAACACATACAAGTCTTCACTACAAATATTATATGAGTCTGGACAAACATGATGGAAACTGCAACTTGAGCAGTTGGCGGAGGCATGCAACCGCTAAGTGGTATCCTTAGTTTATTCCTGTTTCCTTTTTGATTTGGCTCTTATCATTTATTGTTTGTTATCACTTTAAAAGAACAATGAGCTAAAAATATCTAGTTTACTGTATTACTCCAAAAATAACACGGTCTCTAATTGCTGTTTTCCATTCCAACAGATTCTGGGAAGATCCACAAAGTCTTAGAGGCTGACTCTGAACCTTTCATCATCTCTGAAACACAACTCTCCAGTCGCTCAACCATACAATCAATGAAGCTTGACTCCAAAAAGGTACAGCTCATTTAAGATGCCATTTCTAAATGTCAGACATCATGCAGTGTTGTCAGTTGTGTTTTTGTCAGCCACTGCTCCTAAGTGAAAAATTATTTTTTAAGCTAGTCAAAGTACTGTAAAGTTAATGACCAGCTGGTGAACATAGTTGAATATTTAGCAGCTAAAGAGCCAGATATTTCCCTTAGGAGTTGGTGGAGACCAAAACAGAGCTAAAAAGAGAATATATATGGTACTTACTTGCGTCAGATGGCTAGAAACATGACTCCAGGTGAATGCTACTGTAGCTCCATTTCTGCTGGATGTGTCACTGTGGCAATTGTTTGCTAGCACACATAACAACTTGTTGAGATGTTAAGTCAATGTTATGCTGACAGCTTGTTACACTGCATTTAAGCGGCCAAAAAACCTATTAATGTAGGTTTAAAGTGAAATCATATTTTTCTTTCTGTCTTTCTTTGCTCAGAAAAAATTAGTCGTGGGCTTTTCAGAGAAGATTTCAATCGTGGACCTCCAGAGTTGTCAAGAGTACAACACATCCTGTGCAGATTGTGTTCTGGCCCGAGACCCGTACTGTGCCTGGACTAATTTAGGATGCACCCCGACTGTCCCGTAAGTGTGGACAGTACTGAACACAAGGCTTTCCACTTAACATATTAGAGTCAACAATATTGAAATAGCTGCTCTCTGCATGTTCTTTAGAATATCAATGTACTGCCAAAGATAGGAAGAAATATTTAAGCAAAGATAAGAAAAAAATGAGAGTTTTCTGGTCACTCATTCCTCACAAAAAATTACTTGATTGAACATGTTTTTTGTTTATGTTCACAGTGGGGGCATTCAAAATATTGTTGATGGGCAAAAAAGTGTGTGCTCTACATCAGTAGGAGGTAAGAAAGTATGAGACTGTTATCATTCATATTTCATACTGGCAAAATGTTCAAAAAATTTTTGGTCTCACCTGTATTCAATCTTCTTTTTTTTTCTTCAAGAACAAAAGCAAGGAAACCGGACCAAACGGGCTATTGTTTCACCAGTAACGGCGGATTTTAGAACTTTTCACTCAGTCCCCCTGGATGTCCCTTTCTATCTGTCATGTCCTATAGACTCTTACCACGCTGACTACACCTGGAAGCACAGAGACCAGAGCAGCCCTTGTCTGCAAATGCAGTCTAACTGCCTGCTCCTTATCCCTGCCATGAGACAAGAGAACTATGGTAGCTATGAGTGTGTTTCCAAAGAAAAAGACCACACCAAAGTGGTGAAAAAATACCATCTTACAAGGCAAATAATCCCAGATACAACCATTGTTAGAAGCAATATCCCTGACAACAACAATATTGCATCAGCTCTTGTGCCGCAGATAGTATGGATCAGACTTGGGCTGTCTGTAGCAGTGTTGGGGTTTTTCAGATAGAGGATGCACAAATAACTACTTGCACCATACACTCTGTTCTCTTTGAAAAGCTTCCTCTGTTTGTACTTTTGTTTTAAAATATAACATCAACATTCTAGGGGCGCAATGTCCGTTCTATTCTTAATCAGACCAGGATGCAGGCAGCACTAACACCTATCTGCAGCTCAACAATTCAAACAGGAACACTTCCATTGTGAAATTAAAACCTTATTTGTGCAAGTTGTTACATAGCTGTGTTTGGCAGAAGAGTCTGGTTTTCAATTCTATGGGAACACACTGTTGCCAAGTGTGTTTTCAAAAAGGAGCAAGAATACAATAGAATAGAATACCGTCATTGTCATTGCACATAGTCGTACAACAAAATTTGTTGTGCAGCTCCTGAAAACAGTTCACACATTCATCCATACGTACGCACCCTGTCATTGCAGGCAAGCAATAACAAAACAGTTGGTGTGATGAAGAGAGAAAGCAAGAATGCTGGTCAGCAGTAGCGCACAGAGTGACTTATTTGAGATGTTTAATGGTGCCTAATGGTGTTTGTGTGGATCAGCTGCACAAACAACAACGTTTCATTAAGTGAGACTTAATTTTAAAACAAGGCAATAAAGAGAAGGAACAGAAAGTAATCTGAAGGGAATTTCTTTTGGTTCAGGCTGTATATGGTCCGGAAGCCACAGATATACAGTTGGGATGGTGTAGTTGCTGTTGTGTAGAGGTGAGGCATGCACATGTTGAAGCCAGCTGCTCTTCTGGTCAGGAAAATATAAAGTTCCTGTCCACTCCAGTCCACTGATTCATTTGTATTTGTATCAGATTGTTTAGGGAAGGGTGGTGGCGGCCAGAGACCCCCCACTAAATTTCCCTGTTTTGTTTAACCTCCTCCTCCCGTTGTCATAACAGTCAGGTCAGGGAGTACTAATCCTAATCCTTTTAAAATCAGACACCTTGTTTAATTTATAGATCCATTTTGACCAAAAAAAAAATCTTTTTAAAGATTTTGTATTGATACTACATGACAATATGAGCAATATTAGAATGCAAATTGCACTTTAAGTAGAACAGATTTTAGATGTTTGTTAGAGGTTTTGACTGCATCTACATTGTGTGCACACATCTGTCATTGAAGAGCTATTTTTCTTGTCAGTTATTTATATTTAAGGTATTTCTCAAATGTTTTAAACCACTAAGCGTAATATATTTATTATGTAGATTTTATTTTGGTACGATCTTAACTTTTATTTTGCTGTTTATTCTTTCTTGTTGCAAAATGAATGTTTTGGTATTTGCAAGCAATATGTGTGCATTTAAACAATTGTATATTTTTATATACCCACTGTTCTTTTAAAAGAATTTAAGTAAATATCACTGATTTCCTAATCATTAAAATAAAAAAACTTATGGAGTTGAAAACCACTTGTGATTGAATCCAAGAAAGTACTTTATTCATCTTAGTAGGTCATGCCCTCATCAGACATGGCACCCAGTAAACCACGTGCAGTCTCATCAGAGCACAGACAACTGTGTAAGGATCTTTAGCTTAATCTGTCTTATTCCTGGATGTGAAATCTCAACTCTCCTAAGTGAGTACATCGTGTGCTCATGAGGAGAGGAAATGACAGCGTAACATCACTGTATCTCTATGGCAATCACTTCATTACCACTCATGTGGAAATCCTGGATTCTTGTGTATTTCCTTTCAGGTTAACTAATTGGGGTTTAAAAGCTCCACGAGAATCCTCCTGTGCTTTATATTTCGTTTATCCTAGATCCAAGATGAACATCAGGATCACACATCTACAGCACCTCTGAATCTTATTTCCATTTTCAGATATTGAACTCTGATAAACTTTGCCACCTATTACAAAGTGATCTGCTGTGATTTGTGGTGTTATTGAAGCATTATGAACAAGAGAAAATGATCATAAAGGCATGTTAACCCTCATACCAAACCCTCTTGTTACTTGTTTAAGCCAGTCATCCTCCATTTAGGAAAATATTGTCTTACAACATAACAGGCAATCAACATGATATAAATAAAGTAAAATCTTCTTTCCACCCACAGGCTCCACCCAATAGCACACACCCTCCAATTTCGTCAGTTGTTTTCATCTGAATCCTCTGAGTGATCAACACAGACTTCTGACAGCTGAGAAAGAGGCGACTGCATGCTTATAAACACGTTTTCTTTTCCCAGCAGTGTAGTGTGCAGCATGACTACAGCGGACCCTCCTACTTTAAATGTGTCTTGCTGTCAGGTCACAATAATGAAGATCATGAGCTCTCAGGATAAGCCGGAGCTGACTGGACTCCTGACCTAACAGCTCAGCTCCTGCAGTGATTAAGTACCTACCTGGCTCAATACTGTTTGCTGCTGAGATGTTATTCATAGTTGAGGTGATATATCATGTGTTTTCATGGATGTGTGTGATATATTGCGTGTGGTTTCTACATGAGTAATTGCCTGAGCCACACTTTGTAATTAAATCCAAGCCCTCCCTGCTTTTGGATAAAACAAAAAATATGTTAATGGTTTCATGGCAACCTTGTATTTGGCTTTGTGCTTGTATAGCTTAGTGTCACTGATAGGATTTCCCTCACGCCTACTTTAAGAAGTACTCTCAGTATCCCCATATCTTCACTGTCAGCTGCACTAAGTCTGGAGAGTGCCACACTGCAGTCTAAACTGTGATATAATGACCATGAGCTTGTGGTTTTTATGCCGTGCTTATATGAGTGCAAGTCGACCTTGATCCTTTGGGGATTGTACATTCCATGTTTTCCTGTTGTGTTTTGTTGACAGGAAAGTCGAATGGAAGGGAATCAAAGTAACGGAAACCATGTAACAAAAAAAAACAGACCCCACAAATCTCATTTTTTCTATGCAAGGAAACCAAAGGCATGGTTCATGGTTGGAACCACAGCCTTTGGATTTACAAACAAATTGTATTCAAGAACATATGAAACTGTGACATTTCCCAATGTACCACATAACACAAGAAATTAATGTTATCCAAAATATGTTTAATATTTGTATGAACCATATGTATAGTTTACTTACAGCGAGGCGGTCCTTATTCTCTGACGTAATTGCCAAAAACAATAATAATGCACTTGCCTTGTTTGCTACTGTTGACAGGCTAACAAACTCTCCTGTGTAAGTAGCCCCTGAACTTTTATCCACATGACAAACAGTCAGTGCCTCCATATCAGGTACAGGATATGTGTTGTCCCTGTGTCCACTTAAAATCATTACAAGTAGTATGACACAATTTTATCTGATCAACCATAAAAACCTGCAGTACATTATACAACATCTGAAACCCTCCTCCAGCTGCCTTGATATTCTGCCCACAGGCTTTTTCAAAATTGTTTCAAATTGCATGGCCTCAGATCTTTAACAGATTGTCAACACATCGCTTTTCTCAGGTGTCTTCCCACCTGCCCTGAAAACTGCCATCATCAAGCCACTCTTAAAAAAGAACAATCTAGACACTTCACTAATGAACAACTATAGGCCCATATCAAACCTCCCGTTTTTAAGTAATATCATTGAAAAATCTGTTTTTCAACAGCTGGACAAATTCTTGGCTCCAAACAACTGTTTTGTTGTCTTCCAGTCAGGATTTCAACCACACTACAGTACTGAGACTGCTCTTGTTAAGGTGACATACACTTAAACACAGACAGTGGCAGAATTTCAGTATTAGTATTATTGGATCTCAGTGCTGTATTTGACAAAGTTGAACACAACATATTACTAGACAGAGTGGAAAACTGGGTGGGACTTTCTGGCACAGTACTAAACTGGTTTGAATCCTACATAAAGGACAGGGACTACTTTGTGTCTATAGGTAATCAAACATCTGAGCAGACAAAAATGACATGCAGAGTTCTCCAAGGCTCCATTCTGGGGCCTCTTCTGTTCAGCATCTACATGCTCCCACTGGCTCAGATTATGGAAAACAGAAAAATACCACAATTATGCAGACAACACATACATTTACATGACCATATCACCAGGCGACTATGGTCCAATACAAGCACTGAGTGTGTGCATTGAATAAATCAACGATTGGATATGCCAGAATTTTCTTCAATTAAACAAAGATAAAACTGAAGTAATTGTTTTTGGAGCCAAGGAAGAACAATTAAAAGTCAGCACTCATGTTCAATCAATAATGTTAAAAACCACAAACCAAGCCAGAAATCTTGGTGTAGTCATGGACTCAGACCTGAATTTCAACAGCCAACAATTACAAAGTCAGCCTACTATCACCTAAAGAATATATCAAGAATTAAAGGACTTATGTCTCAGCAGGATTTGGAAAAACTTGTCCATACATTTATCTTCAGTAGACATGACTACTGTAATGCTGTCTTCACAGGTCTCCCTAAAAAATTGATCAGACAGCTGCAGCTGATTCAGAGCACTGCTGCTCGAGTCCTAACTAAGACTACGAAAGTGGATCATATCACTCCACTTCTCCTATCTTTAGACTGGCTTCCTGTCTGTCAAAAAATAATTTTAAAATACTACTGTTGGTATATAAAGCACTGAACAGTTTAGTGCCAAAATACATTTCTGATATGCTGCTACATTATGAACCATCCAGACTTCTCACGTTGTCTGGGACAGGTCTGCTTTCTGTTGCCAGAGTCAAAACTAAACATGAAGAAGCAGAGTTCAGTTATTACGCACTGCATATCATAATAAACTCCCAGAAAACTGCAGGTCTGCTGCAACTCTCAGCTCTTTTAAATCACAGCTGAAGACTTTTCTGTTTGTGGCTCCCTGTTATTATACCAAATTTGAGGATTATTGTCTTACCTTGCACTGTAACTTTTATTCTCCTGTTTTATCTGTCTTATTCTATTTTAGCTTATTTTTATTTACAATTTAACACTTTTAATTGTATTTAAATATCTTTTTACTTTACCTTGTGTTGCTTTTATATTCTGTCTTGATGACTTTTATGCTCTAGGTAAAGCACTTTGAATTGCCATGTTGTTGAAATGTGTTATACAAATAAACTTGCCTTGCCTTGCCTTGCCTTGCCTCACAGTAGAGGTTTGCTTTGAGTACAAGAATGATACAGATTCTGTCTGTAATTGCAGACTTTTGACAGCAGAGATCACTGCAATCTAATAGAACAGACACATTTAGACCCCAACATTTATTTATTTAGTTTTATTCATGAGTTTATTTGTCAGGGACAATGCAAAAAACATTGTTACAGGTTAAAATAACATGAGACAGATGTATTGCATATAGGATTTCTAGCCAAAGTCAATTTGTGATCCCTGTCCCTGGTTAGGCTTTGTCTACTTAAAAATAGTCATAACATATCATAACCAGAAATACATTAGTTAAATAGAGCTCATAATAAATAGTAACATTCTCAATAACAACAGTATTTACATCACATAACAATCAATTTATATGTGTTGCGTAGGTGTGCATGTGTGTATGTTCCCTACTTCATGGCAATGGTGTGTTTGTGTGCATAATAGTTATAGGTGTGTGTGTCCATGTACATACATGTATAGTCTTTATGAGTATGTATGTATGTTTGTTTATCTGTATGTATCTGTTCCTCTATCAGTGTGTAGATGTCCATGTGCATGTGTGGAGGTGCAGGTTTAGTTTTCTTTCAGCCAGTGTTTCACCTTTTCATTAAATGTTTTCAGATCAGTTTGTATTTTCATTTCTGTTGATAGGGCATTCCAAAAATGTATCCCTTTTACTGAAAAAGATAACTGAAAGTGGTTTTGCGCTGTACCACCCTGCAGTTGTCATTTGCTGATCCCCTAGTGGCAATTCTACTGGTGTTTATTTTTGTTACATATGGACAAAGTACAGCTGGGGCGAGATTATTCACACATTTAAAAATCAGGTTGATAAAAGAAAACTTGATGAAGCTGTCATAACTAAGTAACTTGTACTTTTTTTCAGAATTATACAATGGTGCCATTTCATTTGTTTTTGATCCATTATTTTCAGTGCTTGTTTGTATAGTGATGTAACAGGTTTGACAGTTGACTGTGAAGCCTGACTCCATACAGTAACACAATAGGATAAATATGAAAACATTATGGCATGCATAAACAGTTGAGCTGCCTTAAGGGGTATGTAATGTCTTATCATTCTAAAACAGTTCAGATTCGTCTTTATTGTCTTGCATAGCTTTTTAACATGTTTATCAAATTTGTGATGGGACCTAAAAATGTAAAATCACTGACTTCCCTTATTTCCTCTTGATCTATTTTGATTGTAAACTTATCTTTTGTTTTCCTTCTCATGGAAAAACACATTGACACAGTCTTTTTATGATTGTTTTTGAGCCACTGAGCCATTGGGATACACCCTCCATTTAAACTATCAAAAGGTCCAACCCTTACCCTTACCTTGAACTGAACCCCCATCAGACAGCACACATTAATCACGTGCAGTTTAATGAGATTACAGACAACACTGTGAGGATCTTTATTTCAACCTGTCTTTTTCATGGATCTCAAGTCTCAACACTCCTAATGATGTTAATATTTGTATCTATGTATAATTTTCTTACAGGCTTGTTATGACTGCATGAATGATACAGATTGTGTCTGTAATTACAGTCTTCTGACAGCAGAGGGCACTGGTGTTTAAGAACTAACATATTTACAGTTTAACACCCCCCCCCCCCCCCCCCCCCCACACACACACACACACACACAAACACAGAGTCATATTGCACTCTGACTTACAATCCTACTTGCCTAACCCTAACCTTGCCTTAACTTTAAACCAAGTCTTCAGCCTAAAATTTAAAATTTTATGATTGAAGAGAGAAGAGAGAGAGACAGATATATATATATATATATATATATATATATATATATAGAGAGAGAGAGAGAGAGAGAGAGAGAGAGAGAGAGAGAGAGAGAGAGAGAGAGCAGTATAGGAGTGAAAATAAGACTAGCTACTATTATATTAACTATATGAAAATTAAGAACAAAAGCCATGTGAAAGGCAGAGGTTGGGTATTTATATTAATTTTTTACATTTACATATTGTCTTATATATATGATGGCGTATCTATTGTACGTTTATCATGCATTGTAGTGTATTGTTTGAACTGGGAAACAGACAGACATGGCAGAGTTCATAGTGCACCAGACGGTGGCAGTATTTTAACAGGAAACAAGTCTCCTCAAGTACTAACACTGATCCATGACTCAAATATATTTATTTATTTATCTAACTAAATCTAATACTAACAGCGTTTATCTTAAAATAATATACTTTAAGTCATAGGCTACGCAAGTGACTTATACACACAAAATGATAGGCCTGTATGTACATACTTTGTGCAAATTCTGGGTAGGTAGGTTAAGAAAAACAAATTTGTCTTAAATCTTTAAACGCTTTGTATCAGTTGTAGATGCCACTTCCGGCTTATATTCTTTAAATGAATGAATGAATCCAAGCGTCACATAGCTTAATGATGATTTGTTTCAATCAAATACAATCAACTAACCTGGAGCCACCTGATGTGGCTCAAGTATTTGGGGCTTTTCTCTCATTGGACATTTTTCAATTCAGCCTTTTCATACTTTTTCCTATTTCTTTATTTTATTTAATTCAAGATAAATACTAATACATATTAATATTGCAGCATTGTCGAAAACTGTGCCTGTAGCCTGATAGTCGCAGCACAACTAAACTTAAAATCTTTGTTTGGAAACTCTTGGTTGAGTCCTTTGATTAAAGACAATAGGCTGCAGCCAGACCGAATGAGGTCAAAGATTAGGCTTGGGTCGGGGTAATAAATTAAACATCGGTTCCTAAATTATGAATTTTCTTTGAGGGTGGAGGACGCGGAGCTTCTGTATCTTTAATAGTGAGGAGCGAGATGGGAGAGGCTGCGCGTTCACGGTTCCTTTTCTCGCTCCTCGGCGGCGGGAGCGCGCAGTGGATCCCACACTCGCTGGAGAGGAAAAAAGCGCCGTCGGACTGCAACAGCGACTTACCGGGAAAAAAATGATCCCTCCACCGCCCTTCATCAACGCTGTCGAGTTCCGCAAAAGTCATGTGAAAGGATCCACAACATATGAGGATACGAGTTTTTTCGACCATTAAACTTGTTTCAGAGGATTGCAAACTCCGAGAGTGATTTATAAGACACAGGAATTGAAGTTAACATTGGAAAGGTAAGATGATTCAGTAGTTTATAATGTGTGAAAATATGAAAAAATACTGACCTTGTGCAGCATCTTCCAGATCAAAGCTAAGGAGGAAGAAATCGCCAATAGCCTTGAGGTTCATTGCAACTCTCATTAATCACAAGGGCATCTTTTCATTAGCGCAAAAAAGCTGCTCTGGAAATGAATTGTGGAAACATTGTATTTTAACTTTTGCTGAAAGCAAAATGTTTTGGTTAACTGCAGAAATAAAAGGTTCATAAAAGATTGTGTCCTCTGGTTTATGGAGACGCGCTCAGGGCAGGAGAGAGCACCTGATCCTGAAATTGCTGCAAATATGACACACAGCATATGTGCATATGTGCTGTTATTAAGTGCATGGATGTCCAAAACACCAAAAAATTATATGTTGTTTTTGTGCTGTGCTTTAGGGCAAAGTATCATGTCTTGTCATTATGCATCTGATGCTTTCAGTCAGATTGTGTGAGAGCAGCAGTTGTATTCTCACCAAGTGTTTTCAGTTTTTGTTTTTTATGAGTTTGTAGTGCAATGTTGAGAGCTTTGATGTCCTATTAAGAGGCATCACTTACCTAGTAAAACACATTTCAACTGATATGAAATGTAAAGCTTTCACTATAAATTTCTGCTGGTGCAATGGACATAATGGATGTTTTATAAATGTCTGATAACAATTTGACTCTTGGCTAATTGTTAATGGATATTTGCAGGCGCAGAAAATGGCGAGAAGGCTTCTGCAGCTCCTTGCCTTGTGGACTACTGTGATCGGCATTGTTCAGTGCTGTCCAGAGCTCTGCAGCTGCCAGGATAAATTTGCCCACCAGTTTGCAGACTGTGCTTACAAAGATCTGCTGGTGGTACCTGTGGGTCTACCCTCTAATGTTACCACTGTGAGCCTCTCTGCTAATAAGATCAAATTACTTAAAAGTAAAAGCTTCATCAACATCACTCAGGTCACTTCTCTCTGGCTTGCCCATAATGAGATAGTTACCATAGAGACGGACACCTTGGCCCCCCTGATTCAGCTCCGCAACCTGGACATCAGCTACAACAAAATTGTGAACTTTCCTTGGGAGGATCTGCACAACCTCACTGCCCTGCAGCTTCTGAAAATGAACAACAATGAAATGGTGAATCTTCCAAAGGATGCCTTCTCTACACTCAAAGACCTGAGGTCGCTGCGCATTAACAACAACAAGTTTACCACCATTGTGACAGGTACCTTTGATGCCCTCTCTTCCATGTCGCACCTTCAGATTTTTAACAACCCCTTCACATGCTCCTGCAACCTGGAGTGGCTGAGGGATTGGATCACAACAACTAAGATTTCTGTTCCTGAGCCAAACAGTATTTTATGTGAGGCCCCTGAACACCTGAAAGGTATAATAGTTACAAAAATCCCCACGCTGAACTGTAAGGCCCCTACTGTCACAATAACCTACCAGCCAAACCTTGAGAACACAGAGCTCTATGAGGGCTCCATGGTCATCTTAACCTGCGAATCAAAAGGAAGTCCCAAACCACAGGTCAGCTGGGAGGTGAATGCAGGAAATCAAAATGTTATATTCCCCTTGCCCTCCACTGGAGAAATAAATGATATGCCAATCAATGATAAAACAACCAACAATCAATTTCTCGTTTATGGAAATGGCACGCTCATCATCCCACGTATGAGTAAAAAGGAAGATGGAAATTACAGCTGCTCTGCAGTGAATGATTTAGGAAAGGCAGAGAGCAGTGTTAAAGTGGCTCTGGCAGGCACCCAAAAACATGCCAGCAAGTCAACAGTCGATTCTACAGTGGACAAGATCCGCCCGTCTGCTAACAAGCCTACAGAGCCTAAGACCTCCAAAAACAATGTGATCAACTGGGACAAATCCGAAGAAAGGACAAAGATTAGTCCTGGAGGCTCATCAGATAAACATGATGGCATAGGGCAGGTTGATGGTGATTCAAAGGACCACACCTTTGCAAGCAAGTGTGGTGTGAGAGATAGCAGTGAATACATCTCCAACCATGCCTTCAACATGAGCTTGGAGGACCTGAAGCAGTACACTTTTGATTTTGGTGTTATTGCGCTGGAAGTGTCGGAGACGGAGGCCAAAGTACAGCTGAATCCGCTGCAGCTTCCCAGCAGCAAATCCAACCTTCATCTCAGTCAGACTGAAAATTTGGAAACAGTGAATAAAGAGCCTTTGGGTCTGTTCCAGTCCTCATCTGGTAAAGCCTCCCTGGACATGCTCTACCTCTGTGTAAATACAGGTAATGGACACTCCATGGTTCAATGGTCCAACATAGCGGAAGGGGTTAATTCCTACCGCTTCCACGGTTTACAGCCTGGCACCAATTACACACTTTGTCTCACCTATGGGGGGCAGGACTGCCAAGTCCAAGTTGTCTTCACAACTAGGAAGAAGATCCCCTCCCTGCTTATCATTGTAGTTGTCAGCATCTTCCTGCTGGGTCTGGCAACTGTGCCCTTGCTGGGGGCCACCTGCTGCCATTTATTATACAAGTACCAGGGAAAGACCTACAAGCTGATCATGAAGGCTCAGAACCCGGATCAGATGGAGAAACAAATGACTGGAGATTTTGATCCCAGGGCATCTTTTGTGGAGTCAGAGAAAACCTTCAACCCCAGCGAGTTGGGCGAAGGGGAGGGAGAGGCCGACGGAGACGAAGGAGACGGAGAGGGAGAGGCTGAGGGCAGCGTGGTGACAGAGTCCATCCCCGGATCCTCATCCAAAACCAACCAAGAGGAGTTTGAAGTGGGCTCAGAGTACAGTGACAGATTACCGCTGGGAGCAGAGGCAGTCAACATCTCGGAGGAGATCAATGGCAACTACAAGCAGCCAAGTCGCTGAGCTCCGCTGATGTCTGCGAGTATATTGTAAAATATTTTACTTTCAAGTAGCCTACATTCAAGCAGGTAACTCACCCACCATTACTATACGTGAAAACAATGGCATCTGATTAAAAAGGTGGCTCTTTTTTATTTTTTACCTCAGAAAGTACTCCGTCATTCACTGAGATTGTGAACTGATTCATGTGACATTTGTAGTCAGCCGTAAGGTTACAATGCAAGCACATATTTCTACAGTTTATCAGACCTCAAAACTGGACAGGAAAACAACAAAATGTTCCCTTTCTGCAGGACAGACACAGATGGGCATGGGCACAAATTGTGCATAAGGCGAGACGCGGAGCTCGTCGGAGTTAAGCGTAATTTGAGGGCAAAAAGTGAAAAGTTTTATCACCGAGAGCACAAAAAAACAAGCAAAAACTGCAATATATTTATAGCCATTTGAAATTAACTAACATCAGGGACCATTGCTCATTCTAAGCTGTGTGCGTATGTGCAAGGCTGTGGATTAGCCCTCTCTCTCTCAAAAAACAAACAAAAACAAAATCTAAATACGGCCAATTATCATCCTCTCAGGTGTCGGCGCTCCGGCTCCACTCTGCTCGTCCACGGATTTTATTAATCGCAGATTTGGAGTCTTTTTTAGTTTTTAACTGGCAAATGATATTGTGCAAATATTTGGGTGAATTGCGCCTCAGAGCGCACACAGAAGCGCCCTGCCCGCTGTCCTGTGTGCCTAAAAGGGACATTTCTCTTACAGCTGTGTTGTGCTTGACATGAAATCCCTGGTTATTTACCGACAAATGTTGTTTCACGTAATGTAAGGCTTTAAAAATGTGCGATTGTAACCTCTTAATCAACGGGTGCTTGCTATACTCTCGCTTTTTACAATGAACGTGTCCATGGCATGTCACACGTATTTCCTTGTGTGGTTCTTATTAGTGTAGTCTAGAGGACTTTAGATGTTTACTGTCAACCTGTGATGTAAAGCCATGTGAATTTAAATGATTCTTTTTTACGACGGTAAGTAAGTTTTTATGAAGCCTCAATAAAAGGGCGCATGTGTGCGTCAGGCGGCTTCACTGTCTTGTAATTTGATGCATAGTGAGTTTTTGTGAACTATGTTGTAAAGCGAAAAAAAAACAACCCGTGACCTTTCAGGATTTTTTGATATAATTTTATGTAAGTGGAATTAATAAAACATATGAAACAATACAGGCTATTTTCTGGATTTGTCTCTGATTTTGCGGACACAGATTATGAGAAGAAAATGAATTCAGCCACATTTTCTCCTAAATTCACCTGAAATAAAGAAATTACATTTATAAAGAGGGTAATAAAATGTGAGTTCATCAATACAAGAAATTATTTCAATCAAGACTTCATAAAGGAATTTTTGAAATTTTATGTTTCTTTAGTATATGTTTCATTTGGTTGCTAATTTTTATAAGATATTGGTTTGACTTCTTTGTCGTTTTTTTAACAAAAGAGAAAAAAATCTGAGAAGCTATTCCTGAGATTGTCGGAGCTGGAATATGTTTATGAGCAAGATAAATAAGAAATTGCTGCGTTTGAACGCGCTGATCTGATCGACACAAAGGAACCTTCTTTGTCTTCATTTTCTCTTCAGTCCAATTCAGTTCATCTTCGCTTAACACAACAGAACAACACACAGATGGATTTGGACACAGAATGGATTATTACACAATATAAACGACTGAAAAAAGAGAAAACTTTAGTTTCAGTTTTATTTTTCACAGTAATTAGAAGGAAAATTCGGGGGTTCATATTTTCACTTAAAAATCGGCATTTTCAATGTAAATGCAAAAACAAAAGATGTAAGTTGGTGAATATCAGAAACCAGAGAAGAGTTTAGACAACAACACGAAGAAGCTGATAGCAGCAAGTGTTGCTACAAATAAAACAGGAAATACAAACAGCTTCATTTGTCTGGTAGTTCCTATTCCACAGGTTATTATTAATTACACAAAACGTGTACAATTGAAGAAAAAAAAAGAAAATTTATTACCCAGCCTATGAAAACAGCTCATTCTGTAAATTCATAAATAGTCAAATGTTCTACATATAAATAGCCTCTTTAAAAGGATGCTTAGTGGATTTTACATCCATGTGTTTAGCTTGGATAACTTAAAATTTGCATTATCTGAACTATATGAAAATAACAACATATTGGGAAACATATGTGATTAACTTATAGGTTGAAACAACGCAAACGAGTCATATCCCAAAATAAGCACATAAATGTGTTGAGAATGACACATGATGAGTGTGGTCAGATGGGAGATCAGTGCCACACAAGCTCTCCCACCAGACTGGAGATTGTGGCGCCTCACACATAAACAACCAGCGGAACACGAAGGGCACAAAGTGGACGCACAACCTCCAGACAAACAGGAGAGGCTTGGTGAATATCTCTACATGAGGCACTGAGCTATAAGTGCACTTATTTCACCAAACGCAGACACATCTATAGAAGGGTTGGACAAATGATATATGACTATATAATTTGCCCAAAATCAAAAGACACTTTGCAGCCAATCCTTCATCAGGGTCATGTTCATGTTCTGTTGCTGGCAGCGGCCTCTGCCTCCTTGGTTGCTGCCTCCTTTTTGCTCCCCTCCTTGGTGCTGCGGTTCAGGCTTCCATTCAGAAAGCTCTCTGTGGTCTGATGCTGGAAGTGCTTCCTTGTACCCACCAGGGACGGGTTGTTGACCAGGGTGTAGAGGAGCTGCCAGTGCCCGCGGGCTCTCTTGGCACTGGACACTTTGTGCTGTTTCTTCTCCTGCTGGACCAGCTGGATCCCTGAGGACATACAGACATCATGATAGCACCGGTACTGTATGTCTGCTCTGATGAGGGACACTACATACACAAGTCCTATATAATCATGAGAATAGATAACCTTTTTTTTCAAATCTAAACTAGACCGGGAGAAGAATAACATTTTAAGGCCACCCAGGACCAGCTAGATACTACAGAAAGAGTAATAATAGAAACCAATCATATTCTAATCCTGTAAGCATGGTGGGAGCATATTGGGCTTGTCATTAAAACACTGAAAGCTAAAGCCCCTTGGGCTACATGAATATGAAACAGGCAATTAGCGTAGCTCATCTGTGTTATCAGCTCCTCGAGAACTAATCTTTGTATGACAATAGATTATTCCTGATAATGTATTGTTCTCTGGATGCAAACGAGCAACATGTCCAACGAACAATTGTAATTTGTCTCAGCTATGACTAGACACCAGACAGAGTCGGATTCCACCACAACTGATGAGCCCTGATGCATTTTCCTGCTTATTGCTCACTGCATTGTTTGTCCTGCTGTCACCACAAGTAGATGACTTCCACTCATCTCCTGTTTGAGTCAGTGCCATCACTGCAGGACAAAAGCTAGCCTTAAAGTAGATATTCACATTTTTTAAATAAAAGCTACAGTGTAAATATCAAAGTAGAGCATATGCATCAGATTCATTTCTATTCATTAAATTATACATATAATGGTAACCTATTAAACTGCATTGTCTTTAGTGATAGAGGCTGAGGCCTCAGGCGACTGTGGGCACGCCATAATGACAACTGATTAGTTTATGACAGATGTGATTGAGACCAGCACCAGGACTGTAAATTATTCCACAGTGAGACTCAATTTGTGTGACATATTAAATTAGAGCTGCTAAGCTTTCATTTCTCCTGCGCGTGCAAGACAGTGTTATGATCTGATTATGTGTGACAGTGACCTGCTGCTGAATTTTAAACCTCTCCGGAGAAATCAAAGATGCCACACTGCTTTTATTGTTGAGTGTGGACATTGAATGCACAGAATATGTTTTGCAGTATAGTGTGTGTGAACTGAATCATCTGTGAACGATTCAGCTCACAATCTATGATGTGGACTGAGTTTTGAGCTACAAACCCTCTTCAGCATCCCGTGACCTCTGTGCAGCATTGCTCTCCTGGCCCACAGACTGCAGCAGCATCCCACAGAAGGCCTTCATCACGGGGTGAGACTGGCTCACCTCAATCTTCAGATAATGAGCATAGCAGCGGTAGGCTGCAGACAGACACAGGAGGGGGGATCACTCTGACTGGGCAAAAGCAATAAACACGTAGGACTGCACCCCATGTTGGCTTTGAGGCAATCACACATAATGGCCGTACAATCACACGTTTTTTTTTGTTTTTTTTTAACCACCTGCTTTTCCTGACAACAGATGTCTTAAATCTGCAGCCATTTCAGAGATTGGTGTGTAATTAGAGTCTCTTGCACCGCACAGAATACAGATATCATATGAGCTGCCCTGAGCCTAGCAGGGTAAAGTGGGTACGGTACGCATTTCTGGCCTCTAAGTGGGATCACTAAATGCATTTGCTCATAGAAAATTGCTTCTATTTAAACCTTCACAGTGATGAATGAAAAAAAAAAACACAGTGACATCTACCAAGGTAAAAACATGCAGTTAATACCAATGAATATGTTAACATTGTGTGTCTGAGACTAAACAAAAAGATTTCACATGAAAGAAAGTAGGGAAATGTGAATATATGGGTGCACTGAAGTCTAAAACATTCAATTCTCTGGCAATGCCTTGTTGTATTTTTTTTTTGTGAACACATATGTAACGGATCCAGAACAATCACGATACAATATATTTATTATATTCAAATATATACTGTATATTTCTTATGCAGATGACAATAAACTGATGCAAAGTGGCTCACCTGGATCAAATGCCTCCACATTTCGGTTAAGGAGACTGATATCTAAGCGTCCCATGTGGACAATATTGAACAGGGCTGTGATGATCATGCGCCAGACAGCCAGTAGCACCCCAATCAGAACATTGACTGGAAACAGCAGGTATGTCAGCAGGAACAGATTACCCCTGTAAAACAGGTTAGAATGAATGTAACATACAAGGCTATGCTGCAATTATCTGGCAGTAAAATACATACAGGCACATTATAAATATACAGTGGGGTCCAAAAGTCATCACTATATATATATAGCAATAAATACAAAGTCCACAATGAATCACCTGTTGTTTAGGTCTCGTGTGCCTGCTGTTTTTTTGATGAAACAAAACCTGGCGGTAATATGTTGAATCAACACAGCCAAGAGAATCATCAGCCAGAAAGGCCTGAAAGGACAGAATCAACAATCAAATATCTCCAGTAGCATTATGAAAAAGATAGAAGGTACAAAAATACATATTTTTTGTGTTATCCTGTGGTTTCTGATGGTCTCTCTCAAAAAGTCAAAACATTAAAATCAACCAAAACACATGACAAGAGTGATGGGATTACACCTTAGTCATAAAGTCCCATGTGGACAGAGATTAATGAGTGAGAGGTGTGACGATGCTCACCACATGCTCCACAGGATCTGAAAGAGAATCAGATTCTGTCCGTGCAGGACGGGCATGATAATGAGGAAGACAGCGATCAGGAGACAGAGGAAGAACACCATGGTCTGGATGATCATGCCTGCAGGGGAGAGATCAGAGCTTCAGGGCTTTGCTGCTTACATCCTGTCCAGCATTCAACACACTGCACACCCACTCTTCTCTCATATCACAGTTCTAATGAGGCCTCAAGAACATAACTTCAAAAGTATCCTTTCATGAACCACATATAAAACCGTGACACATCTTTTATTCTAGCTGAGTCAATCGGTTGCTGAGTCAAAATGCATTTTGATACATAAAAGGCTTGTGCAAAGATATGAATATGACATGAAATGATAAAAATTGAATGGCGGGCTAAGTGAGGATCTTTTCAATCTGTCATTACTGTTTGGCCCTTACAATATGTATGATCTAATGTGCAAACATATCCCTCTATTTAGAAATTGTAATTGTATTTAATTGTACAAAACAAACCGTGATGACGAATAACATTAAAGGCTTAGCAGCATTTGTATGTTAGCAAGACAAATGTATAGCGAAAAACATTATATAAAAAGTCAAAATTGTTCTAATATGCAGTATTTTACTATACCAATGCAGATGTGAGCTGCCGTGAAGCTGGTGTATCCCATCCAGCAGACCAGTGCTGGCCGGGAAGCCCTGATCCTTCTCTGGCAGTTGTAAACATTATAGATATCTCCTCTGTACAGTCCCTTCAGGTTTGACCTACAGAAAAAAATCAAAACAAAAAAAAAAACAATCAAGAAAATGCAGCTTTATGCAAACTGATTCAACAAATTAAATAGCAAATTGAAGAGGTAAATTTGAATAGGATACAACCGAAATGCAATTCCATAATTGACTCAGAAACCCATTTTTTTTAATATGACATAATTTATGGTAATAGCACAGTATTTAATTTCTTATCTTAATAGCCATTTTCAATTCTAGCAGCAGTTAACACAGATTGAATGCTTTTCTGTCTGTCTGGATGATTACTGCTCTATTATGTTATAATAATTCCTGTGTGAACCATTACACTATAATGAAGGAACCAGAATGCAAAGCATGCTCACGGTTCTTGGAAAACTTGGGATGAGAATAAAAATTAAAATAGAAGAAAAGAGTTATTTTGCACTTTCGTTCTCCAACCTACCGATGCAGAACCATGGACCGCATGAGCATTACCAGGTTGACCAAGCCTGACAGGGTCATCGCTGAAATATAGCACACTGCAAGAAAAAAAGAGCACGACATTCAGATTTTTCACTATAGGAGGATCTCATTCATTGACAATTAGCAAATTATGATATTGTTTTCTGCATATTAACACACAAAGCTACTGCAGCTTGTACTTGGAGGTGTTTATAAAAATATGTGCAACAAGCTGTTACTGTGTACCAAAGTAAATACATGTACATTTTACATCTCTCATATCACTAAATGGCTGCTTCTGCTTTCTGGGTTTCACTCACCTTCTACACACCACATGTAGTAAACCACTATTCTGACCACTTCATGTTTGTCTGGAGACAACATAATCTTGAAGCCAGCTAAAAGATTGGCGACGTCTTCATCGACTCCCAAGCGGGCAGTCTGGAGAGACGGCACCACTGCCAAGATGATTAGCAGCCCCACCTAAACGAACAAATACATACATGTATTCAATACCGGAAACACTATTACCCCAGCATGGCAATACAATAACTTATAGAGATGTGGAATCAAAACTAGCTTGCACTGTATTTGGATCATCCACTGCTGATAATTAACTTACAGGTGAACACAGTGTAGCTCTTAAAATCTACTGAGTTCCTGGTGATACAATAGCATAAAATGTAACCTGTTGGGATCTTATTGGGCCAAGGTCAGAGGCTAAAACAGAGGTGCACATATTACATATAGTATGTAATCACTACGTCATGATGTATTCTTCTCTATTTCAAACGATAACCATATGTTACAAAGTCTAATAGTAAATAAGGTTAAGTTACCTGATACAACGTTATAAATGACACCACACCAGATATAGCCAACTTCAGTGGAAATCGGAAAGCTGTTTAAAAAAAAGTAAAGTATTATAATACTTACACACTTCAGGGCATTAAAAGACATATGTAGAACAAGACCAAAGTGGCGTATTTACCTTCCTCTGGTGTGTAAATGTATGACTTCACAGCATCAATTATTCTTTGAGGCAGCTTGGGTGTCTCTGTGCTAGAAGTGCTGAGGTGACAGGTAAAGAACAGAGTTATAACTTTAAACCCTGACATTTGACATCATACTTCTCTGAATTTGAAAGATTGAGATGAACAATTCTACAGACAACAGCATTTTTGCTATCGTCCTTGAATACATCAAATTAAATGAAATGTGTTTCTTTCTAGGTATAGTCAAATGCTCTCTAAAAAAGGAAGGAAGAAAGGAAATGCATTATTTCCTGGTGCTTATTCACCATGATAACCTCTGCGTGATTTGTTAATATTGACAGCATGAGGAAATATTTACAATCATTTGGCCAGCAGATGTATGATTTAGCTGTTTACAAAAGTGATCACTGTAGGAGAATTTTTCTTTACTCAGCATTCAGGATTCAGTGTTCAGGACAATTCAACAGGGCAGCAGTTTCTGCTAGATAGTCTCCCTGCTATATTTTATTGTAATGGATATTCTTTGCACATCCTTTTCCTCTGATAAAAGTTCATTTTTCGGTTAGAATGGAGAGACAAAGGAAGGTGGATGTGTTTTTGCGCTGTCTCAGTCAGTCCTGTGAATATATCTGTCAGTAACAGTGGATACATTCAAGGTCGGGAAACTTCAACACCCACTGATGGGATTGTACAAACAACCTCTTCCTGTAAATAAGCATTTGTCACTGAAATCTGCACATGACATGAACTGATGTAAAACACCATATGAAAATTCCACATTGCAAAACTACAAAGGACTGAGCAGAAGTTCAGTTGATTACAGACTGACACTCTCACCTGATTTTGGTGGGCTTCTTGAGGATTTTCTTCACATAGTCTTTATAGTAGCTGCTGCTTAGATCCTAATAGAAAACAGAACAGCAACCATGTAAGAAGCCAAATGACAAGAGTAGATAGTGAATAGGCTAAGATAGTGTAGCAAAGATGAGTGAACTCATTTGATTTTTGGCATCACAAATGCTTCAGTCGGGCCTTAACATTGCAAACCACTGTGGAGCATAAGGTGCGATTTAAAAGAACAGCTCACAAACTAAGCCTCCTTACAATAAGGTTACGTATCTGTACAGACTTGTGGTGTCAAGCACGTTCCTGTCGGGTGCAGGAGGGGGGGATGAGTCAAACTCAAGGCAATCTCCTCACCCCAGCTTTGTCACACCCATGCTGAGATTAGAATCAAATAAACGCAGCATTGTGTCTCCTCGGTGAAAAAACAACGCAACCTTTTCATAATCTGATCAAGAACATAACGTAAACCAATTACATCAAATCTACTTAAAATGATTAGGCCACTGGCGTGCTGCATTGGCCTTCACATTTTCCTTCAGCTGAACACTGTATGAACACAATAAGCCTCTTGATTAGTGGGTGGCTTATAAAGGTTCCTCATGTGCACAGATTCAGAAGAAATGTGCGTCTTAGTGAGACTTTTTTTGTTTTTGAATAGTTCAGGCTTACGTGAACATGGACTACTTATCAACACAGGCACTTATATATCCAGTTGGTTATGTAAGCAGGCCAAATAATTAGTGCCATAAGAGCTATACAATCAACCTGAGATACACATGCCAGAGGAACTGCTGTCAGATCCAAACTTACCTCAGTAGCATTGTTCTTTTCAGTTCCCTTTAAGCCCTTGAAAAGGAGAAGGGGATACTGGAAACTGAGGAATGCCAGGCAAGCTATCTGGGGCAGACTGGAGAAAAGGGAGTAGTGTTTGTGTATCTGCAAAGAAATAAAAGAAGAGTTTACATCACCTAGCAACTTGTTATTAGAGTTTGGTATTGGCACACTAAGAATACATCTTGAATCTACTTTGTATTGACACAAAAAGAGGACAAAAATAGTTTTGTGTGTTGCAGTAGGAGTCTGCAGATTGGCTAAGTGGGATCCCTGCTATAACACAAAAATGGGAGACCTCCACAGTCCAAATAAGGGAGAGAAAATGCTATTTTCTTTTTAAAAACATATTTTGAATATTATTTTACATCAAATACTGGGATGTAATAGTGTGATTTTCATTTTGTTTCCATTCTTACAAAGAAAGACTAAATATAATATTTGGTGTGTTTGTGTGATTAAGTTCAGTCTTGCAGATCAGTTCAATACTCCCTGCAGGGTTTAGTGTGTGCCAACTCATAGTGGGATAAACAGACATGCAATGTCACTCTTAAAAACAAAAGACGACCATTACACAATCTACTATAAAGCCTGGATGTGTCTCTTTTACTGACACACTAAAGTGATTAACTGTGACAAAGCTTCTTGATTAAGACCAACAGACAGTGGAACTAATTGTTTTGAGTCGAAGCCTATCATCGCACAGAAAACCCAAACAATGTGGATGAGGCACAAAATCTGGGATTGGGTAAGGTTTAATGCTTCAGCCATGTGGCCATGAATCCAGTTTCAAAGCCTGATATTCATCTTTTCAAATCACATCTCTTACATATACTACAGACAAACTTTGTTTGGTAACAAAAGGGTTTTCAGACCAGAACAAAACAGCTTTATCTTTGAAATAATCCTTAAAACTCAGACAGATGACAGCCTGCAAAGAAAGTGACACTTAAAAATCCTGGCACCATTTAGACCATGGATTAGCATCTCTTATAAATGAACTGGAACACATTGTAGTATTGAAAGTGATCTGTGCGTACCAGAGGTGTTTTGGGGCAGTCAATTTTTTGCCAGACGAGAACGCCAAAGTGCGTCCATGACAAGAGGCTACCAAGTACATAGCCAACTTTGTTATGTAAGGTACCGCATGCCAGGAGAGGGTAGTATAGCGCGGGGTAGTAGAAGACTCCCAGAATCACCCAGTTCTCTGCAAATGCAACAAATACAGTGTAAAGACCAAGAACATCAAAAGGAAGATTTACTGAACCATATGATACAAGATTGTTACTTTGACAATTAATCAGCTTCACTTACACACTAAAGACAACTTTTCCTCCCTAAAAACCTGGTGAAACTATGAGAGATTTAAGATCACACAGTGCTAAACAGCCACTATACAGTATTTCATACTCTGCTGAACCGTGTACTGTTTGGGGATTGTGTAAAGTAGCAGGGGACCGACTCCTTACAGTCAATTCTTATGTAATTTCATTTCAGAAAAAAAAGCTTCTTGTTAAGCTTACCATCCAATTCCTTAGTAGAAAATAACACAGACACATGGAAATAAAATAATCCAATTACATAACACAGATATAACAAAAATACTGTTTATGTGCATACATCTATCTGTGTTTTGTGTATGACCCTGTCCCTGTCTAATCTCACAACAGAACCTTCCTTTTATCAACTTAAGATAAAAGCTGAAATACAACCTAAAGTAAAAAGAAACATCAAAATGTGGTTATAGAAGATTTACAGTCTGTGTAAAAGTGCAGACAGACTGATGTTAGTGCAGGGAGAACAAAGACGGCCTCCTCACGTTTGTTCTCGGAGACTGTCGTGAAGGGGAGGGGGTTTGGTGATATGACGAGGCCAAATAGTTTGCACAAGAGGACTCCAAACACAGCCACTGCCAGGCCCTTGTGCTGTGTATGATCCAGGAAGTTGACCGGACTGTGAAATCAAGCAGCAGGTATTTAGAGTCCACATGTTACCAGCCTCACATTTGGCTGAAATGGTTATTGAGCAGAAATGATCACACTTACCACCATATTGGTGTTTTAGTCCATTAACTACCAGCTGTTTGTAATTAACATTACTATTAACTAAAAGCATATCCCACATTTTTAGTTTGGTTTTCTACCTTCCAGGCTGCGCTTAGATTCCATTCATGTATCAGTATGATATGGAAATCAACTTGCAGATACTTGAAAATTGCTTGAGATAGGGAAATCAATCAGAGCGAATACTCAGGCAGCTTTAATTTTTTGACAGTTTTTTGACCTCTATAAATTCTGGGAAGGTTCACTGACCATTTAAGCTCTTTTTCAATCAGCGCCCGGCTCCAGAAACACACATTTACACACACTTTTATCTGCTTCACTGAGGCAGATTTGGGGGTTAATTGCCTTGCTCAAGGGTACATCAGCCAGTCAAGGGAACCAACCAGCAAAAACCCATTTTGTCTATCCTTAAGGTCTAACAAATCTGTTCAATACAATTTCTTCCGCATACAACATTTGCAAAGCAAATTTATGATCATTTTGAATCTGAAACCTGTATCTTTACATCATTTTTAACTTGCTAGCAGTCTCCTTCTACCCTGCCTTTTCCTGTGTTTTTTGGTGCACTGCCGCAAACTGTAGATCAGTGAAGTAGTGTGAAACCTCATGCAAAGTTTGGGCGTGCACCAGAATAAACTAAACAGGAACTCTGCGTAGCGCTACTAGTCATCAAAAACTCCACAGGGTATCTTTAATGTGGCATTATAATTCGGTTGCTAGCAGGCATTGCTTTCAAATCTTTTGCTCACTGGTGTGTTCAAGTGCTTTTGGGAAACTGAAACTGTGAAACTTTGAGTTGAGACATCAGCCACCAAAAAGTTGCCTTTTTAAAGTAAAAAACCACAAAATTGACACCGTCCTCATCCATGTGACCTTATTGTTAATGGTCTAACAATTTAGCATGTAAATGAAATGCTCAGCTGCCTCTCATACTGACTGTTCATTGT
Organism: Thunnus maccoyii; assembly: GCF_910596095.1. NCBI lineage: Eukaryota > Metazoa > Chordata > Actinopteri > Scombriformes > Scombridae > Thunnus > Thunnus maccoyii. The sequence continues at coordinate 16,231,263 of NC_056537.1, read as the reverse complement.
AATGGATTTTCCTATCTCAGCCACAGTTTTGCATGTTGATCTTTGTTCCATGCTCAGATGAATGGAAGCCAATTACTGACTGGCAGACAGGAAATCAAGAAATAAATCTTTGGAGAATGGTTAATAGTAATATAAACTATATGCAATTTAGGGTTAAGACATGCAAAACAACCAATGTGATGATTTAACCATGGTGTTTTCTGACATTCAAGAAAATATAAAATAAAATAGAGCCTCACCTGAATAAACCTGGGATCCCTTTCTGTCTGTTGCCCACCTTTGTGCGTCTGGCTAAGATTGCTAGGATCAGCATGACAACAAGCTAGAGGAGGAGATACATCAGTTAGCGTTATATGCCGTGCAGCATGCTGTGCTGGGGGTTAAGGCCTCATTTTGCTTCAGACTAAAAATGAGGGGAGTTGATGCCATGAAAGGCCAAAACCCTGTGTCTCATTAGTGCTCCCCATGGATGTGGCCGAATGAATTGTCATCAGTCAGGATCACTGACCAGTGAGAGTTCAGCGACCTGTCATGACCTGTAACACATTTAGGAAACACAAGGCTGGGAAGAATGCCTTGTTCTAAATTGGGCCAGTATAGACCGACCACCAAAAGCATCCAGACCCAGTAATATCACTATATAACATAGAAAATTTCCAAACTCAAATTTTATCTGAAACAGTTAGCAGAATGATAAAGATGGTGAACATTACTGGTGCACATATTCGCTGTGTACTAAGTGATTTGACATTGAGCCCGAGGGTCAGTTTGTGCAGCAATATATTTTCTTCACTCAATTAAACAGTCATTTTGCATTTCTATTACTTCATTTGCATCTAGAAAGAAGTCAGAGTGCGCAGAACTCCCTTGTCTAAATGAGATATTTTTTGTAATATTTCATAAACTTTCATAATTCCCCATCCAGAAGACATACTAATAGGCAATTGTGGAATTCATGTGACAGATGTTTTAATATTTAAGTAAATGCAGCATTTAATGAGAAGCAAAATCTCATAGTGTGATGAAAACCACATCTGGATCTGCATCAAAACCTTATCATTTGTGTCTTGGACCAGGACTTAACCTTCCACCAAAGTCCATCAAAACATGCTCTCAAGTGTTTGAGATATCCTGTTAACAAAACATACAGTAACTTCCTTGGTGGAGATTATTAGATAGAGCTGCCTTTGACAGCCAAACCCTGCATAACTTTATCAAGGGAAAGAAAACCGTGAAATCTCAATGCCGCACATCATAAAATGTTCTTCATGTCTGACAACAAATTGTGATATCATACACCAAAACCATGAATGATAGGACAGTGTAATGTGACTCACAGATATTGCAGTGATGCATATATGGTAGAGCCTGTCATCAGCAGTGGGGTCACATGGAGGAATTATTCTAAAAAAAGAACAAAGCATTCACACATGAGCAAAACAATCAATGTGAGACTTATAACTCAGGGCTTTGAGTGGGTGAGCAGACCTGCACCTCACTAAACCCTTCACACGTCACTGTCAGGACCATTTGTGGCTGGAAACTTTGTGAAATCCCGTAACAGAGATTTGCATTTAAACGGATTGGTATCAGCGTGACTCAGGAAACAACAAATGCCTATGTTCACGTTCCTGTACACTGGAAGAGCAGGAATGCCTGGTCATGAGGTAGTAATTACAACTCTGATATTCAGAGAAGGCCTCATACATGAACTATTCTTAATCTTTAAAAAAAACAAGAGCATATAGAGGTGGCAGCTTCCAGGAAGGATGTTTTGACATTTCTTACAAGTCAGTCTCTTACCTGTCCAAACAGTGTGTGAATTTGTTACTCAGAGAGCAGACTCTTCCACCAGAGCACTTGTGAATTTAAGGCAATGTCAAAATTCACACTTCTACAGTCAGAGCTGGCTGATGAGGAGGCACAGCAGGACATTTGACTGTTTACAAAAGCAGAAAAAATAGCAGCAGACCAGCTAGCTAAAATGCTATTGAGCTACATTAGTGGCCACATAAAAGCTTTTCAGACCACAACTCACCACAGTCCTTTAATTTATTTGACAGCCAGATGGTGTATTAGCTAAATATGTTGACTGGGGATAAATTACACTTGTTCCATAATATTTCTGTCATGTTGTTCATCTAAAGGCATTATTAAATATAAATATTTTTTCTATTAGTCCCTCTGTGCCAATGGAAACATGGGTACATTTTTTAAATGGAGATGCAAACTGGACTTCAGAGAACATCCCAAAACGAACTTACTAGAAATACATCATGCACCCTGTTGCATTGTGGGATGGCCCAGGAGCAAAGAGTATTGTTGTAAGACTGTAAGGTATTCTGACATTGGTTCATTACCTGCCAAACATCCAACCTTGCATGGTGGCACATTTTATTTTGGGTTGTGTGCACTTTAAATTTGTTCATTCTTTGTCTTTGTTCTCATACTGTAGGTTCAATGGGCAAAACACACCAGCTCCCCGAGCAACCTGCATTCTTAAAACATGAAAATGATACAGCCTCTACTATAATATGACATGTGAACTGAATAAAAACAAGACCACACATTGACAGTGGCTCTGAAGAAGTGTGCCAAGTGTCACTTAATATCTCTGCGAGAGCTGTATCTCACTGCAAAATTGTTCAGACTTACAAAAGTTGGAACATCTACTAATACACATTAAACTATAGACATATGTTTTTATGGTGGTGATTTTTAGACAAACAATAAAATCATACAAAATTAATATAAGTGGATGACATTTAGGACAAGAAGCAGAACCTAAAAAAGTCAGAAAGATGATAATAAAGTACTTACTCAGCTTCAATTTTGGATGGCACAGGGCCGAGGTCTGGGTACTCATAGTCCAGTAGAGCATCCTTATCCATTGTGCTGTCTCTTTTTCAAACAGATCCAAAGTCTGAACTTGAGTAGCTGGAGAAGTTTTAACCACAGTGTCGAGAGACCCCTTTTACTCAAGAGGAAAAAGTCTCCCAAGTTGTAGTTCAGCAAGATGGACTCTGTTGCTGCTGCAGTGGCGTCCTTGTTTCCTTGTGTTTGGTCTTCTCTCACTCACACTCTGTTACCCTCCCTCACAGCTTGTATTCAGGTGCCCCGGTCCCACCGTGGAGCTGAGAGTAATGTGACAGATCCTGGCTGCAGCGTGCTGCCTCCACCCTGCAAGGGCCCTATTTCAGCTGAGGGTTACCACCACACTGGGAGCCTGGAGAGAGAGCGAGAGGGGGGCAGTGTGTGAAAGGAGGGAAAAATGTGGAGATCTGGGCAGCCAATGTGGAAGGCCACCTGCGGCTTACTGGGATTACATCTACTTTTGGAGTTGTGTTATTGGACCTGTTGCTGGTGGTTGAAGGGGTCAGGTGTGCAGTTTTATAAAACTCCAGCTAGGACTGTGTGGGTAGCTGGGAGCGATGAGGCATTCCTATCAGAGTGAAGTTCCACATTGATAACAGGGAAATTCTCCGGTTGTTCCCTTCAGTCATGGTTCAGTTAAACTTGTGAAAGGTTACCAGCTATATGAGTCCTTGTTGATGGCCAGTGCAACAACGTGAAATCACATGAAACAGGATGAAACTACACCTTACTTCACTACATAACTCTGCACCTACAGCTTGATAAGGATCAAGGAAGAGTTCATTCAACCCAGTACTTTGTCTTCAGCAGATAAATTAAGATAAGGTTTTCCAAGGGCATGTTCATGTGAAAATAGTTTTATAAACTAGATACTTGTATCTTTACTCTGCCATGCTGGTGTCAAGTTAGTACAAGTTAGTACGCTGTTTCAAAGAAATTCTTAGAAAAACAACATTGATCAGAAAAGGAGACAACAGGTAATTTCCAAATAGTAATAAAAATCATCCTGTAAACTATTCATAAAGATCGCACAACTATAATGAGAAAAGGAAGATTCTATATTTTCACCAGAGCACATGATACTTGAATGAAATGGATTCAACAATAGGTTCAGTCACACTGCCCAGAGGAAAGTAATTTAATCTAAGCTTTCAGAGTGTTCTACATGTTCCTATGCTTCTTGTATCTTCTTTGTCAGCTCACGAGACACAAATATTGTCCAATAATAAATTTCATGGACTAAATATTTTATGAGTCTAAATTATATTTTTGTTTCTCTTATTTCACTGTTAAACAATGTTAGTGCCAAAACGTTTAGACGATTAACTGATTAGTCGATGGACAGAAAACGAATCTCAGACTATTTTATAATCAGATTGATGTATAACCCCAATAATTGTTAGTTGCAACTCTGAAGATCATAATATAAGTTTATTTATATGTCTTATATAATATATAACAGGCTCATTCAACAACAAGCAAAACACTTACGTCACACTAGATTATGGGGTTTATCATCTCTATGTCATAGCTTTAACTATCAAAGATTTGTTTTTTGTCCTTTTAGCATCCTGCTTCTCCTGTTCTTCTCTTTATCTCAGTCTCTATTGTTGCTCTTCAGTTCTCTGGAGGGGGTTAGAAATGTCAAAACAGGACTATGAGTTATCTCCTAGGTGACGGAAAAGCCAGATTTAAGCAGCAGCTTTTTCTATTTCTTTCGCTTTCAATTAATGCCTACAACAACAGTATTAAGAGAGGAAAAATGATCACAAAGAGCCTCCGACTTAAGTGAAATGCAAGCATGTGAGTGCTACCAAGACTGAGGTCAAGGGTCATGGCAACACCTTAGCTCCAATTATTTTCTTTCTGCAACAAGTAGAATAAAGTGACAATAAATGCACTTGTCTACATTTAACTGCACCACTGCAACACAACACAAAACAAAAGATTGAACATGTCTTGTGGAATATGTCTGCAGAAATCTGTTCCTGCATTCAGCTGCAGCTGGCTGAGACTAAGTCAGTTTTGCAACACTGCCTCCATGTCAGCATACACTCATTATGCCGGGATTACAGTCACACAACTTGATAAAGCAACAAAATTTCCCTCTTAACACTCCTGAGAAAACGGGGTTTCTCAAGCATAGTAAGCCACCAAATCAAATGTGCTCCAAAGAAAAGACAGCCCCACCAAATAAAGGGGTCACTGAACAAAGAATGCTTTGAACAGTTATAATTACATCACAGAGAAGCACTTTGATTGAGCCAGACAGTTCACTTGTATCAGGTTTAGGAGGTCGGCCCAAAAGATATTTTTGTAGGAAATATATCAAGTATAAGCCTCATAAAAACAAACATAATTTAATTACTGATGGACCTCATACACCAATTTAATCTTTAACCATCCAAACAGCAACATCAACAGTGACCAGTCAAGCATCCATAATTAATTAAACTTGAACAGACTTAGTAAACATTTACCTCAAGTCCTTAAAAAAAACCCAAAATACAAAGATAATACATGAATTAAAAATGTTTTTATCTCCACCTCATAATTTGCTACACTACCTTGAAAAGTTCATGGCTGGCAACAATTCCAACACAGATCAATCACCCCTTTACCATTAATGCTGCTAAAAGACTTTCCATTTGAGGAGGATGCTTTTCATAACTCTTCATAATGATTTTCATATCAATAAAATCACCACTCAGGGACTCTGAGGAGCCCAAAGGTTTCCATGCTGTAACCATTAAACTGCTTCAGCAATTCAGGAGAAATTAAGCCTCCCTATTAGACTTTTAGGTAGTCATTCTCTAGATGACTAACTTAAATGACGCTTTATTTCATATTTTGCACAGTTTACAGGCGGCAGCAGTGAAGCACAGGTATTCTATTGTTGTCCTGCTTCCTACAGCTGAGCATGCTTGACTCATTTTCCGTGGACAGCAGCAGCCAGACGGGCTTCTCTAGATCCGGTTTCTCACAGACATCACGTACAAATTTCATGCCTTTGAAGTTGAGCTTGATCTTCCCACTAACAAAGAGACTTTCAGCCTGAGAGCCACAACAGGTAACTTTGTAAGTTAGTCACCTGTGCTGGACCCTCTGCAACATGAGTGTACATTATTCAACCATGCACCTCTCAAGGGTAACATTAATCATGAACAGTCAAATGTCGCGACAGAAATTTGCTTTGTTGTGATTGCACCCTATATCAGCTACGTTGGCTAATACGTTTTATAAACATTGAGATGCTAAGCTACTTACTGACCGCCTGCAGGTGTGCTGCAGCGCCAGGTAGGCGTGGAAAATCAATTAATTGTCAAAGCAGGACTACTGGCAGCAATTACAAATTTGATCAATATGTACTTTAAATAAGACACATTGTACGCGCTACCTGACCGCATCTGACACTTAAACTTTCCAAAAACATAAACATCCTAGCCTACAAAATGCACAGTAGGCCTAATTCAGTTTGACATCATGATCTTACCTTGTTGTTATCTTGTGCTGTCTTTCTCTTGGTTTGGGGAACTTTAAGTCTTCATCACTTTATACACCCACTTTGAAGCGGTTCAATAATTGCACAAACAAAAAAAAGCAATCTCAAGGGCAACTTTCCTTTTTTTTCTGGACACCTCATGCAGTGTCTGACGGGGACTTTGAACTGTCTCTATCTAACTGTGGCAGGGACATCATAAAACTTGCTGCTGTATGCAAACTGAGAAAAATTTGTTGTGAAACATAGAGCTGACTAATGTGGTCAAGTTCAAGTCAAGACCCTGACATTTTATTCATGAAATTAAATGCAAAACAATTCTGTACTTAGTGGTTTTATTTTCTTAAAGCTTTTATCCCAAGGTATAAATTTGATGTATTTTAGTGGTAACATTAAACCAGAATTACTCTCATGTATATTCAATGACCTTGTTACCTGTTGGGTTTTCTGCTCCGTTGACATTTCAGGGTGGAGAGGGAATTATTCCTGCCATATCTGAATCAACATAACAGTTACTGTATATTGTGACACATCTAATTTTTCCAAATTTACAACAGATGTGTCACAATGTGGAGGAGTCCCATTAAGATGGATGAGAGGGCGGATGACATTAAGTTTGAGGAAGTAAACATGAAGTTCAACCGACTGGGACATCCCTTTCTGATAATCAGAATTAGCAGATAATAATCTGCTGGATGAATCAGGCAGAGTGATACCTGGTGAGAGAGACATCCTTACTGATACCATCGTGCAGACCAATATAGTTAAGGTTCACACCTTCACAAAAAAAAAAAAAAAAGCTTATAGTGTACATCAGTCTTAAATGTGGAAAAATCTGGTCATGCATTAGTCTGTTTCTGTTGTGGTGAGGTTCTTGAACAAGAACAATGATGTTTGCCTAGAGGTAGAGCCACTGCTTTTGAGAGAACAAGGAGGAACAAAACTGTCGAGAGACTTAATACAGTAGAATTATGGCCTTGCTGCGGTTGTGAGACTTTTTGTGGCTGCGTTGTGTGCAACTCAACAATGGTAACTCCCTTTTTGTGGAGGAGAGTTCATGATGACTCCTAAGAGAGATGAGTTAGGCTCCCACAAGTACCTACTGACAAAACCTGAGATGTACTATCTAACTTACTCAGGAGTTTTACTAATTATGGAGCACTTTAGTGGCCCAAATCCCATCCCCTCAAAGCCAGCGCCACATAAAACTGGAACAACTTAGCTCCTTCCACCAGAGTTAGTCTTGTATGGTTTTGGTGTCAGTAGATTGGGATTGTGTGCACAAAGAAGTGCACAAATGCAGTTAAACCACGAATCAACTGTCTTTGACTCGTCAGTAACAGTAGATCAGCTCCAAAGAGAAAGTCACCAAATCTAATTGCAGACCTCACAAATTAGATTCTGGCCTTTATAGAGACCTGCTCATGTTCATAGGAATACAATTAATTGTGTTTTAGGGTGGATTTTACCTTGAGGGCCTATGCAGCTTCTTAATGTATGTTTGACTTCAATAATTATGTTTTTAATTATTCTCTTGTCTAGCTTCCTGCCACTGTCACTGAAGGGCGAATCTCAAGCGTATGTTTTTTATGCATCCTAAAGAGTCAAGACTTACTCCTCCACACAGCAGGCAAAGATGACCGTCTTATGACCTTTCCATAAAAGAAAGTAAGTGCATACTCCTCTTTCCCAATTTCCCAGTAACTCAGTCTATTTTGTTAAAACTGAACATAACTCCACATGAACTCCAAGACCTGACGACATAAGGTAACGCATACCATCATAATTATTAACTAGCTGACTCCAGTTGTTCTTTTGAAAAACATGTGACTGAATGAGTGACCTGATCTCACAGCTGTCTTTTATAAAGAAACACAAGTCTTACAATTTCTACCTGTCATATCATTAAATTAGATTCTGTTGTAGACATTATTTTAATTGAACTTTTGTTAGTGATTGCACTGAAGTTAATTCGATACTTTGGATATTTTCACCAGACTAGTTTTGATTTAAGATGCCTCAGATGAATAAAACAGCTCAACTGTATCTGCCTTGAAATTCTGAATTGGTTATTCTTTTATTCTTTATTTTGTGCTCCATGAATATTACTGTAACATCCCATTTCTAGCAACGTCAGTTCAAATAGAGTAATATTGAGAAATATTGCCTATATAATATTGCCGATATTAAATTATGCCACCTGAAGGCCTCCTGGGTGCTGGGGCTAATTACTGGGGATATTTTTCTTCAGCTCAGTCTGCTGCACTGAGCTCTGTCATAATCAATGAGCCTTGTAACACTCAATTAGAACATAATTGGATTTGTGTGTGTTCGAGGTGGAAAAACATGTACATTTGAGCAGACATGAAAGAACTGCTTATCTCTGTTGACAGCTGTAATGAAGCTGAATTGGGTCGGCCAATTGTAAATTTCAGAAAAATTCAGTATAAGCATAACATCCCCCCTCACCTCCTGCTCTACCCCCAGATGCCTCATTCACATTTGGCTTGATTAAAAACAGCTTGGATTTACATTCATATGTTCAGTTAATAATTTACACTTGGGCACATAGCCTTAACTAAATAATAACGATAATGTTTACACTGGTGTGTGCAGTCTGGTTGAGGTTAAATAATACGACCATAAGAGTTGATTGACACAGTTAGCAATAAATGCACAATCATGCTGTTGTTTTAAAGTGTAACTGACATTTTAATTCTCCTCAGTTTTTGTTTAGGGAAATGTAATGATACTGTGCAGTTATATTGTGCAGGACAGAGGATAAAACAGTCTTTGGACGTATTTGTAGAAACAGCATCAAGTCTAGGTGTTTCCCTTGGTGACAGTTGACTGACATCTGAGAACTGGTATTGCTAGAAGACAAACTGTAAACTTCTTACTCAGGAATACAAGACATAACTTCCCTCCCTTTTTAACAAGCTAACATATTATTGGTTTCTTTGTAGGCCTTAGTAATTTTGGAGGTCCCGTCTTGCTATTAAGTTTGTATTCCACTCAGAAACTGGAAGCTAGAAAGCTAAGCTAGCTAGTTTACACTCGGAAAGTGAAAACCATAGACTGTAAAAAATAATTTAAAAAAAACAAAACTAGTTAGCCTAGCTTGCTAATATAAGTGCTGACTCATGCTCAATGTTAGTTTTCATCCATGTTATTTCTGCACCTGCTGAGTCATTGGCAGTCCCACATTATAGATAGGAAAGGGGTCTGAGTAGCTCTTTCCAGTTGTGATGATGGTAAATAACCCCGCTGTTCAAACTTATAGCAGCAGGCAGTCCCATAAGCACTCTGTAACTTACCCCATGATTCAAATCACAACAAGGAGTAATTAACATACAGAGTAATGTGAGCTACTGTAGGAAGTGTTCAAATCATAGATGGGACTAAGCAACATCTAGTTAATTATGTCCAACTAAAGAGATATAACAGACTATTGTCAGCCTATATTCAGTGCAGCCTTTTTTTCCTTGCTTTGTTCTGAAGACGATATTATGGCCTATTTTTAGTGTCACCCACAAAGATATCGAACTAATCAAATTATCACCAACATCACCAAATAAAAAACTTTACACCCACAAGGAAACATTCATGTAGGGGAGCTATTGTGGCAGAAAAATAGATAAAAATGTCTTCTTTTTGGTCATTAATTTGACAAAATAAGTACACAAGTCAAAACAAAACCCAATGATATGTATACTGATTTCTTAACAAAAATAATTGATTCCAGTTGGATTTTAACAAAGGTCATTAGTGAGATTTAATATTGTTTGAAAGGCTGATCTTGAACACTTTCCGGATCTGAAATGGATTTTAATAATCTACTTTTGTGGTAGCTGAGCTGCCCTGTTGTGTTTTGACATTTAAGGTTGATTGGCCCCAAACGGCCACCAGGAAAAAAAAAATCAATTTCCGTCATACAGGTCAGTTCTGTTCTGATGTATCACTGTTATTGTGGTAGGCCTAGAGTTAGAGATTTATTTCCCTGTTTATGAGCACTGAGAATGAGATGTTATATCTAAGGAGACTGTGACAAGTACAAATCTTCCTGATAGTTATTAAAGTGGTCATGATCACTCTGCAGCAGACATGCCGGTGTGCGGCGCTCAGTCTGTCACGTTCCTGCTGTGAATGCCTGACAGGCGCTCTGAATTTATGGCGACGAGACAGGGTCGTGTCTGAGCTGGTGTTTAATAATCCTCTTTATATAACTGTTTGGAGAACACCTTGGCAAACACACCGCACATACTCAAGAATGTGATTTGATTTTCACGACCTGTTTATCTTAAATGACAGTTTACACTCAGTTTTACTGAAGAAACACTTTCCAGACATCATAGCTACAACACTCTGCCTTGCCAGTTTATTAGGTACTTTATGCAAGATAATGTCCCTGCCGTGTGTGTAAGTGGAGGTGGACAAAATAATAGAAAATCATTTTAATATAATGCACTGCAAGTAAATTATCAATAAATCAACACTTCTCTTACACAAGGTGAAGAAGAACTGGACATTTTAAGCTTCACAAAGGTAGGATTTATTGCTGTTGTATTAGATTGCATTAGATTGTGCAGGTGTACCTAATAAACTGGAAACACAGTGTATGTTGTGTTGGAGGGAACTAACACAGTGAGACGAAAATGGTGAAACAGAGTTTGAAATGCAAACAGAGAAGAGATTCACTGTTATTGATATCGGATGTTTATTGCTCTTTTAGATGGTAGGTGTGTGTGTGTTTTGATATCTGTTTTAGTTGGGGTGTTACACGTGTCAGTGTGATAGATGATGTCCTTGCCGTGGCCTCTATTCTGTCATTGTGTGCGTGTGTTGTGCTGTGAATTATTGGTTTGTTGTTGAATTTCGGATGTTACAGTCTTATCTTATGACCTATAAAACTGGAGAGTAGAAAGTGCAATTATATTGATGTTGTCATGACCTTTAATTGTTTTCCTGGAATCAAGAGCATGCTTTGCTTTGTTTGTTTTATTGTGTATTTTGCTATTTAAGAATGATGTAGGGACAAGGCCAGTCAGCTTGCTTTTATACTTGACCTTTATATCAGGAAAACACAACAAAATGTCTCTTATAGGAAGAAGACAATGAATAGTGCTGTCATCAGTTTGCACCAAAATGATGCACACACACAAAATTCATCCCAGAAGACGTGCTATGAATATGGATTTCCCCGTCAAAGCAACATGTCCTGTGTGAGTCTGATGGGGGATTTGCATTTCTCACATCTCAGACCTTTTAATTATGAAATGAATTCTCAACCCAGCATGCCTAACATGCTATCAAAATGAGAGATTTGCCAAAACGTCCCAAAAGTGCTAATTGAGGGCAGCAAATACTGATTACTTTTGTTGATTTGGTAATCTGAACACATAGCATTGTGTGTGTGTGTGTGTGTGTGTGTGTGTGTGTGTGTGTGTGTGTGTGTGTGTGTGTGTTATGCCTCAGCCTAAATTCAGTAAAGCTTCTGCCTGGGTCTGACATAATACTTTTTATACTGTGTGCAGTATGAACTGGAAACCATTCAACCTTTATTTCAGTATGCTGGTTTCTCTGATCACAACTGTGTCAGAAAGCAGAATTATTGCTCATAATATTGCATGAGAAAATGCTAACAATAGAGGTTTTGTAACTGTTGAGCCAAAGCTAAAATGACTTCCACAGTGTTTGTAAATGCAGTATCTGGTTATTGCCTTGCAGCAGAGCATCATTCATGTTAAAGGGCAGGGAGAGTTTGACCAGCTTTCATAGAGAGAGGACATCTCCCGGTCCGTAAGCGTTAGATTTTTCCTGATGAATAATGTATTCATAGTCTGAAGCTGCAGACGTGTCTCACTGTGTGTTCAGAGATGCTTGACTTTCACACATCTCTGCTGGAATGAGGCTGAATCAAGAGCTTGTCTCGGTTATCAACAGCTGTGCGGAATATCCTGCATTGCACAAAAGGGAAGAGAAAGAACATTCCTGTTGTGTTAGGATATTTCTCAGCCTTCATGCTTGCTCAAGAGACTTTATAATGGTGACTGCATGAACACTCATTTATTGGCTCACACAGGTGGAACTCTGGCTGGTTGCTAGTTTTAGGTTTTCTAAGTGTGTTTTTTTATGTCATATTTATTATTGATAGCATGAATTTAAGTTGAGGTGACAAGTAAATGGTAAATGGACTGCATTTATATAGCACCTTTCTAGTCTTCCGACCACTCAAAGCGCTTTACACTACATGCCAACCTTTCACCCTTTCATACACACATTTATAACACTGATGGCAGAGGCAGCCATGCAAGGTGCCAACCTGCTAATCATGAGGAGTTTGTAATCATTCACACACACACACACACGCCAATGGCACAGCCTTCAGGAGCAATCGGGGTTCAGTATCTTGCCCAAGGACACTTTGATATGCGGACTGGAGGAGCCAGAGATCGAACCACCGATCTTCCGATTAGTGGACGACCCGCTCTGCCTCCTGAGCCACAGCTGCCCTAAGCTAGACAAGAGAACAATTAAAAAAAAATACTCCCTGAATTCAAACATACAGTAATAAGCTGCATGGGCCCTAAAGGTAAAATCCATCCTAAAACACAATTCATGGTATTCCCATGAACATGAACAGGTCTCTATAAAGGCCAGAATCTAATTTCTGAGGTCAGAAATTAGATTTGGTGACTTTCTCTTTGGAGCTGAGGAGCCGGAGATCGAACTGCTGATCTTCTGATTAGTGGACGACTTGCTCTACCTCCTGAGCCACAGCTGCCCAAGTAGATTGAAATTACCGGGGATGGGCAATGTTATTAAACCTGATGTATGATATGATGCAACTAGAGCTGTAACGATTAACCAATAAATTTATTAGTCAATTGGCAGAAAATTAATTGACAACTATTTTGATAAATGATTAATCATTTCGATACAAATTCACTGATTCCAGCCTCTCCAATATGAATATTTTCTATTTTATTTAGTCTGATATGATGATAGTAAACTGAATATCTTGGGGTTGTGGACTGTTAGTAGGGACAAAAGAAGACATTTGAGGATGTCCTCTTGAGCATTTTCATAGAAAGAGTTTATCATTATAGGAATTATTATGGAGTCCGAGAGTACTGTGCTATGGCTGAACAGGATCAATATTAAGTATCACATTGCCTCAATGGGGCACAAAGGCAATCAGATCTGTTTTCCTTTCATAACCAAAGTTATTGCAGCTTAGGAAAGACGGTTTCTTATTAACGTTGGTGTCTACCTGGTCTCCTGTCTGCTGAAGGATTTTGACCTGCAGTCATAAAACGCTCCATTTTGAGGTGTAAACTGTTGTTGCCAGAAGACAGAGATAAATGTGCGGTTTCTTCTGTTCAAGTTGGACAAATTATGATAAGGGGGATGTTACACTGCTGATGTAAGCGCTTTTATTACAATTTGATCTAACAACAGATAATATTGCATACAGTATATTTATCACCCCCTTATAGAAGTTGTAAATCGCTATAAACTATAAACTGGTATGTACTGTGTAGCGTTAAATCCTCGTTTGGAGTTTCTAAAAGGCATCTGATCATTCCTGTTAGGGTAAATGGATTACATTGGTTGCTTTGAAGACAAGGACCTGGTCAGTGGGATGATTTGTAAAAGTCAGTTCAGCACAAATGGCCAGACGACCGGGAATCTGGGTGTTCTCTGAAGCTGATGGTAAATCCCATTGAGACTGTAGTGCTGTCACACCGCGCAGGTCCCCTGCAAAGATCACTCATGCCAGACTCCATTAGCAAAAGGCTGCTCTCCACATGTCACTGTGTGAACAAAGAGTTGTGTATTCATCCGACACTAAAGGAGGAATGCTAGCAGCCATAAATAAGGTTTTGGTAAACACGGTCTGACATGAGAAAAAGCTTTTGTAATTTATGAATTACAATGTTGTGAAATACTTAAACTGGAGTATTTGCTGCATTTTCTGACTGACGTGCTTGACTTGAAACACATCTGTAAAGAAATGACTCATGATAATCTGAACTCAAGCGTTTCAGAGTCAGGATCTGAAGATAAAAGAGATTTGTAACCTTTAAAGACAGGATTTGATTGTGTTGACATGTGGAGTTGAACATTTGAGTCACCTCCTGCTACTGTGTTTGTACAATGTGTGCTGTTTCTCCAGGAAATCTGTTCTGTAATGTGGTGATATTGACAATACAAGATGTTATTTCTGCAGGTCAACCAAGAGCACACTAGTGAATTCTCCATATAGAAGAAAGAAATATTGCAATAATTTAGCAATTGTTTCATATAATTTACACTTTTTCAGGGACACACGTGCCTGGTAGTGTGCTATTGCATTTGTGACTCTCTGATGGATTCCCTGATGTATTATCAGTATTGGTTTTCATATCCACCTACTGTCACGGTGACATCATGGCATTAATTCCTCCAATGACTGCCACAGAGCATTGAGTCATGTTTCCCGGAGAGGTTTCACGATAAGCCAGTAAGGAAACCCCCGTGGGCATATGGGCAGGGCAGAGTACATCATGTTGTGTCTGATTTTTCTTTGTTTTTTTTGTTCTTCGCTGCTTCAAATTTGATTTCTGACACACTTTACAATAACATCACAGTCCTTACCTTCCTCAATAGGCTGCTCATTGTGTGATTGGATCATTAAAGACATCTCTTTGAGCTCGAGGAGTAACACAGCTCTCTTTCACGTGACCTAGACCTTAATTAGTATGGCAACAGATTTTCATTTGCATGTACGTGCTGCAGTGAGTAGATGGGAGGTGGCGTACATATGGGGGAAGGATAGTGGCACTTCAGGGCCAGTTTGATTAACAGACCCCAAAGGTACAATCACTTCAGAAGTGTTATTATTGTAGCTAATTATAATAATAGTAGATACATTTTTTGTGTCGAATGTGTGTTTAAAATGGACGGTGTGGACTACAGGTGCAGTAATACAATAATTTGATAGAACACCTTTTTGAAGATGAGACTTCTTTTAGTATAACATTGTTATGTCAGATTCTCGTTAATTCATTCTCATTTGTATACTCCATTACCTAAACTTTATTTTTCAGAACGACTTTAAGAGATAATACTTTGTCTTATCAATTCAATTCCCTGTTCACATTCAGTGCCATGTGCGCTGCCATTTGATATGCACAACAGATAAGGAAGTGTCATTATTTTGCAAAGTGTACCCTGATCCTGACAAAAGATCCGCCTTTTACCTGCTGGGAATTTCTGCCTCTGGAGAACAGAGCTGCACAGCACTGCAAGACTCCTCCTTTTATTTAGCAGGCAGCAACATGTTACAAGCCTTTGGCTGTTTGCTTTAAAGTAAAAAAGCTTTGTCTGCTATAGAGAGTGCTTTGTTCTAACATTTATATAACATCTATTCAGTGGTATCATGTTGTGATTTTATAGATTATTGGACTGAGTCATGAAATGTGTGTGCCATGTCTTTGTGGGCGTTTTTGGCAAAGACCTTGACAATATTTAATGAAATTAGCAGAGCTGCAGTGATTGATTAGTTGAGTGACAGAAGATTAATCTGCAACTATTTTAATAATCGATTTGATTAATTTTTTAAAAGAAATAAAAATTTCAAATTCTCTGATTCCAGCTTCTCCAATGTGAATATTTTCTGGTTTATTTAGTCTTCTGTGACAGTAAACTGAATATCTTTGGGTTGTGGACTGTTGGTTGGGACAAAAGAAAACATTTGAGGACATCACCTTGGACTTTGGGAAACAGTGATCAATATTTTTCACCATTTTCTGACATTTTATAGATCAAACGACTGATTGATTAATCGAGAAAATAACTGACAGATTCATTGATAATGAAAATAATTGTTAGTTGCAGCCCTAGAAATCTGGTTCAGTTGAATGCTGGATCACTGAGACTGAAAACATAATTTGTCCTATAAACAGTACAGTCTGTAAACTTTGAATTCAGCTGAAACAGCAAGCAGTTAAATTAAATTATACAGTTCAATTATTCATTAACCAGGCTTCTTGTTTCCTCTTGGGCACACAGGATTGTTCTTCTACTGCTTACATCTTTTTATCCTTAACATATCAGAACCATAACTTTCCTCTAAACAAGAACAAACAAGGATTTAAACGGCTCTTGCGCAACATTAATTTCTTGCAGTTTTAGCCCTCCACTAGGAAAAAAAGTATTTTCTTGTAACGTGTCTTGGTTTGGTTTTGCAGTTGATTATCTTTGTCATTTGTCAGGATGGTTGTCTTACGTACATACGCTGCTGGCCAGTTTAATATCACACATCATCACTCATACTGTTATTAAGCTGCTAACTGTGACTCATGCAAATATTCTCTGCAGTGATTTGCATCTACGCTGCAGATACTGATGATCCACTGCTCTATTGTCTCTACTAGTGTCTGCTGTAGCAAACATATCCCCTCATATATTATCTCAACAAACACATATTTCTTAGATAAAACAAAGAAAATGGAGGAAAATGATTTTATTCCTGTACTCCATATTGACCATTCCCCTGTGCTGAGTGTATAGCTGATTGACAGGTAGAATCCCTGAAAGCCGCTGCTGACATGTTATTGCTCTGGGTCATAAGCTGGCAAACAGGGGTAAGCCTCCACACTCCCCCATATCTACTCTTTGCTCTTCTTCCCTGCTTTTATTTATTTTATTTTTTTTTTACTGTCCACTATCTTTTTGCCTCCATATAAAATTTCTTGCCCTGCTCTGAATTATTGACTAGCATGGAGTCCCATGAGATTGAGCTAGTGGTGTGTTGTTGTCCATCAGCAGCAGCATGCTTTTCTGTTCAATCCCCAAACCAAAATGAAAACATGGAAGGGTTTATCATGGTCAGAGTCTAAGGGAATGGCAAGGATAATGTTTTGCTGTCCGCCATCTTACAGCAGCAACATATTGTACTGACAGGCAGAACATACAGTGTATGAATAAATACATGTTTAGTATATGAATTGAAATGACAGAACACTATATGCTGTATGCAGTATAATATATGTTTCCATAAAATGTTCTAAAATGCCTTAAATGTTCCTTTATTCTCAACATTTCACCTTTTATTCAAGCAAAAGTCACAGGTGTAACTAATGACATTAACAATGGCTGCGTGCCACGGACAGCAGCAACACACCCTCATAAAGTGGAGCCATCATTAATGTAATTAGTTACACTTGTGTTTTTGCTCCTAAGTCAAAATGTATGTCATGAAAATAGTCTATACTGGGTCATTTCTATCTGTTTCTTGGTATGTATTGATTGGCTTGTTTGCGTGTTAAAATTTGCACTTTGTCAAGGTCAGTCCATTGCAGTTAATGGATTTTCAAGATTATCACTGAGTTCTGACAGATAAAATACTGAGAAATACAACAGCTCAATGTCACTGTTTCTGGAAGCTGAACAGTAGAGACGTACATATCTACTTTCCTAACCTGTCTGTGGCACTCAGCCCCAAGCCCATTTGTTGCTACTGGAGATATAAACCTTTAAAAAAGGGCCACAGATATATCATTTCATATTTTAAAAAGGCTCATTAATTTCCTATAACAGCTGGGCAAACAGTGGGATATTGTATTTGTTGGAGACTTTGTGGTGCTTTAGTAGGTATTAACAGTAGCAGGGCTATCACTGCGTTCCAGACAACTCAAAACTTTCCAACTCAAATTACCAATCTCCTACTTGAAAAAGTATGATAGAAAGGCCCTCATAGTCGGAGCTCCAACTGGGAAACTCAGGCCAATTTCATGCACCCCTAGTTCATCTGAGTGGTGTTGAATGAATAAAACTGTCAAAATGAAGACTATTTACTTAGGCTATATTAGTAAATGACAAAGGCTATCAGAAACATATAACATTACTGGTACTTGGTAGGCTATTGTGTGTGATATTGTGACTAAATTAATATAAAATATTTTGTGACAGCATCTTACCTTATCCTCCTCCATTTCCTGCTATAAGAAGACGAGTTTCTCACGGTTGTTTGCATTGTTTGCATTTTGCGTTGTGAGTTCAGAATTCAGAATTTTCGACTTGGAAATTTTCGACCTCCAACATTTTTTCTCCACCTAACTGAAGGCTTTTCTACTGTGAAAACTTAGTCATGAAAGTTGATATCTCTCTATCACATGCAACTAACTGAATAATCTTCAATGTGATATTATCACATGTCACGCTCAATCATTTAAACCTGAGCATGTATGTTTTCCTAGAAACACTGAATACTTTGATGGGAGGGTTTTGGAAGCTGCCCTGTGATGAGTTGGTTTTCATCATAACCGTTTAAGCTTAGCAACCTGAGCCCATGCCTGGAAACCGCAGGTTGTGCAGGGGAATGTTGATGTATGTGGCGCTGGAGAAGACCTTGTGCTGAAGATGAATGCTGCTTCATTGTCCTCAACTAATTATTCCAGTGACAAGTGTGACATCGCCCTCTAAGCTTTGAACAGAGCTTTGAACAGTATTGAGTAGCTCAAGGTTGCCATCCGATGTGACTTTAAATTGACTTGAAACCCTGCTATGAAAAGCTGCTGCACGTATACAGCAGTGTGTGTTGTGAAATTACCTGTTGCTTAGGAACCGGTGTGACTTCATGCATGAGAGCAGGCTTTGCCAAGGACTCTGAACAGAAGAATTCTTCCACAATCTTGTGTTAAGTCAAATCTAAATCATTATATTTAATATACTGTATATACTAGATACTATTCACTCAAATTTAGAAGCAAACTGAACATCTTATCTTCTTCTCATCCTGCTGCAGTATCCCTTATTTTTATTGTTTTTGAAATGGCCTCTGTGTACTGTTATTCTCAAGCCAATATTAATCTCTTGTTTTGCTAATACAGACATGGTTGTGAATACTGATGCCATGGTGTTACTCATGATTCATATTTAATCCTGAGTATTTGAATAAACATATTGTTTTTATTGTTTCTCCTATTTGCACATTTCAAAACCATCCAAATGGAGGTGTGAAAACCTGTTTTTCAGGTTGCTGAGAATCTTAAGGATGGAGAGGCGTTGGAAGACGACGCCCACATGTTTAGCCCTGGATCACAGGTTGTCATTGTCAGTCTGCATGGCGATTAAACCTTCCCCCGCTGAATGAAAGACGTGGTTCACAGCCGTTTGAAATAGTGTGAGCATCATATTTGAAGCATTACACAAGTAATGAAGTCCTGGTAATTAACAAGATATAGCTACCAAAAGAACAAGTCCCATTCTGATGCCACTGTGACTGTGAACCTGAGTGCGATTTCGTTTTTCAGCAGCTTCTGTTTTAGCATCCGTATTTATTCTAATTAATTAAAGCCTGAGTTAATGATTCTACACTGACAGAAAATGTGTTAATATTCTCATGAAATTACGGATGGTCTTGCAATTTAGGTTGATTATCTTTTTTTTTTTATTCTTTTGGGTTTAGGGGGATTTTGCTTTTGTTTTGTATTAATTTATTCCCTTTTCTTTGAAAAGCGCTAACACAAAAATGCCACTTGTTTCACTAAAGGCTTTTTCATTTGTACTAAAAATTTTAAAAAAGCATATAAAAACAAACTTGAAGTTAAAACTGTACACTTTTGTTGGTTTTGAGGGAGATCTGATGGGAAAAGTGGAGTACACTCTGTTGTACAAATGCTGCTGTTATTATTGACCAAGCTACTATAGCAATGTGGCAAAAGTATGTGTTATGTAGATTGGAATAGTATTTCTTCAATGATTGGCCTTTGAAATAATGTGTTACAGAAGGAAATAGATGTAACTCAAGTGAAATGCCAATATTTTCCAGAAAAGGTCTTTGAAATGTTGGTATTTTACTCCCAATGAGCACATTAACTGTAATGTGTTGCATAGAAGGTCATAGTCATTTCCTCCCACTAAAATGAAAGAGGATCCTGCAAGTGATGGTAACATTTACAATTAAGGGTATCAGGTGGAACATCCCATGTGTTGCCAGAGTTTAAAAAGAAAAAAGAAAAAAAGAAACAGTGAGTAAAAAAATAACATTTTTTTCATGTGTGATATTATCTCAAAATAAAACAAAGAGCTAGAAAAATGCAGACACATTGGTTTGCTACAATATAAGAGTACTGTGTGTAGGCAGGTTTACAAGCAGCTGATCAATGTCTTATTATTGCACACAGTCAAAAAAAAAAAAAATCCATCCTTGATTAGTGAATACTAGTGAAGGACTGTAAAGCCATGGACACCGTCCCACCCTCTCTCCCTGATTTGCACTCCCACTGTGAGGAAAAGCGGCGGTCGAATGAAGACGGCAGATGCAGTCGCCATCAGTGGGGGCAGCATCAGAGGAACAGCAGCACTTCAAATGGAATGTGAGGTTTTCAAGGCATACAGTCATAAATTTTTCATCTGCAACCGGCTTTGAGGCAAGAGAGGGGGCAGGCCAGCCGGGCTGCAATTGAAGGCTTCTAACAACAAACCAGGGCTTTCAGAGACAAAAGGTAGACGGGGGAAGGGCACTTGAAATGAGAAACAACAAAAATCTTTTGTTTACAGTAGATGAACAAAGAGTTGTAAACAAAGCCAATGTTTAGCCGCCGTAGCTGAGACAGGCAGAAAGGCAAATATCACGACAGCAATCAAAAAGATAATGGCAGAGCAACAATTGTGAACACTGTATGCTTCAAATAATGGCGATCACAACAAACCTGAATAGATTCATAAACTGCAACATGTAATTTGTTGTGCAGTTTTTTTTTTTTTTTAGAGTATCTTTTCTATCAACGCCAAGAAAGGCTTCTTAAATATCAAGCTTTTTTCTAAAATGCATTACATTATTTATCAAGGAGATGTTATCCATGTATTTAATCCATATAAACATCAGTTGTTGTCATATAGACACCAGTTCATTGATTCTGTCCAAAATGGCAGTTTTATAATGGCACTCAGCTTATTAAATTTTTTTTTAATGAAAACACCTCTTACTGACAATTACAAAACAAATATAGAAGCAAGCATATTAACTACAGGCAATGTGTATTTTTAGCACAGTCTTTTATGCTAGCTGGCACCTTATTAGTATGCTGTAAATATTGAATGGACACTTTTCAAGACCTGAAGAGCTGTTCAAGGGTGGCACACCATCTCCTCTTCAATTCAGACATAAAAATATATTGTCCATCTTTAAAGGACTTAACTCCATCAAAACCATCCGAGGCCTTTGTGTCAGACATTACAGGCGACTCTTTATCTGTGAGGTGAATCAGAAATATGAACCTGCACTGTGTGCTAAAAGCATCCTGGCTATAAAACTCCGTCCCTCATCCCATAAGCAGACGGTGGAGCTCTGCAGAACGGCTGCAAATTTAATGACTGATTTTTCCAGCACTGCTGATTCCTCTGGGTGCAGAGTCTGTCTGGATGCTAATGCAGTCTGACATCTCCATCCCTGTTTAAACAACCCATGCTATCCTAAAAGGGCTACTGCAAAGGCAAATTAAAGGCAACTTAGAAAGGAAACACTACTGTTCTACTTTTTCAGTTGAGTTACATTTCAGCTTCTACTAATTTGATCCTGAAAATATTGCGTAGGCGGTTTGTGGAAGATGACAGCACTCTGCCGTTCACAACACAAAATGCAAGATTGATTTGAACTCATTCACTGTTGAATTGTGTTTTTACTTATGCAGGATTTAGATACTGCAGAGAATTTAACATGTCAAATACAATTCAGTCTAGTTTGATCCTCCATGCAATATTTATTCTCACACGTTTCACGTACATGTAGTCATCCTCTCAACTGAGCGCTGTGACACAAGCCTGGCGGAAATTTCTGAGAAACTCAGAACATCTTTACATGACATTAGGGGATTTGTATCAACAACTTCTAAATCATATAAGACAGTGACATGTGGATGACTGCAGTAGCCAAAATTATGTGCAGTATTCTGTTTGTTCCTACCTGGTTAATATTGCCGCTTAGATTGGAAGAGAAGTTGTGTGTATAAAAACTTCCACCTGACTGTGTCAGTAAATTGTCTCACCATATCTGTCTGTAGATATTGGATTTTATGAGATCAAAACAGACTGAATTAGGAATGATAACTTCCTCACTGTTGACCAGTGCATATGACGAATATATTTCATACTGCATGCTTCACAGAATTGATTGTCTTATAGGATAAGATTACCTGAAAAGTGTGAGGTGTTGCTCTGCCTCACAGTTGTGAGGAATTAAAAAATGTCTCATGTCTTTATTAATTTCTCCAGGATATTCTGGGTCAAAGTCCCTTAATCCCAGCCTGCAAGCCAATTCAAAGGATTGCAAGTTTGGTAAGTGATGGTGGAAATATGTGTGTATGTATGCTGCTGGATCTGGTGAGATCCAGCAGTGGCATCCAGATGAAGCTGTGCATTTGTTCATGAGATTAAGAGCAGCGTGGTGTCACAAGGGCAGTCAGGCCTCAAGCTGTATGACTGGAAGCAGGTGGCACGTTTCTTACGTCCTCGCTAAGAGGGATTAGGCCTCTGAAGGGAGAGGGATCATATTTGATTAGCCTGTTCAAAGGTTTGGGAGGATGGAGGGCTGTTCATGTGATTAGCCAGGCATTTTGAGCTGCTCCTGATTTCTGTGGAAGTGTGTTTTATAAGATGTTGCGAAAGACAACAACCGCTTGGCTTCAACTCTTGACTCCTCTGGAATGTAAATAAAACTGCTCAGACTCAGCTGTTTGTTTATGAAAAAAATAATGAATTTATACATACCGAGGCGTTGTCTACTATAAGCTGGAAATGTTTATTAAATCATTTGAGGTAGTGAGTACGTGGCATAATTGCTTACGTAAGGAACACATTTTTATATTTTAAAGTGATAGAATAAGCATCAGAAGTTTGTGTTTGTAAAAATTTTAAACAAAGTTTCTGTGCTGTTCATTCTGCCCTAGAACACAACATTTGCTCGAGGTTTCTTCCCATTAAAATGGAGTTTTTCCCTGCCACTGTTGGCAAGCGCTTGCTCATGGGGGAATGTTGAGTCTCTAATGTTGTAAAGAGTACAGTCTAGACCTGCTGTATATATATATATATATATATATATATATATATATATATATATGTAAAATGCCCTGAGATAACCTCTGTTATGATTTGGTGCTATATAAATGAAATTGACTTGACATTTCAGAAAACACCATAACAACAGTCTAATCTCAGTTGTGTTATTTTCAGTTCAGAGAGATAGTTCCACAGAAAAACTGCCTTATTAGAACAAAAAAATCCCTGAGTGTTATCTCCTCAGCATATTGCATATGTTTGCGTCTCTGAATTTACAGGCAAAGTGGAATAGATGAGTCCTGTGGGCGTTAGAGTCAGGAGGTGACCCGTTGTACTCACCAACCCACAGACAGCCCCTTCACTGAGCTCCAGGAGCTGCAGTCCTTCAGGGAGGGTGAGCAGCCAAAGAGTGCAACACCACCAAATAGGATAAAGTTATTGGGCTATGTTGTGTGGGCTCAGCTTCAGATTGTACATTACAATACAAAGCATTAAGAATATCAGAAAGTTAAATGTCTGGGTCAAGTTGTTGTGGCTCATTTCATGAATGATGTGATGACATTCCTACTGAACCTGTTTCTGATCAGTCTGTTAATTGAGTGTAGTACAGAAGAAACAGAGAGGAGTGACTCAGTATTCATGGTCAAAGATGCATAAACTGTTTTAAATGCAGGACATTCCTGCATGTTGTAATGCTGTGCACAGGACAAATATTCAAAATAGAGAAGATATAACTGAATCTATTACTAATATGAGATATCATGGTTAATTTACGCCATAGTTGGTGTGTAGGCACTCTGTTGTAAAAGCTGTTTGTAGAGCTAATGCACATTACATCTGCTCAGGTATGAATATAATCCCTCTAATGCTTCAACTGTTTCAACTTCAACTATTTTTTTGTTGACTCAACATGAAATGCAGAGTTCTGTCAAGGTTTAATGATGCAAATTTGTCCTGAGACTATTCACAGAATATTCTGAAAATGTGGGACGCTTCATAATTTCCCATCATTTCCTGAACCGATATGGCAAACCTTTCAAGTACTGACTGAACTCCAACATCCAAGAGAAGAAAAAATGTATTGATCTGCATGTGTCTCTGAAGTCACTCTGCCACTGAGGAAGAACATTAATTTGGGGGTGAAAAACGTGTGCATATGCTTCTGAGAAACTGTTGCGTTTGACTGGCCACTCTCTGAATGTTAATGCAACATATGTCCCTCTGTGATTTATAGAGAAAATTGGCAGCGAAATGTATATCTCTGTGAAATTGCCTTGATCTGCTCACTGGGCGGGGGAAAAAAAACTTCAATGTTGATGATAATTGTCGAGCATGGGTCTGCTCATTCATGGAGCATGGTTTCTGCCTGTTAAGTGACAGAATAATTACACACAAGGCTAAATGGCGCTCTCGATGATTGTGGGGAGTGATAGCAGTAGATGTGGAGGGAATGCTGATGGTCCAACCGGGGCAATATTTCTGAAGCCTCCTCCCTTTGTTCGAGTTCCTGCTTTATTTGCCTACGGCTGCCTCCTCCCCATTGCGGCGAAGCAAGCTCATTGGAGGACGGCAAAGTCACGGGTTGACGATCAGGTCCACAGCATAACTGTTGCTAAGGTGTTTTGAATGGTTAGTTGACTATTACAGGAGTTCATTTGCCATCCATCTTCACCTGCTTAATGCTAGGAGATGGCGTGGAATGTGTGAAAGTGTGAAATCTCAGGATTACTCAGTTTTTCATCAGTGGGCCAGACAGTCTACACTATCGTTTGCTGTCTGGGGTGCTGACGGCTTCAGGCAACATTTGTTATTGAGATTTGACCTGCAACGTGTTGGATTTCTCTATATTGAACGTCTTTTAAATCCTCTGCCAAGAGAAATTTGGCAAAGACTCATGCTGTCTACAGATAGGCCTCTTTTTAAATGGAGTTGGAAAAAAGCTCAGGTTCATTCTCAGTTCAGAGCTCATGTAGGGGGAAAGCTATTTCGATGCTGCAGACTGAACACATCATTGAACACAGGAGTCAGAGGAGCTTCTTTTAAACCCAGTTATCTCTGAAAGCATCCACTTAGATATGTATTCACTGCTTTAGTTTTAGTCTCTGAATTGCTGTATTTCTGGGAACCTTTTCTTTCATTTCTCTTTAACTTCTTTAGTTGTATGCCATTAATAAGACAAACTGGTGCTTGATGTCTAATGTTAGAATTCCCACTGCAGGTTTTTGTGTGTGATATGCATGTTTTCTCTCTGCTGTGGTGGTTGCTTAGTGTGGCTGACAGTCAGAGCATCATTTCCTGTCTTAACAACCCTGCAGCCTTTCTACCACTACAACTTGGAGCTAGTCCAAGTGAGCTCACCCATCCACACAAAGACACACTCAAAAGTCTCTTTTTGGAAAATGGTGCAGACAATGATGTATTTTCAGCACGTTACTGCACTGTACTGACGGTGACAATGGTTATGCATACTTTTCACCACCTTTCTATTCCTCCACCTGTCAGACACTTATGCTCTCCTTCAGTTAAACTAAAATACGCTCAGTCAAAAGCCGTCAGCACTTGTCTCCTACCGCCAGTCTGCTCTACTACCTTTCTCTTGATATCCTAGTTTAAATTTAGGTTCACCTCAGACCACACACCATCATTATGTCTGACAATAGAGAGGAGATGAGAGCCGCTGGCCCTGTCTCTGATTCTGGGGGAGTTCTTCATCCTAGCAGCATGAAGCAGCATGAGGATGGGCTGCCTGGGACTGTTGGTATTGAGCAGGGAGAAGCGCCCCGAGCACAATCCATCAAAAAGGAGCTGTTTGCACTGTGGGAATAGACATGAATAATCCATGCTTTCTTTACCCTTTCCTGTGTAACTATGCGTATCCCATTACATTTTCTGTTGCCTTTTCTTCAAATATCCAACCACTGTATTTGTATTAAACATTTTCCTACTTAACAATGATTTTATCTTAAAAGGGCCTTATCTAAAAAAGTCATAACTGGGAGATTTTATATATTTGGATGATTTGTTAAGCACATTGTCTCATATGTATGTCCCAAAAGTATCACCTTTCAATCATTTTGAGACTAAAATGATTTGCATAACAATTTGTATGGTAACCACCCCCCTCCTCTTTTTTTAAAACATCATCATCACAACATCAACATCAATTTCTCAATAATTCTAATCATATTTGCTTCTCTCATGTCAATCGTATTACATCAACCGTAAGTCAATAGTTCTACTGGGGGTCAAATCAAAAAATAATTTGTGGTTATTACAGTGAAAGTCAGTTAAAGTGAGCAATCAGGGTACAGGGTGGCAATCACATGAGTTGAATGCCCCTGAGGTCAATCTTTATGATGATTTTGTGGTGGCTGGACTCATTTTACTCCTTTATTTCTGGAATAATTTTCATAATTTACTGTTGACATATGAAACTTGAGTTGCATGCACAAAACATTTGAATTCATAATAGGTCATTACCACAAACACTACACAGAATATTTCTGGTGCACTTCATTTCATGATGGCTTCCAACCTGAACATAAAGACGATGCCGACTTGCTCTTATAATGTGGACGAACAGCATGGAAAACAAGCAACAGAAATCATCCTGTGGCATCTTTACTTGTTACATTGTTCCACAAAGGTTTGGCTCTCTCTCCTCTATGCACTGCTCCAAGCAGTGGTCATGAATATCTCAGTGATGCTTATTATATTTTTGCCAAATCAAGTTGTTCAAGTGTAGGCGAGAAAATACAGATGTTTGATTGTTCTTCATCTGCAGTTTTTGGAACCAAACTGCAGGGTAAAGGCAGAGAGATCAAGAACTAGTGAACTGGTTTCAGGTTAAATCAGCTTGGCTGGTTGAATATAGTGTGTAAAGAACACTATTCATGGATGAATTGGGCTTTGGGGGCTTTCTAGTTTGCAGTTTTTTATGATAGTCATAAACATTGATTTGTGCATTGTTATTAATGGAGGACCCTCTTGAGAGCTCTGAGCCATAATCACTGTTTGTGAAGTTCTGTGGTTCTTGTTTTATTTCTGTTTTTTTTTTTATTCCCAAAGGACAGATGCTAGCCTTACTAACCGTCACCACTATTTCTTGCCATTTGAAATATGCACCATGGTGCTGTGGAGATTTCATTCTACACTATTGGATTATAGTTTAATGGACTACTGCCCCACTGTGGCAGTAATATTGCTGTGCCCAAGTGCCACATTTCGCCTATTCCCTCCCTTTTATTGTGCTGGCTCAATACTCTGTTCCAGCTGAGGTCTCTTTCTGTGATCACGATAGTCAGCATCCTTCCTCAGCAGCCTCACTTTTCTGTCTCTTGGTTTCAGGTCGAGCACACTCTTCCCCATCCAACATGAGCTAGTTAATATATTTATTACCATCCCAGCGTTTCCCTCTATTTGGTTGATAAATGGATTAAATCCTCTGGTGATGATGAATATCCAGTGAGGGGTTTACGGGCCCTGGATTATAGCAATTATAATGTCGGCAAATCGTTTTTCTTTAATTAGATCTAGGAATATCTGATAAGATACCCAATCACACTTTTCCTTTTTCACAGCTCTGTGCCAACGAGATGAAAAAGATGCTAACTTAATCAAGCAAAGTGAGAATTTGATATTAACTGAATCTTTCCATTGATCATCTGCCCACCAGGTGGTATTGAATAGCATGAGTTTAAATGCCTGCATGTGATCCTGCATAACTCAGACTGGCCAGTAGAGATGTGCCATGTTTACAGATGGGATGGGATTGGATGCATTCGCTTTCCCTTCCTCTTTCCTCTCCTGCTCAATAAATCAGGCTTGCTTTTAGCCGCTCCTGCAGTTTACGGAAAGGCCCAGTGAAGGACGCTTGACAGCAGCTCCTCTCTCCATCATGGCCCATATTGTCCCTAACTAGCACTCAAACAGGTCAGTCAGAAAAAATATCCCCCTCCTTTTTATTCTGCCTCCATGAGCAGTATAATCAATATGCTCCAGCTGTATTGTGCAGCTGGTGGGTGAGGCCGGGTGCGTCTTACAGAGATGGCAAATGCACACCAGCATGGGCACATCCTGTGATGCACTAATGCACCTCAGGGCTCTGACATCAATTAAGAGAGACAATGGACAGCTGTCCTGTACATTGCAGGCTAAAAACACTGCTTAAAGCTTGAATATGTAGAACTGAACCACCATTACTGGTTAGGCTTTGGTTAGATCTCTGGACAAAGACTGAAGTGCTATTTTATCACCAAGATCCATTCTTGATAATGGATCATTTTTAATAATCTCTTTAATGACCATACTGACCTTCATACACAGTCATCTCAAAAAGGTAAGGAGATGTCTTGAGCAATACTGGTCCTCAGTTATTTTAGAATACTCTATTCTAGATGTTTTTTAGTTTATTAATCTTCTGTTTAATCACACATTTCTGATGATAATAGTAAAGCTGTTGCCAAGGTGCAAATGGTGCAACTCAATGTTTTATTTATTTTGTTTGCTCAAATGGATTTCAGCATGGTGTCAGAACCTTAATCTGTGGCAGGGATGGCGGTCGACACCCACATCATGTTTTCGTTTATGCCTTTTGTGAGGAGGGGGCGGGCGGTGGTGGCCATTATAAATTCTTATTATTCTGGAAATCTGCAAGCAATTCTCTTTTCCCACAGAGGCCATGTTTCCATCACTCAATGTAATGTAAATGCCATATTCAGGTTAGTGACAGCTGAACATTTTCTTTGAATTCTATTTTGTTGTATTAAAAATATTTTTGCATAGTGAAGTGAGTCTAAATAATAGTAATGTTAAATAATAATATGTGTAATAAGAATGCTTTTTAATGTGTCATTTGGTTTTAAAGGACGTCATGATGCTTTCCACCCATCGAGCAGCAGGATTGGCTGTAACCACAAAATGCTTTCACACCCTTCTGCTTCCACTCTCCACACTTCACTGCACAGGAGCTGACTTCAGGTATGCTTGTTGTGCTCTTTTTGGCTGTTTTTTTTAATTGGGTTTCCCCCCTGAAGTATTTCCAGAAAGACGGCAGGATGATGTATCCAAAGCCTCCAAATCAAATCAAAAGCCCTGTGTTTCTATTGATGGCTGCAACTGAGTGTGGATGAACAGGGCATGGCTGACGTCCCAGAGCCATGGCAGGGAGCTGGAGTCTGGAGAACCAGTATGTCTTCTCTCCTCTCTCAGAGAGCTCTGTTTGTCGCTCACTATCACCGTCTGTCACGCCACAGAGCACTGTGGCCACACACTCTCCTCTCATGCATCTTTCCAATCCTAGCCATCATGGCACAATGTTCCCTCACATACTCAGCACCTGAAAGGGGAAACATGTCATCCTTCTCTCCTCACATAGCGCTAAAAAGGCCCCACTCCCCCTGAGGGACTTCTACTCTTCCTCTGCCGATCAATCTACTGAACCATCGCCTTAATTCATCTACTGATCTATCCGTCTTCCTGTCTTTACGCCTTACCATTTGTCTCCAGTCTTTACCACTTGTCTGTCTGAGAATATCTCAATAGCTTTTGTTAGTAATCAATATGTTGTGTCCCTCCCTGTTTTGAATATTAATAATGAATATTAGTGGTTTTAATATTGATGCAAAAAGCTGGACATCCTGCACCCACTTTGTACTCATTACACACACAGTGAGTGGATTCCCTCCCACTGATGTAAATCTCACTTTGTAATGTATGCCGCCTGTTTGGATTTTTGCTTTCCCTTGCAGTTCTTTCACAACTGTTCCTTAGATTGCTTTTTCCTCTGCATTCAACCCCCACACGAGGAGTATTGATCGTTCCGGTGCACTAATTATCCTGCTTGGGCTTGGATGTCTTTGTGAAGTCAGTCTTTGATCGACATGTCTGCATGTCTTGTGTTACCGTTAAAAAAAAGGAAAGAAACTGTTTTGATTACAGAATTAAGAGCATGTGGGGTTTTGACTCCTGATCTCTGTAAAAACAAGTGTGACACCTTCTTAAATGACCAATCTGTCTATCGGCATGTCACTTCCTGCGCCATAAAATGAGCTCTTTACTTGGCTGATCAGCTCATACTGTATGTGTGGGTGTGTATGTATGAGTGCAGTATTTACATATGCATCCATGCATATGTGATGATTCTTTATGTATGTGTGTATGTACGTGTGTGTGTGTGTGTGCACGCGTATGTGGGCAAAAGTACAGGTCGGTACATCCTGCTCTGCCACCATCTGTGCTCAGGCAGGCAACAGTGCACTTTACACAATCACCCTCTCCATACAACCATTCCCACGTAGGTCTGTTTTTGTTTTTTTGCTTATTTAAAATTTGAAAATGTCTTCAGATCTACATTACAAAAATGCCTTTTATAGTAGATAAAGTCCCATGGAAACTGTGAATGATTAGATTTATTTGGTGCTGACGCTGACATGCATGTAATTAGTGTATTTGCACAAGAATTTGAAATGTATACTACAATTAATGTTGTCATTTTACCTCTGCTTGTCTCACCTCTTCTGAGCTTGCACTTAGCTTCTGTGTGCTCAACCTCAGGTGGATGCTTCTTAGTGGGAGACAACAGAATCACAGAAAACAATATCTTTGTAATAAAAATAAGACACATGAGATGTGCAACACCAGGCTGTGGCAGCCATTATAATTTAGCTGCATGCTGGTTATACAGATGGTCAACAGTTAGTCTGTTAACCTGTGATGTCTCTTTTCGTGAGGTGATACTTGTATTTTTCTTTGTTTTTCATTCATCGTGTCCTAAATTGATTTTGAAATTCATGGCTAAAGTTGGATCGAATTTAATATTCTTGGTATGGTAGATTTTTAATGTCATTGCTATCATTAATTCACAGCACATGTTGATGCATCAGGGGGACAATGCTCAAGTGTCCCCCAACTCACAGAGGACTCCCTGACTTTAGATTGAATTATACATTTGGCACCACATTACAATTCCAGATACGTCCTCACACTGAATGTATTTCCATGATTAGGATTTCAGTTCTGTCTGTAATTGCCAGGCATAATGGTGGTAAATTGGGAATCAATAAGAAGCTCTGGAGCCAGTGTCACTGGTGACCTTTGTGTGCGCTCACAGGAGCCTCAGCCAATGACATTTTAAGCCCAAAGGTCCCCATGGATAAGCACTCATCGGGCGGTGTGTAAATGACACTCTTGGCAATCTTTGTGTCTTTCTAAACAGCGCTCAGCCTGGCAGAACAAATAGATGCACCGGAGTGGTCTGTAATGTTTGTCCATTATGTGCTGCACCTATACATAGCAGCATAGAGCCTGAAAATACCTAAGAGGGTTAGAGACAGGTTACAGAAAGATGCAGACATGAATAATTCAGTTGTTCTGTAAAGTATGCAGATCGGTTTATAAGCCTTAATGAGCTGAAACATCTGTCTGCCTGGGGCATATTGTGACCCTTCTAGCTCCTCCACAGCCCAGTCCTTTGCAGTCCCTTTGCCCAAACCCTCTCTTTGGCACTGCCCGCTTTCCTCACCTGCAGGCACCCTCCTTCTCTGTGTTCTTTCCCAAGGACTAAGACTTATTTGTGCCTGGTGCATGAGGATGCACGCCCTAGCGTCAGCACCATCTGCCAGCTCCCCTCAGGACACCAGCCAGGTGCTGGGCACGCTCTCACCCCAGCTATGCCACAACAGCACTGCCTGCTGGGATCAGCCTCACTGTGCCAACTGTTGATCGTCAGACCCTCTCATTCACGCTCAGAGACTCTTATTAACAAGCTGTGCTTCATACAGACTCACAGTAGACCAAAGATGGATCCATAATATGTTTTAATTTTTGATGAATCCAAATAATTTCCTGAAGCCTCAGCAAGTCTTTGTTGTGTGTTGCCGTGCTCCTCCCTTGTGTTTGCTCCCAGGATGTTTCCCCTGAGACGCAGCCTGTGTGAAGGCACAGCTTTCTCTTTCGTCAGTGAGTCAGTACTGTCATGTTTTCCGGAGCTGCTGCTCTCATGCTTGAGTCTAACTCACTGGTAACATGGGAACCAAAGTCAAACATGCAAAGACAGAAAGTAGAACTAAACGGTTCCTAAAGCAGGAACGTTTTCATAGTTTTCAATGTGCCCTGAAACCTTCCAGTTGTTTGTGGTTACAGTGTTGTCTGTGTTATAGTGATGTGTACACACGGCTCCTCCACCAGGTGCTCTGTAGGAAGCTGATGTCAGAAACTGGGCAGAATGAAATGAAGATGGAGAAGAGAAGGGTGAGTGAGGAGCATAACTGCTTATAATGCTTTTACAGCTTTATTTCTTTGTCTAGGTGGAACACAATGTGTCATTTAACCAAGATTGAAATGTATTGCCATGACAACAGACTTTTTTTTTTTATTTCTTGTTGGACTGTTTTCCTTCAGTTCTAAATATACTATACATACACTAGATGTGTGGATTGTGGATTTTGTCCACAGCCACTTCAACACACTAGCTGTCAACATATGACTGTGTTTCATTAATTCAGTGCTGAGATCTATCACCATTAGTCAAAACACTGTGATATCTTTTTGACCTCATCATTATTTTGTTCCTTCCAAACTATCCATATGTGAGTGATGTATTGATGAACATCATAGTCAGTTGCAACTCCTGAGCTAATCACTTTAAAGCAAACAGTCTCCACTATAAAAGCAATGTTTGTTCATTTCAGTGATTTACTATTTTCATGCAATTTAAATCAGTCAAATGAACAGTAGTAGATCACATACTGCTAACATCCATAATAAAGAATATTTTCTTACTCAGATTCAGCCGTAATAAAACTGTTATGCATATCTACTATGTTATTAACTCATTTTTTTCCCTTCAACCTGTAGCCACAGGCCTCACTTCTTAGCTCACTTACTAAAAAAATATGTGTGGCACTTGCCTGGAGAGGGTATTAAACATACTTTATTGCTCTTTAATAATTGCTTTTCAACATTATTATCTTAATGCTGCCTCTTTTATGGGTTCTGAGAAAATGCCATTCACTGGCTCCCAGGAGTAGAGTGGCAATCTTGAATGTGATATGTCTCACCACCTATGTGCCTAGTCTGCCTCGCCCCTGCTGTTTGGTTCCTTTATAAGCCCTGATTCATTGGCAAGCTGTAGCCGTATGATATTAATAGATCTCTGTACAGCCAGGACGGCTTTCTCGTGTGTCATGCAGTTCATGTTTGTAACTATTTGTTCCCGGACAATGATTTTCAAAAAGGTATTCCCCAGACTGTCACTTCAACATTATATGAGAAACAACTATGGAACTGCACAGAATTCATCACTATTTGTCACTATAGTTCCTTTGTTGTGTGTTTTTTTGTTGTTGAATGTTTAAAATGAAGATTTCTTGGTTTTAAAATCCAAACTTGGCCTTGTGCTCAAGGTCACAATGTATAGCTGCTTAGAGGGGAACTTCATACATAATGTATACAATATAGCATTCATTGCTAATTAGCTCTAACAGGAAAGGATGCCCCCTGATTTCCCCTTGATTTTATTCTCATTTGCATAAATATAATGGCACACAAGAGAGTGTAAAGCCCAACGTCGGTCCTCCCCTAGGGGAAGAGAGGTGTTACTGGGATCTGGGTGCACAAGTGATAATTGTCAGAGAGCTGTTATTCTGACGCCCAGACCATAAACTACTGTAGATGGTGTGAAGTGAACAAAGAGACTGTGGCTTACAAACAAATGCACCCTGAACTTGGCATTGACTATAATGGAAAGATAAAGCTCTCAATACGCTGAACTGGATTTTTATGTGCAAATAAGTCTAGAAACCCAGTATAATTTACTCAGTTTTTTTTGTGTGACAGATGAACATTTTCTGTTGGATTTAATGATAAGACAATGAATAATGCTTTTTTTAGACAAATGTAATAATTACATATGAGAACTTATTGAGATCAAACACCAGTGATTTATCTATCTTTCCATATAAATGTAAAAGGTTTTGATAGAAGACAACGTTACCTAAAACTGAGAGTCATAAAAAGAGGATTGAATAATGGTGGTGATTTGGGGATGGGGGTGGCGGTTTTAGGGAACAGTGGTACATTATTCACAGGGGTGGGGGCCTAAAGTGCCAAATTAATTTGTTTTTTCTTTCCAGTTGGACAGCAGAATAAATGGGGGCTGTCAGTCGTGCAGTAAAGTGCCGTGCATTCATTTAGACAAGTGTTATTGCTGCACTGGAGCAATACGGTTTTTAGCGAAGCGGGCCAGCCTGGTGGGTGGAAGCTGAGTAATTATCTCTGGTTCCTATGATGGCAATGATTGCTAAAACAGCCAAGTGGTCCCAGAGCACAGCAGGTGTGACTGTCAGGCTGCAGGTTTGTGGGCTTGTTGTGAGTGCACACGAGCAGTTGGGGTGGCTGTGACTGAACAGACCAGTGCTTAGGTCTGTGATGACAATACCAAACTGGTAGTTATTTGTGCAAATCAAAATAATTGGATAAAAGAAAATAGATTGAGTTTGATTTATTGCATGGTGGTTAATAAACCATGAAAACCAAAAGTCTCCCGAGGGATCAAACACCATATATCACACCATGGTCCAATCTGAACACTTTCAGTCTCGTATCTACCTTGCATTAAATGTTCAAATGAAAGCATTAACATGTTTTTCAGCTTACCATGTTTCACATCTCTGTATAATGATCTTGAAAATATTTTTGAACAGATTGGTGCTGACAGATAATGGCGTGGTACTGATTAAAGCAGACCAAGCAGATGTTTCCATTTTTTTTTCTCCTTTAAAATTTCACAATCGCTTCTAAGCAACTCTGACAACGTGCAAATGCAGAAACAGAGACATCTGCTGTGTTTCAAAGGACCAGTAGAACAGAAAATGAATACTAATGTTGCCAGGCCATGTTTATCTGTCTGACATTAAAAAAAAGCTAAATGCTCTGCTTTCTCTGTGATACAGAGGAAACTTTGAAACATGCAGGACTTTCTGTAGTGTGAGTCAGATAGCGGATATGACAGATGTTTGCCAAGAGATATGGTTTCTATTCATGCTCACACACAGCTCACATTGACAGAGATATTGCTACTGGTTTATTTTCTCGTTCTGAATTCCTGTGTCAATTTCTGTTTGTGCTGCAACTAGTATGGACAGACAGAAGCAGATAATAACTTTTACAGAAAAGTAATTTTAACAAGCAAACATAACTGACATGCACATAAAACAAACTAATACACACAGAATGTGCAGTATACACAAAATGCACAAAATAGGGATTTTTGTCCTCTCCAGTTCATAAGTCTCTGCAGTGCAAATACTCACCAGTGCAAAGAAAATCCAAACAAGAGAACACTTTTTTTTTTTTTTAATCTACAATGTCGCCTCTAGTCTGCCAGACAGAAAGTCAGAAGAAGATCTGTTCCTCTTTATACTGTTGTGTGGTGAGGACATTGTTTGAGATGATCAACACTTACTCAGCTGACTAATGAGGTGGATTCAGTAGGGGCAAAGGGTGGGTTGAACGTCTTTGTTAGACAGGCCTGCAGCCGCCTTCTTTGCAGCCTGCTCCCAGGGGAGGCCTCACAGACTGCCTAATTGAATCAAGTACACATGGTGCCTCCCCCTTCACAGCTCGGCCCCTCCCTGAATGAGAAGAGTGAGGAGGAGTGCTCTGGCTTTGATGCTTTTGTTCTCCTCAGCACCATGGACAGCGCCAGGGGGGTTCGCTGCAACTAGTTGCCTGCTGCTGGATGGAGAGGCACATCATCACCGCAGCACTCACGGTTGCTAACTCTGCAGCTGTTGTCACAAGAGTCCTGTGATGAGGGAGAAGATTGGTGTGTTAGACTCTACAACACCATAAATTACTAGTCTAGTTTTGGATAGCAGGAGCAAGCCCAGACCTAGAGATCGAAAGGTCCAATAGCCAATTTAATCTGTATTTGATAGAACACAAAGTAACATCCCCATAGTATTATTCATGTGTCAGTGGGCAGGTGGCCTAGACCAGCAGAACAAACAAATATTAAGAGGACAGAGACAGGGCTGTGTGACTACGCATAGCTTAGTGCCTTGTATTCTTTTTTTCTTCCTCAAACACACCCAGACATGGACTACATATCCTCTGTGCTCATGGAAGTTCAGCACCCTCATCTCAGAGAGACAGATTGGAGTTGTGCTTCAAGGAAAAGTCTCCTTATTAGATGGCCTCCAGATGCCAGGTTAATGAAAGATCCATTTGTGAGCCAACATTCAAATTACAGGATACAGAGCAGAGTCAGGATAGAGTCTGTCTCTGAGACGCATGCAGCCTCGTCCTGCTGGCTGAGCTGATTTCTATGAATGTCAGATAGTATGTGTATTTATATAAACATGCTTCTTGTGCTCCAGTTGAACTTTTAAACTTTTGATGTGGTTCTCACATTTTAAAGGGCATCTAAAATAGGGCACAATAGTAGTATTGTAGTTTGTTGGCTGGAATTCAGAAATAAATCTGTGTTATTTTTGTGTCATATTTCAGGCCCTCTACTTAACAGCTAAATACGTGGTAAGAGTATTAAAACTGCTCTAAGAGTGTACATTCTTTCACAGTACTGCTCCTTGTGCAATAGGTAGAGCTATGCACAATTATTATTGATGTAAAGTTGTTTTTGAGCTGTTACTAATATATAAATATTTGGTATGTGTTCCTCGACTTGATAGAACATTTGTATCACTCTAAATTTTGACAGTCCTGTAACAAATCTAAAGCGCATCTTTAATTAAAATATCACAATTTGTAAAATTGAATTGGATATTAATAAGGCTCATAAGTATTTTTTACTGGACTCTTTTTTCAGCCAGTTACTCAATCATTAAGTCATGCCCGGAAAGCACTATTGCAATGAACTTGGGTCAGATATGTCTAATAGGCTAAAATGTAATTGTGGAGAACAGCTGGATTAGTCCAGGCGGTGTATATCCGTTCCTAATGATATTAGATAGGAGTCTGGAGAATACCTTCCAGTACACAGCTCTCATTTTGATGGGCCACAAAGACTGAAGTGAGATCATTTGGATCTCACAGGATGCAGGCTCTGTTTACTAGGCTGCCATGTTAAGTCAAGCACTTACAAGCCTATCAAAGTTACATGACCACCTCTTTTCCTCTTTGCTGTAAACGAATATGGTATTGCAATTTCTTAATCGTGATTTTATTTAAAATGCCGATAGCACTAATGCAAGGCATAATGCATTGACAATGTGGTGGTATTGGGCATCCAGAATCTCTATTGACTGCAGTGAGCACCATGCAATAACCCAGTGGCCGTCTCATCTCTCCTGCTTGAGGCAGATCAGGAGGAGGGGTCCATTACTCATATTATCCCTCCCAGGCAAGAGCACCTCGCCCAGCCGTGCTGCTGCTCGAGTATCAACACTGTGTTGTCTAAATTTTATCTGATGAACATAAAAGGTACAGCTGCTCTGCTTATTACGTACAACACTATGATGAAGTTAACCAGTTTTTAAAATAACTGAATTAAAATATGGTTGATGTAATTCTTATACAAGCTTTTTATTCTTACCAGAAATATAATAGTAGAGTTATGTGTTTTAAACTACATATTGATTGTAAATCTACATGGTATTTCAAAAGTCTTTTGGCTGAAACTGATCAATATGTGCTCTGAGTACAAATTCCAAATTCATCAGGCCTCCTCATTTAGTATTGATTTTGTGCAATGGCTGCTCTGAAAAGAATCTGATTACTTTTTCCCCCCATCAGTCTGAACAAACACAACCTTGATAGCAGCAGTCAGGTAAATCTGCTGTGCATTTATACTCCCACTTTGCCTTTTGTCAGGCATGACTGAAAGGTTTAGATGTGAATAGAAAAGGAGAGGAGGAAAGAGGGGAATAGGATAAGGAGTATTGCTGTAGTTTTTCCCCCATTGTAGTATTTTTTTGCACATAATGTCAGTCAGAATTCAGTAAGTAGCAGGATTGTCATGCATTTGATTGTCAAACTAGTCTCAGAGTGTCACCCCCACTGCAATTATTTCAATATTAACAGTAAGTATGTGTGAAATCCTTTATGTATTTTTTATTGGCAGGGCTGTGGTACTCCCTACAGGCTGGACCCCGGGTTCAGATGCAGCATAATGTATGCAGTCCTACTCCAGCAGAGCTGCGGTGTACAGTAATTTCCGAGCCCCCTGCCGCCGGGCACTGTTGTGATTTGAGAGTATTGCAGACAGAGCGACTGGAAGAATGGAACTGGTCCTGAATAGTAATAGCTATACAGATACTTTCCCACACATTGCAGCTGTGCAGTTGAAACACAGCAGTGTAAGCATCCCATTACAGAGGCAGTCTCCCAGCACTTCTTACACACAGAGGTTAGCGTTGGTCAATCAGCTGACAGGAGGTGGGATGGGGACACAGTGACATCTAGTGGCTTTGTATTATCAGTGTGAGGTGTGATGATCATCTGGTTTTTGTTTTGATTAATTTTGACGGTTGTAAACACATTTTTCAGTGAGTTAACTTTTTAGAGAAAAATTGAGATTGTAAGCTTGTAAAAAGCAATGTCATGAAAATAAAAAAAACTCTGGATGGAAATTTGTTATTTTAACTCCTTTAACTGCGACCTATAAAAGCTTTTTATATATTCTTCTCATGTTTTTGACTCCAGCCTTGAGTGTCTGGCTTCTCTCTTGTCTCATAAACATTTTTCTACCACACTG
This sequence comes from Thunnus maccoyii, assembly GCF_910596095.1. Lineage (NCBI taxonomy): Eukaryota > Metazoa > Chordata > Actinopteri > Scombriformes > Scombridae > Thunnus > Thunnus maccoyii. The sequence continues at coordinate 16,192,129 of NC_056537.1, read as the reverse complement.
TTGTGATTTTCCTTCTCTGTGTTGTGTCTGTGCTGGCATGCAGACACAGGGATTTTTTTTTTCTCCATTATTTCATTTGCCCCACAAATTGAAGACATACAGTAGATAATGTAATCAACAAGGTCAACATGAATTGGGTACTGTACAGCATACATAAGTCTTGAACTGATATGATATAAGCTGGCCTTGATAGACAAAAGCATAAAGGCAGGCTGTGGAGCAAACCAGGCATATGCTGGCAGCGGATCACGAATGTGGGCGGTTCAGTCTGACTCTTAATACAAGAGCTGAGAGCTTTAGAGACCTTGAACACTGAGGGTCATCATAAGCCAAGGTTCTGACTGCTTTTATATGGAAGAGCCCCAAGCTTGTGTTTATTATTACCACTTGGACCAAAACCCACCATACTGAAAACACTTTGAAAGCATTTTTTTCTAATGTACAATGTGACAACAATATATTAGAAAAAGATAGCCATTTGTGTAAATTCACAGTTAAATTTATCTCACAGGCATCCTCTGGGAATTGTACTGACAACACCTTGCACTCTATTTAGCACTCTATGACTCTTTTAACAGACAGCAGAGTCATTAAGACAGCTCTTACCAGGCTTATTTGCTGCTAATTCCTCAGTTGTTTACCTCACTCTCCTGTTGTTCCCTGATAAGAGCGAAGTGGGGATGCAAGGAGCTCTTTAGCTCCTGTCTGGTATGCAGGTTGGGCTGGGCTGCTCTGTTTGAAGTGCCTTGCAGAGGCCTGTATCTACACTCCGCAGCTGTTGCAAACCGTGTAGAACAGATTTAAAGCTGTTCTGCTATTCCCACCTCAACGTCAGCTAAATGTGTAACCCCGCAATCACCTCTGAATACAGATGTGCTGCTTCACAATGAAGCTGTTCCAGCAGTGTCAGCTATTGTCTAGCTTGTCTTGTATCAGCTCTGCTTCGGATAATGGCCTATCATCTGTCCATCTATGCAGGGCTGTCCATCATGAACCCTTACTGAATAGCCCAGCCTGGTCATTAAAGACCAGAGCATTGTCCTGCACAAAAAAGGGTTGAAGGGTTAACTTCTTCATTCCGTGTTCCTTATCTGATTTTAGAAATGTAAATGATGTACCCAGAGTGCACAATATCCCTCCAGCCCCCCGTGCCTTTACTCCCCTCGGTCGATATGAAGCTAATGTAAGTCTTTAACCCTCTGATGGACCCCTAGCTGATGCTATTAATTCCTCTCTGCACAAGACAAATGGTCTTTTCCAAGGTTGCATAGAAGCTATGTCTGATGAATGCATACCAAACAGCAATCTAAACCGCCATCTTCTCCTCAGTAATACACACAATGAAATGGGAACAATTTATGTGGTCATCATTTGGGTCCAGTGACCCTTTCTTCTATGTCAGTTTGCTCTACTGACCTGTTCTCTCATACTGGGCGAATCAAGATGCAGGTCAATGGCTTTCAGACACCAAGTGTTCTCAAGACATCCATCTCCTGAAAGGGGCTGTGGTGGAAGCTGGTGTTTCTCTCTAAGCTTTGTAATCACATCATTTGACTGGCTGACCTCAGACCCGTGTTTTCTGGAAGGGGTGTGAGGCTGGGTGTTGACATCATTGCATCACTTGTCTGCCCTCTGATGTAAATTCAATCCCGGTGACAGTCTGCCAAAATAGGAATGATGTATCACACAACAGGCACGCCTACAAGGCCCTCATCAATCTTCATGCCCTTTTCACAGCCTAGACACGCGATGTGGTGTGCTTTTAATTTTAAACAAAGATGTTTAATTCATCTGGATTTGTGTGTTTTTACCAGCCAATCATTGTTGTGGCTACCCAATGCCCAGAGCCACAGTTTTCAACTAGATGTCCCACTTTGCCATGCATTCATTTTTGCAAAAATGATTGAAAAGTTTGTTGTTGGAGTTTATTCCATATACCGTTACACTATTCGAGTTAATCTCCATACCTTTCACTCTTAGGGGTCCCTTTTGGATACAAACAGTATTAACATTTTTATGTTTCTCTGAACTTTTTGACAGCAAGCTGGCTTCTGTAAATGTCAACTGGTGTGTTAGTCATTAAGCTTTGGTTGTATAGCATTTTAGAAAGGTCATGTTGAGCCAGCAGGGAAAAAGCAGTCACTGATACTTGCTGTGCTGTGGCTGATGTGGCCTGGAAATCAGCTTGCTGCTGGCGAGTCTTCAGGGCTGTTTTAGATTGCTTCATTGTCCCCCGAGGCTTGGTGATACTTCCCATGCATGTTTGACCAGAAAATCCACAGGAAACACACAAGATTTGCAGTACAGTAAGCATTAGAAATTCAATTGTCTCCATAAGTTATAGACTTGGTTTGCAGTTTTTGTTTTTCCTCCTGGCTGACAGGAATTGAATTACTCTGATGATACAGTTTAAACTGTTTGCCCAAATATATTAAAAATATAAATATATAAATAAATAAAAATATATTAAAATAATCTATAAGACCTCTAAGAAGCCTTTAATAGTCTCCTTACAACATTATGTTTAGTTCTTTCAGAGGCCCAGGAAGATGTAATATGCTGCAATTATGGTTTTGGTTGGAAAGTTGTATGTGAGGGACCCCTGCATATTTCACACTGCAATCAGTTTGATCAGTTTTTGACAGACTCATCTGAAATTAAACATGATAATAGGTGCTAAACAAAGGATGTAACAGGCTCTACTTATCATCTCTATTACTATAAGTCTCTTGAAATCTTTTAGAAGTCCATTGAATTAACATATAAGTATAGGATGAGCTCTGTGTTGAATCTTGCCAATGGTTAATAAAAAAGAAAAATGTAATAAGAAAATTTCTGAGTGCTTATCCTATACTTGTACATGATATTAGGTGCTACCTGAGCTCCTGTTTACTTGTGGTTACAAATAAGGGGACCCTTAATTATTTAAAGTCAGTGTATAAGGAAAGTAAATGTCACCAGTTACTGTCATGAAAATAGGATCCAGCCAAGAGTCCAAGAGTTAAGAAAATTAATAATACTCAGTAGTAATACTGCTATCAACAATTTAATGCATTCAGTGTGTGTGGGTGATGATTATAGTTTTGAGGTCCTAACCATATTTTTGCTTTATTTTCATCACCCTGCTGTCATTACCGAGCTGTGTGGTTTAGATGCACTCGTTGACTCGTCGCCCACACTATTCATTAGGCTCAGGGTCGACCCTGCTTTTACGTGAGTGCCTTGTTTGTTTATGGAGCACTGTGGTCTCACGGCAGCATAACCGGAATTGACAGTCGTTGATTTACTGATAATCCTTGGCTTTGCTCTCACTGCGGACCTCATAGGGAGTGGCATTGGCTGTCAGCCTCACACGTCCTTGAGTCAAAGCTGCATGTTGCCCTTGACACACACCTCTCTCTCTCTCTCTCTCTCCCCCCCTCTCTCTCTCTCTCACTCCCTGAGTCCCTGCCGCCCTCTGCCATATTTTAAAAACCTTTATACCAGTCCTATAACGGTCCTATAACGGCTCACTGCAGAATTGATTTCATTTTGCTGACAGGGCACAGATATGATTACATACAGAGCAAAATGTCATTTTCTCAGGGGAGCCCAGTAATTACATTTTTTGGGGCCACATGACACAATTTAGTCACAGCTGGTTGAAACAACAATTTGTTGGAATTCAATTTTGCATAATTTAATGTTATTGCATGCAGATACTAAATGCAGATTCATTGATACAAATCTCTCTGACTTTGAATTTTAATGGAGATTTAATCTCTAATCTAATCTATTTCAGCACTAATGAAGGCTTTTACTGGTTGGTGTGTAAACTGTGGAAATTTTAATAATTTACTATATTAATAATAAATCATAATAATTATGAAATATATACATATAGTTGTTGTCTCATATGACATGTCCAGTGTCTATACTGGATATGGATGTTAGTGAGCAAGCTTTTGTAAAAATATTCACCATCTGTCTTAATTGTAGTACTATAAACTGAGAAATGCCTTCTTGTTGTGCACAAGTAGAACTATGTAACTATTGTTTCTCTCTTCTAATCCTTTTATTCCTTGATTAAAGATCTCCACTGCAGCAGCACAGACATAAAAGAGGAACTGAACAGCCTACACTGCTCTGCTGAATTCCTGTGGTGACGGAGAGTGCAGCTGTGTAAACCATTACATCCATTTTTTTCTTTTTTTGTGCATCAGTGGCTGTAAGTTCTCCAACACCCCTTTTACCTCCGTGTCCATTAGCACAATACAAGTATTTCTGCTCGCCTTGTCTTGTGTAGATAGCAGCATGGGAGAGTTGTGGAGGAGGGTGCTATTATAGGAAAGAAGGACAGGCACGATGCTGAGGTCAAATGTGGGAAAAGAGGAAAAAGTGTGAAGTGTGGGTCAGATGGAGTATTGAAGCCAAAAAAATAAAAGGTGGTGGACGGGAAAGGTAGAGTATGTGGAAGGAGGGAGGTAGAGAAAGCTCCTGGGAGCTGCCTTGTTCTGGCAGGCTAATTGAAGCTCTGTGTGGCAGCGACTCAGAGCTGTCACTCCAATGAAGAGCCCATTTGCTGCATTTTTCAGGCTGTGTGCTGAATTCTGATGATGTTACCGAAAGCCCCAGCCACAGACCGACACTGTCTCACTGAGATCCCCCCCCCGCCTCTCCTGTGTGGGGACACACAGCACACATGCCATTCCCCTCCCCAGCTCTCCACAGATTATAAGTAGCAGGGTCACAAGCATTCAGAACACGAGCAGTGACTGCAAAGCAAAATGTGAATATGAATTATTTTGCTCTGAGGATTTTGTAAATTTGTCGGGCAATCTCATACATGATAATGTGATATTAGACTCTGCGGGAAGTGTTTTTACTTGTACAGGTTTTCCCTTGTTGGATTAGTGGAGATTATATGTCTTCTAGCAGAGCACATAGCTGCAAGCATCCAGTGAATTATTTATCATGAATTAAAGCAGTCAGTTATGACAATATTTATCTAAAAACTGAACAGAGCATGATATGTTAAGCTTTAGCAGAGATAGTCATGTGCATTCTAGTAGTAGAAGAATTGTTTTTCTTGAGCATGAAATTGAATTTAATTCCCTGCCAATTTTGGTTTAGGCTACTACAGATACTGGAAGTGTCCAATTTTGAGATGTACATGTTTGAGAAATTATTTGCCAAAGAATAATTGGATTGTATTTTTCTATTTCAGTTGTTGTTTTTTTCTCCCAGCTGTTTTGCGAAGGTGCTAAGGTTTACCGTTATGTATTCAACTGCCTATAAATATTATTATATACAGTATATACTGTGCATTATATTGTCACCACAAGAAGTAGATCAAGTATATATATATGGGGATTGTAAAATAAGTGTTTACGGTAGAGCCCAGTGTGATACATCACTGATGACTCTCCCTTCCTGCCCCCACTTACCTATCATGTAGTCTCAATCAGATCTTGTGCCATTGACGATTGTCGATCCCAGCCTTCACCACTAATGAGCTAACCAAGCAGGAGTGTTATTGATCCACAGCTATTGAGGGTTTCACAGACATTTGCATATACCTGTATATGTACATATACAAACGTAAGGCAATCAATTTACTTTACATATATAAAGTGTGAGTTTTAACGGTAAAATAGACCCATTCACACCAATAAAAACCATGCAAAAAGAACACACATACAGTTACAGTAACTAATTGTCAGCCTTTTGCATTTGTTTTTATTGTTTCTAGAAAATCTTAGATTCTAGAAAAATCCTCCCCCAATTTATTTTGTGTTTTAAATTTAGCTCCTCTAGCTGAATTATAATATTTCCTTTGCAGAGTAATAGTGATTTGACATTTGACTCTCACTGAGTTGAGTGAAGCTGGGAATAAAATCTAAATGGAAGCCACAGGTGCTGCACAGCACATCACTCAGAAATCATTAGTCAGTCCCCATCTATCTGCTTATCCAGGCTAAGACAGAATTCATCTGGGGGCTGGTATTCACTGAGCAGGAACCTCCCTTTGATTGCATTGATTGTTACGTGCTGCCTCCAGTCGTAAATATAAGGTTTGATTCTTTTTTTTTTCATAACACAGATACACAAAAGAGGGATTTGAAAATGATAAGTATTGTATATTATTATTTTGCTTTGAGCTCTCTTGAGAATTTGAAACACAACACTGCAGTATTTTGTACATAACAGGAAGCCTGCTCATTGGCCTGAAAAGTTGCTAAGGCTTGTGTTGTGGTTACAGGTTGATTGTTCCTAACTTGATGACAGAGCTCACATTTTCACATCCACCACCATCCACCATGTGTTCATTCTTCTGATAAGGACTCTGACACCTTCTGTGGGATGAAGGCCTCAAAAAAGACAAAATCCCTCTGCAACCCTGCAGCTATAAAGGTGGGCTCTCTGATAGTGTGGATGTATTTGTGTTGGAGTGGGAGTCTGTGGGAAGATAATAGATTCAGTAATGACTCTATTTCTTTGAATTTGTGCTACCTGGCAACTACGCTCATTGACAGTATACATTGTGTATGCAAGGCTCATACTTAAAGTACTTTAGGGCTGTTGACTAAGAGCTCGCTTGTTACAGAGTGGGAACTGTATGCATAGTGATGTAACAGCATTTATATTCAAGAGATGAAGAGGTATTACAGGCACACACAAGCACAGTCGGTATTGAGAGGTCAGAGCTACAATGTTTTTGGATAAAAGCATTCATTTTTTGTGGAAATGTGGCTTGAGTTTTGCTGTTACAACTGCAGAGATCATTTAGTCCTCCCTAACTCTGATGGTAGATGGTCCCTTGTAGCTATGCTCCTTGTCTTTGTTTTCTGTTGTGTATTATGAGCTGTTGTGTTTTCTGGGACAATCTGTAACTCGGTGTGGAGACCAATTTCATCACTGAAATCTATTTTCCTCTACAGTTTAATAAGGGTGGATACAACCTGCCATCCCATGATGCTCTGGCGCAGATCCTGCCAGATTATCAATACCACCTCAATGGAGCGAACACTGAGCTCCATAGAGCAGCCCAACAAGAACAGGAAAGACCAGCTGAGAGAGCAGAGACTACACAGGTCAACAAACGCAACATAAACCACACGTACCAAGTACATCATCCACACAAACGGTAAGAAAGACAGCTACACTTAAGGAACATGGCTTTATTGTCATTGAATATACAAAGATTTTTATGGATCAATTTCACTTATGTGTCATTTTTTTAAAAAATGCTTTAGACCCCCTTTGCATGACTTTGAGGATGATCCCCACATGGCAGAGATCAGTGACCTACAAACAAAGGTGATTGCACATAATCAATACATAAACTCTTGAATCAATCTGCAGCAATTCCCTCTGTCATGTTCAGTTAGTGAACGGTGACACAGGAACGCTAGTGAGAAGGGACATCACACTGAAGCAGACACTTACAGTTGGGAGACAAAATGGCGGCTAGTAGAATAGATTAACATTTCTCAGACTGATTGTGTTGTGAGCTGATGAGGCTGCAACTTGTTAAGGTCTGTGGGTGTTATTTATGCATATCTTGACATGTTCTCCTGTTTCTATGAGCCTTTCTTGATCATTTAATTTACTACTTATTTAAATTGATTGCTGAGATCTGTGGATCTGCCGATATTATATACACACACACACACATATATATATATATATATATATATATATATATATGTATATGTATATATGTATGTATATATATACATATACATACATACATACATACATACATACATACATACATACATACATACATACATACATACATACATACATACATATATATATATATATATATATATATATATATGTGTGTGTGTGTGTGTGTGTGTGTGTGTGTGTGTGTGTGTGTGTGTGTGTGTGTATCCATGTATATTTTATGTTCATGTAGATTTTGATGAATTATATGATAGAAAGATATGGGTATGATTGGACAATTTCCTTGTGACAATGCATACATTTAATTGTATAATACTACTGTACATGCATGATAATGGCTTGGAAAAATTAAATATCACACCCTCATGCTTCAACACAGCTGTCCTCTGTCTGTGATATGATTGTCCTATAGAGTGACAGTATGTATGACAGCAAGGCCCCTCTAATGTCTCCAAATCATGTACAGGGGAGGGAACCGTCAGTATTCACTCCTCGTTTATTTTAGACACATGAAAGGACTTACCAGACTCGTCATGGGGAGCCATCCGTCCCATCATGCCTGTGGGCCCCCCAGCAGAGACACCATCTCATCTACAGTCATGATTGTCACCTCATCCCTGCCCTTTCAATTAGATGCTCAATTTCACCCTTGAGTCCCGCGGGAGTCACAACCACACCATCCGAGATTGGAATCCTGTAATTGTCACCCCCTTCATACGTACATGCAGCTGGACCCTGCTCTCACTCTCCATTCAATTCTGTCTATTCAACTTGATAGAGGGGCATGTGACTGAGCAGAGAACAATGAGCGTATACATGCTGCCAGACAACACGCACAAGCCTTACACAGGGAAATGCCTTGATAACAGAGCTCTGCAATGATAGGCTTCCTGGAAAACAGCTCTGATTGCTTTCCAAGAAGCTAAAGTCAGTTTGGTATTGCAGATTTGGAGGAATTTCAATGGAAAGAAGAGCAACGAAATATAGAAAATATGAAAGGAAAAGAGAAAATGTATAAGAAATAATTTTAAAAGATTTTTGTACAATTCAAAATTGTTTTTGAGTTTCTCCTGCTTAAATCCTTTCATGAAATTTGTTTTGCCTTAAAGTTCAACAAATGGGCTTTAACAGGATGACACTCCATGTATGCACAACTAGATTTATCCAAAATCCCCAGTTAAAGCTCCTATAACAAAAGACCTTCACAGGATTGGGTGTTATTGTCCCTTTGGATTTAAGGGGCTGGAGTCATGAATACATTATACCCCAACCTTAAACAATCAATTACAGGAACATCACACTTTGTGGCATAATATTCTATTTTGGCTTCCAGTTATGTCCCATTTGTCATGTCTCATGTTATGTGCCTTTCCAACACCAAGAGAAATCAATTATTCATTGAGACACTGAGCCTCGTGACAAACTGAACACGCAGTATGTATTTGCAGCTGGGATGTTTTTAAATTTTGTTGGTGCAGTCTTGGTGAGATATTGCATTGAGTGTGTCCTGGAGAACTCTATTAACAGATGGGATTAAAGAGACATCTAGTGGTGATGATCACATACTGTAGAAACTCTTGGCATTAAATCTGAACCACCAGGTTAGAGGAATGTTTTTGATAGCTGTGTTACATTGGCCCAATTTTGTTCTTGAAATTTGTAGGTGAAAGAAAAAGAGAAAAATAGGTGCAAGAACTGCCAATCACTGTGTCTGACTATTTGATAACAAATGACCTTGAACTATTTCATTGGAGGAGATTGTTTTAGTCGTCTATGCTCTTAATACCAATCTTTATTGCACTCAAGAAACACAAAGTACAGGCGATTAGCATTAAAAGGAGATAAAAAGGTTTAAATGACCCTTTTTTAAATCAAAGTATGATAGATATCGTAGTTTAAGCAACTGGTGTGAGACTGACTTGCCACATCTCTCCATCAGGAGATAGAAAACTATCGTTCAGCCATGAGTAAGATGGCAGAAGACATCATAGCACTGAGGACACAGGTGGTGATGTTGGAGGCCGAAAACAGCCAGCTCCATAGTGATCTGTCTCTACACCAGGACCTTGGCCGAAATCTGCTGGATGACACAGACATCGACGTCATGACCAAGGCTGAGGTTGCTGACCGGATAGGTAAGCCTAAGAAGAACACTACCCATCCATTACTCAGACATATATCATCCATTTACTAGCACCTGTCTAAGAATGAGCCTGAACAAAATAATGCATTCATTAAAAAAATATTAATTGACAATCTCTCTGCACAGATATATTGAGCAGACATAGAAAAATGTGCTGATTTATTAAGTATTAAGTTTACTAGTCAGCCAGCAACTGCTGAACCTTCACTGCATGTTGTTATGGATTTAAGGGCAATTTCGTTGGCAGATGAAGTAGTGATGTGTAAGGTGGATCACTGTGTGTTTGCTAATCCTTGTGGGTGTCTATTCCCAAGCTGACTGTGCTGTTTTGTGATAAGGCAACTCATTTGGGCCACGGACCCTGATAAGCTCTGTGGGTAGTACATCCCTTATCTCCTGAAGGACAGTTTGTGACCCTCAGTGAAAGGATGTTTCTAAAGGTCTCTCTTCTGGCATCAAAGCAAAAATTAAGTTCCAGTGAACAGAAAATCCATTATGTTTCAATGGCTTTATTGATGGGTATTTTGATCATCATTGTTCAAACGTCCAAACCTCAAAACTGACATGTTAATCATTCTAAAATTGAGAAGTCATTGAAACTAGTTTCAAACTTAACAGATCAAATGATCACTCTTATATTAGATAAAAATAAACTGTTCTTTCCTGAAATTGCCATATAAATGTAGCCAAAAAATCCGCACATACAGTATGCTTATAAATATGCACAAGTGATCAGTATCCAGATTTATGCTGCTGTGTAACTTTTGTCCTCCTGCTCTTTTGAAGCCTCTCTGAAATTCAAGCTGGCCAGTGAGACCAGTAAGGCTGCCTTACAGAGGGACAGGATCCAACAGCTGCAGAATGAGCTAATCAGGGTTAGACGATACACCAAACATGCATACTTTAACAGTGGGAATGTAGGGTTTATATAGTTTTCTATTTTGCCATGTAGAAGAATGACAGTGAGGAGGAACTATTAAAGCTCCAGAGAGTCCAGCAGCAGCAGGAGGAGGATTTGCTTCGACACCAGAGTCGCTTGGCAAAGATGGCGATTTTGGAGGCCACAGTGAAACAGCAGGAAAAGGTGAACAGTCAGCTACACTGTCTGCTTTGCATACCTGTTTGATTTCACAACAGTCAATGCGTCTTTCTATAAATAACAGCGTATGGTGTATACATTAGGATAATATACACTTATGGTCTACAATTTTTTTTAGGTCATCCAGAAGATGGAGAATGCTTTAGATAGCAAACTCAAAGAGAAGAATAAACAGAGTGGAGAAAAATGGCTGGTGGAGAAAAAACGAGGTGGGCGGACCTGGGGAGAAGAGAGAGAATAGTATGTATTCACTATAGCATTTGACATGGTCACAACATCAGTCTGCTCCTCATGCCGTGTAGGTGAGATTGACCGCAGAAAGGAAGAGATAGAGTCCGCCCTAGCAGCAGAGAATGCTCATCTCAGAGAAGAGCTGGACAGGAATCGCCAGCAACCTGCCACCGTCATTATACAGCAGTCAGCACAGGTAGTCATACACTAACAAGCCATTATTCAAACAGAGTGATATGAAAATGGTGTAAGACTTTCATCAAGTTAGAGGGCTGAGGATCAATTAAGTGTCCAGAGTCAATATTTCACATGTCAGTTGGAATATACAGATACATGTGATTGTACTTGTATTGTATTTCACCCTGATTTTGTCTATTGAAAACTCAAATTGACATGTGCCATGTCCCCCTCAGACAAAAAAGTCACTACCAGCCAAGGAGAGACTGAGTTTACTAAATAAACTGGAGAATGCTGAGGCAAGAGTCCAAAAACTGGAGACTCAGGTGAAAATACCTAAAAAAATAAAGAAATTAGATTACTTGTACTGAAAATGTTTCATAGACTTATTAATCCACTGGTCACTCTTTCGTTCATTGTTGAGTGCATGTTTTTCTTTTCTTTGCATGTATAAAAGCTGGAGGAGAACTCTAAGTTATGGGGGAGACAGAAACAGGAAATGTTGACCAAACTGAACGAGCACAGGCATGGTTTTGTTCGGACGTCCACCACAATCCTTCATAACGTTCCTTCGGTCAGTTACCCATCATTTTTTCATATTGTGCTGCACGTAATCATTGTATTTTTAAAAAGTATTTGACATGGAATTATTTTCCATGCTGCTTTCTTCTGCTTACAGAGGACTGTATCACATTCCTTACATCAGCAAAGCAGACAGAGGAAGCAGAAGCCTGTAAAATGATCTGCAAATGATCAATTCACCTGTTCACCCAGACACAGACATTATTTCAAATTTGATGTTACAAAAAGATATTTTGATACAATATATGTATTAGATATTAAAATATGTAATAAATTACACATAACAAGACATATTTTGTATCAGTTGCATTGTTTTATTCATCACTGTTTTACATAGATAAGTAACGTTAAAATACTTTGCCATGTACACAAGGAATAAAGATTCTGTACATTTTTTCAATATATTGTACACACACATAGACTACACGTGTTCATCATTACTCATGAAGTAATATACAGTCCATATAATTACTCTGTTCAGTTATTATGGAATTACTCAGGTAATTTGTTAATGCACATTTTTGCCTTTTTTTGTTTCTCATCAGTGTCTAATGTTTGAAGATTTTCTTTTGTGTTTATATTGTAGTGATTTGAGCCCTTGGCATATAACTGTGATTAGGGGCTATAAAAATGAGTCTGACTAATCATTCATCATGTTGCATACTTGGTGTTACCGACTACTGTGTAAGGGCTTCAAAGTCAATATTATGGGCTTTTCTGGTAAGAGAATGAGCTCAAAGGTACTCTGTACTTCCACATGGCGCTGCTTCTCCACTCTGAAGTTCTCAAGCATCTGCAGAAGCAGAACATACAGTTAATATGCTGTGCAAATATGTCACAAAACATGGTGAAACTCCGATTGATTCTCAGTATATCTTACATGGATAAGGAAGATTTGCATCTCCGTCTCAGCTATTCTGCGTCCTAAACACTGGCGTGGGCCAAAGCCGAAGCCGAGGCTCCTGAAGTACTGGGTCTCTGTCCTCAGCCAGCGGGAGGGCTGATATTGCTCCGGACGGAAAAACACCTTGGGGTCTCTTCCCATTGCATACAGTCCTAACTGGACCAGAGTCTAAACACAAACAAAAATGTCAATCACTTGCTCAGTTCTTATAAAAAACTCTCAAATACAAAAACATGTTTGGATGATTTATTCTGTATTTTTAACTTCCTCTTACCCCAGCTGGAATGTGGTAGTTTTGAATAATGATATCTTCTGCTATGTATCTTTGCAAGCTCACTGCAACTGGGTGTAACCTGAGGGATGAAAGTAAAATTCTATATTATAGACTTACTAAGTTTGTGCCAGTAGATTGCAGATTTGGAAAATAACAAAAGCTCATGATCAAAACAGCTATGGGTTAATAGAAAAAGTATTGTTGCACATATGAAAGTGTTCTATCCTAAACAATTATGGAGTTAAGGAAATAACTGACTAATATGACTCTGACTATATTACCAAAGTTGCAGATGTGGGTATTTCAAATGAATTCTCACTTTGAGCAAACACAAAGTGCATTTTGTACATTTGAAGGGTTAGACTGTCTGCCATCTCTGCAGTGTCATTAGCATTATATACCACCATTTTTTTCACCTTAGTGTTTCCTTCAGAGCTCCTTTAACTAAAGGAATCCGCTTCAGCATCTCCAGCATGTCTCCCTGGCTTTCAGCCCGGGCAGCAGCTACCTCCGCCCTCAGCTCCTCCTGGAGGTTGGGGTGTCTGGCCAGTTCATACAACGTCCACAGCAAGGTGATAGAAGTCTGAAACACACAAACAGGATTAATCACCACAGAATCCACATTAAAGTCGCTTTGTTTGTTGAGTCCTTTAACACAGTTGCAGTCTTTAAAAACGCTGGCAGCAAGTCACATTCTGGAAAGAATTTTTGCATTGTATCTACATGTGTTCAGACTATTTTTACCGTATCAACTCCTCCAGCCATTAGCTCAGTGACACTGGCCTTGATATCTTCAATGGATAACTTGTCCAGCATGAGCAGGCTGGCCAGGACTCCTGGGTATTTCTTTTGATTGCCAGTCTCCTGACGTAACTGCCTGTAGATGTTCTGGATGCAGCGGTCCGCTGATGAGCCAAAGCACAGCCAATGAAATAAGAGACTGTGGCATAAACAATGATAAAAGCCATTGGTGTCCTGTTCTAATGCATCTCAGGACCACTGTGATGTGTTAGTGTGATGGCTAATAAAGGCAATTATTTGTGTTCATCTAGATTTTTCTACCTTGGTTGAAGATGCCATCCCAAGCCTCCACATGGTCCCGCCACACTTTCGCCCCAATCCGCCTGAGTAGAGCAGGAGGTATGTACAGCATGGGTGAGGTAGTCTTGAACATGAGGGTGATACAGTCAATGAAATGTTGAGCTTCAGGATCAATGTAGTCCAGCATCAAACCCAGACGCTCACCATACAGCACTGAGCTCACAGCTGTGTAGGACAGGGTAAACATGAGACACAAGAAAGTAATATGAGGCAAACCAAATGCACTGACTTGCAGTGAGTGAAATAAATTCTACTCAAGAAATAGAAAAGTTACTCTTACATTCTAGTGCATATTTAAAGAGTTCTTGAGAGAGGTCTGTGGTCCATTTGTTGTGGCCACTTCGGTTTATCTTTTTGTGTATTCTGGCCACAAAATCCTGGCCCACTTCATCCAGCAAAGGCACAAAGTTTTCCAGCATCTTCGGGGAGATCACCTCCTTGTTGAGAATTACCCGATTTGATCTCCAGTCTTCTCCATTCCTGTTGGAAGATTCAGTGTTAACTTAGAGTAACTCTAGCTAAATAGTACTTATTAAAACCGAGAGTTTTAGTGAGTGCCAGGGTAAGTGTCAAAGAAAAATTAATTAATACACTTAGAAGATGATAATAACTGCACATACTTTAGTAAAACTCCATATTTACGATTCCTGTGGTCTCTGTATAATGTCCACGCTTCAACTTTCAGCCTTTTAGGATAATGTCCCTCTGCTTTGAACAGGATGGCAGCATCCTCTGGGTTGATGATATTTACACTTTCATAGTAACCTATTTTTTCTCTGAAATATAGAAAGAGAAAGAAATAGAATGGCATAAAATGCAATATCAGCTGCATGTTTTTGGAAGACTTGACCTTGTAGATTATTGGTCACAGGGATATTTTTCATAAACAAAAAATGTTTTTATTTGTACCAGAAAATAGTAACAAACCCTGACGTCAAATGTTTTGTCTACTTAAGATAGTTGATAAAGATTACTGTCATGCAAACAGTTATTTTATCATTCTATTTAAGATTTATGCATACTGCCTCGTCTTCCGTACCTGTAAATGGGTCCAAAAGTGTTGAAGTTCTGCAACATGATGCGGTGAAGATTTCTGAAGCCATCCAGTTTCCAGAAATTGTACAAGTTGGCCACCCCATTCTTCCACAGCCCAGGAATCTCACTGAAAGGCCTAACAATGCTGGTGCTTTCTGTGTGTGCCTGTCTGACCACTGGCATACTGCTGCTGTAGCGCATTCTTGATGTTGTCAGCTCCTCTGTCCAGGACAGGGGTAACATTACAGACCTGCGCCACACACTCCACCTGGCCATCCTGGCAACCAAAATGCTCACTCTGCTCTATCTTCAGCAGCAGCTCTCTCACCTCTGATTCTCCCAGGGACATCTGGTGCAATAGGAGGCTGGTCCAAATAGTCATCCCCCCTTGATGTGTTGATCAAGGCTCCAGTTGAACTTAACGGCGTGATAAAAATACACCACAGCACAGTATGTCTGTTTATAGCACTGCTGAGCTGTGTTACTAACTGAATATTTTATTTGCTATCATAGCATCCCGCAAAACCCTCAGGAAAAAAAGTGGTCAGACACTAATAAGATTATTACTATTACTTTGTAAACAAGCATTTGCTTTAATTTTTGAAGAAAGACAAGGTCATAAGAGAAAATTCAGTTTATAACAAATGCAATCAGTGCATACATGAAAAACAGTTAAAAATAAGGATTCAATAAATAAACTATACAAATTTTACTATTTCCTAAGCAGCCTTATGAGTTCCTCCAATTTCATGGCCGTCTTAACATCTCCCTGGATTTTAAGTCTGCCACTGGTGTAAGCAGCAAATGGTCGTAGCGTGCCCTGGAACATGGCCAGAAGGTCGCTGTCACTCATACTCAGTGTTACATCTGGCTCTTGGCAGAAAGACCCTGCTCCAGCTGTGCCGCTTCCTACAGAACACACAGTTTATAGAGACAATGGAGATATTGGATAGTTATGTACCTGTACTTTTATTTCTATTTACACCAATCATTTTAGCATCATTAAACAGATTAAGCACAACTTTAAGTCAAATCCTCTGTTATAAACAGACTTTCAACAGTATATGAACCATCACCTTTGCTCAAATCCACATAGTAGCTGCGATGTTGTCCATCTTCTGAGCTGATGTTAAACTGGAAGGAGGCCTCGACCTGCTTCACCAAAGTTTCAGAGAGGAGAAGCTTGACGCCATCGAGCAGCTCTTCAACAGAACCTGGTGTGGTCCCAACGGCCTGAGGGACACTGCTGAGCTCATCTGCAAAAGTTACACTGTCCTCTACGGAGAAAAAGGTAAAGCTGTATAATACAAGATTATCATTACATTAATGGGTGTTGCACAAAAGCCGCTCTGAGTGTGTGGCCATACCTTGTTGAGGATGTGAACTGCTACTGTGGCCCAGAAAGTGCATGGCCAGCTGCTGAATGGGCCCAGTGAGGCCTTCAAGTCCAGGTACAGATGGAGGCATGATGAGGGGTCCAGAGGGGCCTTCCTCTGGGGCTTTCAGTAAAGAGCCTAGGGTCAGCTCTACCCTGTCTACCTCCAGCCCCCAGGGCCGAGTCATCTCATTAATGTCCATCTATAGAGAGCAAGACAGAATGTAAGTTGAAAGTGATACAGTAAAAAGGCAACAGAGGGTAACTGCAGTGTTGTCTTACTCCGAGATAGTCTCCCAGTTTCACTCGCTCAGTTTGGATCTCTCTGACAGTCTTCTTGGCCAAGCTGTGAGTCAAAGCTTTGTGTGCTGTCATCCTGGTCGAGGCGTTCAGGTCCTGGACTGATACCACTGACATGACGGGGTTCCAGATCCTGAACTGGATGTCTGCTCCCACTGACAACACACCGCCATCCCGAGAAGTCACCTACAGAAGCAGGATAAAATTTCATATTTTATATGGATTTTACTCAGACCTAACCCTGGCAATTTAACATTTGTCTCATCTCCTCTTCATTCTTAAAGCCGTTATTGACTAAGCAATGTTCATTATGTTGGACTGAATATACAGTTGACAATTCCTGACTACTTAGATGGAAAGTCTTGAAACCATTAAGAAACAAGATACATGAGCTTGACTTTGTGGTGGAAATCTGAAAATAAAACTGACAAAGACCAAGTTGTCTTTCAGCCTTTAATGAAAAACCTTGCAAAGGGATCAGCATACAGTCACAACAGAGTGTAATTGCAGTCTGATGTCAGGTACCAAGCGTACATACTTTTTATAGTCGAGGAGTGTGGGAAACAGTATCAGGATGTGTGTGGGATCCAGTGCCAGATCTCATCAAAGCTGTCAAACACTCAGGAAAATAAGCTAACTGTAGCATGTCCGAGATGAAACTATTCCCTATTTGGATCCAGACCATGAACAAAACCAAAGATGAGCATAAACTAAATGGTTACATGTTCAAGGTTATACAATATGAGTTTTTCCAAAGTGCAAAGTCTAAAATGGTGTACAGAATACAAAGTACAAACTTCTTGGCTCTGTTTAAATGCAGTGAGTTCTCCCAGTATCAAATTATTCTCTCCAGTTTCACACTGATCAACTGTGCACCAAGACTGCCACCTCTGGGACAAAATAAAACACACACAGCTAACAGAAATGATGATTTTATTCACTACAGTTGAGCAACAATGTGTGTTGTGTAAGTATAACATCCAAATGTTAAATAGTGACACAAGACGATGTGCTTGTAATGAAGATGAAAATGGGTTAGATGGTAAAGTGTGTAGCTTCAGATTTCAGATGCAAACAACGACCAATGGATCAGAGAGACTTGAATAAGTCTAATATATTTAAATAATAAACTATCCCAAAACAATCCTGTATATAATCCTGAAATAAACCTCTGATTCTGACTAACCAAATGCCTGCTGTAACATTTCTTTCATTATTAATATTTAAGAACTATCTGGGAACAACTTCCTACACCACTGTGTTTTCATTACTGTGTCACTGTCTTTGCCAGTGTAAGTTGTCTGTAGGTCCTGCCAAAACTCAGCCAGTGATTTTCCATTTGTATGTTATCAGAACTATACTTATACACACTGTATAAATGATTACACTGCCAATGATCTATGTGCAGGTTACCTAATGAATTAAATCAAAAGACCCACTCTATGTGTCTGTAAACCCCATATTTACTAGTTAAATCAGTAAACACCACTCTAGCAAACATCTATAAAGGATTTTAAATTGATTTTCTGTAAATACTTGAAAAGCTTGCTCATTTACAAGAAAATCCCCGGTCCACAAAAAGAAGAAATGACAATGAAGAAAACCTCTAAGTATCCTGATAAATAACTTTTTTTTTCAGTAAACCTGTTTAATGTTCAAGAACATTGCTTGATTTTTTTAAGTTTGTTTTTAGTCAAGACATTGTGTAAACAACTTTTAGGAGACACTGAGAGAAACTAGCTGTGCCCTGAGTTTTAAGTGTTTAAAGACTTAACAACAGCTGACTATCAGTGGCATGCATGGTGGTTTACCTGGCAAGGAGGGATGTTGAAAGCACGGGTACGCAGGTCTACTCTTTGCCACTGGTCAATGAGGGGCAGTACGAGGACAATACCAGGACCCTTTGGGGGACAAACTCGACCCAAGCGAAACACTACTATCCTCTGATAGTTAGGCACAGTCTGCGGACAAGATTAGAGTTGGTTATGATTATTCTCAACAGCTGGGTGGACATGTCGTAGGAGTAAGTGAAGAGGAGAGGATTTTGGCTTACCTTCAGCACAAACCAGCCTGTTATAGGAAAGGTTACAAAGGTGACGACGTAGACAAGGAAGATGACAATCAGATTGCAAATCCAGGACAACCAGCCTTGGGAGGTATCTTGAAGAAAAGAAAAAAACCTCAATATTAATGGGGAGCTTCAGCAATTATACACAAGAAAATCAGCTTACTCATCACAAGGAGTGTTACTCAACCTATGAAGACAGTTATAATGTCTTCTGTGGTATTGAAGGGAACTTTCTAGACTAAGAAAATGTCAATTTTTTACAGAAAGCTACTTTGGGGGAGTGGTGCTTGAAAGCCATGGTATTACTACAGGGACGGTCGCGTGAAACATTATAGTGGGTTGCATTATAAGTATTTTGGGGACCATTGTTTTTGGAGCTTTGCCATACTCAATATACATGACATACTACAAACTAAATTTTGCCCATTCTTTAACCCTTTAAATTTGTTTCATGCAACTCTCCAAACTTCATGTAGGCTAAGTGCAATATTAGCTTGTGTGGTGGGTTTAAGGATACGTTGTCCATATTTCATTATGTTTAATATTCAAGTCAGTGTGAATTCTGTGTTTCACCGGCTGCGTGACTGATTTTCCCTTGAAGATCCCCTCCAGACATGTTTTAAGATGTATATAAATGACTCTATTTTGAATAATAATTTGTGTCTGATATGGTTTTTCCACAAAAAAATTCAATTATCTTATTAAAATCCTTAAAACTGCATCTACTCCCTCTCCCTCATTAATAATTTCAGCATCTATGAATATGCAAATATCGTTGATTTCGGAAGTTTAACTGCTGGACACAAGATGTCTCCTACTTCACCGTACAGTCCATTCTCAGTGTTTGTGCACTGGAGGCTTCAAGTTTCCACATCACACTTGTGTGAGTTGAATTTTGGACCAGGATTGGCTCCAAACTGGTTGTCATGTTACAAATCATGCTCATAGGCGCACCCCTTAAAATCAGATTTTAAATGAGCACAGAGAAACTTTCCACTTTCAGCAGATAAATGTGAAAACAGGCTTAAAGTGTCAAACTCTGCACATACATCATTCTGCACAGTGAAGCTCAAACATTCAACTGAAGGAACAAGAAGAAAAACACATTTTTGAGAGGAAGGAGACTTTAAGGATAAAATATATGTTGAAAACAAACACATGATGGGTTAGGCAACTTATCACTGTTTCAAACATCTAGTATTGATCAAGCACAGTGAACTACAATACTATTATAGTGGTAAACATTTTGGAGTGACAGTTATTTGAGCCTGGTTTGTGTAGTCAATAATCAACAATGTCCCAACAAGCCAGCCAGGCTACCTACCACTGAAGTCGTTTTCAGATACATTGGGGATGTAATCAAATGAAAGTCCTTTGTGGTAGCCGGGCTGTGTGAAGTTGTCAGCGGACACAAATAACCCAGGTGTCCTCGGTGTTGTGGAGTCCCTCTGAGGAAGCAGCTGATACGACTTGTTAAACATTGTCAAGTGAAATCACCGTTGTTCCTAATTTAAAGCAACTTCATAACTTCAACAGTCCCCGCTGCAGTCGTCAGCCAAAGTCTCTGTATGTAATGAAGTTAACACGATAGTTAAAATTACCAAAACACAGGAAGCTTCAGCTCATCATGTTTACTAGCTGTCATAAGGTTCTTCCGTGTTTCTACTTCTTCTTCTTTGGTTTTACTGGCGGACTACAAACCAACGTTAAAGACGCATGATGCCACCTACTGTGAGGCGGTGTGTAACGGAAAGCGGAAAAAAAAAATATAAAAACGTTATATTCTGGATATTGAACCTGTTTCGTTTAAATATTTAAATAATGCCCTGTGAACTTGTAATTGTTTATTCCACGCCTCTAACAGAGCTTTGATGCTCAGTCTCTTCTTGGTGTTTACTGCTGTTGGACTCATCTGTAAATGTGAGTATTACCGCCACCTATCTGTAACCCAACTTCCTCTATTCGAGGACAGAGATCCAAGTTGATGATTATAAATATAATCCTTATCTCATGAACTCCCGTCTCAGGCTGGATTTTTTTTGTTTGTTTGCTTTGTTTTTAATACAAATATTGTCAAACTGGCTTCCATAATCACATTTATTTATGTTTTTGTCCTGGCTGCAGGAAAATTCACAAAGGATGCTACATAGTAACCAGGATTCCCTTGGGAAAGAAAACTGAGCCATGTCGTTTAGCAAGCTCTTCAATAATCTAATAATAGATATTGTCTTTATTTTCCAGCAGAAAAAAAAACTTTA
This sequence comes from Thunnus maccoyii, assembly GCF_910596095.1. Lineage (NCBI taxonomy): Eukaryota > Metazoa > Chordata > Actinopteri > Scombriformes > Scombridae > Thunnus > Thunnus maccoyii. The sequence continues at coordinate 16,170,908 of NC_056537.1, read as the reverse complement.
TTAGATCCTGATTTTGATTTTTTTAGGCCATTATTGTTATTTGAGAGTTTAAAACATTACCCTGTTACTGCTCGTATTGTTACATATTGGCTAAAATATACAACAGTACCAATATATCTGTGACTATCTGTGAACTCAAATATGCCAATATTAGTCATGCTAATGTATTATTCAGGCACTAAATCATATTAGTAAAAATGACCAGAGTTATATGTCCTGTATGATTGTAGTATGTTTATGTGGGTATATCTTGTACTATATGTCATGTTCTGTTTCTGAATGAACATTGATTGATATACCTGCCAAATAAGACAAATACAAAATTTCCATATTTATTTAGAACAAATAATTCAATTCAAAATACATATCTTAGTTTAACTGTAATAAAAAATGCATTTCCTTGCAACTCAGTACCTACAAAGAACAATTTTGTGCGTTAATGGAGCTTGATAACGTAATTGTAATATTTACAAAGCAAATGGTGTGATCATCACTGAACAAAAAGTGTATGTTTATTGCATTACATGGCCATAAACCTTATAGCCTTTTTCACATTTTGACTTCTCAAATATACAATGAGAAAACATGTTGTTTGAGGGCTGGTTTATTGTGCTTTCCCGGCAGAAAAAGCTTCCATCCAGCTTCCCTTGATGCTTGTTTAGTTTTTGAACATGTCACACAGCAGCTTCTCCATGGGTGTGCTGCCAATGGTCCTCTGAAAATAAAGGTGCTCTATTTTCTCAGAGCTTACAAAGTGGAGGGATGGCAGCAGAAGTAACAATCTCCCAAACCTTGATGGACAGGAACAAAAAAAGAGTAAACTTCATGTTTCTATACTTGCATTTACAAAATGATGAAAATGATGACAAAATGATGAAAAACATCAAAATGTTCTCATGTTTGATGATCTTTGTAATCAGTCTGAAAGGGGGTTGCAGAAGGGTTACCTGGCACTTTGATTGGGGTACATTGAATGGATGTGCTGACCCAGCAACACCTGTGACTGGTCTTGCAGATTCTCCACCTGCTCTGGGTCTTTGAGGTTGCGTGTCTCTGCAAGTCAAACAGCAGACATTATTTACACTGTACAGTCATTCACCAATAAACACCCACTGCTGGAGGAATAACTCCTTACCTGGCTTGAACAGCACAATGGCCTTCAGGCAGGCAAACTCAGTGGGGTCAACAGCCAGAGCCTTGAAGCGATTAAAGACCTCCTCTAGGACCCGCAGGTCAGCTGTGGGGAATCCGATCTTGGTTTGCTGTGTGGGAGAAAGATCTGGAAGAGAAAGAAGAGGACAGCTGTCCATGGGCAGGGACCACTGGATGGCACAAAGGAGGAACATCTCACTCCAGGCTTCTTCAAGGAGAATCACCTGAGGACAGGAAACTTATAAGTCTCATCAACAGTCCATGTATGTGTAAATCGATTTTGAAAATCTACAAAAAACACACATTAATCAGTCTCACCTGGTCTCGAAATGGCAAGTGAGAAAAAACAGGCAAATTTTTTGCCCACTTGACTGACATGAAGAGGAGTCGTGCTGATGTCTCATATATACTCTCTGAACAGCTGGAGGTGAATGGGGACATGGAGCAGTTTGATGGAGTCCGATCTCTGTCTGAATCATTGGTTGTCACATCAATATTCTCCTCCACTGCACATTAGAAAAAAGAGAGTCACACAAATGTTCAGTACAATAATGTGAAGTTTAAAGGCTGACTTCAGAAAAGACTATTCTAACTTTCTGTGACTACTACATATTGTGCACACTTGTGTTTTTGATCTCACCATCCTCAGGCTCCAGTTTTGCACAGGTCTCTGCTGTCAGCAGGCTGACCATAAAGCGGTGGTTGTTACTCGGGTTGCTGCAGGACTGTACGGTGGCAGAAGTTGTGACAGAGGAAGTGACTAGAGGTCTGCAGATGACCGATGAAATGGCGGCAGAGGAGGTGAGTTCCCGTGTGGTCGCCAGGTGCTCCTTTTTAGTGTCCACACTTAAAGTGTCTAGATTAACATGTGCTGTGCTGCGAGGCTGTCGCTCATTCTGCACGGCTGCCAAAGGGACGAGTTCATAATATGTCATCAGGATTTCAACTGTGAAATAATATCTATCTGAACAATGAACTTATTGGGAGTTTGTTTTACTAACCATCTTTGTTCATGCCAGCCTGGAGACATTTCTTCAGTCGACAAGCTTGGCACTGGTTCCGATGAGCCTTGTCAACAGGGCACTTGCCAGTTCCAGCTTGACACCTGTGATATTGACACAAATATTTTTCTGAATAAAGACAAGCAGAATATTAAAAGGTACAAAATTATTTGTTACACAAGATGTATTTCTCTGTTATCTTTTGACTGTTTTTTTAAGTCCAGTCTGGCTCTTGCTCACCTGTAAATGAGTCTTCGTCTCACACTGCGCTTGAAGAAGCCACTGCATCCATTACAGGCATAGATGCCATAGTGTTTACCACTGCTTGAATCAGAGCACACTCTACAAAGCAGACCATGGCCAAGTGCTTTACCTGGAATTTTACTTATGTCTGCAGAGAACAGAGAGCAGAAATTAATACTTAACATTATTTTACACTTTATAATTTAAGACTTAATTGTAAATATAGGCTTTAGATTATTTAGTTATTTATTCTGTTTTTAAATTATGTGTATTATGTATTATGTATTAAATTATGTATATACTGTGTGACAGTCTTGAAAGTTATTCTATGAATAAATTCACTTAACATTAAAGACATCATTATTTTGACAACGTAATCTGCTGTACAGCAAAATCATTTGTGTGTTTTCTTTTTAAATTTGATTGCAATTGTCTAGCACTTCTTAAAAATCTTTTTGAAACATTTGCACAATACAACAATTAATGGCTCACCTGCTTGTGTTCCATCTGTGAAATCCTTAGAGTTGTCTGATGAAAATATTTTGGTTATGTGGTCCTCCATTTTGATATGTGTTCTAATATCTGAACTTAAGAAATAGTTTTTAGACAAATAGAAGATAACTCCCAATAGTTTTCTCTTCTATATTAGGTGTAGTTGTCTGGCTGGATCAGATCATTTCTTTCGTGTGAAGTGCTGACACATGGCAACAAAAAAGATGTCAAATTTTAGTTATTTCCACTAAATCTTATAGTTCAGGTGCAATTTCTTCAGAGATCCTCAAAGAGTAACTTCAGGAATTCTCGATGATCTTGATCCAGTGCTGATGTCCTTTTTCTGGTTGTTTTCTGATGTAATATGGAGTCAATGGAGTTACTGCTTGTCTTTTTCACTCTGCCAGAGTGAGTGTGTGAGCCTGAGTAGTCTGGGGGCTTTCTGAAGGAAGACAAGAAGATTAGCTCCAGGCGCTGTGTAAGCAAATGCTGATTTGTCATCCTCTTAATCTTTACTGTCTATAAGGGTAAATCAATCAGTCACGCCACTTACAGGCATAAACATATTCAACAAATGTGTACACTAGAAAAGAAAAGGATCCATACATTTTTCTTTGAATCCAAACTGCTGTCAAATAACTTTTCATGAATTAGGCTGTTGCTGCATGGTAATTGTCACCAGCGTCTCCTGATTGGTCAACACTGTTGTTTAAATGATTCCCTTGTTATGCCTTTCCCAGATCAGCTTATTCATTCTTATTTTCCATGTGTTTTACATAGAATGGTCTCACTCATGCCCATCAAGTGGGCAGTGCATTATCGTGTAATATTTTTACTTCTCATTTACCATCTCATTGTTGGTGTAAGATATTTTGTATAATTTTGATTTGTTATAATATTCTACACAACCTGTCTCAGTTCTTTTAAATATTGCAGCAATCCAGAGATGCACCTTACAATCAAAACTACAATTTAAAGTCAAGTAAGTTATGAAATTATTACAAGCTGTGGTGACACATATGATAGTATAACTATAATATACAGTACCATGATATTATAGTATTATTATGAACAAGATTCGTCATGACACTTGACCACAAATGTAGAGGAAATATTACTGTTTAAAAACTGGATTTTACTGGTCGTTAAGTTTTGCAAAATACACATTGTGAATTTGTTAGTGCCTAAATTATGCAAAAAGAAGAAGAAAGAAAGCAATTACCCTCTCTGATATAAATGGGGTGGACAACATATTAGAATTCAAAATGACCATAAAGTTGAATCATTGAAACAATACCCCTCTAAGTCAGTTTCAACAAAACCTGAGCAATACCGTATAACCTTCATGAAGGTAAGATGTATTGCAAAGCTTTAGTTTTAGACTGCATTAGTATTAGCAATGTTAACTTGATGTTGATGTTGTGTAATATCTGGCATATTTTAAATCTGGTGATGCAGGCTAAAATCATCCACAAGTACTTGACAATAACCATAGTATCAACTTTTAGGAGTACTGAACTATTCAAGCAGCACTATTTGATAACAAATATATACTGTATGTATACTGTATACTGTATACTGTACTATACAAAATACTGTGATGTTTATTTTTTTGTCCAATTTCTTTTACACCTAATTTCTTCATCTTCCTGTTAGCGCAGTAAGTCTTACACAACTAGTCCAGTTAAGACATTCCCTCTGTGCCATATTGGCCCTGTCAATGACACTAATGGCTTCTGGAGAAAAACAGCCATCCCAAATCAGCAAAGTAGCTTAACCTTCCATGAAATGTGGTCTCCTTCTCGAAGGGGGATCACGAAAGGGGGCAATGAGAAGAAAAACAATTAGCACAGAGATTGAAAGAGCAACAACAAGTTGACCCTTAATTCTATTCTTCTGCCATATGGTGGCTGCTCTTTGGAGCCTCCATCTGCCTAATTAGTGACCCGAGTGTAATTTACTGTTAATAAGACTTCTGGAATGATTTTCTGCTTTTCTCTTCACCTTAAGTTTTAATATAGTGGATGACCACAAAGAAATATCTGAAACAGCAACACCTGTGCTGATTATTTTCTATAAAGATCTATCAAGTAAAATTATGCCTAAAGTCATTATTGCATATAGCTAATAGTTCAGCTTTTAATCAGATCAAAAGTAACACAACACTAAAGATACTGAAATAACTGTCTGCTGTGTCCCCAGATTGCTTTGTATCACGTCTGTAATCCTCATTAAGTCACTCTTGATTTTTGGATAAATTAGTATTGAAAACAGAGCTCCTTCTGTTGGCCTAAACTGGTGTATAAAAGGATTACAGACTAGGGGCAGTCGAAGGGGGTTGTGCCCCCAGAGCCATTTGAACTCAAAACCTGTTGTCTGAATCAGGAAGGGGGACAAAACAATTTAGATTTGTGAACTCAAAGGCCAGGATAGTTGTAATTTACTGTGTTTGACACTCCTGTTAGCCCCAGGGTGTGTCTATATTTGTATTTAGCTAATTAACTTTGTATTGTGCACCTCAAAATATAGTAGGCCTATGTTATCACCTGTGGAACAACTGACAGCAGGTACAACAGGTGGCTACAGTCAATCTTAAATCTTTATTTGTCACTTAAAGTGTAGTTGCTCTTCGTTTATAAATACATTTTTTATATGCTTGAAGAACAGTTAGTTGGTAGTAGCTCAAGTCACAACACAGTAAACTGCATTTAGCTATGCTGCATACAGATATAAACCATAAAAGCCATTTTCTGTATTTTATTTTTTCTACTTATATTGATATAAGTATCATTGTGTTTGTACATTTTGTTTAAAGGTGTACTAATGCATTTCTTTGGTTTATGCAAGGCATTTTAAATTGCTTCAATTCCATCTGTGTTTTAAAGGTGCTATACAAACTGGCTTTGTTGTGCAGTGCATACAACAAATATGAATTTGACTGGCATACATGTCAATGGCAAGGCAGAGAAATTATGTTCATATAGCCTATGACTAAATTGCAAATAGGCTACATTGCTTGCTTGAAATGTAATGCTGGCTGAATTAGTTTTTCTTGGTTATCGATGTGTCCACTCTTTCTTAGTTTAAGTTTAAGATATGTTATTAATCAGGAAGGGATTCTGCTGATTCTGGTTTATGGTTTTATGCCATTACCCTTTTCAAACCAAACACTTCTCCTTCCTAGCCTAGCCACTGGTGTGAGAACAAGGCATGTCTAAGAGGCTATGCCTGTACTCTGGGGTTATGTAACCAACAATCTATGCACTCTGGTGTCTATCAACCAAAAGGCAAAAATCTGCATAATGAAGCAGAAATGCATAAAGAAATGTAAAAAGAAAATACAGAAATAAATTAGTTTGGGGAAATAAATAGGGGGAAATGCAAAGGGATAGTAATACAGAAATAAATGTGTAAATAAACACATTTAAAAATAAATTGATTAATAAATCAAATGGAAAAGTAAATTAGTACAAAGGTAAATAAATACAGAAGCAAATTAAAACAAATTTTAATTTATGTCACATTTTATCAATTAATTAATGTCTACATATATTTTTAATATTATTTTTGGTGCATTCAATGGCATATTAATTTATTCATTGAGTCTTTTATTTATTTTTGATTTTGGCAATTTCAGTCCTCCATACCTTAGTGACTACATGTGATCTGACTTCACTTCCCAGCTAATTTAGGAAAATGTAATGTGAAACAAACAAATGCATATTTGTGCTCAGATAGTGAAGACAATGTATAATCATTTTTGACATAATAAACAGTGTTTGGGAAGTTTATAGTATATAGACTAGACTGGAGTCTTTCGGTGTGGTCCACCATCTAAACCTACTATGTGGATAAGACTAAAATATATATTTATACTGACCTAAGCAGTACTGAGCATGGTAATCTGGAGGCCCATATCAGATTACATAACACAGGTGTCACTCACATGTCAGGTGGAGCAGAACAAGCTTATTGCGTTCTTAATACTAGCAGACAAGTGTATGCTCAAAGATCATCTCTGAGGAAAATGATTGATTGGACGTTGCAGAGCATTCCAAATTTGTAAGTTGAAGTAAAATTTGTTATTGCTGATAATATCTTTATACATAATAGCTTGCTATTATGTGTCATCTGCATGAGTTACACACACTGTGTTCCAAATATTATTCAAGTGACGTATCAGTAGGATTTCAGTTCACTTAGTTTTTAGTTTTTCAGTGGAAGCTTTTGCCTGTTTTATTAGTCTTTTCTTTTTAGACAACTATTATCAATCTCAGGTGTGTTAATTAGTTTGCCAGGTGATTTTAATTCAAGGGAAACCTATTGAAAGAGGTTGTTCCACATTATTAAGCAAGTCTCAGTTCTCATGGAATATGGGGAGCAAGAGGGATCTTTCAGAAGATGAAAAGCTTGAAATAGTGCAATGTCTTGCAAAAGGCATTAAAACAACTGATATTTCATGAAAACTGAAGAGAGATCATCGAACTGTTAAAAGATTTGTGTGTGATTCAGTGCACAGATGAATTTGGTCAGATAAAAGGTTATTGAGGAAATTTCTGTCAGGCAAATTAATAGTGTTAACAGGGCAGCGATTAAAAAAGCCACCGTTGAGCAGTAAACAAATATTTGAAGCTGCTGGTGTCTTTGGAGTCCCAAGAACCTCTCGATGCAGAATCCTTCGGAGGCTTGCAGTTGTGCGTAAAGCTGTATTTCGGCTGCACCTAACCAATGCTCACAAAGAGAAACGCTTGCAGTGAGCTCAGAAATACATGAAGACTCATTTTCAAACAGTGTTATTAACTGATGGATACACTGGATTGTCCGGATGGATGGAGTTCTGGATGGTTGGTGAAGGGCCACCCAGTTCCAATAAGCAAGCAAGGAGGTGGTGGAGTGATGTTTTGGGCTGGAATGTTGAATGAGATGGTATATCCTTTTAGGGTCCCTGAGGGTGTCAAAATGATCTCTGCAAAATATGTGGAGTTCCTTACCAACCATTTCCTGCCATGTTATAAAAGGAAGAATCGTGCTGTCCAGAACAAATTTATTTACATATTTTCATGCGGGACAATGCACCATCCCATGCTGCAAAAAAACCCATTGACTCCTTGGCTGCTATGGGCATAAAGGGAGAAAAAAATAATGGTGTGGCCATCATCATCCCCTGACTTCAACCCTGTTGAGCACGTGTGGAGCATCCATAAAAGGAAGATCTTTGAGGGTGGACAGTAGTATTCCTCAATACTGGCATCCTCAAATATAAAACAGGCAGAACTGTACATGGACCTACAAGTTCAGTGGATGAGAGTTGTTAAAGTGATCTCAAAGAAGGGCTCATATATTAATGTGGAACTTGATCTGTAAATATGTTATTTTCTATAAATTGCATTTATTTCTTGAAAAAAAATATCTAGACATGCAACAAATACAACAGATTTGTTTCAAATTGGTTATGACCTCTTGAATGTTTTCAAACTGCGTTGCGCATAATAATTTGGAGCAATGTCTTTTGAGTTCTTTTCAAATATTAAAAAAGGTGTTTTGCTTGTAATGACATCCACATTATAATATAATTATTGAGGATAAAAAACATCCTTAATCGTATTGAATGTTTAGGAAAAACAAAAAAGAACGACATGTGCATAACAATTTGGAGCACAGTGTAAGTAAAGTGTAACGTTAAAGATTCATATCATAGTGAAATGTGTAACTTCTGTCTTTTCTTAGATGCCAGACTCTCCAGTTGTCTGCATGAGTAAGATGCTGCTGCCATCAGCAGAGTGCTGCTTTGAGGTTTTGTCTGCCAGGGATAACTGTCACATTTCCTCACTCCTCAGCCCTGTGATTGTCGTGCAGATGCAGCCAATCTTTAGCAGCTCGCTGCCACGAGCCAACCAGATGATTATGATGCACTAATGTATTTAGAGGAAGCATTTATGATGACAGAGCCCTGCAGGTGATTGAATGTACGTCACCAGTAAAACCCTCAGTTGCTTGGCAGATCAGACAGATCAGCTGTTCACAAGTTTAAGAGTGCAGTTACTTTTCAACATATTACAAATATCAAATACTTTTCATTGTTGTCAGATGCATTGCAGTACACATTGAAGGCACATGTACTGCAGCAGGCAAACAAGTGCATGACACCATTTTATTATCATTCAGAGGATGCCCTTGAATGCCAGTTCACAAACTTATGCATCAGTCTAAGCAGCTTTTTGATATAATCCCCTTGAATGTCAGCTATTGTCAAAGAGTGAGATTAACTTTTAAAGTTGTCGGTGTCCTCTTTATGCACAAGGAGGAGGTGCCTCATGCTGCTAAGGCGTAAAAAATATCTCATAATTGATTTTATTTTTGATATTATTTTCTTTGTATTTAATTTACTTATGAGCTTTGAATTCATAACCCTAACGCAGTCTACTTTTAGGGCTATGATAAAAAAATAGTTAAACAACTTTTGGTATTCATTAAAAAACATAAAACTGGACAAAATTATCTAAATTAAAAGCAGTTTTATGTACAAACTGAAAATGTAAAGTTAACAATTTCAAATTAATAAAGGCACATAAATGTCGTGGCAGGATAATCCTGCCCTGCTATAATGGCATAAGCTTCTGTTATGCCTTGCTCAGCACTTGATTCCAAGTAGCAACACAGAGTGGTTGACCAGGCTTGCGTGGTTAAGCTTTGTTAGGTTCAGTTCAGCATTTCCTGAACCCCCCAGCCCCCCCAAGTCAGATGAAGTAGAAGGACTGAGGTGTCAGCACTATTGCCACCAGGGATTGCCCCACCTTGCCATCTGCTGCCACTACTGTAATCCACACAATGAGAAAATCAGTTGTCTCAGTCCATATCAAAGTCATGTTAACTCAATTCAACAAGTAAACTAACATTAGAGAGAATTATTGCAAAACATTTATTTCTGACAAAGGAATTGAAAACCATATAGATAGTATGTATGAAAATCGCACATAAATTACAGGAAATTTAAATTTAAATTACAGTTTTTCACAATTGTTTACACATTCTCTAAATCTTTGGCTCATTTTCTCAAAACTCTAAACACAAAACCAAAACATAAAATGCAAAACTGTACAATCTCTAGCAAAAGCAAACACTGCATTCAAAACTGTTTTATCTCTTTCCAAAATGTTTTTGAAATTTTTTTTGCATCAAAATGACACACACACTGTCATATGAATAGATCTTCAAACAACAACATGCTGATGTGCTCAACACAAAACACTACTATGAATGTCTTATGAGCAGGTTTATGCCTTTCGTATTTTCAGCATTACACTGTAGTCGGTTGTAAAAGATTGTTACAGCAGTGTATATTTACTCAAACATATATAAATAAACACACATGAAGGCAATACAGTAACATAACATTTCCAAAATGCAGTATTTTGGGACACTTGTGTTTTGTATGTAACGCTTTACATACCCATCGGGAGCTCCATCTTCCGTTTTTAGTGTGTAAACAATTGTGAAAAACTGTAACACTGAGATGATTAGATTGTTTCAAACTTGAGATATGTCTCAGTTGAATGGATAATTTTGACACAAAATGACCCATTCACCTTGTTTTGTGTGTTGGCTTATGATGTTCTGAATAAATATTAAAAAGAATAAATGATTGAAATGATTTGCCAGGAGTCTACTCTTAATAGTAAAAATGTAATGGGGGTGATAACTCAGGAGTTTAAAAGCATCACCAGCAACCCCTAGAGGTCATTTTAGTGTCAACACCAAACCAAAACTCAAATAAAATGTTTCTCTGTCTAAATGTTTGTCATTTATACAAGCAAAGAGATTGAAGAGAAGAGAAACAGATTGTACTCAGTTTGTGTGGTCTTTGGGTGGCTTCATGTAGTTTTTCACAAATCAAAATAATTGGTCACAGATGTCACCACAGTCACTGTAAACTAAACACTGGAGGATACCCTGGAAATCTTAAGTCATAGCGAAACTCCAGGTGAGGCATGATAGATTGTCTATACTTTAAAAGAAATGCCACAAAGTACTAGATGTTGAGCTGCAGTCTCACCTGTAACCTCACAGGTCATATTGAAATATTTTTGCTGCAAAATATATCACTATTTGCAGCATTTACAGCTGAGTCTATAGTCTATTCCACATTGGTCTCTAGAGAGAGACAGACACACTTTGACTGAGTAAAGTCTGATCACAGTTGATGGAGATGAGCAAACATACAGGTCATGAGGCAGACATGATATGTGAGGTAAATGTGTAGGCTTATTACAGTACGATTACAGGAATGTGATCTTCTGAATCATGGCCACCAAAATTTAGACCTGGTTTGATTTGTCTTACATGTGCCAAAACAGAAGAACATAGGTATTTATGTCTCTCTTGTCTGTCTCACTGCCTCCCCCCAGTGCACCACAGGTAATGTCATACACATAAATAACAGGACAGTGCACGAATCAGTGAAGGATGATGTTACAAATGATGATGATCCAAAAAAGTAAAATAAAATGAAAGAGAATAACAACTTTTGAGCAAACTAAGCACTCTAAAACATGTATTGAACATGACCTGCTGTCCACAATGAAAACCAGGCCCTCTAAAATCCAAGGACATAAGTGCAGCTTCATTGTCTCAACCATCTATATTTCAACTAATGACCACAGCATTATTATTTGGATGGATTTTTTTCATCTACTGCTGAAGTCATAATTAAAGGCAGATTTCCTGTTGAAATAGGACGGAAATGTGGGATATGACCACGAATAGTGTAATCCAGTGATATTATTTTAGTATTTGTAATTATACTTTTATTTGACAGGAGAGGTGGATTATGAAAAAATAAATGTGACTAATAACTGTGCAAATTGTCCAGGCACAGATATGGCAACATTTGAAGGTTATGTGAGTAGAAGTTTGTTACAATAAATACAAGCTTTTATTTATTTGATTTCAGAAGAATTTAAACTTTCCACAGTGCAATAAGGAAAACAGACAAAAGAGGGTGAATTACAGGTTACAGGTGCAGTAGATCTATGTACATATTAATTGCTAACTGGAGTTTTGATTATGGGGGTATTGTGAAAAGGGGCAAATAACTACAGTTGTCAAAAAGGTAGGGATGCCAGGAGTACAATTTTTTACTCTAAAATGAAATATATAAATTTCACACCATTTAAATGCAGTGGGGAAAAACATGTTTAAAGGCCTGTACAAAATAGAAAGTATCTTATTCAAAAATGTATTGAATATTTGTGAAAATAACTTGTATTATTGTGTGTTAACTTCAATAAATGAAAGTGACACACTGATCCACACAAAATGTATTAATTTATATATATATATATATATATGTGTGTGTGTGTGTGTGTGTGTGTGTGTGTGTGTGTACATACATATATATATACATATATATAATTATTGATAAATTATATTATATATATACATATAATTGTAGTCTCCAGAAAATGAATGTAAGTCTATGTAATGTCCCCATAAGTGACCTATGACAACATGTGTGTGTGGGTGTGTGTGTGTGTGTGTGTGTGTGTGTGTGTGTGTGTGTGTGTGTGTGTGCAGGATTCTGTGCCTTTATTGTGTAATGTCATTCCATGTTCTAATCATTACTTCACATTCTAAAGTAACAATGCACTTTAGAACTTGCCTCTATACATATTGGAGAAAGCAGTGGTTGTCAGACAGTGGATCAGGATGGATTGGAGACATAACTCAAGAGTTTTTCCTCGTCAGTGAATGTTTTCTCAACTTTCTGGCATCCACAGCTCATTGAGACACAGTGGAAATATTCTATCATTTGTGGAAAGGGAAGAAGACTTTTTTTTTTCGCGTTTTGACTGTCGTTCAGTGGCTGTCATGATTGAGACTGTTAAAGTCCTACTGCAGATTGTTTTTTGGGTTTTTTTGTTTTTTGTTTTTTTGACATAGCCTACTGTCATCTTGTCGGATCATAGAAAATGTTATTTCCAAGTGGAACAAAAACGAAAAACTGGAAGGACAGGAGGAAAACAAGAACGTGTCACATCTTCAAATTACTTGTCAACAGCACTGATTGATGTTGATGTGAAAGTGGATTTAAGAGACCTTGTTGCAAAATCCTGAACATCTTCTAAAAGGTAGGGATCTGCGTACTGAATGTCAAGCGTGTAATAGATTTTATTTGGGCAGACTCACAGGCCTATAGTGCTGTATAATCTTGTTCTTTAATGGCATGTGTACTGTATACTAGTGTGAGTTATGTGTTGTGGTGTGACAGCTTTAGTAGTACTGATTTCTTCCTTATCTTACCACTCTCTTCCCCTTTCTCTCTCATGCACACAACACCCATACACCCATACAGTATCTCTATTTCTCTGTCTCTCTAAGCACATCTCTATTGTTAAAGGACAGGTTCACAATTACTCAAGTCTGTCTTAAAACAATAGTCGGGTGCCCCTATGAACACTGAAACAGGTTTTGCTTGCTGTCATTCCTCCTGTTCATACTAGACATCAAGAGATCATTGAAATGCACTTTTAATTTAAGTGATGGGGGCAAAATCCATAAGTTTCCTTCTGTGCAAAAATATATTTGAAAGTTAATCTTACACTAATATGATGCTTCAGCTGTTTCGCACTTGAGGAGTATGTCTTCATATCTTTTTACATTTTTTTAATATTGTTTACTGAGTAATAATAATTGTTGCACTTTTTGATATGAAGATACCTGCAAGCCTGGCAGAGGGCTTTCATGAGTTTGAATCTTTCCAAGGAATCTTTCAATTTAAAGTTTTTCCATGACAGCTTGAGGTGGTTGTCTTAATAGTTTTTATATTATTGTTGATAGAAAAGGCTAATGAAGATTCTTACCAGTTTTAATGTTAAGAGACCTGTAAATCTTGGAAGAGGGACTCTCTTGTTTGATTCTTACTTAAGGAATCTCCAATTTTTCTTTATGACTGATTTATGGGAGTTTTTCCTTTTCCGCTCAAAGTGGTCATCTAAATATTTTTTTAGATGTTGCAATATTGTGAACAGCGTAATGATGATTCTTGCTAATGTTAATGTGAAGATGGCTATAAACCCTGAAAGAGGGTCCCTCGTGTGCCATTCTTCCCAAGAATTCCTCCCATTTTACATCATTCAAAGAGATTGGGGGAGTTTTTCCTTGTCCGCTTGAGAGAGTTGTCTTAAAACTTTTTTTTTTATCATTGTTAAAATAGTAGCGATAATTCTTGCCAGTTTTAATTTTAAGACACTTGTAAATCTTGGAAGAGGGTCTCTTGTTTGACTCTTCCCAAGGAATCCTCCAGTTTTTCTGGATGAATGATTCATAGGAGTTTTTCCTTGTCTGCTCGAGGTGGTCGTCTAAGTATCTTTTTAGATCTTTCAGTGTGGTTAACAAAGTAATGATGATTCTTGCCAATTTCAATGTAAAAACGACCACCTCGAGCAGACAAGGAAGAACTTCCATAGATCATTCATAGTGAAAAATTGGAGGATTCCTTGGGAAGAATCAAACAACAGAGACCCTCTTCCACGATTTACAAGTGTCTTAAAATTAAAACAGTTTTTCTGGATGAATGATTCATAGGAGTTTTTCCTTGTCTGCTCGAGGTGGTCGGCTAAGTATCTTTTTAGATCTTTCAGTGTGGTTAACAAAGTAATGATGATTCTTGCCAATTTCAATGTAAAAACGACCACCTCGAGCAGACAAGGAAGAACTTCCATAGATCATTCATAGAGAAAAACTGGAGGATTCCTTGGGAAGAATCAAACAACAGAGACCCTCTTCCACGATTTACAAGTGTCTTAAAATTAAAACTGGCAAGAATTATCGCTACTATGTTAACAATGATAAAAAAAAAATCCCTGAAAGAGGGTCCCTCGTGTGCCATTCTTCGCAAGAATTCCTCCCATTTTACATCATTCAAAGAGATTTGGGGAGTTTTTCCTTGTCCGCTTGAGAGAGTTGTCTTAAAACTTTTTATTATCATTGTTAACATAATAGTGATAGTTCTTGCCAGTTTTAATTTTAAGACACTTGTAAATCGTGGAAGAGGGTCTCTCTTGTTTGACTCTTCCCAAGGAATCCTCCAGTTTTTCTGGATGAATGATTCATAGGAGTTTTTCCTTGTCTGCTCGAGGTGGTCGTCTAAGTATCTTTTTAGATCTTTCAGTGTGGTTAACAAAGTAATGATGATTCTTGCCAATTTCAATGTAAAAACGACCACCTCGAGCAGACAAGGAAGAACTTCCATAGATCATTCATAGAGAAAAACTGGAGGATTCCTTGGGAAGAATCAAACAACAGAGACCCTCTTCCACGATTTACAAGTGTCTTAAAATTAAAACTGGCAAGAATTATAGAATTATCGCTACTATGTTAACAATGATAAAAAAAAATCCCTGAAAGAGGGTCCCTCGTGTGCCATTCTTCCCAAGAATTCCTCCCATTTTACATCACTCAAAGAGATTGGGGGAGTTTTTCCTTGTCCGCTTGAGAGAGTTGTCTTAAAACTTTTTTTTTTTTATCATTGTTAAAATAGTAGTGATAATTCTTGCCAGTTTTAATTTTAAGACACTTGTAAATCGTGGAAGAGGGTCTCTCTTGTTTGACTCTTCCCAAGGAATCCTCCAGTTTTTCTGGATGAATGATTCATAGGAGTTTTTCCTTGTCTGCTCGAGGTGGTCGTCTAAGTATCTTTTTAGATCTTTCAGTGTGGTTAACAAAGTAATGATGATTCTTGCCAATTTCAATGTAAAAACGACCACCTCGAGCAGACAAGGAAGAACTTCCATAGATCATTCATAGAGAAAAACTGGAGGATTCCTTGGGAAGAATCAAACAACAGAGACCCTCTTCCACGATTTACAAGTGTCTTAAAATTAAAACTGGCAAGAATTATCGCTACTATGTTAACAATGATAAAAAAAAAATCCCTGAAAGAGGGTCCCTCGTGTGCCATTCTTCGCAAGAATTCTTCCCATTTTACATCATTCAAAGAGATTGGGGGAGTTTTTCCTTGTCTGCTTGAGAGAGTTGTCTTAAAACTTTTTATTATCATTGTTAACATAATAGTGATAGTTCTTGCCAGTTTTAATTTTAAGACACTTGTGAATCGTGGAAGAGGGTCTCTCTTGTTTGACTCTTCCCAAGGAATCCTCCAGTTTTTCTGGATGAATGATTCATAGGAGTTTTTCCTTGTCTGCTCGAGGTGGTCGTCTAAGTATCTTTTTAGATCTTTCAGTGTGGTTAACAAAGTAATGATGATTCTTGCCAATTTCAATGTAAAAACGACCACCTCGAGCAGACAAGGAAGAACTTCCATAGATCATTCATAGAGAAAAACTGGAGGATTCCTTGGGAAGAATCAAACAACAGAGACCCTCTTCCACGATTTACAAGTGTCTTAAAATTAAAACTGGCAAGAATTATCGCTACTATGTTAACAATGATAAAAAAAAAATCCCTGAAAGAGGGTCCCTCGTGTGCCATTCTTCCCAAGAATTCCTCCCATTTTACATCACTCAAAGAGATTTGGGGAGTTTTTCCTTGTCCGCTTGAGAGAGTTGTCTTAAAACTTTTTTTTTTTTATCATTGTTAAAATAGTAGTGATAATTCTTGCCAGTTTTAATTTTAAGACACTTGTAAATCGTGGAAGAGGGTCTCTCTTGTTTGACTCTTCCCAAGGAATCCTCCAGTTTTTCTGGATGAATGATTCATAGGAGTTTTTCCTTGTCTGCTCGAGGTGGTCGTCTAAGTATCTTTTTAGATCTTTCAGTGTGGTTAACAAAGTAATGATGATTCTTGCCAATTTCAATGTAAAAACGACCACCTCGAGCAGACAAGGAAGAACTTCCATAGATCATTCATAGAGAAAAATTGGAGGATTCCTTGGGAAGAATCAAACAACAGAGACCCTCTTCCACGATTTACAAGTGTCTTAAAATTAAAACTGGCAAGAATTATCGCTACTATGTTAACAATGATAAAAAAAAAATCCCTGAAAGAGGGTCCCTCGTGTGCCATTCTTCGCAAGAATTCTTCCCATTTTACATCATTCAAAGAGATTGGGGGAGTTTTTCCTTGTCTGCTTGAGAGAGTTGTCTTAAAACTTTTTATTATCATTGTTAACATAATAGTGATAGTTCTTGCCAGTTTTAATTTTAAGACACTTGTGAATCGTGGAAGAGGGTCTCTCTTGTTTGACTCTTCCCAAGGAATCCTCCAGTTTTTCTGGATGAATGATTCATAGGAGTTTTTCCTTGTCTGCTCGAGGTGGTCGTCTAAGTATCTTTTTAGATCTTTCAGTGTGGTTAACAAAGTAATGATGATTCTTGCCAATTTCAATGTAAAAACGACCACCTCGAGCAGACAAGGAAGAACTTCCATAGATCATTCATAGAGAAAAACTGGAGGATTCCTTGGGAAGAATCAAACAACAGAGACCCTCTTCCGTGATTTACAAGTGTCTTAAAATTAAAACTGGCAAGAATTATAGAATTATCGCTACTATGTTAACAATGATAAAAAAAAAATCCCTGAAAGAGGGTCCCTCGTGTGCCATTCTTCCCAAGAATTCTTCCCGTTTTACATCATTCAAAGAGATTTGGGGAGTTTTTCCTTGTCCGCTTGAGAGAGTTGTCTTAAAACTTTTTATTATCATTGTTAACATAATAGTGATAGTTCTTGCCAGTTTTAATTTTAAGACACTTGTAAATCGTGGAAGAGGGTCTCTCTTGTTTGACTCTTCCCAAGGAATCCTCCAGTTTTTCTGGATGAATGATTCATAGGAGTTTTTCCTTGTCTGCTCGAGGTGGTCGTCTAAGTATCTTTTTAGATCTTTCAGTGTGGTTAACAAAGTAATGATGATTCTTGCTAATTTCAATGTAAAAACGACCACCTCAAGCAGACAAGGAAGAACTTCCATAGATCATTCATAGAGAAAAACTGGAGGATTCCTTGGGAAGAATCAAACAACAGAGACCCTCTTCCACGATTTACAAGTGTCTTAAAATTAAAACTGGCAAGAATTACTATCTTAACAATGATAAAAAAAAATCCCTGAAAGAGGGTCCCTCGTGTTCAATTCTTCCCAAGAATTCTTCCCATTTTACATCATTCAAAGAGATTGGGGGAGTTTTTCCTTGTCCGCTTGAGAGAGTTGTCTTAAAACTTTTTTTATTATCAATGTTAACATAGTAGTGTTTCTTGCCAGTTTTAATTTTAAGACACTTGTAAATCGTGGAAGAGGGTCTCTCTTGTTTGATTCTTCCCAAGGAATCCTCTATTTTTTCTCTATGAATGATTTATGGGGGTTTTTCTTTGTCTGCTTGAGGTGGTCGTCTAAGTCGTCTAAGTATCTTCTTAGATCTTTCAGTGTGGTTAACAAAGTAATGATGATTCCTGCCAATTTTAATGTAATGACAGCTACAAACCCTGAAAGAGGGTCCCTCGTGTGCAATTCTTCCCAAGAATTCTTCCCATCTTACATCATTCAAAGAGATTGGGGGAGGTTTTCCTTGTCCGCTTGAGAGAGTTGTTTTTTTTTTTCTGACAGAGTACTGATAAGTCTTGGCAGTTTTAAATTTAAGACACCTGTAAATCTTGGAAGAGGGTCTCTCTTGGTTATCCTCCAGTTTTTCTGTATGAATGATTTATGAGTGTTTTTCCTTGTCTGCTCAAGGTCCGCTTGAGAGAGTTGTCTTAAAAGTTTTTGTGATTGTTGTTAACAGAGTACTGATAATTCCTGCCAATTTTGATGTTAAAACACCTGCATTGGAAGAGGGTCCCTTTTTTGTGATTCTATGAATGGAATCCTCCAGTTTCTTTTCTCTGATTGATTTCTAGGATTTTTTCCTTGTCTGCTTGAGGTGGTTGATTAAATACCTTGTAGTAGCATCTGTAATATTGTTAACAGAGTGATGATAAATCTGTAAGATTCAGAAGACTTAAGAGTGACACTTCCCAATTAATCTTCCAATTTTCCGTCATCCAGAGAGTCTTGGAAAGTTATTCGTCGCCTGCTTGATGTGGTTGTCTAAAACTTTTTTGCAATGTTGCAATAGTGTTAACTGAATAATGATAATTCTTACCCATTTGATTTTAAAACACCCGCCAGCCATTGAAGAGGCCTCTTGTGTGACTGTTTCGATCCCCTTCCGAGGCTTGCAGGTGTCTTAAGATTAAGAATGTCAAAAAATTGCATTATTCTGTAAATTTTTTTTTTTTTTTAAATAAAATAAAAATGATCACAACCCCTTCGAGCGTGCACAGAAAACCTCCCAAAAATAATTCAGAGGAAAAATGAGGACTGGAGAATTCCTTGAGCAGAATCACATATGAGGGACCCTCTTCCAAATCTGATGATTTTTGGAAGGTTTTTCTTGCCCACTTGACAGGGTTGTCTAAATTTATTTTTAGATTTTATCATATTGTTAACAGAGTAATGAGTATTGTTAACAGTTACTTTTCGCCTCTACAATCTTGAAAGAGGTTTTTGTTATATTGTTAATAGAATATTGATCATTTTTTATATCGATACTATTAAGATAAAATGATTTTGTTACGTCTAACCTTAAAAATCATCTTTTCACATTAAGTTTCACGTAATTATTAACTGTTTGACTATTCTTGTGGCTCTTTGTCATTTTTTTCCTGTTGCAGGTTTACTATAATCTCAATGTGTCCTGTTTTTAGGCTATAGTTGTCAAATTCCAGGACTTTTTTTTATCATTTAGACTGTTGCTAAACTTTCCAAATAACATGGCATCATTTTAACCCAATGCCATGAGCATGTGAGCTCCTAGCTGTGTTCTTTGTGTTCTTATCCCTCTCTGTCCCTTTCCCTCTTTTGCCATTATTTTTTGTCAGTTTGGTTGATGGTATCTGTCTGTTTTTCATCCATTAGTCTCTCATACAGGTATTCATTCTCAAGGAGACAGTTTTTTTCTCAGTTTGTTTTTATCTGTCATTTAATTGTGTTGTTCTGAAATGCAGAATGCTCTCTTTAACATCTCTCATCTCCTCTGCTTCTGTGTGAATGGTATTGAGTTTTGCCTTGTGTGTGTATGTGTAGTCTTTCTTCTTTCCAGGTACAGAGGAGGTTTGTGGTCAAGATCCTATCAGCACTTGGAGCATCTGGAAGTTGCTCTGCATCTGATCCAGTTTTTATCTCAAACAGTTTTGTTGTTTTCCTGACACTCTCTAATTTATTCTACTTGATAATAATCTCATTATTATTATTATTATTATTATTACTATTTCTCTATTCTACTAGTGAACATTTTGGTTGTACACATGGCACATATTGCATGTCTGTCCATCCCGGAAGAGGGATTTCTCCACCTCCTGAGGTTTCTCCCATTTTTCCCCATTAAAGGGTTTTTTTTATGTGGAGTTCCTTATTTGAACCATGTTTCTGAAGATGAGAGTGTCATTTTTTAATTTAAAAAATATAGATCCCTCTCATAAAAACTTGTGATGTTGTGCTATATAAATAAAATTGATTTTTACTCGACTTTTTGAGTGATGTTTACTTGCCATGTGTGCTTTGGTTTCCTCTGAGTTTCCTCCCTAAAAACTTGAAGATATGACAACTGCCAATATTTGTGCATATGGCTGTCAATGTGTTTGCTTTCCTATTTGTGTTAGTGTTGTGATTACATTGTCTAATTACAGTAAGTGTAATCTTAATTTTCAACAAAATATGGAAAAATGAATGTCATAGTATTACAGTAACAGCC
This sequence comes from Thunnus maccoyii, assembly GCF_910596095.1. Lineage (NCBI taxonomy): Eukaryota > Metazoa > Chordata > Actinopteri > Scombriformes > Scombridae > Thunnus > Thunnus maccoyii. The sequence goes on along the minus strand of NC_056537.1, from coordinate 16,150,282 downwards.
GTTGGAAGAATACAAAATCAGGGTGACAAATTCTGCACAGCAACATAATTTTATTACATTTCAGTGCAAAGCTACAAGCTCCAGCATAATGCCAGTGTTAATATTTAGACTGAAAATCTACATTATATATTTTGCAGTCACTTCTTAATCTCCCATACTATTTATTGGAAGTAGAATTCAACAGAGCATCACAGTGCAGTACTTTAGTTTTCCTCCTAGGAAGGTTTTTGTTAACATTTCTACATCACGACAATATATTAATATAATAATATTCAAATATATTATAATAATATTCAAAAATTTAAACAAAAAATAGCATTACTCAAATAGCACTTACATTTTTTTTTTAATGAGAAATGATAAGTAATTATATAAGTCCCTGAGAAAGCATTTCAGTGTGTACATACTTTGCTAAAAACTTACACCAATCTAAATGAAAATAAGAAGGCAACTGTGAACTTAATAAGTTCAAACATTCTCCAAAAATAAAGTGTAATATTAATCCATCCCACATCTTCAAACACCCTGGTACTCATGTCTGCAGTGTCCAACATAGAGAGGCTCTGCCTGGATGCCACGCCTTGAAGAGAGACAAAAGCAGAAGCATCAGTATGTAATAAAGTTGAAATGATGAGAAACTGTAAAACCCAGTGTGTTGGTGAGGTATGCCAGCACTAAGCTCTTTAAAGGTCTTGGATAGAAAAAGTGAAGTACCTCAGCAGCTTGCAACGAAAGTCCTGCAAACGAGGAAATGCTTCGTCCACACTGGCAGTCTGCTTCTCATCACTCCAGAGTCTCTCTGCAGCAGCACTTGCCTTTGGCCTACGATTTTAGACACAACCAGTGATTATTTAGGATGATTTCATGCAATTGTTGAACCACTTACTATGTTATTTTTACTGCTTTTTTTTATTTAAGGGTTCTTTTAAATCTCATACCAAAGACGTGGAGTGAGATTGGTGGCATCAACATATTCACCCCACATGCAGACCTCACCTCCAATCACCAGCTTCTTCTGTTCCTCAGTACCTGTGAGGAGATAATGAAAAGCTTCAATGGGTTTAAGTGATAATAGGCATGGCAATAAGTTTACAAGCATACGTTTTCTGTCATTCTTCATTCAAATGTATTACTCTTCATATGAATGTATGTACGTCATGTATGTAAGTCAAATCTCTGCAGGTCAATGTTTAAAATGGACCTCTGTACATGCCAATTCCCACTGGCAGCTCCGATCACCAGAGAAGTACCATCACCAGCAATAATTAAGCCAGGTTATAATACTAATATGTTGTATTACTTGGTGTTGCACACAACAGAAAAAGTTCTGTGGCTGTAGTAGTTGCACCAGCCTGGCTATAGGAAATATGGTTGATGTACCAAGGGGCAACTAGCAGGACCCTCATGTCAGCTTTGGTGAACCTGCGGAGCTTCACCTTATAACTAGCTGGGACGCCCTTCCAGATGTGCAGCACTGTGTCCTTAGGAATCTGAGCGGGGTGACAACCAACATGCTATCTTGCTCTTCTGTGCTACTTTGTTACTAGTGTACTGTCCACTATCTCTTTGTGTTAATTAATTGTTTTACATTGGTGTTTTATATTAGGAAATACACGTTTTAAAAGTCCTTTAAGCTTCTTTTTAAACAAGCACAACCTTTTGCCAAGACATGGTTAACAGTATTTGCAAACCTTCTATGGGGAAAAGAGACTGAACTCCAGGTGGATTCTTGAAATTGGTTATGGACTGCAAGAAAACTAAACTAAAAGCCTGGTCAGAATATCCTTTCTTCACAATATCAATATCTTGGAGCATATTGTGCACAGTAAACAATGGTACTCCAAGGAGAAAACAATATTTACTGAAATGCATACCATACTGTGAAAACATCTTTTCCTCTGACGCAAATGCTTTAACAGCTTTTAAATTTCCTTACTGCCCAGAGATCAAATTAATGTGAAAATATGTAACTGACAATTTTACTCTTTATATGCTATACCAATTTTATCCTTCTCAGTATAGATTGAAGGTTTCCAAAACTTTTTTCTCATTGACATCACCAACAAGTGTGTGATACTATCTACGAAGCGGACAGTCTTCTAACCTGAAGGATCATCTGCCCTATCTTAAAGACAGCAGGGTAGTCCCATTAATAACTTGATAGCTCCTGCCCCTAAATGGAGAGATGATTGTGCCTAAACATATCTTCAACCAACACCTGAATAATAAAGAAATGCATGCTCTTAATGTGATTTTTGAAAAGTACTTGACAAATATGAATATCAAAATGTATTATATGTTCACCAAAAATGTATGTGTGTGTGGATACAGCTCTCCTGAGCACCCTGCCTCGGAAGTAAGCATGAAAGATCCATTTAGTTTGCTGCTACCTAGAGATTTTTCTGATTTATCTGAGGGGGGCAGCATGGAAATCTGTAAAAGATTACTTGCGGGTTTTAGGCCAGAAGTATGTAGTCATGGACAGGCAGTAAAACTGGTCTGCAAAAGTTCATTTTTGTTGAGTTCTCTACAGTAGTATGTACAGTATATACCATTTCAAGCATTTGCTCTAAATAAATAAATTTTTGGATTATATTGCATACTTTTCTATCAGTTGATAGTCAATACATAACTCAATCTAAAGTTCAATCTAAAAAGCACATTCATTCTGAAAATGTCTAATTTTCAGGGAATGTAATTTAGTATGAAATGTTGTGAAATATCAGAAAGACACACATATTGCTCAATAGGTAGAAGCTCAGCATGTAGAATTTGTATTTGTCCTCTAAATCTGTAAAGGCAGCCAGGATGAAAGAGGCAGACAGGCTTATCTTTGTGTGTTTAAGAGTTTGTCATCACACAGCATTGGGGGCACAAACACTCGCTGAGCTCATACCAAAAAAAAAATCACACTTCCCTGTAGCTGTGTCCCACTTCCATACTATAGGCTTATTCTAAGTTGAGTACTGTTACATACTTATCAGTGTGCATACATGAAAACGTCCTGATTTTTGAGTGTGCTGTTAATGTACAGTACTGTCCCATAATGCAGTACCCAGGGGAAATGGACGAGCTGCACACAGCTGTACTGCATACAGCACATTTTGTATACAATTATGGAACTGGGACACAGAATGTGCCTCTGTAACAATGATGTATGAACAAAAGTCTTCACTGCCACCTAGTGGTATAGATACATACACAACATTCTGTCCTGCATTATCAGTCAAAAGGTTTTGGTCATGCATAATACATATTTTAAAGGAATCTAACTTTAACCTGTAAATTATTATAAGAAACAAATAGCACGCCAGTTAGAACTTCAACTGGCCACAGCACACAGGTTCTGTTCTGACCCTTGAAGGCGAGGGGCCACACAGTGTAGAAGCGGGCCCAGTTGTGTGTGGGTCCTGGCTGGTCCAGATACCATGGAGAGGCCAGAATCACCCTGAGCCCTGCTTTAGTCACCCTGTGCACTTCACACAGGTAACAGCCCTCTCTCCATACTTCCACCACTGACAGAGAACTGCGCTGCAACACAATGCTGTAGACTATGAGACATACGTACATGAACTATGAAGACAAAGACAGCAATATCATCCATATCCAGTTTTTAAAAAATATCGTAATTCCTCAAGACTGATAGTCATTCAACACCAGAAATTTTGGTCAAACTTATAAAGATATTTAACATATTAGATAGAGTATATGGATGACAATCTTACAGATGAAGCTTTCAGTGATCAACCTGCTGCATGAAAATTTCAGAAATAAAGATGTTTAAATATATTTATATATTTGAGTTAAATAGTATGTGCTCCTCTCCCTCAATGAATGCAGACATCTAAACACAATGTAAAATAGATGCAGTACCATTTTCTGAACCAAGCATTGCAGTATAATAATCACACTTCACTGGTGGAAACAAACACAGGGTGGTGCTGCAATAAAATGGGCATTTTTGGAAAATTCAAATATTGGTATTTGTGAATATGTAAATTACCTATTACCCAGAAAAAGCACTGACACACAAAAAATCTAGTTTTGTTTTACACTGCAGAGGGGTTATCTGTTGGGGCTTACTTACTTGTTCATGGTACTCAAAAACATCCTGCCATACAATGGATATCTTGTTGAGAGCTGAAGTAATATTCACAATGCTGGAAATAAAGACATGAACAACATGTCTAATATTAATGTGCTGGTTGGTGCATTCCCTGAGCCTTCTACATTTTGTGTTTCCTACTACAGTATCACCTACTTCTCCATGTAGAATGCTTCCAGTTTGGTGAAGTCTTCTCCAAATCCCATCTTCTCCATGAATGCTCGGACATAAGGGTTGGATCTCCTGTGGGAAACAAGCAGTATTGGGAAGTTTTTAACTATATGTAATTCTGTTAATAATAAAACTACATTTTGAATACGCTTCATGGTACTTCAACTAAATTACAGTGGCTTTTTGTCATTTACAGACATACAGCTACAGCAACAACCTGGGGCTAGACATTTTCTTTTTTAATTTGGTTCTTTTCAAACATGTATCTGTTTCTGACAGATGAAAGGCAATGCACAGATACCGAAGAACGCACAAAAGCTTAGTATTTGGGTGTACAACACACTGCAGTTTGGCACTGTGTCAAAACAGCAGGAAAAGACTTGGCATAAAAAAAATGAAGTCAACATTCCTTGCAGTGTTTTCCTGCCAAATTTCACTAACAATGTAAATGACACCAGGAAATCCAGCTTTTAATTATTGACAGTCAGTGGGCATTTAAACGATCTGTCACATTGCAGCTTACCAGCAGGAGACGTCAACCTCATCCCCTCCTAAGTGGATATAGGAATCAGGAAACACTGATGACACTTCTTTAAATAGTCTCTCCATGAACTGGTAGGTGGAGGGTAACGCTGGATTAACAGGACCAAAAGTACCCGAAGGGGTGCCCCACTTGTAGCAGGGAGTCAACAGGTTAGACTGTCCTGAGGAATAAATGGTAATAAATCAGGTTTAGTTCCAGATTTTGTTTAAATACATGTCTTGCATTGACTGTTGAGTGCAGACAATTGTTGCCACTGATGTAGTCATGATGTGTTTTGATAAGAGGTGCGTCAAGCTCAAGATTCAGTACACATCCTGTTGCCATTTACAGTCTTGACTGGCAGATTTGAAAGAAAGGATTCCTGTTGAACAAAATCTGGCATAATGCCCAGTACTTTGTATGTAGAGGATCAAGGAGCTAAAATAATCTTAATAAAATAGCAGTTTTTGAGTGAAGGTGGCTTATTTGGTCTTTGAATTTTACCTTTTCCCCAAGACTTGGTGTGGCCGGGTGAATCAAACTCAGGAAGGACCCTTATTCCCCGCAGCCTGGCATATGAGATCACCCTTCTCACATCTGACTGCGTGTAGATGTGAGTCATCGGATGGAAAGCCCCCTGAACAAGAGCCAGACGCTTTGTTCAGGGAGGAAGCAACTTTTCAAAATTTTCTTACCTCATAAGTCCACATGAAGTAGGCCTTGTTAAAAATCTAAGCTATTATAAAATAATCATCTCATAAAATGCAGCAAAAAGTTTTTGCGAGGCACATTATAATTAATGTGCAGAATCATGGAACACATGACATATGTTAGCTTATTCTCTCTTATTAATTAACAGCTCTTGTCATCCACATGACATACCTTACTGCTGAGGTCTGGAAAGGTACGGCTCTGGTAAGGGAAGGAGGGGTCATCAACGATGTGCCAGTGAAACACATTGAACTTACTGTAGGCCATTGCATCCTAACAAGAAACATATCGTGTTATTAAAGGTGTTGTCAGATGTGATCAATGGCTGGAATTTAACTTATGTCATCTTAATTAGTACCAGAGTTTTTAGGATGGCCTGCACTGGTAGATAATGACGTGAAGTGTCCAACAAAATCCCCCTGAACTGAAATCTGGGGAAGTCTTCAATCTCAGTCTTGTTAACAAAATACTAGAAAAAGAAAAAAAAACCAGTCAAATATTGACATTCTCCATTTCAAATATTGATCAATGCTCTGTAACAAGATAAGATTGCGCAAGCAAAAAGTAATGTCTTTAAAGACCTTATACAGTAAGTTTGAGCAGTTGGGAAATTCTGACTTACTGAGCCAAAATCATCTTGGTATACCAGCTGACTGAAGGTTTCCAGACCTGCACTTAATCAGAAGATAAATATAATATAATCAGCAATCATTTTAATCTACAGACATTGCAGTAGGCCAGTTATTAAATACTTGATGGCATGAGAAATCCAGTGCAACAGGCTTTGATAGAATCCACAATGAAAGCGCTTCCTTTGCTTACTGTAGCTGTATCAACAATTTGATTTATCTTTTTTGCAATTTTGTTCAAACATGTTCTTCAAAAATATATTTGCTGTAATCACCTCTTACAGCACCCCACACAGTTTCTGCATGCAGGGATGCTCGTCTTGCAGAGACACTCAGATTGTCTGGAACAAAAATAGGAGCAAGTCAGATAATGAATCAGATCCCACATCTTGGGACAGTAATGCCACCATGCCTGCGCTGCTCTGGCTCAGATAAATGAGTTGGTACTTACATCTCTCAGAAGAGTCTTCATTTGGGTAGCTGTTACAATCATCACGGTCCACACTGATCCTCAAAGTAAATGGTTTATCCTCATTGAATCGAGGGACAACACTTGCTGTTGGTCATAAAAGTTGGTCATAAAAGTGTTACAGTTTGTAGTTTCTGGTTCAAAGTTGTGTAGTAGTACAGCTTGTGTACTCCTTTGTGTGTGCTTTAACAATGTTAGGATTAAGCTGGCATTTTTTAAAGCTATTTTGAAAACACAAATATGAATCTGCTCTACTCTAGTCCATTGTCATTGTGGGTTTTGGGGTAGGTAGACCTACACTGGCTGACTGGTGAACTGCTGTCTCTACAAAGCCCATTGATCAACTTTAAAAGCCAACATGACAAACAGAGCATTCAAACAAAACTGCAGTAAGCACTTTGCTCTACATTTTTGTACATTCATAATGGAGTCCTAAACTTGTGTCACCAGATCATCTACTCTGGCATTCAGTATCACAGTAAATTACATCTATCACAGAAACACTGTGCCTTTGTGATTATTATTATTACTACTAGTACTGTTACTTCTAGTACTAATATTACTTATTATTCTTATTCTTATTATTATTATTATCATTATTATGTTAGTATTGTGGAGCTTTCAACTCGATCGAGGAGTTAAATCTTACTTCCGTTACCATACTCCTAAATCCACCTCACTTTATGACCTACCAGAAATGTAGTCTGGAAAAATAAGAGAAACATATCTCTTGAAAGCAGCATCCAGAACAGAACAGCCCTGCTGTGCAGCTGATTGACCTCCGTAACCAAAGTGGAAAGCCTGTGGGTTCAGAGAGTATCGCTCCGCTGATGAGGTGAAAGACTGCGGTAATGGCCACACTCCCTCCACTGTGTGTAATTTTAGGCCAAGCTGGTGGACAATTAATAGCAGCAAATTGAAATTTGGACGAGTGTATCGTCCAGAGCTAGCCATGTCTATGACTTCCATATCAGCCATTGACTGGCACTGCGATGTCAAACTGCCAGTCAGATGCTTAAAAGCATGCAGTCACATGACTGGAGCCACAAGGTGTGGGTGTTTCACTTTAATCAACAGTTAAAATAAATGCTTCATACAGCTGGTAGTGCTGTATATCCATATTTAGGAGAAGTCATCTTAGTATTGTTTCAGATCTAGCAACTATTTATTAAACATAATTCAGTTTGCGGTTGCGTAACATTCAGCTAACGCTGCAGCATAAATTACTGCTATACTGTAGGTAAATTAGTAGCTAATACTAAACTGTGGGGGGACAAATAGGTTACCATGACTACGAGAAGGCTTTGGAGCAGATACTAACAACATTTTACACAGTCAAAACATCTGTGAAACAAGACAATGTCAAAATTGTGTAACTCGCCAATTCAATGTCATTTCTTGATTTTTTTTTTTTTTTTTTTTTTTTTTTTTTGAACCGTTGGCCTTGCCTACATTTTATGAGGGGGACGTGTTTTAGCTGATAACTTTAGCTTGTTTAAGTGAGGTGCATAATAATTATTTTTGTGTATTTTTATAATTGTTTTGAAATACATTCGCGTAAAAGCAAAAGTTTGTCATATAAATAAGTTCCAATTTTTTTTTTTTTTTTACATTTTCTTGTTCAGTCCATCTGACGTAAGGCCGTCGTCAGTTGGTGACGCTGTGTCTCTTTGTTGGCTTAGCAGCGGCGACGTTTTGTTGTTATTTTCGCTGCAGCTGAAAAACAGGCTCGGGAAATTTTGGTGTTCGTATTGTTCCGCAATCAACATTTCACACACTGTAGACCTTTAGGTGTGCTTGTCACAAGTTGATAACCACCCTAGGAATGGACTCAGACGAGGGTTATAACTATGAATACGACGACGAAGAGGAGGAATGTAGCGAGGACAGCGCCGAAGAGGAGCCCGAGGACGACACCCTGGAGCTCGGAGAGGTGGAGTTGGTCGATCCCGTGGTGGCCGGTGGGGAGCGAGATGAGTGCGGCGAGACCGGTGGAGGTGGCCACGGTCCTGGCGAAGAAGAGGAGGAGGACTACCGTTTCGAGGTTTTGACTGCCGAACAGATCCTCCAGCATATGGTGGAGTGCATCCGGGAGGTCAACGAGGTCATCCAGGTAGGTATTTTGGTATGTCAAAGTCAGGAAAGACCGGGGTCCAGGCTTGGATGAAGCGTAAACAGGCCATGAACGTTAGCTTAGCCGTTAGCTTTGAAGGAGTGGTTTACTTGCTGGAAGTTGACAGTTTCAGGAGGGAACAAGAGGGAAAAGATTAACACAAAAAATCAATTTCGCCTTTTCTCGACTTGGCTGTGTGCATAGGATTAAACATGAAAATGTGGACAACGTAGTTTTTTATATCAAAGTGGCAATTTCCATACTGATTTCGTTCCAGGAAGTAGTCTAATCCCCATTGAGAAGTTGGCAGCAACGGTTGCTAAGCTAATGCTAGCTTGCAAGTTAGCCAGCTAGCTAACTAGCAAACTGTAACCGTTAACCTAGCACCTTATTGGTGGCATAACGTCTTTAGTTCCAGAATTAGAAAACTGCCAACTTTTACTAGACGACAGTTAGAATGTTTTAACCAAGCAGTTTAAACTTAATGTTACAGAATTTGTAAAATAACATTAGCGTTAACGTTAATTTTAATGCTGGACGAAAGGCTTGGTCATCGACTTGGATAACAACTTACATGCTAGGTTACTTAATTGTAACGTTAACAAGCCATCTTATAATGACTTAAAAAAAAGTTTGATTGGATCACACGGAGACATTTTTAATTTGGCTACAGCTATGAATTTGAGGGAAAACTCAGTGAAGCCTTTCGGCTTAACTTGGGCCTCCATTTCCTTTCACTTACGCTAGCTACACTTGGGTATTGAATAAAATGGAAAGTGGCCATTTACGTTTGTAAGGGATAGTGGTACAACATGGTATATTCGAAAACGTTTTAGAGCATCATCATTTTACTATGACCAAGCCTTAAAACTAAAACGGGTAGGTTGAATATTAGTAGTGTGTTTTAAAGTAACCTATAGCCGCATGGCAGTTGTTTCTACAGCAGAAACAACCAACATGGTGTCTCTATTAAAAATAGTTTTTTGGTCTAATGTCTTTGTTAATTTTCAGGTTTTCAGCACCAACAAATTAAATTGTTAATGTTAAATTCATGCATCTGTGTTCTGGATTAAAAAATATGAAATGTGGAATATGTGAAAGTAGTATAGTTCACTTAAATTTACTTTTCTTGTAAATATCTCTTGTGACTGTGCCTTCACATGGCAAGAGTGACTGGTTTTGCCTGACCCCTGAAGAGGCTTTAGGGGTAAAGTTACCAGTGGCTGACGGATTTTTTTTCCATCTGTAGGGACTTTGTTGACTGTTGAAGAGTGCACAGTAAATTTCAGAGAAACGTAACAGGCAAAACTTGCATGATCATTGCCCATGAATACACTGAAAGGTATCACTGATATTTAGCCCAAACAATTTATATCAGTGAGGGTAGACCAAATATTAGTAATACCTCTCACTATAACGCAATGAAGTTCTACAGCACCACAAACTACAGCCTTTGAAATAAGCATACAGTTTAATCAACAGCTGTCTAAAACAATAGAAATAAAAACTGAACATTATAATCCTCATGAAGGTAGAATTTATTGCAGGACTGTTGTTTTAGACTGCATTAGTTTTAAATACAGTAGGTGTGCCTAATAAACTGGCAGCTGAGTGTATGGTCATACTTTCTTTTGTCATACCACATTGATACATTGTCACCATTGTCACAATTTGTTCTCTTGAGGTGTGTCCTGCTTTAATTGCAGATGTTTTTATTTAGGAACCGTTATGTTTTGTGGTAGTGCAGCTTTTTGCCTGGTAATGTCTGTTTAACATTTGGGTGACAGCACAGATGTAAATGCAGCTGTATGAATCTCAAATTAACATAAAGTAGTATATAATTAATAAATGCTTTTTGAGAAATTATCATTTTAGAGAATAGTTTTCCCCTCCTAATAAAGAAATAGTATAATATAATATCTTGCAGTTTAGTATTACATAATCTCTTGTATCATGGTACACTCACCTGAACACCATATTGTAATGTTACTGTGTCATGAATTACCCTGTGAATCCCACCCCTAATTACATCAGGAAGGAGTGAAATCACCATTGTGTGTATGAACGAGTACATGGAGACAATTCCCTTATCTAATCTGGTAATAGCTGAAAACAAGCAATCCCCAAATGCTTTCCTTAAACAGAGGAACGATTGCATTGTACCATAGTGTAGTAATGTTGTACTATCATTCCCATTTGAAAATGGGATGTAAAATGCTTATTCTAATGCAGTTTTAGCATGCAATATACAAACTGTGTTTGTATTACACTTCTTTGAAGTTGTCTTGCATCATATACCCAGGTATTCTGGGGAGACCCCTGAATGCCTGTAACCATAGTGACACTTGGTGCACATCAGTGTGGTGACTTCAGTAGCCTGAGAAAGTGATTTTATTTTTATTTTATTTTTTAGAACAATGTACTGTTCAGACAGCAAAATGCGCACATTTTTTTTTGTCAGACATAACGAACCAACAGCAACTTTTGGTGCTTTTATGATCAAGATTAGTTTGTTAGCAGTGCAGAGAGTTATGTGATTTTTTTTATTTTATTTTTTTTAAACAGCTTTTAGGAAATAGGTGTTCGTTTGGTATTCCACTATACTGGTCCCACAAGCAGGTTGTATGTGTAGACTCAGACTGATTTTAAAATTTAACAGGAACTCCAGTTCTTTTCTCTTCAAATCCACTGCTTTTTATCTCTGTAAATTATAGAAGAGGAATCATATAGTTCCATTCTGGTTAAGCACAAATGTTTTGCTCATGATGAAACATTATCAACTTGTCCAGATACTACCTATAATCGGTCTGAATTTATTTGTGTCTTACCATTTAATTTGCATTCCACCTTGAAATTTTGCTTCCCAACATATAACTGAACTATAGGACAGCATGAACATGGAAATCGTGAAATGGATCGGGTCTTCTCCCGGCGTGAGCAAAGAACAAATCAGGAGCAGCAAATGGAAAACATAGAGTGGCTTGAGTAATTATTGTAAGCAGCTGTTCCACTCAGTTTGCATACTCGCATGTCAAGTTTAAGTCAAGTGTTTAGAGTAGAGCGCAGTATTTGTATTGTTCCAAGAGCCCGAAACTGGTGGAAGCAACATTGTCAGTTCAGTCTCTGCGTGTTACTCTATGGACTTGGTGGTCTATGGCAGCTCTTGGTGGTCCAACACCTTATTTAAACCCTTTTTTGTTTAGGAGGATGAAGACTGTGTTGTGTTCTTTCACATGCTGCATCACTAGTGGATTATAAAACCTATTTTCCTGTTGAAGCCTTAACTAATGACAACTGTGTGAGGGACCCTTGCTTCTCACAGTGAATCCACTGATGCATTTTTGCATCAATATCATAATTTAATGTTATTAGATAGCAAATCCTGTTGCCTAGCTTTATTAAGTCTGACAGTACACAAGCATTAAAGGGAAACCTTTCAGATTTTCAACCAGCATTGTATCATTACAATGTGGGCGGTATATGCTAGTGAACAATGTTTAATTTCCCTCCATGTTGCCTGCACCCAGAGCTCCCTGCCCATTTGTCGGCAAAAGTTTGGAGATTTGCCTTAGGCTACAGACTATATTTCCACATTTTCTGTTGTGGTTCCTTCAAGGAAAATGTAGGTCTTCCAAAATGTAGGGAAAAGCAGACACTAAAATATCATACAACTAAATACTTTAAAATATCCGTATATTTGGAAGAAAACTAGTTTCATGATACAAGCCGAAGTCTGGAAGAGGAAACGACCACCAGAGCGACGTTACAGCTGCAGCCTGACTTCAGCTGCTGAGTTTCTCTGTGATACTAGCACAACACAAACAACTAGCTTTACAATATAATGTTGGAGCAGAGATGTGGCATTACTATTACAATGTATGAGGCCGAATATCGTGCTGTGTAATCAGACAAAACAGAGTATCGAGGAGAAAGCCACTACTGGAGCTACGATACAGCCACAGCCGAAATAGAGGTGCTGCAGCTGGGTTAGCTTTGCATCATCGACCGGTGCCTGCCCAGGGATGATCATCAGAGAGAGTGGGAACAGAACAGAAAACTCGACGCCGCATCAAGCTTTGCAGTGCCTTGGTAAACCTGACTTTGTTTTCTGACAGAATATTATATCGGACTTTGCCAACTCTGAATAAAGAACAGAACAACAGTGACTGTGTGTCACCCCTAACTTGTGGGCGGCTGCATTCAGCTTTGACCACAATCAGATCCAGCTCATCGTTGTCCAAAATAGGTAAAAGAAACAGTATTTGCTTGCACATTGTTTTGATATATCCAGACTCGATGAGGAAAAACATGTTGTAAATGAAAATAAGCCTCAGTAAAGAAATATAATGCTGCACTAACTTTGTCTTTGGTGCTAATCTGGCCATGAACACACTGTCAGTATAGACAGTCAGTCTGATTGGACGAGACGCACACAGTGCATTCTTGTTGTTGTAGGATTCCCTCTTAAGAGCAGTATGGGGTATCTACAGCCTTTTTCTGAGTTTTCTCTAGTCATAGGGCACAAAATAATTGCACATTTCCACTACATAGATGACCTAGTTTTAAGAAATCATCATATTCACAGCAGTGAATTTTTCCTTTAAAGACAGGGCGTTAAGTTGGGAATCTCATTTGCTTCCTATTTGATCACCTGCTGTCTGGCAAGCGTTTTGCTGGATATTCATCATGCAATTAGCATAAATGAAAATTGAAACTATGTAGAGAGTGCTAGTCAGATTATTATTGTGGTTATACAGGGTTTTTTAACCCATTTTGCCGTGGTCACTATGAGGGGAAAGTTATTTTTCCGATAGAAGATATCTGATACAAGAATCTCCTCAACAACTTAAAATTGGCTCTTTAAGAGTGAGAGTTTCATAGTGTATTAAACTTGACTATTTTCTTTGTTCATAAGAGATGATGATAGAGATAAGAAATTTGTTAGTGATCTAGAAGGCGGAACAAGATGCACATTTCTCTCTCTCACTACATGTTTTACCTTTTGCCCCTGCAACCTTTACTTTAGTCTGAGGATATTCAATTCAGAATTGTGCCATGTTGAAAGGGTTGTTATTGAAATGTTACTAGGTCCAAACTAGTAAGATTGGCGTCATGACTTTTACGTAAATGTGACTTGGGTGCTCAACCATCATGTTAAATCACCATCAGATTAACGTAAAGGGGTGAATGTCAGAAAGGGGTTTAAGACACTTTGTTTTTCCTTTAATTTGTCACCCATCTGTATATCAAACAGGGGAGAGTAGCTTTGTACGTTGCATTTGACTTTGTCTTTGCCAACATCTAGTTGTTTAGTGCTGTACCTAGAGCACAAATTAACCAACTTCACTTTCAATTGTGGTACAATTATTGCAGTAAATGACTTCAGCTGCCGTAAGCTGTTGGTAAGTTGGTTCATTAATTCAACTGCATTCTTCATTCACTACTCTAGTTAAATAATTATTTTCTCATTTCTGCTTCAGAAAGGACATCAAGAATAGTGTACATAAATAATGTGTAAAAATGACTTTCACAGAGGAAACCTTCATACAGCGTATTGGCACAGTGTGTTTGTGACTTACCTGTACTCGCCATGCCATCACAGGTAGGCAGTGCTGTATAGTATGGTGCAGTGTTGTCTGATCATGTAAAATATTGTAGGATCCACGTTGCACAAAACAATGCAAAATCAAGTTAGAAAAAAGCTTGATGTGAAATTGAGGTGATACAACTGTCAACAAAAAAAAAACCATTTAATGGAAAAGTTTCATTTTGTTTGTTTCCGTTTTAAGCAGAATTCAGGATTGCCAGACCTTAATTAATTAGGTGACTGGACATTGCAAACAAAATAGAGTTAGATGTGTTTGCACCAGTAAAATGTTCATTTTATTTTTCATTTTTTAACAAATGTTCTTCAGATGGTGTCAGAGAGGAGTTGACTTAACTTTGTGGTAATTTCTAAGGCTGTAGGTTGTGGTGGTGGTATTTTACTGCGAAGAAAGGTGTTCATGGGTTGACACTAAATGGTAATGTAAGGGAGAACTATTAATCCAAGATTATTTTAATTAGAATACTTGATAGGATTTAGAATACTTAATTTCAGTCAGTCCCTCTTAAATTGCCATCCTGGTCTCGTACTAGGCTTAGTACATATCTGAAAACCTTGACCATAAAACTGTTTGGCTGTTCACCAAAGAGATTGTAACTCATAATAAGAGTATAACTGTGGACATACTAATTAATGAGCTTTTTCAATAATAGGCCTAATTATACATTGCTATAGTGAAGATTTTAAAAAGTAGTTAAATGTAAAATCTGGGTTATTTCTGACAAACCATTTCTCATTTCTCTAGAATCCTGCAACAATAACACGCATCCTCCTCAGTCACTTCAACTGGGATAAAGAAAAACTAATGGAGAGGTAAGAGTCTGTGAAGCACGTTCTTTATGTGCCACCATTAGCTTGCTGGATAACAAGTATGTTAGTTGAGAAGTTCCTGGGAGAGCTTATTACTGTTCTGACTCCTTTTTCTTTCTTTCTTTTTTTTGTCTCATTTTATACAGGTATTTCGATGGCAATCTGGACAAGCTTTTCTCTGAGTGTCATGTCATTAATCCCAGTAAGAAACCCCGGATCCGTCCACCAATCAACACAAGATCATCCGCACAGGATATGCCGTGTCAGATCTGCTATCTGAACTTCCCCAACTCTGTGAGTTACATAGACCCCAGCAGCATATTGCACCAGCTGACTGTATGTTCAGGTCAAAGTTGTTGTGTTACCATAGATTATGGCACATTTTTACTTGTGGATTGTAAAGGAATCTTTGACTGAAACGCTGTCACAAATAGTGACATTTTTATCCAGTGTGACCAATAGTGTGTAAACCCAGATTATTTTCTCAGATCCAGTTAACAGACTTGGCCAACACAATAACTAGAGATTGGATAAGAATGGCTAACTTGACATCACAAAATGTGATCACTATATTAATTATTTGTTACAAAGTACTAGGATTAACATTCGCGCATACCCACTATAACCACAGATATAGATATTTGAATGCAGTTCCTTGCCCTGTTGGTTAAATCAGTTCAGTGGTCTAAATATAATTTGCAGGCTTAAAGTGACAAAGTTTTAAAATCCAAAGGAATTCAAGAATCGAAAGTTTTTTAAGAAACCTTCAATTTTCAATTTAAGCGCTAGATTTAGGAGGTGTTTGAGCCGCTGGTTGGATGTGCTTAACCAGCAGTAGGGCCCATCATGCATGGTTAATTACAAGTGCTGTATGCATTGGCTGGTGAGGGTTTGAGCCATTCTGTTGTGTTGTGTTGTGTCCAGCATTCAGGCTCTTGAAACATTTGGATTTTAACTATAGACTGTATATAAAGATGGGCAACATGTCAAAATATCTTGTTTCTGGGAGCTGCCATCTTGCTTGTGTGATGTCATTTGCAACCAGAGTGCGCAGTAGAGTTGGGCAGCAGGATGACAACCCACGGGACACGCCCCCTCAGCCGTCCTGATGTCTTATGGAGGTTTGAGAGCGGCTGTCACAGCTGTCAATCATGATGTCACACCCCCTTTTTATGTCATCAAATAACTAAAAAAACCAAACTTATCAGAAAAATGAGCACTTGAACAAATGACCTGTACTACAGCCAGTCACTGGGGGGTGATTGAGGTATTTTGGCTTCACTTTTGGGGAGTTGACATGACGTCCATATTTATATACAGTCTATGGTTTTAACAGTTCTCCTGGTTACTGTAGTCTTGTAATATCAAGCCCATCAAACAATGCTAGAAAGAACATTGCATTTGTAGAAAGCCTATCAACTTTGGCAGGGAGCACTGATGTTTGCATGATCAGCTTTAACATCTGAATGCTACAGGTCTTTTATTTTTGTGCCACTGCCTCAAAAATTCGGCAGCCATCTTATAAGCTAAAGGTGGTTTAAGTGAGAGCTGAATAGTTTTCTATTCTTCTGGTCATATAGCGTATCACAGTTGGTACAGGCAGTACAACTTTGGTCACATGGACTTGATTCAAACTAGAGTATAACAGAATTTGTTTTTGATGTTGGTAATGTTTTCCTTCACACATTCAATTGCCTTTATGCCTTTCTTAATGACAGACTTGATAGGGATGGACTTGAAATTTAATGTTAAATAATTTTACAACATTAAACCTGGTAGATTAGGGGTTTATACATCGATCAACAGAGAACATGTAATGTCATGGTGAAAACTGATCCCTACAAATGGATCCAGATCAAATGCACATTGCCGTGTCCCATCCTCATGAAACAGCATATTGTCCCAACAAAGGATTAAGGATTATGCAGACGATCAAGGCAAGGTGGTTTAGTGTTCAGATATGACATTTAGTTACAAAAACCTCACAATATTGGTATGCTGGAGTTTGTAGCACACAAAATTATCCATCGGTTATTTTAATCAGTTAATTGAAACAAAAATTGTTCTGGCAAATCCAGGTAATACTATCTATGAATGGCCTCTAACATGAAGGCTTTGTCTTTCTGGTTACCAGAAGTGCACATACTTATAATTGTGTGATGTCATCTTTGTCATATTTGAAGTCAAACTAGATGCTTCTCTTCTACAGTATTTTACCGGTCTGGAGTGTGGACACAAGTTCTGCATGCAGTGTTGGGGAGATTACCTGACCACCAAAATCATAGAAGAAGGAATGGGACAGGTAACCATGAAGATTTTTTTTAGAATAGCAGTCATTGATCAGTGTTAGTCTTTAAATAGCTGACTGACTAATGATTTGCCTTCCGCTTTGTCTCCTCAGACCATTTCTTGTCCTGCTCATAGTTGTGACATTTTGGTTGATGACAACACAGTCATGTGAGTATAAGCTTGTGCTTATATTTGTTTTGATGTCATTGATATTGTTTATTGGTCAGCAATGATCAGCATAAATAGATGTGACTAATGAATAGAAAAAAGCAGGAAACAAAAAATTATCCCACGTGATTTTATAAGAATTTTTTTCTTTCTGACATGAACAATGTACAGAGACGGACATAATTCATTTTTATACATTGCAAAACTATTTGAATAGTCGAAGTCAAATTGTATTATTATTAGTCTAAAGTATTATATTAGGATAAAGAACATTGTTACATGTTCTATGAAGAAAAAAAAACATAATACACAATGCAGGTTTGATCATACATTTCATGAACGTATATAAGAACTGACATAATTTTGAAACTCAAATGAAATAAAAGAAAAAGAAAATTTTTGCTCTAAAATCAGACGTGCTTACTTTATTTTACACCTTTTGTGTTTTGTGCATTTACAGGAATAGAAACTGTAAACTGGTTGACTTGTGTAAAGTATAAGGCTTTCTAGTTAAACCATGGTACTACTTAACTACTTTACAATGTTGATGTTCAGCCTGTAGTGCAAAGAAATATACCTCTGTGTTTCAAAGTATGGACACTAATCCCTTGCACCAGCTCTTAAGCTGACAGTAATTGCCTTAACCTACATTCTGATCTCACCAGCTAGCAAGAGAACTGATATTGTTTACTGTGAGTCTAGAGTGCAACACACTCATAAATATATGCGCCCCATGTCAGTTTTTAAGTTCATGAAATGTATTTGGTATCTCTTAAGATAGCGGCCTGCACTTAAACTCTTAGTTTTGTAATTATGAAGTTGGTTCTTCTAATACATTTTGTCAGCAGAGAAATAAATACTCTCTCTGTAATGTCTTCTTACTGTTTTACTGCATTGAGCTACTCAAGATAATTTGAAATTGCGCGACAATTTTTTGTCTCCTGCATTAATTGCTAATTATACACAGAATATAAAGTAAGGAAGCTTTTACCAAAGTCACCCATTTTATGAAATGAAGACTGATTAATGATTTGACTTCTCCTTTAGGCGCCTCATAACAGATTCAAAAGTGAAGTTGAAGTACCAGCATTTAATTACGAATAGTTTTGTAGAGGTAAGATTTGAGATTTTTCTTCTCTTTAAATCTGTTGAAATGGAAAATACTTTGATTTATCACATTTAGCTGTCATCTTATGAATGCACTACTACTAAAAGCAGGTGTCTTCTTTGTACTTAAACATCCATGAAACTATGAGTTGCAATTCTATCTCTCATCACTCCTTTTAAGTGCAATCGACTGTTAAAGTGGTGCCCTGCACCAGACTGCCATCACGTTGTCAAAGTCCAGTACCCAGATGCCAAGCCGGTGAGGTGCAAGTGTGGCCGTCAGTTCTGGTGAGAGAGCTTTGTTAAAAAAGACTATAGTGAAATGACCAACAACAGTACTTGAGTGTTGACTCTGTAAATCTGATGGTAATGTTTAGAGATGATGTAAATTTGACTTGTTATACATCCTGTTAATGCAGCTTCAATTGTGGAGAGAACTGGCATGATCCTGTCAAGTGTAAGGTAAGTCAATGGGGAATTAGTTTATTAACGTTAAGAAATATTGACCTATTTCTCCAGCATTTTGAGTGAAATTCTATTAAGATTAGCATTAATTGTCAACATGGTTATTTATTACTCTTATTTTAATTATTTTATAGTGGCTGAGAAAATGGATTAAGAAATGCGATGATGACAGTGAAACCTCGAACTGGATCGCTGCAAATACTAAGGTATGGAATCAAAATGGTCCATTAGTTTTGCCCTCTTGCCTGGTTCCTGTTTGCAGGCCACAAAGAAATATCAGTTGTAGAATTACTGATCATACAGAAAAGCAAAACAGAAACTTAAAACAAGACTGTGCAGTCACATGGGAAGTTGCACCTAAATTTGATCACTTATTTGTATGCTGTGGATCCAGTTTGCTTTTTTCATTTAGAATTTTGCTTCAGCTTAGTTAACGGGCAGATTAATCTGAAAGGGTAATTAAACACTAAATTACATTTAAAAAAGACATTTGTTGCAGCTTTGCTCTAAGTGGGTTGAAACTTAAAGAGTAACTACACACTAAAAATCTGGTAGCTCCCTCCATCTCAGCATATTTTAAAAAATGCAACAGAGGGCAGCACAGGATGACTGTAGGGGGCGTGGACTTGTGGCTATGCTGTGTGTGACGCGGGAGGTGAGGGCACACTGGCCAGAGTGGATTAAGACTGACCACTGCTCAGCGTAGCAGGAATAGCGATGTAGAGCTGGTAGTCAGAGCTAACCAGCCATGAGCAGCTGCTGTCAGACTCTCTGTGTCCACGCTAGAAACACAGAGTCCACTGGAGCTTTGACAGTCACTAAAGGCGCATTCATGGCCTTTTGTAAAAGTTTCTGTGGTACCTGTGTTGTAGCTGAGCAGTGGCTCTACTACAAGAGACTCTCCATTGTGTACGTGTCGCAGCTAACGTTACCGTTGTCGGCCCTGAATATCTCGTTAAGCTCTGAATATAGCACAGTTAGTTATCGGTGGGCCCATGTGTTGTGTTTACTACCACAGAAAAGCAAAAAATCTTTGAGCTATTTTGTACAACTACGGTTATCTGAGTAGCACGTCACCTCTTTGTTGCCTCCCATCAGACTTGCTAAAGCTACCAGCAGCTGTGTGTGAGAGGCACAAACTTAAGTTACAATTTGCCAGTTTTCTGCTATCTATACTTGGCGCAGTAGTTGATGTATGAAATGGACCTCGGAGTCTTGCCTATTACATCATGAGCAGAGAATTCAGCTGAACTGAATTTTCAAATCCTAGCAGGCAGAAATAAGCTAATTTTGAACTGAAAAAGCAGTTTTTACACACAATATGTATGCTGTTGGAAAAATGACCATCATATGCCAACAAAAACGATATAGTGTGTAGTTACTCTTTAAAATGCTGTTTCTCTTCTTTCCCAATCACTAAAGTCACAACAGTTGTTTTCAGTCAGCTGTAGAAAGCAAAACAAAAAACAAAAAAACCCACAGGTACATAGACCTTTTAATGGATCAAGCCAGCAAACAGCCTGAGGTTCACAGAGAGAATCAAAATGAGGATGGAGGCTTGACCTGGTTGAGTTTTTGCCATGAGGACACCTAGCCTATGTCCAAAATCACTTCCTATTAACCATATAGTGCACTACATTTACTGTCCACCATTTTACGTGTCTGAATTCTGAGTTAAAAGTTTATGCACTATGTAGTGCCCTCAGATTCCCACAATGGAACAAAAAAGAGTCTGTGACATATTCACCACTTTCTACTAAGAATGAGTGTTAATTATATAGGGAGGAATAGTGAAGGAGACAGTTCTAGACTTATGAAAGACCTGCCTAAAAAACATTCAGATTCAGATAAATAGCAACATCTACAGACTTCTGTGTATGTTTTTCAGTTTCTAATGTACTTCCTCTCTGCTTTTACTGCTGTTTACATTTGATTTCTGTCTTATGTTTTTGTGAAACACTTTGCCTTGAACAGTAACATTTAATTATTACTCTCCTCCCCTGACAGGAGTGTCCAAAATGCCATGTGACCATTGAGAAAGATGGCGGCTGCAATCACATGGTTTGTCGGAACCAGAACTGCAAAGCTGAGTTCTGCTGGGTCTGCCTGGGTCCATGGGAACCCCATGGCTCAGCCTGGTAAGAACTAATGCCTTTTAGTGTATATGATGATGGTGTCTCTTATAGTGCCATGCAGGAATATAGTCCAAGTATTTTTTTAGTTGTAGTATTTTCACTTAAGTAAAAGAGTTTAACCCTTTAAAATATGTGGACATATTTATCAATTAAATTCACATTATGTAAAGTATATCCTTGTCACAAAATAAATGCAAACTGTCATTCCATTTCATGTCTAAATAAACATCTGACATCTGCAAGGTTAAATATTTTATGTGAGAAAGCATAAGAAATAGTATTGATGTGCATTATTGTATTCTGGGAAACATTGTTGATGTTTCTACACTGGCTATGACTTTTCAGGTACAACTGCAATCGCTACAATGAAGATGATGCCAAGGCAGCCAGAGATGCTCAAGAGGTAATAAATGTACATCAAATTGATACATTACATTTTAAAACATTTGCACATAATAGCACAACATCTATCTTGGTGCACTTTTTGGTCAAGCCACTCTTCAGCGTGCAACATTTAGCCATGTTTATAACAGGTATAATATTGGCATTTATGATTATGCTGAGGCAGCAGCATCCCAGTTATTGTTTCCATGCCACTTCACTGGATGACACATTCAGGGACAACAACATCCTGGACAAACTGTATATAACTCACTAAAATACCACACCAATCACGTAACCTGCAACAAAAATATCTACTACTAATAATAATATGAAAATGTCTACTCCAACTAATCAAAGAGACCCTAATGTAACCCTGCACACAGTGGTTGCTGCTGTGTCCATCAGACAGTAAATGTCCATCACACCTCCAACAAACATGGTTGATTTGTGCACACTGAAGAAGAGTGTTTTGCCTGGAACACCTGCAGAATAAAATTTAGACATTTCAGTATTTGCTGAGTTCAGTGTGCTTGAGTTAAAGCCAATTCCATGCTGTGTGCAGCGCTCCAGGGCAGCCTTGCAGAGGTACCTGTTCTACTGCAACCGCTACATGAACCACATGCAGAGCCTGCGCTTTGAGCACAAGCTCTATGCTCAGGTCAAGCAAAAGATGGAGGAGATGCAGCAGCACAACATGTCCTGGATTGAGGTGCAGTTCCTGAAGAAGGCCGTAGATGTGCTGTGCCAGTGCCGCTCCACACTCATGTTCACTTACGTCTTTGCCTTCTACCTCAAGAAGAACAACCAGTCCATTATTTTTGAGGTATGATAAAAGGGAAACTGTTGGTGCATATGTCATAAATGTGAGCAGATGGTGCAAGACATAAATAACTAGAGCTATTTTAGTATTCTTTTTTATATATAGATATCCTTTACATCTGTCAGAGTGCTGTTAAGCGTTAAATTTGGCATATTGCATGAGAAATTAATCATTGTGATCTAATGGTGTTTTTAGTGTCACATGAATGCAGCCATACAAACAAAAGAACTAGTTAAATTCAATTAACTAGATCATCACTAGAATCATATTGGTGGATCATTGAGCTGAAACTTCAAAGGACAAATTTCAGCCAGACAGATAGCAAAAAGCTAGACGTGTGTGTGTGTGAGTCGAGTCACTCGATGTCTCTAAAGGTTTCTCCAATTTCGAGTTCTTGTGGCGTTTCCAGAATGTGAGTAAAAACAGGATGGAAATGTACCAAGTGTCAGTGAGAGAGGAGCAGTGTGAGGAGGAACAGGAGAACGGGGGGGAAAAAGCAAATATTAAAAGTAGAGCAATTAAATTGCCAACTTTTCTCAGTAGCTAGAAAAATATGGAACATTTCTGTGTATTCTTTTAAAATTTTGGTGTGTATATACACACTGGTATTTTGTGACCCCCCTTTTTCTAATTGCATTGGACATAGCAACGTTTAGGTTGTCAAAGATGAATCATGTTTCCTTACACCGGATTCAGATTACAGGGGGGATTTGAAATTCTTACCAATTTTGAAACCATAGACACCACAAGGACTCATTTTTGCCGCAAACATACTGGTGCTACAAGATTAGAAATGATTATACTACAAAATATTAGATTATCTTGCCAGAGGGAGCTACACACCACACATGCTTCTCTCTCTCACTCCTGCTCTCATTTCCACAAATTTTCTTTCTCTTTCTCCCACCTTCTCTTACCCTCTTTCTCACTCATTCACTCACAGCAGCACTTTTCTTTGTCTGAACAATGGACTATATAAAGATGGACAACACATCTCCACTTCCTGCCACTATGCAAAAGTGAAGCCAAAATATCTTGTTTCCTGAAGCTGCCATCTTGCTTGTGTGACATCATTTTAGCCAGAGTCTGCGCATTAGTCAGTTAGTGGGATGATGGCCAGTGGGACACGCCCCCTCAGCCGTCCGCTGCCTGACAGAGGTTTGAGAGCAGCTGACAGCTGTCAATGGTGATGTCACACCCCTTTTCATATCGTCAAATAACTAATTAAAAACAAATTTAGCAGAAAAATGAGCACTTTAACAAACATCAGCATGATAAGAACTACCTAAAATGACAGAAACCATCTCTGGGAAAAATTTATTTGACGTGTACTTTGATCTTTTCTCATCCGCCAAAATGGAGGGGATGGGACTTATGTCCTATACTGCAGCCAACCACCAGGGGACGATCAAGATATTTTGGCTTCACTTTTGGGGAGCTGACATGTCTTCCATCTTTATATAAAGTCTATATTACAAGACCGATTATCCCATGCAGTTCTGACCACATTCATTTGGGTTTCTTCTTTTTAGCAGCAGAACTAGTCCACTGACAAAGGCCCAAAACTAAGTTGGTCACCTGATTCTTGGGACAGGCGAATGTGAGGAAACTGGCCCAAACGTCCTGTAGCCAGAGCTGGGCCTTAGACAGGAAGCTCCAAAGTTTATGGGACATCATGAATAACTGTTTATTGTGTCTTTTAGTCTACACCATGGCGTAGAATAATATCATAAACTGAATTTTTGGTCCATCAGAACAACCAGGCAGACCTGGAAAATGCCACTGAGGTGCTGTCTGGCTACCTAGAGCGGGACATCTCCCAGGATTCCTTGCAGGACATCAAGCAGAAAGTACAAGATAAGTACAGGTCAGTGAAGAAAGAACCGTCATCACTGTCTACCACTGTTTAGTTTGACTGTTTTTCAGACTTGTAACAAATGTTTTTCTTGTCTACAGATACTGTGAGAGCAGGCGAAGAGTCCTGCTACAGCACGTGCATGAAGGCTATGAGAAGGACCTGTGGGAGTACATTGAGGATTGAGGACACGTCCCAATGCAACGGACTCTTGAGTATCTTGACAAACTAGAGCGCTGATGCAATTTAACAGGGCAGCACGGGCCTTCTGCCGCCTCTCCTTTGGCAAACCAACCACTTTTGCATCATTTTTCCTGGATTTGTTTAACAAAATCTTCAAAGTAAATTATATTTAAATAAAAAGGTAGAGTAATAAAAAGAAAGTGTACTACAGTATTGTTAGCAACAGAGTGGAGTCTTGAGAAAGCAGAAAATCCATCTTAAACAAATACATCCTTTTGGCTTGTATTGTAACACCTCCCCTGAACTATCTTATTTTCCTGTTTTTTGCTTGTGAATCTTTTCTGTTTTGATTTTGACTTTTGTTTTCCCATTAGTGTGAAAATGTTTTCAACACAGCTTTAATTGTCCTGGCCATGTCTGCAATATGTGGTGAGATCCTTGTCTGGGTGGCTGAATGTTGATAGGCTGATTGCAAAGGGGCAAAGACATTTCAGGGGGGAAAAGAAGAAAAAACAAAAGATCAAAATAGTAAGTCTGTATTTTTCAATTTGTAAATAGTCCATATGCATGGAAGTTAAAGAACAAGAGTGGCACGTGTTTGCATAATTTTGAAATTTTGAAATATTTATTCTTTACAAATATTAAAAAAGGTGTACTTTTGCCATGTAGGTTGGGTCTGTTTGCTCCCTCCATAGAGTGTGGGAGTGTGGAGGTCTTTGGCAATAAGGCATTCGCCCTATCATCCTCAGTCTCTTCAGAGCAGTGCACAAGTTACACCTTATCAGTAACTCTAAATGAGGACTGATAGAAAGAATTTCCCCTAGTTGCCAAGTGATCAGATAAAGGACTCAATGAAAGTGCACGGCCGAGTTTGAAAGCCAACAGAAGAAAAAGTTTTACAGTTCAAAGGTGGGTAGAATGCGCCAGCTCCGTGTCCCTCTATTCTAACCTTTTGCCGTACCCCCTTAGTTGTTTTTAGAGGTGTTTAACATTTAAAAACATTACTAATTATTTGCAAGAGCCAAACTGAGTGACATTCACTCTTTTTTCTTTTTTTCCCTCTCTTTCCCGACGTGGCTTGAGGTAGCCCTCTTAAAGCTCAGCTTGCACCTTGGGGATTGAATGAGGGTAATAGAATGTACTGACAGCACAGCTTTGTAGTGCTGCTAATTGGGCTGGATCACTGTCAAACAGGGTCAGGCATTTGCATCACTCTTGCAGGGAATACTTGGAAGGCATGGGGCTGATAGTGTCCATGCCTCTTTGAAGAGATCTCTTGCCTTGCAGTGAGACTGAACATTGCTTTAAACCAAGCTACACAGAAGGACTTGCGGGATCCTTAGACAGATGAGGAATATAGGGCAAACTTCTAAAGGTTGTAGGACTGTTTTATAACGCTGTTATGCTTTTGCATTAAAGACTGTATTTTTCGCACATGGGTTGAGGATTCGACATTGAAATGTCAGTGCCCCTCCAGGTTTTGCATTGTTCTGTGTGATGGTTGCTCTGGTTGTCAAGCTCTCTGCTTGTAAATGCTCGTTCATGTCTCTGCAATATGGCAGTCTTCACAAAATTGACTGGAGGGGACATGAATATACAGGCACTGATGCAAGTCAGAAGATGACACCGAAGTGTCAGCCATCATCAAAACACATCCTTTGCCCCAGTTTCAGATCTTTGGGGAATTCTCTCCCAAATGCTTCTTATGTGTTCAAACTTATTATTTTATCCTAGCAAAATTATAAACTGTATTGTTTATTTGAATAAATGTCATGAGAAATCTCATTTTCGGGAGTACTGTGTGAGTCATTAGAGTAGGTTTGGTCTCAATCATATTAATTACCCAAACATTCATGATGCATTTCTGCGCTATGTATTTTGCAATGTAGTGTAACAGACCTTGGCAGAGCGTTTGTTGTCTTCCAGAATAGCGTAAAATATATTTGGTCTCTTTCATTGAATCATTTTGATTTTTGGCAAAAATGTTAACTCTTTTGCACCAGTTTCACTTGCAGATTGTACGATAAAGATCGAGTGGTTGTTTGTATGATGTCACTTTTGAATTCATTTTGTCTCTTAAGTCAGTGGTTCTCAAACTTTTTCACATCAAGGACCCCTAAACTGATGCAAATTAGAACGTTGGACCCCCATTTGACAAGATTTTTGCTTTCAGATGCTTTATTACAGAAAGTGTATGAAACCCATGACCAAAATATTCTTACATTCTGTCATTCTGTTACTTACGGATGGAAATATAAGAAATAAATGATTCCCCCTCAAGGACCCCTGGGGGTCCCTGGACCCAACTTTGAGAATCACTTGTCTTAAGTCACAAACCATTGATAACAAGTTAAAAGGATATTAACAAAAGATGGGCTATTTTCTCTAAGCTGCAGGTAACACACCAGCTATAGCTGTGATCATTAGGCTAAAATGCTCTCCAGGGCTCACTCTGTTTTCATTGTGTCTGCTAGTAGTTCATAAACATTTCAACATTAAG
This sequence comes from Thunnus maccoyii, assembly GCF_910596095.1. NCBI lineage: Eukaryota > Metazoa > Chordata > Actinopteri > Scombriformes > Scombridae > Thunnus > Thunnus maccoyii. The sequence continues at coordinate 16,123,240 of NC_056537.1, read as the reverse complement.
TCTGAAGTAACAGAAGCAGCTTCTTGCATTAAATTGAGACATCCAAAAACTTTTAATACTTTTCTACATATCTTTTCTTTATGCTATCAAAGGTGTTTTATTTCCTATTAGTGTAAAAATGTGGGAAAAAATAGTTGTCTGTTTTGGAGAAAACATTAAAGTGCAAACTGTTGCAAACATCCTTCTGGCATGGGTGGTTGTTTGATAATGGACAAGATGTTTTTGTAGTGACAGCAGCCATTTTCATTTAAAAGACAAAACATGGTACCAAAATCAATGTTTGATGTTTGTAAACAGTGTCTCCCAATTAGACTACCACTATGTAGAGTCACCTGTACGTGAAGAACTGGACAGCACTCTTCATGGTTAAGAGGGAAATTGCAACAAAAGGTTTTGCCACAGGATGGGGACAGAGACACTTTATTTTTAAATTGCAGTTTCAGGCTTTAGGTGCCATTATCTCCCTGCTTATTTTTAAGAGTCTCGTCATGTGTTACATGTACATATACAGTGTGACATCTGCATTGATGTGGTGGGGAAACTCACTTGCTTTCACTAATTGTGGGGTAATGGGTTAGGGTGGTAGCTTTGATTCTACAATGGACTCAATAACTTTGTGAGAGCTGCGAAGCACCTAACACACTGTTATCTTTGCTCTTAATACATAATTATTATATATCATTTGGCTGTTTTTTGGTGCCTAACTACTTCTGTACAATTTGTCATATTAACTTTGTTTCAACGTCAAAACGTACATCTTAAGGAGATGTATGCTATCTTCTTTATTGTAACATGTTTCAGTGATTTTATATAATTTTTTCAAGTATTAAAATTTATAATGGAAAGTCAATGGGAGGAATGTTTGAAGGTTCATATCTCAACAAGTAAAAGTGCTAAAGTATTAAAACTTCATGGTCAGTTGTCCAATATGGACATGCTTACCATATAAAAACATGGGACAAACAGCGCCCCCATGTGGTCTTTATTATGTGTTTTAGGTTTTGGCTAAAAACTCATGAACCGTGAGGCCTATCAAAACAATATTTGCACAGCATGTTCCTTGGATGATGCCAAGTAGACGGCACTGTTACTGACCTGTTAAACTGCGCTCTCCACCACCATCATCAAAACACCAAATGAGGGAATATAATAAAGGTGTTCATCCCTCCAGAAGAGTTCCAGAGACTTGTAGAATCAATGCCAAGGCTGAGGAACGCCATTCTTCAAAAAGATATTCCCTCATTTGGTGTTTTGATGATGGTGGTGGAGAGCGCTGTCTAACACATCAATCCAAAATCTCCCATAGGTGTTCAACTGGGTTGAGATCTGGTGACTGTGAAGGCCATGGCATATGATTCACATCATTTTCATACTCATCAAACCATTCAGTGACCCCTTGTGTCCTATGTATGGAGGTATTGTCATCCTGGAAGAGACTTCTCCCATCAGGCTAGAAATGCTTCATCATAGGATAAAGGTGATCACTCAGAACAACTTTGTGCTTATTTGCAGTGACCCTTCTCTCTAAGGAGACAAGTGAACCCAAACCCCCAAAGCATAACAGAGCCACCAGATCCCCTCAATGTAGGGGTCAAGCATTCAGGCCTGTACCGCTTTTTCCTTTAATTTGTCACCCATCTGTATTTCATCTAATCTTAACCAAACTTGGTACATACCATATTTGGAAGACCTTGATCAAAGCTTATGTGTTCGTTTTTTGGTATCACTTACCGTTACTTAATTGGTCATCAAACTTTTGAAGGCATGGTCTGATGCACTTAACAGGCCATAACTCTTCAATACTAAACTGGACTGACACCAAATATGGGAATGTCGTACATACAGCCACACTGCACAAGTGTGTAATATTTGATACAATTCAACCCACGGGGGGTGCTACTGTAATATTATAACACGATAGTTCTACAATTCTGTTGTCTTTAATGAAAGGAAACTTGATACACAAGTTCTCCATCAGAATGTGCACAACATATTAAAACGTGGCACCGATAGCCCCACCTTGTGGCCATTAGTGAGACGCCACCATACTACTATTAAGTTCCATGTCTCTTAAATATAATATTCCATGGTAACAAATTCAGCAAAGTTGTACAGATGGGTATTCTGAACAAGTCTGTATTATATGATACAATTTCAACTTTAGGTGGCGCTACAAATTTTTTTTTTAAAAATTGCTGCTAGAGCAGAAACTTGCAGCAGTAACAGTAGTTGGTAACAGCTGACAGCTTGCAGCTCTCAGAAATTCAGAATTGTAGAATTTTTCGAGTTACACCATGTTCACCAAGGTTTTCAATTCAGATTGCATATTTATGGGTAGTTTTTTAAAATAAATTTTATCCTTACATAATGAGTTGAGAAGCTGTGGTTACCCTAAGATTTTGCAACATGTGAAATTTAGTTTTGACTTTCAAGAAATTCCATGAAAAGAGAAAAGGACAAGTACATAAAGTAAGTAAAATATTCTAAAAATACAAAAATTATATATTTTTGAGTGATAAAACATTTCAACAACATGTCATTACAAACATTTATTTCAGACAGTTCAATTCGATCTAAGAGGTATAAGAAAATTATACAAAATTAATATAAAATAAAATCTGAGGTGAAAGTCTTCAGGTTCACAGTGATTACAAACACTGACATGGGGACATCTGAGCCGGTGTGTCTTTAAAAAAAACCTCTTGAGCAGCTTGGTACAGAACTCCATGAATGCCTGTCCAGCGTCAGTAACACACAATAAAATAACACCAACCACAATGATGAGGTGAAAATTACTCTTTGACATACAAGATTTGCACCTTTATTGTAAACCTATATACATGTGGCTGATACTGTCTGACAGTAAAACTCTTTAAAAAAAATGTCCCCATGTCATTTGCTGATTTCTTTTTCTTACTGGCAAAATAAAAAATAGAAAAAAAATATATATCAGTCACTAACTTCACTCAGAATTTATTTTAAAACAAAAGTGGACATTTAGGACTTAAGAATTAATATAAATACCTAACTTCATAGTTGCTTACAATTTAAGTGTAAAAGAAACTAAGGGACATTTGTTTTTTTAGCACAAGATCATGACATTTCTTTCAGATAACCACAGTCTAACTTGTGCATTAACCGGTAAAGCCACTGATCAATGTGTCCAAGAAAAGAGCTTAAAACATCTACAGAAAGCTGCTTTACCCTACAAAATGCACCCAGTCATAGCTCATTCTTTAGGAAGTCAGACAGATATTTATGGCTTATCAACTTGTTGTTGGCAACAGTTAAAAAAAAAACAACAGTAGAAGGTGTCATTGCACTCAGTAAGGTGACCAAAAACAAAACTGACAGCACCATTTGTTTGGGGAAGCTAGTCTTCAATTTTGAGCCAGCCTTTTTTATAGTCTATCAGCAGCTCCAGGTAGTACTTCCACTCTGGCTCACTGTCATACCTGACCTCAAATATAGTCTTTAGCGGGTTGGTGTGGGCCTCGTGAATTCGCAGCACCTCTCCTCTGTACCACACTTCTGACTTGTCATCTTCCTCATATAGATGACGAATCCTCTTTCCCACTAGGTCTGGATAGTAGAATCTCATGGCTCCCCGAGCCCTCCGGACAGCCGAACGCAGAACCCATCGCCTCCTGTGTTCAGCGCTGTGGCAGGCAGACAAATAGGGACAGTATTTGATCTTTAATAGAGATCTGTGTTTTCTTTTAGAAGAGCTCCTGAGGGGTCTTAAGGCATGAGAGAAGCTTCCTGTTCTCTGCCACCTGTGGATTACTTTGGGCGTCCTCGTGTGGAAGTCCCCCTTGCTGTTCCTCTTTCCCTTCCCATCCTGCGTTTGCGAGAGGGAAGGATCAGTAAATGAGTCCGAAACTGCTTGGTAGCAAGCCTTTTTTCTGTTCAGACTTTTACTAAACATCCTCCTCAATTTGAGAATCACACCCGAACGACTCTTGGATGCAAGCTGAAATTCGGCTGGTCCTGAAGAATGACAGGCAGGAGGCAAACTGGAGGGTTCCTCTATTTGTGTGTCACTGGGAGATGGCGAGAGGTCGTCAAAGGTTAAAGGACATGTCCATGAATTCTCACAAGAGTCCTGCTCTGCAACCAAACAGTCATTTCCTCTATTCTCAGCCTCTTCACACTGATGGCCACTCCCATTTTTCTTGCTAAATGCATTCAGTCTGCCTCCACTTTCTGTGTCATCTGTCTCTTCCTTATCTGACAAACTGCTGTCCAGAAACATACGCCGTGAACTGCTCTTAACCCTGCTTTTTGTTTTATTCCTGTTCAAATGTGATTTTGTTTCGTGGTCCTGCGGATGTCTCTGTGGGTGTGATTCTGAGGATGAGGTGGCGACATCTGAACAGACAGAACTCTTGCAGCTGTTAGTCTCTTCACAACCTTCATCTTGTTCTCTTTTAACAGAGTCGCCCATGTCTAATCCTGCAACAGAGCAATTAGGAGAGGTCAAAATAAATATAAAAATATGTCAGATATATAGAATTAAAGAGTTAAATTTAAGTTAATCGAATTTATTTTGTGATCAGGGAAACATATTCAAGTGGGAAGCAAGTCAGAGAGATATTGTAAGAATTTCTGTGTTCTTTGTTTCCCAACAGATGATTCCTTAAAGCAAGCTAGCAAACAAAGTCCAACATCTACAGACAGGTTGACAAATCAATACGTCCATAGCACATATTCAGCGCACAAGAGCAATGAGAAACTATTCTATAAATAACCAGCAGACATGGTGATTGGACAGCATGATCCTCCACCATGAAACACCCTTTCAGCAGTGATAGAATAAAAAAGGTTGTGGGAGTAAACATGAAGGCTGGGAAAAAGTCAGCTGCTATGAGGGATGCTATCAGTCAGGGATAAAACAAGAGTGAGACGAGGGAAATGTTCAGATACCAAAGTCAAGTGCCCCGAACCATGTGAACGGTTAATAATGTCAGCAGTGAACGGAAATTCAATTAAGCCCAATTCAGTTATAAAATGCATGTGCCAAATAAAATAACTGTCGACAGACACAAAGTAAACAAAACTATTTAAAGTCTGGTGATATTTAATATTTGTCTTATTAACAAATCCCATGAAAAGACCAAAACCAACAACTAATTGATCCTACTAACGGTATTAACAGTGTAACCAAAGCCTGATATATCATATTACTCAGTGCTACAGAGCTCCATTGTTGTTCAAAAACTAACAACACAAATGAACCACCGTTGCACTTAGTGACATATTTGTTCACTGCAATGTTCACTTTATTTTAAGTAAGTCGCACGTACCCCAAATTGCTGCTGCACAAAATATCCAACTGAAATTAGCCACCAAAAAATGCACTATTTATTCCTGTAACATGAGTAAAGTTTGCTAAAAACTACAGTGCACAGATGTTAAGGGAAATTAAGGCCTTCTTTCTTTATGAAAGTATATAGTCTTGACCAGTTTCATCTTTTCATTGGTGTTTGTTGACGATAATAAAAATATAGAGCATCTCCAGTCTTGTCCTTTAAACACACGTAAACATTAAACTGTTTTCTCACATAATGAATTGTTAAGTCCCCCCTCTATGACTTAGGATTACAGATATGGGTCTTTGAGGGAACTGGTCAGTTAAAAGATGATCATCATCTTATGAAAACATAAAATTCTCTCCAACCCAAAGGGCTTAAAATATGGCACAGTTTAATCCCCCCGTGTGCTGCAGGCTGTCACTTCCTTCCTCTGGTAATGTGATCCAACAGCCTGCCTTACACGCTTTAGACTTGGGTTCACCATCTAACAAAATCACAAAGAAGTTCATTTGTCCACAAACAGTACAGCTCAGCACCCCTCCACCCACCTATATCATTTATAATGTAATCATGCAACTTCTTGTAATAAGTCACTGAAAGTTAGATGAGAGTTTTCCTGCTCTCTAATCAGAAAAAGCAGAGAGTAGTGAGATTGAGGGACAACATAAAATAATAAATATACCTGGACTCTCTTTTGGACATCAGGTGAGGTTGAGTCTGTAAAAAATAAATGGATTTATTTTGAATATGTATCGTTTTTGTTATTGTGATTAGTTCTTTACAAAAGGGCCAAAAATGCAGAAAATATGATTACTTAATGACTGCTTGAGGGAAAACCATGATACAGTTGACCAAAATATGATTTATTATAATAAATCCAGAAGAATCAGTAAATCACACAGTCTACCCAAAGGGGATTTCCAGAAATCTGCAAGGAAAGGCAGGAAGTGTTGCTTTGGCAGTCATGTTGCACTTATCACATGGTCAAATCATCACACTAGAAGTATAATCTTTCAAAGTTTTGGTGAAGAAATACATTTTCATTAAATGGTATCAAAATTCTGCTGAACCTTATCTGAAACAGTTTCGTATGTAACATTTCAGTGAGTCTTGTGATCTATTATAAATAACAGGAAGAACAAATGACACCTTATACTTACTTTTTTTTTTTTTTTTTTTTTTTTTTACAAGCCAATGATGACTGAGGTGAAAAAGTTACACTTTTATAGCTGCCTGGCCAATAAATTGAACTATACTGACAAAGTGAATTGCAATCTTAGTGCTGAAGTTTATGTGTACATGTGTATGCACAATCTTGCCAAACCCCCTTGAAATAAATCTATAATCCACTCATTTCTTGTTTCCTTTGTGAACATTTATGCATGTCAGTTTTGGGCAAAGAAGTTGTTGTGTTCAGCGTTGCCCCACAAGGGATAATTAAGGTACTTGTTGCTTACTGCAACACCTCTAATGTGTCAAGTCAGACTTGACAATACCAAAAGAAACAAAATTACAGTGGCCCTGAGAGCTCAACACACTGCAACATCAGCAAATACATGCTAATAGACAAAACACAAGCACATGAAGAAAACATCTTCACCAGTTTGACAACAAATGTGCACCATCCAGAAAGGTTCTGCAAATACAGAAAACACAACCAAATACAGAGATGTGTTGAAGTTGCTGTATGTGGAGCTCTCAGAGCCACTGTACAAAATACCATAATATCATCCCAAATCAACATTCTTTTAGAAAACAGCCAGAACAAAATACAGGCTAAAATAAGGTGTTTGTAACCAACACCACATCTCTACAATACCCGTTTCCTTTTTTACTACACCATTTTTCACTGCATGACACATATACAGTCTGAAGTGAACAAGCACTCACCTAGGTGTTTGCAGACACAGGCGTAGTACAAAAGGTTGAGCACATCAGCGTAGATGTCAGGCAGGTGTTTGAGGGACATCAGTCTCCTGAGCCTGGAGGAGCAGGCTCGTTTATGAAGCTGGATGAGGATCTTCTCTTCAGAGAGCGTGGTGGGCCGCAGTTCCACTTTGTGCTCCTGCAGGACCTGGTCGACGAAGCTGCCCTGGACCATCGGAAAAAGCAGTTCTTTCACCACCAACATAGGGAGGAACACTGCCCCTGTCCGCATGACATGTGGAAAAGGGCAGCGTTCCTGGGCAGTGTACTCTCGCAACCTGTCAAGGACCTTTTGGAGTGCTGACTTCATCTCCTCATTGAGCCACACCTCTCTGGCCTTTTTCCCCAACAAACAGGACACTTTCTGGACTTTGGTCGATGGAGATGCAGGTTCAGTCAGTTCCAGCTGAGACAACCAGGTTCTGAGCTCCTGCTCTGAAGAGGCTGACACAGATTTGGATACTAGCTTGCAGAGAGACTGGTGCAGCTCTAAAAAGTGCTTGCGGACTGGCATTTGGAGCTCTACTTTTGGTATGAATTCAGTCATCGGCTGTACAGGTGGCTTCTGTTGGGGTGGAACAGGGCAAGGATGCTTTGTATCAGGGAGAATGATTTTATAGGTGGAAAGTTTAAGACACTGGGGAGGAATGTTTTTGAAATTAAGTTTGGTGTCAGGTGGTTGAGGTGTAGTAATAGGTTTGGGGTGAGGGTTGACCACCTGATCACGTGATATGCTTGTATCACCCTGAGAAGGTGAGGTAATCTGTGCAGTCACCTTGGCAGGTTTGGACTCATTTGAAGTCTTGTTTTCATCTGCTAATGAGGGTTTACTTTCAAGTTCGTCAGGTTCACATTTCCTAATAACCAACATGTCATGCCCACTGTCAGGAAAACCAGCATCTTCAGGCTCTTTTTTTATTGTTATTTTGCTGCAGTCCTTCTGACCAACATAACTCTCTACAGAGTTGTCTGTTTCTGGTGGATCTACTTTTTCCACTTTAATATTTTTGGGTTCAAGGATTTCTACAACAGGCTTCTCTGTTGGAGTATCTGGACAGATGTTTTTATAAACTGGACGGACAACAGGCTGCTGCTGATCTCGATCTGGCCTCTTTTCTTTGATGCATGGCTTGGGTTTGACTACACAGTGCTCAGAAGACTGGACAGTTCTCGGAGGTATTCTGCCTGGAAACAACACTCCAGAGGCCTGCAGGTATGCTTGGTAAGGTGCCAGGCTGAAGACATTGTCGATGACTGGCATAGGAGGAGAGTCAGTTTTATTCCCTACTTGTCCATTCTCCATTTCCATCTTTTGTCGTTTCTTAATTAAGTCCACTTCACATAAATCCCTGTCCTCTTCTTTTATTTTCATGGGTGGAGATGAGTGAGAAACACTTCTCTTCAGGGTCCCTTTAAGAACAGAGGCAGCTGAACTGGATGTAGGGCCATTGTGTTTATTTCCTGTTGCAACAGCAGGGGAATAAATAATTTTTCGGACATTTGCACTATTAGTTACAGCTGTGTGGATGTGATCTGAACTGTGATTAGGTGACCGGGGCAGCCATGCCACTGGGGAAACAGGAAGGTCTTTTGGTTGTTTCGGGCACGTAACTTGGGCTTCACAAGATGAATAGTCCAGGAGTCTGTCCATGTTTAAGCCAGCTGGCGGAAGGATGGGTCGATCTATGTGCAGGCTGGTGAGTGGGGGAAAAAATCTGTTAATTTGTATGCTGGAGGGTGAAACTCCAGGTTGGCCTACACGTCTGGTTGGACTGGATTGGTCGACAAGGAGGAAAGGTGAGGAGGTGTGCGACTGGTCAACATGCAAGCTGGTGCTGGGCTTGTTCTTATGCAGGTTGGCTACAGAGGCCATGGGGAGATCCATGTGTTGGCCGGATGGGGAAACATTTATGCGATTAGAGTGCCAGCTAGGCAGTGCATGCTGCCTTTTTAGGGGGGCTCTGATTTGGCTTGCATTTAAATGAAATCTGGGGACTGCATAATATGGATAGTCAAAGCCCCGTATAAAGGAATGATTTGGCATTGTTTCAGTGCTAGGCAAAGGAATCTCACCATGAAGCGACTGATGCACTAAGTAATGGTCCTGGGGTGCTGAGAGTGTGTGTTTAAGAATAACAGGGACATCTTCTCTCTGCTTACCACCAATATCTTTACACTGTGTCCTGTTTTCTACCTCCACATTTGCCTGGGGGTAGTAAAACATTGGGTGCTGTGTTAGCTGACCATATTTGGACATGTGAGAACGTTCCTGATAAACCTCTGAGGTCATATGCTCATATGTAGGATGGGAGGGGTATAGGCTAGGGTAGCCTCTGGGGGATGTCTGTAAGTGCTGGCTCTGCTCACTTAAAGAACCAAACAGAGTGCGAGTTGGCGTGCAGGGGTAACTGCTGTAGTTTGGCTCAATCATTGCAGGCAGAGTCCTTGCTCTACTTGGGCTGTATGTGTCCACAGTCATCCTCTTGATTGGTTCTGCGCCGGGCTCAAACTGTAAACCTCTCCGTGTGTCTTGTGCCTTCCTCTGGATGGGCGATCTTTCACTGTAGTGAGCATCAGTTTGCATCCAATCATGCTCATAGACAGTGTTTGGGATCCTCTGAGATCCATGTTCCATACTGTATTGTTGTCCTATCACACAACCCAGTTCATTACAGCAGGGGTTATGTCCATAAACTGGCTTCGGAATCGCCAAGTAAACTGAATTTTCAGATGCAGGGGATGAATTCTCACCTCCAGTTTTTTGTTTTCTGACAGCCACTGATGCAGCTGTAGGACTGCTGATCCCAGAACTTTTAGTGTATGGTGTAAAGCCCTGTTTTACTGGGGTATGACGCATTGAGGAAGAATGAGAATGGCCCTCCTCTGAGGAGTTGCTGTCTTGCCTGTAAATTATGTGGTTTTGTCCATCCATGCCAGAGAGGTGACTCACAGGACTTCTGCCATCCAGCAGTGAGGTCTTTGAGTTGCTCCAAGGAGGAGTGAATCCTGCTCCGTCCTTTACTCTGGGGTCATACGTAAAGTAGGCCCCGCTGTACTGCAGTGCGTGCTTACCAAGGAAACCAGGCATGTTTTGTGGCTTTGACAGTCCAGCGGATGCTATGGTCCCATCGAATAATGGCATCTTGCTTCGAAACACTGGGTCAATGACGGTCTGCAACGATTGACTGCTCATCATGTAGTAACTTTGTAATGATGGGACAGTAATTTGGCTCCAAACCTAAGTAGATAAAAACAAATATTAGACATTCATTTTTAACATTTATGTAAGATTGGTTCAAACGTTCCATATTCCTAATTAGCTTGAACAAACTCCCCCCTAAGACATCAGATAGGACAGAAGGAACCACAGCGGAAAAATAAATACTTTGCACACATAAAGCAGTCATCATTAGATAACTAGCTCAAGGCATTTTCTCAGCCTTGAAGAATCTTGTGGCTTATCACATGTATGTCACATAAACCCTTACTAGCCAATGCACATCGGCAGAAGAAAAATGCAACAAGTGGCAAGGAAGTTACAATCTGAGTAATGTGTGAGGAAGATTCATAATTTCTTGAATATACAAGGTATATTAGTGGACGAGAAAGTCTGAGAATGAGAACAATACCCACAGACAGCCAATGTGATATAGTTGACATAATGTTGCAATAATCAAACCAGTTCTCATGGTCCAGCTAATATGAAAATTACAATGTGACTGAATGAATTTTATACTACATTTGATTTATATCTACCTGATGTGTTATGGTATCACTGTAGCTCATTACTCAGCTGTCAGTTTACAGCGGATATGTCAGAATGTGTCATCACCTTCACATTGAAGAAGTTGAGTCTCACTTGTCTCAAACAAGAACTTATCACTTGATACGTTGAGCAGTTCTCAACTTGTCTATACGTCCTGAGAGCCAACACTGCAGCAAACTGTTTCTATTCTGCATTTTATTACCGCAACCTCTCAGTCAGACTATAGTTCCTTTTTCAAGCAACTCTTCAACGTAGTGTGGCAGCAAGGTTACTTCTGTTATTGATTAATCTGCAGATTATTTTCTCTATTAATTGGTTTATCGTTTTCTCAATAAAATGTTGGAACATAGTAAAACTGACAGAATCAGAGCACAAGGTGATGACTTAAAATGTCTTGTTTCGTCCAAGCCTTAACTATATACGACAAAGAACAGCAGCAAACCCTCACATTTGAGCAGCTGGAACCAATGAATGTTTGGCATTTTGCTAAAACGATGAATAGATGATTACAATAGTTGTAATAATTTTTTCTGTCTATCGACTGAGCGATGAATCACCTAATCATTTCTGCTCTACTTCAATGATATGCTGTACAATATTACAAATAATATAAGTCTAAAATAATTACATG